>NC_031980.2:2715663-3462245 GCF_001858045.2 Oreochromis niloticus
CAAAGAATCAACAAGGTGCTGGAAAAATTCCTCAAAGATTTAGAGTGAATTGTTAAATGTTTGTCATTTTTATGCTTACCATCCATTTCTACATTGTTTAACTGGAGGATGAAAGGAATTCCACAGTCCCCTCCCCAGATTCTCGAGGTTCTGGGTGAGGGGCTGTAGTCTTTTATTACAGACATCCTTGTGAAGGTCTTTTTTGATGTAAGCTTCTTGCCCAGCAGGAGGACACACACACACACACACACACACACACACACACACACTTACATATAGAAGTTCACACATATCCATACAATGCCTTAGAACCATGTGGGTGTTGCTTTGCTGTGTTTTGTGTGAACTGTCTCTCAATAAAAGGCAGCGAGAGGAGGCCATCGTCGGGGTCATTCGTGATGAGCTAAGATACCAACGAGGCCTCCCTTGCGCAAGTAAATGATCGAACGCTGTTGCCTTGTTTTTCTTTCATGGGAATAAGTCCTGGATACAGCAGGGTCTGAGTTTAGACCCAGCAGATTTCTAACAGCAGCAGCCTGAACACCTGTTAGAAAAGATAAAGATAAAGATGACCTTTATTAGTCCCACAGGTGGGAAATTTGTTTTGTTACAGCAAAAGTGCAAAGTTATGTAGCAGAAATTAGAAAACACTGGAATGCAATAAAATAAAATAAAATACTATATACAATAGAATAAAAATAGAATAATATATACAATAGAATAAAATAGAATACAAATACTATATACAACTGAGTAAGAAAATACAAAAGTACAACTTTGTCAGAGAAAGAATTGCACATATAGCAGTCTTATTGCACGTGTGAGGGTTTGATCAGTTGAAGTCTTTGTTGTGGAGTCTGACAGCAGTGGGGAGGAAAGACCTGCGAAATCTCTCCGTCCCACACCGTGGGTGCCGCAGCCACTGAAGGAGCTGCTCAGTGCTGTCACAGTCTCATGCATGGGGTGGGAGATGTTGTCCATCAGGGATGACAGCTTAGCCACCATTCTCCTGTCACTCACCACCTCCACTGGGTCCAGAGGGCATCCTAGAACAGAGCTGGCCCTTCGGATCAGCCTGTTCAGTCTCTTCCTGTCCCCAGCAGAGATGCTGCCACCCCAGCAGACCACTCCATAAAAGATGGCTGAGGCCACCACAGGGTCATAGAAGGTCTTCAGGAGTGGGCCCTCCACTCCAAACGACCTGAGTCTCTGCAGCAGGTACAGCCTGCTCTGCCCTTTCCTGTAGAGGGCGTCTGAGTTATGAGTCCAGTCCAGTTGTTCAGATGAACACCAAGGTACCTGTAGCTGTCCACAGCCTCAATGTCCATACCTTGGATGTTCAGTGGTTGTGGAGGATGCTTGTGCCTGCGGAAGTCTACCACCAGCTCCTTGGTTTTACTGGCGTTGATCTGGAGGTAGTTCAGCTGGCACCAGTCCACAAAGTCCTGAGTCAGTCCTCTGTACTCCTTGTCGTCCCCATCAGTGATGAGGCCGACGATTGCAGAGTCATCAGAGAACTTCTGCAGGAAGCACTGGGTGGAGTTGTGGGAGAAGTCTGCAGTGTAGATGGTGAAGAGGAACGGAGCCAGAACCGTTCCCTGTGGGGCCCCCGTACTGCAGACGACCCTGTCCGACACACAGCCCTGAGTCCTCACATACTGTGGTCGGTCGGTGAGGTAGTCCAAAATCCAGGTAGTGAGGTGATGGTCCACTCCAGAGTTCTCCAGCTTGTCCTTCAGAACCGAGGGGAGAATAGTGTTGAAGGCACTGGAGAAATCAAAGAACATGATTCTCACAGTGCTCCCAGCGGTCTCCAGGTGAGTGAGGGAACGATGTAGGAGGTGAATGACGGCATCATCCGCTCCAATGCCAGGTTGGTAGGCAAACTGAAGTGGGTCCAGTGATGAGCTCACCAGGCGCCAAAGCTGAGCCAGGACCAGCCGCTCCAGGGTCTTCATCAGGTGGGATGTCAGAACCACCAGCCTGTAGCTGTTGAGGTCCTTGGGGCGTGAAGTCTTTGGCACTGGTACAACACAGGAGGATTTCCAGAGCTGTGGGACTCGTCCCAGCCTCAGGCTCAGGTTGAAGAGGTGCTCCATCACCCCACACAGTTGGTCCGCGCAGGACCTGACGACCCTCGAGCTGATGCCATCTGGACCCGCTGCCTTCTTGGCTTTAATCCTCCTCAGTTCCCTCCTAACCTGGGTGGTTGAGAGAGACAGGCTGGAGCCTTGTGTTGAGTGTGTATTGGATGATGTTGTTGGGGGTGGGGAGGGGAGAGCAGGGTGAATAGAGGACGTGTGAAGTGTCTGAGGTGTCAGAGGTGGAACAGCAGCAGTGGGGGTGGGTGAGTCTGCAGCCGATGTTGGAGACTGCCTCATGGATGAATCAAATCTGTTGAAGAAATGATTCAGTTCATTTGCCCACCTCACATCCCTCCCAGGCAGAGAGTTCTGATGTTTGTGGCCTGAGATGGTTCTGAGGCCCCTCCAGACTTCTCCAACGTTGTTTTGCTGAAGCTGGTTCTCCATCTTCTGCCTGTAGTTGTCCTTCCCATTCCTTATAAGTCCCCTCAACTCTCTCTGCACCCTTTTCAACTCCTCTTTGTCTCTGTATTTGAAGGCCCTCCTAAAGTAGGGTGGATCCATGCTTTCATGTTGTTTATGCAAAACTCTGACCCTACTAACTGAATTCTGCAGCAGAAATTGAGTACAGGCAATGTTTTTCCAATGCTACAGCCAATCTGTCCGTCGAGGTTCAGTGTGTTGTGAATTCAGAGATGCTCTTCTGCATGCTGTGGATTTAACAGGTGGTTATTTGATGTCACTGCTGCCTTTCTATCAGCTCAAAGCAGTTTGGTCATTCTCCTTTGGCATTAACAAGGCATTTTTGTCCAGAGAACTGACACTCCCTGGATATTTTCTTTTCTTTCTTTTTTTTCTTTTTTTTTAGACCATTCTTTGTGAACCCTAAGATGGTTGTGTGGGAAAATGCCACTAGAGCCACAGTTTCTGAAATACTCAGACCAGCCCGTCTGGCTCCAACAGCTATACGACATTCAGTTAAGTCACCCTTCTTCTGTAATACATTTACATAGTCATCATGGTTCCACAATTGTTTTTTTTTAATACAATGTGCAATTAAAGGCAAACAAATGTGTTCATGGAAATTTTATTGTAGTGGCAAAAGAAAATGACAGATCAGAGTTTATTGGATGAAAAAAAATTGACCTGTTTATCAGTTGAAAGTAGACCCAGACACATGTCAAAACAGGCATCTATTTGTTTCCTCTCTGTGTGTATAGTTCATGGAATTACGCGGTAAAGTGTGACATCCCTGCTTTCCCCATGACAACACACTGGCTCATGTTTTCCTGCGTTTTTATCACTCCACACACAGCACTGTCATCACTGGACAAGGAGTACAGAGAGGAGGCAATTACCTGTAAATTGGTTTCATTATGTGTAAAAAAAAAAAAAAAAAAAACAAACAAACAAAAAACAAAACAGGAAGACAGCCTGAGAATGCATTACATTTTGCTCTCAAGAAGCAAAAGGAGGTTGTGATAGGGGGTAATTTAAGCGTGAGATTTAATATGCACTTGTAATGTGCCTGCCTTTTTTTTAATGGATTACCAAGCATAAAGTCCCTCAGAGCTCTTCTCAGAAAGACAGCTTCGTGTGGAGAGATAGACAGAAGCATAGCTCCAACCGAGGTTGGAGATAAACATACACACTGAGTGACATTTCACCTTGTCATTCTCCAAGCTATGCCATTATCAAAACAACAGTCAATTTCAGCCTGGTCTCACAGAAATATGTAAAATAAGTAGGACCTCTTAACACTGCATTCTGCACTGGCACATAATGTGTTAAAATCACATGCCAGCCCCAGTGAATTGTTCAGTGCTCTTGCGGGATGAGCATGAGATGCTGGTCATGTCGGCACTCTGGTTTACTACTAGCTGTAGTTTATAACTTACACTGCAGTTCCTTTTAAAATCAATGCCTCCACTCACCTCTGCTTGAGCCTGCTTGGGATGCCATTAGCTGGGTGAACAGAAGCAATGCTGAGCAGCAGATATCCAAGTTTGACCTGATTCTAGAAAATGAGGGATTCCCATAAATGCTAGATGTATAGGTCTTGCATTCACTGCTCTTCCCTGGCTCTTCATATCACAGAGCCACAGTGGATATAAATCCACATGCACAATCGCTGCCCAAAGCAAGGCTAAGATCATTTTCTTACCCACAGTTTGGAATCCTGGTCTATCCAGCAGGCTCACAGGGCTGATGTGACCTTGAGCTCACGGTGCTGCTGCCTGCAGTGTACAGGAGCTAGCTGTTATACCCAGATGAAAAGGCTCAAGACCTTGAGGTTCAGGTTCCCACCAGTACAACCAGACCAATGCAGACAAATTCACAAATCCACAAATAAACATCCATGTCAAAGGTACAGCTCTCACCATTAGTGATACCATCTTGAATAATGTTAAAAGCAGTTCAGCATTAGTGTATTGCTTCCCAGGTATCACTGTTGGCAAAACAGAGCAGATCCTTGAAAATGAACTGGACATTCATTTTGCACAAGCGAGATCTGTAAAGAACACTCTGAACTCCTCCAAAAATCTTTGCACATTTGTTTTGCTCTTTGAAAGGTTCTGTTCATTCCCAAGCACCCATCAGTCACTGTGTAGCCAATATGAAAGTCTTCTGGGAATGCAGACTGTATCGCTGCATTCCAGATTAAGTCAGAACTTCTGTCAATAACTGGACAATAATTATTTTGGACTTGAACTCCACATGTCACAGTATAGTTCCTGTAGATAGTTCCCACATGTATCTGTGTCCTGCCTCTAGAATCCTGTTTCCAACAACAGGATATGGTATTCTCGGTGTTCTCTGTGGGGAGCTGCTAACACCTAAGCTTGTATGCTCTCCACATAATACTCCCCCAAATCCATAATGAAGTGTAATAGATGAATCTAAGGTTGCTTTGTAATACATTTTTAAATGTATTTAATTTATATTTGAGACATGGAATATCTCAGGAACCTGAATTGTAATACAACATTTGACTCTTTGGGAGAGGTAGTGCTTTCTTAGTTTTTGTTTGGTTGTAACCATCACGTTGGCCACAATTGAGCTCAATTTTCCAGCACCATGTGCTGGTTTTTAGTGACCTGTTCTGTCCTTCAGACCTCTAAAACAGAACCTCTTTTTGCCTTTTAAAGCATTAAATGTCCTTGCTTCACATCATGGACTTGTTAACCCCTTAGGTGACACTCACTGGGCCCTGCTGGTTATTTCTAGGTCATAGCTAGATGACCAGGCATTTTCCATTAAAGCCCCCAAACTATGGAGCATTTTGCCTGTTGAGAACAAACCAGCAACATCTTTATCATCTTTAAATTAATTCTTAAAACATTTTGTTACCAGAAGTCTTGATATGTCTTTAATTTCTGTCTATTTTTTGTTTGTTTTTGTTATTTGTTTTTAAGAACTTGTATTCTTGTTCTTCTTTTTTTGTTCATATATGTAGTTTGTTAATAATAACCTGCAAGTTTTAGGAAGTGTGCCATATAAATAAAATTGTTGTTGTTGTTAATATCAAATATTTAAATTTGAGCATGATGTGGTAACAAGTTTGAATAAATCATTATGAAGCATAGTGAAGATAAATAATCTGATCATCTTATTTCCTGGTATCATCATCATCATCATCATCAATATTAATATTGTAGCTTTTGCACCAGGATACAAACACTGTATCCATCAGAAGAAACTGTGGAAGTAAGCTCCCAACTTCACACCCTAAGGAGACAGTTATAACCTGAACAATGAATCTCTAAACCATAGAGAAAGACTCCTACACCTTCTCGAAGAAATTAAATCTAACAAAAATAAAACGAAGAATAGCAGGTTCCCTATATTTATCGCCTGTGGGAAGAAACTGTAAAGAATAATGGAAAATAAGATAATATAATTATGCAAGCAAAGCAATGAGTTGCGTACAGTGCGCGCACAAACACAGGCAGACACACACACATGAACACAAACAAAAAGACATGTAAATGCAGGCACAGTTAGAGGCAAAAGATCAGGTAAGTGAATATAAATGGAACCAGAGAGAGATGGAAAAGCGTGGTGAGTGAAACAGATACAAAAACATCGGAGGAAAATGAACATAAGAAAAGTGGGAAATAGGTGTGAGAAACAGAGGGGTGGTGGGAGAGTTACTTGGAAAGGTCCCCAGCAAAATATGGTTTGATTTAGTGCTATTGTGAAGTTCAGCCAGCTTGGCGATTCAATCCAATCAGCTCTTGGCAAACAAAGTGCAACTCAGGGAAGCTCTTTCCATCAGAGTTTTGGGATAATTAGGCCTACATATAGATATCCATTGGCTGGCTGGAGATGTAGTTGTGCTGACACATATGGAAACGTATTCTCATGTGTAATGAAAACAAACTGGGCTTTTTTTTTTTTCTCAGACTTGGGAGTTACTGTGGGCAGATTGTAGTGGGTTCACAAGACAACAGCTTTAGAACACATTCATCTCTTTACCTCATTTCTTTGCTTTCTGATGAGTTTCAGAGTTTGCAGCTAGGAACAAATTCTCTGACACACACACACACACACACACACACACACACACACACACACTGCTGTATGTACTGCAAACCCACTGAAAGACAAGGAAACACTCAGTGAAAGGCTTGGGAGAGAGATGAATATTGACATAAGCACACATACACGGAGAAATGTACACTGGAATACACGAGTGTTTATGTTGTATTTTAATGTTCTGAGGAACCTCCGACTGTGTGTTTTTCGGTCAGAAAGGTGTTGAGCCCCCCTATTGTTCTCCTCTGAAGTATAAGAACACGCTCCACAGGATTCTAGGCCTACTTTCATAACCCACTTCAAAAGCCACCGGGATACATGCCTCAGTCTATATCCCCTCTCAGATCCTTTCCACCCTGCCAGCTTTCTTCTTACTTCTCACCCTTCGCTCCCTCTCTCACCTTTTCTCTTCAGTGGCACAACCTTACTCAGCTCGGTCTTCACCTCCCCGCACCACCCCTATAGTCAAACTCCTGCCTTCATTTCTCTCCTCTGCCTGACCTATTGTCTACATCTCCTTCTTTTTTTCCCCCCTGAACAAAAGAATGGGGCTTATAGCTTGTGATGTCAAGAGGGCTAACGCTGGTAAACAAAGCTGTCTGAGAGCTGCTGCAGGAAAACAACACTGACAGCTATTGCAAGAAGAGAACTACATTTCCCATCGCCACAATGGCATGCTAGAATATGATAATGTGCACACCAATGAGACTTTTTGGGTAGTTGTAAATCATGACAAAAATAAAATGCTGCGCAAGTATTTCACTCTGCTTTAAGAGGAGCTTGCACACTTGCACACAGTGTTCTGCAGAAGAGCCAAAATCCATTAAAGACTGCTTTGCTTTGCTTAAGAGGCAGACCCGATGCAGTGATATTACAGCTAATTGGACTCATTTGCATGGTGCTGGGTTTCAGTGTCTGTTTGTCCTCAGTCAAGTGGAACATTGAGTTCTTGAACTCTAATTGTCTCCTGAACCTCACCGGTGCAACTTCTATAAACAAAAGGGCAAACCATTACTCTAAATTTAAATTGGAAATGTTCAGCAGGAGTGATGTATGCCAAGAGGTTGGAGGAAGACTTAGAAGTGTAAGTTCTTAATGGACTTTTAGCTATGCCTCACATCTCTTAGTTACTGTTGCGATGGTTGATGATGAAGGTAGAGTTATTATCTGATTTCTCTGCAATCTTTCAAACTGTTTCAGATGGAGGTAACCAAAAGAAGTCTTTGTGTTTCTCTCCTGCCACCATCTGTTTTGTTGCCTGAAATGTAGCCAACAAGTTCTTGTTATTTTGCTAAACAAGCTAATTACATTAGATGGTTCACAACAGAGTCAATATTGGAGCAAAAGACGAAAGGTCAGATCAAACTTGGCTGAGGAGCTTTTGTGTAAAAGTTTTGGGTACAGGGACAGATTCACTACATGACACCACCAAACTGCAATGATTCTTTGATCCTGATGATTTATAAATCTCAAACTGTATAAATACTGTTTAAGTGGAACACACATCAGACAAACTGACAAAACCTAATTACTATATGTAAACTGAGTTTTACAGCTCACCTGTAGGGTCACAGAAGTACACAAAATGTTACTTTCTCTCAGACCCTGAGCTATTTGCATGCTAATGATATTAATGCCACATGAGGCTGCTTTATTGAAGGTAAAGGTCTCAATTTGAATCACAACCAACAAACAGTTTCTGCAAAACTCTGAATTGCAGATCCAGGTATTACTCATTCATCTTTGAGACATCGTCTTCCACTTATCCTTTTCAGGGTCACGGGGGGCTAGAGCCTATCCCAGCTGTCACGGAGCAGGGTACACCTTGGACAGGTCGCAGGCTAACACATAGACACAGACAGCTATTCGCACCTATGGGCAATTTAGAGTTTCCAATTAACCTAACCCAACCCCTCTAACTGTCTTTGGAGTGTGTGAGGAAGCCGGAGTACCCGTTATTATACTAGAGCAATGACAAACAGTACACTGTTCACTAGAGTCAGATACTGGCTAAAATCTGGCAAAGACAATGGATCCGATATTGGAGAAAAATCCATTAAAAACAAAATTGTTATTGTTTGTTAAATCTAAACCTTTATGCCACAATATAACACAGATGAGGATTCAAAGGCAGAGCAGATACCTTAAGTTCAGGCGTATGTCCAGACAAATGAATTATTAACATCCCAGTTGTTTACAAGAGGGGAGAAAGATTGGTGTTTGTATTGGCAGATCAAGGCTGTGGTATTGGTAAAAGAAATGAAAGTGTGGTATTCAGCCATACCTAAAAAAAATCATAACTATGTGTGTGGCAAATGTGATGCAATCCCAGATGAAGTTGCATCGCTGGTGTGTACATTTATTAAACCCAAGCAAAACAGATTTGCCTAAACTTTGATGTCAGATATAACATCCATATGTTACCCCAAAGAGAATGAAAAAAAACCCACATTTAACTGCTTCCAGGATGCCTGGAGATTGTACCTGTCATTTAATTGTGTTCACCACAAATACAAAGTAGCTGGTTGTGTCTGGCCTTTGTAGATTGTGTCATTTACAAGCCTATATGCCATGTATCCACTGAAGTTTATCCTGCTTTGAATGATTTGTAATTCACTGTTGCACATTTGCATACCATTTGTTTTTGAGGTTGTTGGTTTTTTTTGTTTTGTTTTTTAACCTCACAGTAATTGGCATAAGTGCTTTTACCCCTTTCTGTAGCTCTTGTGATATGTCTATGTTGTTTGTCTACAATGTGTTTATGTGTATGTTAAGTTGCTATTAACCAAAAATCAGGAGAATAATCATACGCTACAGATATGTCAACTCAGAAGCACATCATAGTTTTTATATTAAAGTCGGCTCATTTCCATAGAAATAAATAAATACGTTGTTGCTTTTGCTGTATATGCAACACCAGTAATGTTTTCTGTGTTTCTGCACTGACTCACCACCATAAATCCCTCAATCTGACATTAATTAAGGTCACATATCTGAGCAGGAAGTGACACTTTTTTCTATATTTATGTGTGAGTGATGAGCTACATGTCATGTGAATCTGTAGGGCTAAATTTCACAATATGGCTAACCAAAAATAAAAATGCTTTTACCCTGAGAGTGTGAGCATGACTGCTAACTTGATCAGAGGCATCAGAGAGCCAGCTGAATCCAGAGGCATTCAGTAATGGATAACTGTGAGAAATGGAGAGATAGCCAGTCAGGGAGCCTGATGCATCAGTCCATCCTGAAGGTCTAAAACAGCAGATCTAAGGGAGTGATGTGGAAAGACTTTGTGTCCTAATGGGACATTAGATCTACACTATCTCTGAACCTTTTTGTCCCTGCAGCAGTTCTGAAAGCAAAAACTGGATCAATTGATAGTCCTCTGCCTTCGTTTCTTTGGCTTCCTTCCTTCAGGGGGTCACTGAAAGCTCAAACAGCAGCTCTAGTTTGGTTGCAAAGTAGCTCAACTCAACCACAGCTGATTATGTGTGTAAGTGTATCATGCAGTGTGGAAGGTTTTAAGTGTGGAGTATCACTTTTGAGAAAAAAAAAAAACCCAACTTTATATCATTTTTAAAAAATATCTTTGTTCAGATATTTACGGAAACCAAATGTAAAGTGAGTGCAAATAATTGGAAAGGCATCTGGTAACAAGAAAGTGAAAATATAAAACAGAATTTTTAATACCACCATCTATTAATGGAAGCAAAACATTTGTTCTTGATTTCATCTCATCCTAAGAACAAAGCATAATGTAATGAAGTATTCAGGGAATTTTAAATGAGAACTAATGGGATTTTTAAATATGCAAAAGTAAAAATGTGGTGCTGCAGGCTATTATATCATAAAGCAAAACAAATCTATTTCAAAGGTGACAAATCTTAAATGGGGGAGCTCCTTTCAAATGACATTAGAGAGGGAAACTCATCTCTTCTCTGTGGAGTGGGTAGACATACATGGAAAAATGCTGCAACACAGTTATGAGACATGAGCTGATCTGTCAGCACAATGATGAGAGCAAAGACACTTGAATGACTTTGAGACAGTCTCTTAACGTCCTTTTGGACCAGCCCAAGCCCCGTGGAGCCTTGTTAAACATGCATCCAACCAGAGACACTGGCAGCACATTTAGCACAGCAGCAGACAATCATGCGCTTTGTGGTGGCTTTTGTCCGATAAAAGGCATGATACTTCTTTTAAATCTACCTCCATTTATATCTTTTTTTCTGATCTAATGAGCTTTATGTTTTCTTCTGAAGAGATCATTACATTCACATAAAAACTCATGTGTGATACATTTACTAAAGACATTGAATTTTGTTTCACTGGATGTTATTTTTACACCGTTATTATTTTCTTTTGGCTTTTACCTCTCCTCTAAGGCCATTGAATCTTTGGGGTGCCTATGTTTTGAATTAAGGCAGTATTTTGTTATATGCATTCTGACAAACAGAAAAGCTAGACTGGCTTTTCTGTGGAGGTATAAAGAAAGTCTGCCTGATATTGTTTATACGTACTAACTATGCCGACTAAATATGCAGGTGCAGGTGCATATGCATTTATGCTCAGAGGCTGTTCTTCAGCCTCTGAGCATAAATCCAACTCAGAGAGCAGATATCAGCATCTGAATTTGGTTTCAAACCAACAACTTTTTGCTTATGACAAGGTTGCCCACCTTTTATTTCTCACAGAACATCCTAACATAGCAGGCAAGAATTAACCCTGGTCATGTATATATGTATATATATGCAAAAATGAGATTTCACTACACTGCAAAGTGTGTGAGAATACAGCACACAGAGGCTGTTTACTTGATCCCTTTTGATCTTTGTAGAGCCCCTAATGAACCCAAGAACCCTTTTTTGAAGTGCACACAGTCTAGCTCCTTCAAAAACATTGTGCCAGACAAAGAGAGACAAGTACTACATCTACAAGTAATTAGGATCATATCCTCCTGGGCAGGGGTGGGAAGTAATGAAGTACAAATACTTTGTTGCTGTACTTAAGTAGAATTTTGAGGTATCTATACTTTGAGTAATTATTTTTTGACAACTTTTTACTTTTACATTTTTAAACAAATGTCTTTTCTTTCTACTTCTTACATTTTCAAAATAGGCTTGTTACTTTTGGTTTAACAGATGTGAGAAGAATTATTATTTGTCAGTCAGGGCCTCAAATCAAACCGATTTGAGGCTAAACAGTAAGGCATGAAAGGAAATCCTGTTCGCGTAGAGGATGTCGCATAAAAAGAGATGAGAGAGGCAAAACAGTGTGCCATAGTCAGAGGTTGCAGTGGTCGTGTGTGTGTTTTTGTTTTTTGTTTAAACAAAAAAGAAAAAAAAAATCATACACTGGATCGACTGCAGGTGTCAGTACTTCAGCATCTAGCTAGCCATAGAGAAGAGGAGCGAACATAAAGGGAGTGACTTTTTTTAGGCATCAGGTAATTTCAAATTCAGTGTTCCTATCAGCTCGACAAACATCAGCAAACACACAAACTGTTTGTGTGCAGTTTGTAGCACAGTGTGTTGCAAACTAGAGGTACAGCTGCTGTATTTCACATGGAGAGAGAAGAAAGTGAGCTAATGTAGCCAGGTCATAAATTACATAGTTTTATAATTACACAAACTCTGTTCTAAACCACAAGCTGCTCCTGATATATCTGACTCTCAGAACCTCCAAGTTTGCGGTTTCCCTCCTCATTAGTTAGAGCCCCTCCTCACCCTTTTCTTTGTCTGTGCTGCACCCCTATAAATGTGGGGCACCCCATGTGAAACATGCTGCAAAACAAACACAGCTATTTAAAGGCTGTATGAAAAAACTCTGCAGTTTAGTGCAGGATAAACAGGTTAGTGTGCTGTACTGTGATGGATTTAAGTAAAGAACAGTGTGTGACTGGTGCACAGCAGCTGTGGTGCTCATGGTCAGAGCTAGGTAGCATCAAGTGTAGCAGAGATGAATTTGAAATTAAGCTGATGATGTTGAGATTCATTCACTGAATTCCACCTTCATACCAACTTTATAATGTCTAGCATAAAGACAGCATAAACAGTATTCTGTCAGTGAAATCAGTTCAGGAAACATCTGCTGACGTCTTGTTGAATTCAGTTGTGTAGATCCAGAACAAAGCAAAGAAAATCTATCGGAGCTCTCAATAGAAATTATTGTGAGTTAAGACTCTTTCCCCACACTGAGCCATTACAACTGATCCCAGACCTGCTGAATCTCACTTTAACCTCATCCCTGCTCATTTTCCTGTTTATTGGCAAAGTCATGCTCTATAATGTAGGCAAAAAAAAAAAAAAACTGAGCTATTTTTTAAATTTTCCTACTTTTTTCTCTGCTCATGTTCCATTTACCTGATTCTAGCTGAGTACCTTTATTAGAATTTAATTTAGACTGAACTAAAGTTGAGCGCTATTAATATTTTATTACTACAAACAAGGTTTGGTTGGCTTTGCATAAAAATAGCAGGTAGAAATATTCTTCAAGAAACTACTTTTACTTTCTTACTGTACTTTTTTTACTATTACTTCAGTAAAGGTGTTGAATCAGTACTTCACATTTTACTGGAGTATTTTTTAACATTTATATCTATACTTCTACTTAAGTACAGAATTTCTATCTTTACCACAAGATGGTTTTCACCTCTTCCTGGGTCAATGTTCCCTCATCAGAATATAGTCTGAAAAACTTGTATGCCCAAAGTGGAAAGCAACTGCCAAATCATTTTTTTTCTGGCAAAAACATCAGCAGCGGGAAATACTGATAGAGTTCCCTGCTGGTGCGTGTCTTTAAATGCATCGAGTGACAAGAGCCCACTCATAAGCCTGATGACTGTGCATATGTAAGTTGGAGGAAAAGGTTCAAACATGCATAATTTCCTCATTACAAATTATTACTGGAGACAAAAAGCATTATTTACTCTAACAGGTTCTGCTTGTAGTCGCTGATATTTCAGGGTCAGAATCTGAAACATTTTTCTGAGTTGTGTTTTGTTTGGTAGCTTTTCTGCCTGTGAAAATCGACGCAATGGAAAAACAGGAGACATGTTCTCAAAGCAGACAAACTAACACCACAGGAGTGGGAAGAAAAAGCTTTGTCAGATTAACACATGGTTTTTGAGCCTGCACTTCAACTTACACACATTTATCATCAGCCATGTTTGTACATCCAATACAATTGTGCAGATATTGCAACACACTGAGACAATGTTAGTGAAACACATCTCCCCACACCACAGGTAAAGGCTAAGGCTAGAGTCTAGGATTTATTGGTACTGCAGGAAGACATCTGTATGTACAAGATGGGGTGAGACAATACGATCAGTGCTGCAGCAAGAGAGGGCAGCTTAAAGCTAATGGCATGTGATGCCCAGCTGCTGGCTCAAATCTGTTGCAGCCATCTGTTTTTCCTCGGTACTTTAAAACATTCTCACTTCAACAGCCACAAACACCTTAAAAGAAGCCGTGGGCATTTTGAAATGCTTATGTTTCAAGCCTTGAGGTGAATCTCCTGGGATCCCACACTTCACCGGGGCAAACAGCCTTCAGTAGAACTCTGAACAGACTTGCAGAGCTAAGCACAGTTAAAATGTTGTGACACGTTAGTCACAGACAGATCAATTATTCAGTAAGGCCTAATGTAGGTTTAATAAACACTGCTTTGCACTGGGGAAAAGGGCACGTATGATTGCTCAAAAATCAATGGCTTATTTACACAGTGCCTTTCTTTTTAAATGCCATTAACCTAATTGATAAGATGTCTGCAAACACTGTCACTGGAAAAATTTTGGGTAAAAATCTTTTAATGCTCATTGGCCACTACACGTGTTCAACTGCTCATAAATGCAGATATCTAATTAGCCACTCAAAAGGCAGCAATTCAATGCATTAAAGGATGTGGAATGATTGTCCAGTATACATTTTAAACAACAAGGACACAAGAAAGAAGAATTTGGAGGAAACGAAATGCAGAGTATGACCCCGAGAACACCACCTCCACAGTCAAGCACGGAGATGGAAACATTATGCTTTGGTGCCATTTGTCTGCTAAGGGAACAGGCAGCATGACTTAACTGCATAGAACAGATGGTAGTGTATAGTACATGGTCCTATGCAGGGCATGTGCCATAACATCTTGGACAGGAACCTCGTTTCCTCAGCTAGAGCAATGCCGATGGGTCATCCAGCATAACAATCAGCCAAAACATACTGCCAAGGCAGCAAAGGTGTGGCTAAAGAAGAAGCACATTAAGGTCATGGAGCCATCTAGCCATACTTGATTTCCATTAAAATCAATCTACGATAAAAATTAGAGATTCTTTCAGCAGGGGGTCAAATAATTATTTATTTATTTTTTTTATTAAACTATAAGCTTTAACCAAACTGCACTTTAAGGCTGAGTTCTAATTTTGTATTGCACTCTCCATTTTTACATTTCTTTTTTATTTATGGTTTTTAATTTCTGTTTTTGTTTTAATCCCACTTAGAAGAGGATGTTTTATGAGCCTTAATTTCCCCCCGTGGCAGGTTAAACACAGTCACACTGTGTGGTAGTATATATAACTTTTGGCATTGTTTTAAAGCACACGGTTCCTTTGAGGGTTTTTTCTGGAGAGTATTTGTCATTATTTTGGATTGTTGCAATAATAAACATATATGTGCATATAACATGCTCCCATGATGATAAGAGCATTAAAACATGACAAATATGCTGTTAAGTTACATTTACAACAGATTTTTTTTTAAATGTAATTAATTTGTGATCAATCCTGAGTTCATTTACAATAAATTGCAAAATATTGTAATTGATTGTTGACTACCATTTAGTAGTGCTGTCAATCAAGTCATTTTGTTATCATAATTAGTCCTTATTTGCAAAGTTATCTAGCTTTTTGCTATTCATAGCAATACACAGCATAAAATGTCAAGTCATCTCCATAAAGCGCTCCTGCTTTGAAGTCTCCTGAAAATTGTTTTTCCAGCTATATGGATCTGTAGCGGGTGTTTTTAACAGCACATCAAAGATCATTGTCTCTTATAACACAGCCACCTTAGTCGCTGATAGTTGCCATTAGTGTCAATGCAGATGAACACAGCCGTACGCCGTTAAGGTATTTTTCATGTTGTGTGAGTTTGTGCAGGTGTGTGTGTTTGTGCGCTCCTCAGTTTCCTCATTCCCAGAAATTATGGCCTTGTGTTATTAAAAGTAAACTCCGATATATCTGGTTTGGCTCATCTGTCTTGCTCCCTCTCACACACTCGCTTTCACCAGACATAAAAAAATTAGTACCCAGCTTTTTTTTTTTTTAAAAGAGAGAGAGAGAGCGAGAGAGAGGGAGAAACTCTTATCAGAGCGTAAAGCTCCTTTACATGCAGTGTCTCACAGGAGTTACCCACAGTTTGGAACAACTACTACAACTACTTGCCATTGCCTTGTAGAGTTAATTCTGGCAGAAAGAACAGATACAGACACGATGTAGTGTGAAAAAAAAAAAAATCTGCAGTCACAGAAACTGCAAAACAACCGTTACCTCTAAAATTATGATAGTAAGTGACACTTTGGCTAGCAGTTCTGTTCTTTTTGGCTTTGACAGAGCAACTAACAGTAGGAATCCAGGAATTAGTGGACAGCTGGCAAAGTTTACTTAGTGAAGACAGAAAGTAATGTCTCATTTAAGCGAATAATTTACTCCCCTTACCAGGTAACTAATTGTTTGGCAGAAAAAAAAAGTATTTTAGATATTCTGAAAGGAAAAGCCGGAAAAGAACAGTTTGTTTCTTTATGACACTTGTGGGACAAGAGAGAGTTCAGCTCAGTCAGCAGTTCATTGTTAGACCTTGCTGATGAATCCAGACCATCCACCAGATACACGCTCCAGCCAAGTTTTTCATAGGACTAGAGATTGGGAATATATGGAGTTAGCACATCACCTCTTTCTGGTCTGCTATTGGAGAAGAATTCTCAGAAATTCGTGAGACTTCTGGACGGGTGTTCTGAGTTCTGTTCTGAGCTGTACAAAAGAGTATGAAAGTTTAAGTTTTTCTTTGCTTCAAGGGATAATCTTCTTGAGCTGGAGGAGCCTGTGTTTTTAAAGAACTGCAGCCCTGCAGGGGGTAGGCATGAGAAAAGGCCTGAGCCCTGATCTTCCAAGTTGAGTTTTAGAAGACCTTCTTCAGTGAATTCAGTCCAGATCTTATTGATGTTTACAGTGAAAGCTTTGAAAAGCTGATTCTACCTCTGATAAGCAGAAGAGCTGTGATAACTGTGCTCTGAAGAAATACGACTTTGAGGACAATAGGAACTGTCTAGCCAATCTCTGTTTAGATTACAAAGCATTTTTCAGGGCTCAGACTGGTTGGTAAGGCTCTGGCCACATTTATATTTGCTTTTCAAAGACATCTTGAGTGATGAAATCTCAACTGGACAACTCTAGTGTGACACACGGTGTGAACGATTATGTCTCTGCATGATGGTCCACTTATAATCCGCCTGTGCAAGAAACATTTTAAAACCAAGTATACACAGGGCTGCTATGCCTTTAATCAGCAATGTTTGGATTCCTCTAGTACTTAGGGCACAGAGTTTGGATTCATTAGACCAAATAGAACCATTTGACAGTGCTGACCATTTTATCTTAAAAAGTTTTTTGAGTGCTTTGGTCTAAAATCAAGCCTCATTGGTATAATGAAGGCTTTTCGAGGAGATGTTCAGAGAGCACTAAAGATTAATGGCAGTCTGAGTGCTCCCTTTACTTTACACCGAGGTGTAAGCCACAGCTCAGTCAGAGGTGTAAGCCAGAGGTTTCTGTCTTGAATGCGGTTTAAATTGATGGTTTAACTTTTTTTCTGCTTATATTTATGATACTTGGTTACAAAACAATTTGAGCTAATATTGGTGGATATTAATCATATTTTTGCATTTGAATGTGCAAGTGCAGTCTGATGCTTGCTTTCACCTGCTGTCTCAGAGGGTGCTCAGAGGATTGTGTAGATTCAACACAATAGATCCTTCAGCTTTTATGGAGCCACCTGCTGGTTTATGTCCAAAACTGAAAGCAATTTCAGTAACTCATCTGCCTGAAAGATGTCATTTATTAAACCTGATATAAACACTGATATATTGAAGACTAAAAAACAAAAAACAACAAAAAACAAACAAACAAAAAAAAACCCCACACATCTGTGTTTATACATGAGTAAAGCAAACAAGTGTCGCAGGCCTGGCAAAACATTTACATTTATTTAGATTTAAATGTATATATTGCAATCCACATAGCGATTCTATTCTATTCTATTCTAGGAGGCTTTTAGTGTGGTGTCAGAAAGGGAAAATGCAAATATGTAAATATGAGTTTGGTACCTTGATAACATTTTTTGTAGATTGATATTTAGGGTATATCGCACAGGAATCCACTTTGTTACACTGTAGAAGGTAAACTTTGTGAAAAATTACTGGAAAAAAAGAGAAAAGTGTATTATTATTATTATCATCATTATTATTATCATTATCATCATTATTATTATTATTATTATTATTATTATGCTAATTCTCAGCTCCCAGCTGTTTTTATATTGAGTAGCTTTGTGCAGTTAACACTTCAAGACAATCCTTGTTCATCCCCTACTGAGCCTTGGTGCAGGCTCTATTGTCTGAAAAAAGTTGTTGTTAGTTCCCTTTTATGCCATCTGATTGACTGGTCCTTGCAATCTGAAAAAAGTGTTGGTGGGGCTAATAGACAGGTGTGTTGCTGTGATGATCACATTAAAATTCATCTGTTCTCATTGACATTCATTCAGTCAGTCAGTCAATCAAAGATAAAGAACAGAGAGCGAGAGAGAGAGAAAGCCCGACTATATTTTAGACAGAGTGCACAATCAGCAGCTTACATGCACCTACCCATCATATATAATACAATGTTTAACTACAAAGTGACAATGTAACAGAAAACAGTATTTCATGATAACATTCATTTCAAATACATGAAATGTATATGTATTTCTTAATTAACATGTTTTTGTAGCAGATATTCAAACTTAACAAAACTGTCACATAACGTCGAATAATCGCTGGCATTATTATAAGCTGAAAGATTCATTACTAATAAATTAATTCAGATGGGAAAAAAAGAGTTTTTTGTTCTGGGTTTTTGTTTTTGGCATTAGTTCTTATCTTAGATTTCTGAAAAAGAAATATTCCTAATAATAAAAAAATTGGTTGTTTTTAGTTTGACACCATAAATAACCAGAAGCAGAGCTTTCTGGCTGATAGCAAATTGTTGGATATACACTGTTCAATTCATTTTTTCCTGTTTAAGTTTTTTAATTATTCAAATATTTGGCCATAATTAATATGAGCATTTAAGAAGCAGAGTACCCATTCATATTTTTTACACTAATGGTGCGTTCACACCGAACGCGATAGAGGCGGCCAGAGCGTCAGGTTTACATGTAAAGTCAATGGAAAGAGCGCGATGACACGCGATTGCGTCCGGCGAAAATTCGGAAGCAGATTTGCGTCGCGAAAACGCCAAAACGCCTGAAACGCGCGTCAGTGTAGCGCGTGGGGCGCATTTGACTCGCGAAGAAAACCACGTGTGTCAGATTCTGTGTTGCATTTTGTGCACACGCGCGTATCGCGCCAACCGCTGGAGTTGGAAAATCTGAACTCCCGTCAAATCGCGCCGCGACAACCAATCAGGAGCCTGGTGACGTGGCTGTAACTAGGTCAATGGGGCAGATCCGGCCAAAGCCCTTCATCCATCATTCAGTATGGAGGAAAAGCTCATCAGTGCCGTGGCTAATCATCCAGAGCTAAATGATGCTGGTTGCTACTTCTACCGACACAGGAATAAAAAGGACCTAGCTTGGAGGCACATTAGTGAGGAGATTGGGCAACCTGGTAAGGTCATTCATTCTGCTTTTTAATGTTCAGACTGACCCGATGAAACCGTGCAAAAGCTAGCAAGCCCGCCTACTGTCCCGCTATTTTCCCACTGATGTACAAATACCTTTCCGCTAACGAGATGGCACAACTTCCTCCCACATTTCCGGTCCACCCGCGTGAAAGATGCAATTTTGACGCGCGATGGATTTGTCTTGGACACGTTGAGGTGCGAATGTGCACGCGTCAAATTAGGGGCGTTTGGGGCGTTTTCGCTCGCGCCTATCGCGTTCGGTGTGAACACACCGTAATGCAGAGCTCATTCCAGCTCTTAAGAAGGGGGATACACTGTCTGCTGGTCACCAGTCTGTCACAAGACCAATGGAGAGAGACCAAAACAACCAATCACCAGTTAGACAGGAAGAGGAAGACAAAGTCCCCATGCAGACAGGAGAACACCAGCTCACCATCTTGTTGTGGGACAACAGTGCTAACCATTGCACCAACATGCCAACTGAACAAAACACTTGGGGCTCTATAATTTTGTTCTTTTTATTTAAGTAAGCGTCATGCACTAAATTGAAACAGAAAGACTGAATGAGTGAAGAAGCATGGGGCACTAAGATGAACCGTTCCTCTTAGATGCTCTGAAAAATTACATTACTCTGAAATGAAGCAAAACACACAAAAACAGGGGATGCTTATTTGGGTGAGTACCAGGAGTGCCGTGTCAATGTATGAATCCCTTCCAGTTTGAGCCTCCTGAATTGCCAGTTACAGACACATTGACGCATGCATAATTTCCACTCATAACTTTAGAACAGTTGACATTCACTGCTTTTATCCAAGTTTCTTGTAAGTCACTGCATGGTGTAGAAAAAAAAATTCCCCGAGGCAGGATATTTTTTAAGAGACTTTCTTACAGAGCGTAGAGTTTTTAAAGATGCTTCTTGAACAGCTGTGCAGCACACAGGCAATTTGAGATAAGCCTCACACAGGGGAAGTTAATTAGCAATATGGATCAGGCTTAATGAATACATGAAGTGCATCGCAAGACGTAATAGCCATAGACATGTCTATTAAATGCAACTTTTATTTGAAGTCCCATCTTAAAACTTATACGTATGCAGTTTCGCTTTACAATCACACACATTTCCCGGATCCTCATTTGTATAGTACAAATCAGCCTCCACATTGCACCCTCACAGACTGTAGTGCCGTGGTTCACTGAATATGCACACTGATTTCTTTTATTTATTATTTCTTTTTTTCAGTGTGATGGGAAGTAATTTGCTGTAATGCGTGATCAGGGTGTTTTGAAAAAGCTATTTCATCTCACTGTGCTGGTCCCTTTCTCTGTGGGGGAGCCCGGCTGTTCCTGTTCTATCAAAACCAACCAGTGAAGCTGAAAGAGTCTGTTACAGCTGAAGCTAAATGAGACTTCACACCCCTCTGCTTTCCCTTTCTCAACTTTTTCTTCTTCTCACTGTGGCTTTTCTAATTCTTTGTTTGTCTCACAGTCTCTGCTCTCTGCCAGTCACCGTCACCTGGAGATGCATAAATAAATTTGTAAGGAAAGCAAACTAAAAGGCCCAGGTTTTAAGGGTGGGGGAAAAGAAGAAGAAAAAATAAAATAAAACGCATTATGTGTAGTGGAAGTGAACTTAGATAAATGTCAATCACTGTGACTGAGTGCTCATCATTAGTGTAATTCACCCCAGCAGGTGTTGGCAGCCTCAAAGAAAAGTTTAAAGGGAGAACAATGGTGTCAGCTGTTGTTATAATTATGTTTTCAGATGGTGAATAAGCGCTAAGTGTAACCACCCACTCTCTGCATTTGTTTTAATAGAAGGTTTGATGCTGCACCATTTCAGGCATTTGGCTCATTTTGCCCAGCAGCAGCTGTGTCCTTAACATGATAATTCCAGTTGCCAGTGTTGAGCTGGAAAAGCAAGAATAATAAGTATTCTTGTTTGCCAGATGGACATACAATAGGTGTGTTTATAAAGATATAAAAAAAATGAACTGGTGGTACAGATCTGAAAAAGCCACTGTGAAAAATGTCAGAAATAATAACCAGGGTAAGATTGTAACTCTGACAGTAACTTAAAACTTCTTATTCTGTTATATTCTGTTCTGCGATTCAGTTTGGGGGTTAAAATAATTGGAATTTGTTTCTCAAACTATTTTACCAAAGGTCATGAATAATCAACTGTTATGCACAACAACAGGTCACAAACACTTAGATAACCTAAGGATAAAATGATAACAGCTATTTAGCTTGCATTGTGACAGAGTCAAGAAAAATAAAAAATAAAATTCATTCACTGGGAATGGTTGAAAGGTCCAGGAAATTATAGAAACCATGAAGATAGGCTCAGTGTCACCATTCTTTCAATTCCTGGTCTCCACCAATTCCAGGGAAGCACCTAGCAGCTAACCAGCTGGTGCTAGTTGGTCCTAGGTGTTTCTCCATCTTCATCGGCTGGTTTTTAACTCTTGCTGGGCAAATACCATCCAGTGTGTTTTGTATTGTTTCCAAAAACAGAGCTGGAAGATTCAAAAGAAAAAGCAAAAATGTGAGCTGTAAAGTCACAACCAATGACTGTGGAAAATTCAACAGTTGTTGGTGACAACAGTTAGCTGAGACATGCTACATAGCTGAGAAGGACTCCAGCTACAAATGATACCCTTAATCCTTTCATATTGCACACAGTCAAATAACCAGTTAGTATAGCAAAAACACCAGACCAGACTGTCTTCAGGTGAAACCATAATCTACTCCAGGCACGAGGACGCGGACCACGATCACACCCAAGGAGTCGCGCTACTGTTGGCGCCAGAGGCTACAAGGGCGCTGATGGCATGGGAACCCGTCTCACCAAGACTAATGATAGCCAGGTTCAACTCCAAGGGCAGGAAGATCACCATCATCCAATGCTATGCACCCACTAATGCAGCACAAGCAGAAGAAAAAGAAGATTTTTACAGTTCCTTGCAATCCCAAACTCTCACCCGGACCTTGTCAGGTAAGAGTTTCAACCCAAGTAAGCCAGTCAAGGACAAGAATGGGAAAACCAGCACAAGTGACGAAGAGCAAAGAAGAAGATGGGTGGAACATTTTGAAGAGATCCTGAATCGACCACCACCGCAAACAGTTCCCGACATACCACCAGCAGAAGAGCACCTCTGTATCAACACTAATCCACCAACCAAGGCAAAGATCACCAAGGCCATCAAGTCCTTGAAAAATGGAAAGGCACTAGGGCCTGACGGCATCCCTCCAGAAGCTCTCAAGGCAGACGTGGCAGCAGCAGCGGAGATGCTACATCCGCTCCTAGTGAAGATATGGGAACAGGAGCAAGTGCCTGCCGACTGGAAGCTTGGGTACCTGGTGAAGCTCCCCAAGAAAGGCGACCTATCCCAGTGTGGCAACTGGCGAGGAATTATGCTGCTGTCCATACCAAGCAAGGTGTTGACCAGAATCATCTTAGAGAGACTGAAGGAGGCATTGGACAAGAGACTGAGATCAGAGCAGGCAGGATTTAGACGAGACAGATCATGTACAGACCACATCGCCACTCTGCGCATCATCATCGAGCAGTCTATCGAATGGCAATCTCCCTTGTAGACAACCTTTGTTGACTTTGAAAAAGCCTTCGACAGCGTCGACAGGGAGACCATGTGGAAACTGATGCAGCACTACGGAATTCCGCAGAAGCTCATCAACATCATCCAACAGCTTTATGAAGACTCGTCCTGCCAGATCATCCACAATGGAAAACTGACCAACCCCTTTGCAGTGAAAAGGGGAGTGAGGCAAGGCTGCATGCTGTCACTGACAATCTTCCTGATCGTCATGGACTGGATCATGAGAAGAACCACAGAGGGCAGCAACACCGGTATCCAGTGGACCCTCACCAAACAGCTGGAGGACCTGGATTTTGCAGACGACATCAGCCTTCTGTCCCAAAAGCAGCAACATGCACAGTCCAAGCTTACCCGGCTCGCTGAGGAGGCAGAAAAGATCAGCCTGAAGATCAACATCAGAAAAACGAAGGTGATGCGGTTGAACAACCGACAAGAACATCCACTGCAGCTACAGGGAGAAGACTTGGTGGAAACCAACCGCTTCGTCTACCTAGGAAGCATAGTCAACAGTGATGGCGGCGCAGATGAAGACGTTAGGAGCCGGATCAACAAAGCAAGGCTTGCATTCAACACCCTGCGACCCATCTGGAACTCCAAAGCCTTATCTCAGGCGCAGCAAGATCTGCATCTCCAACAGCAATGTGAAAGCAGTCCTTCTGTATGGGTCCGAGACGTGGCGGGTGACCAAGACCACTACCAGCAAGATACAGATTTTCATCAACAAGTGCTCGCGACACATCCTCAACATCAGATGGCCTGAGAAGAACCCGGTCGGTCAAGACATCAAGAAGAGAAAATGGGGCTGGATAGGCCACACACTTCAAAATCCACTCGACAACGTCGCAAGGCAAGCACTGGACTGGAACCCACAAGGGAAAAGGAAAGTGGGGAGACCCAAACAGATGTGGAGAAGATCTGTCGAGAGCGAAGTGAAGGCCACTGGAATGACGTGGACCCAGCTGAAGAGAGCAGCCCAGAACAGAGTCCGTTGGCGTGGTGTTGTTGCGGACCTATGCTCCCCCAGGAGTCAACAGGAAAATTGATAGTAAAAACACAGACTACAAACATGGGTATTTTGCCATAACAATATTCTAATGTACTTTTTAACTAGTAAAACCACAACCATCAATGTACTCTTTCTTTACCTGTACTAATTTGCCAGTGTACCTGCAGCAGACATCCTAAGGTCATAAAATGCTGCTGTCACGGTTCTGGAAGAAGAAAAAGGCACTTATCCTGTCTGCTTTACGCAGCCTTCCAATGAATGCCAAATGTGACTTGGAGGTGCTTCTCTCTACATATCTATACATATAAAGTAGTGCATGTGTTTTGCACGGTGCTGTTTTTGATCTTTCTGGCTTAGAAATTTCACAAATTTCATGTAGATTTTTTTTCCAGTGACGTCCTTGATTAAATGAGTCGGTTGACCTAATACACGGTGTTTCTTACTATCATCTGACTGTACTTTTTGTACATCATGAATAACTGACTTCACTCAGTTATTTCTAAATTTAGCTATTCGAATTTTAAGGCTCTTATTTGAATTTTGAAGAAAGAGTATTTTATCTTCATTTGTTATTTCACTGTTATTTTTATGGTCATTGTGTCAGAATTGTGAACATTTGTCTCTAATTTGTCGTCACAGTGGGTCAAGAAATGAATTTAAAGAAATTTAAGATGGCACTGACATAAAGTAAAAATGCACAGCAGGTGCTTACAGCAGAAGCTGTAAGAGACAAATGCATCAAATAATGGTAGACTTTGAACTGAATTCACCTCTTATGCCTCCTGTGAAAGTGCTCTGCTATCTTTACCAAGACACTGGGTGACACAGTCTGCCAGCAATTGTTTGGTTTAATAGTAAATCAAAAATGTAGAGAAAGAAATCAGAGCATTTCACCTCTTTTTGTGCTGTGAAATTGTGTAGAACAGGTTGGATTGAGATGTGCTCTGCTTCGCAGGGTTGCTCACTCAAAACTGAAGACCTTCCTTTTCAAAAAGATGAACTAGGGAGAATGACATTCAGAATAGCTATAAAGTAGACATTTAATGCTTGAATGATTGCACCGATCAAGGCAAGGACATCAAATAATATGATGTGCCGTACCATGGCTGGTTTCAATCATACAAAAGGTCATAGGTATGTCTGCTTTGACAAGTGGGCTTTGCACCTCAAATTATGGGTTTAGGCAGAAAAACGGCAAAAACACCCTCTTTGCTCTGTGAGAAACATTTTCAAAAAGCCAGACACCTTAGCTTAGGAAAATTGTCATTTATACAGGTTAGTTTTTCAACAAAACAAATTAAATATAGTGTGTTAATTACACACACACACCCAATTCCTATCTTATGTGAAGCTAAACTAATTGACTCTTGTCTGTACAACATGGGATAACTTATCAAAAACATGCCCGTTAGGCACATTTTGCATTTTGAGGTTTTTTGTTACTACACAGCATTAAAATGACAGACTAAGAGGTTAAAGCAAGGGTTAGCATCTGTGTTTACAAGAAAAAATAACAATCATTTATATGTTATCTGTAAATCGTGTGATTTCACCAGTCGGATTTCACCATGCTGGAATATAGAAATAAATTATATAGGATGTAGTTCTTTGACTGTGCCCATAAAAAAGTAAAACCAGTCTTTAAATTTTGTTGTTTCCCCCTACAAATCTCCTTGTGCACTGCTGCACCCTTCTCCACGGCTACGTTTTGACTGCTCCACAGAAATGTTGTGCTTGCCACTAGCAGGAGTGCATTTCCAGCTTCACAATTAGCTGCTGGGCACTGCTAGTGGAGACACATGGGGTTTCTTCTTAGTTTAACTCAGCTGCTACTGTTGCCACTGTTGACCAGTGTTCCCAATCAAAACTGTAACAAAGCATAAAATTCTGTGTCAAACTGGCACAACCTAATAGTTGAGGATCTCTGGTGGCGGTCAAGCCAAAAGATGGCGCATCAGGTCAGGAATAAGACCAGTAACTCCAGTCACATGGGCCATGAGAGGAGTGAAAACCACCAGTTTCTACAAAAACAATGTGTATTCCGTGACTGGTTGAGAGTTGTTAGCAGAGATTCCTCGCAGTTGCTGTGAAATTGGCTACTAAAGCCCCAATCATGCAGGGTTTAGAGACTGATCAACAAACACTTGGTAACTACCACTTGTTAGTGAAAAATGTGTATTGGCCCCAGTAAATTTGATAAGTGGAAGAAAACTGATGGATGGGTAGTTAAAACGTTATTTCTGTAATTCTATGTTGTGCTGCTTACAGACAAAATAATAATACAGTTTTTGGTAAACTGCAAGTAAACACTCCACTGTGTTCTACATAAACTGTTTAAATGTGTTGTAGAAATTTGACTAAGCTTGCAAAATCTTTCAGTAAAGTGTTGCACAGCGGCAAGCACACATTTTACATCCCCATCTGGGAGCTGCCCACAACAGTCACCAATCTTCTGCCATTAGCTGCTGAGCAGTTCCACTGGAGCCATTTGGGGTTTCCTTCTCAGCTCAAGGACAAATTGGCAACAGTTGTTGAGGGAGCAGGGAGCTCTTTTTATTTCTTTTCTCAACCCAAACTGGCAACCTTTCAGTCATTCTCCAACCTCTAGATCTGACTTAATATTTTTCATTAACACTTTTCACTTAGAGTTGAGTTCAAGGCAAGCTGCAGTGCTGCACCACTGCAGCAGCTAGGGGTTAATTGCCATTTTCAAGGGCATCTTGCCAGAAGCTGTTCTTTTGTAATGAAACTGTGTCAGACTGTGCCTTTGACACAATAACTATTCATTTGGATGGTAGCAAACATAACAAGAAGACATGGATATATTTAAAAAAGAACACACAGATACATTGTGACAAGATACGGAGATGGAAATAAGATTTTTCTCAGAAAAATGAAAAAAAAAAAAAAAAATACCAAGCCCTCACTTGTCAACATTAATTTTTAAAACTGCAAAGGATACCATTCTGTCTCTCATTTCACTTTTTTGAAGGTAACAAGAAAAGGGAAAGGTAGCAATCTAATAACCAGAGTGGGTGATGTGATAAGTTCCTGTACAGTATTTCTTTACAAAAGCCTGCCTACACAGAGAAACCTCAGCCATGCATAGAGGCTAGGCATTATTCTCGTTTGTGTCTCTGTGTCTCTCTGTATGCACGCACGCACACAAACGCACACTTTCAAATACGCGCACGCATTCACTGATTTCCAATGATGAGTAATGGGCCATTTAGCACATTGATATGAAGCTGCAACATGGCCGAAGATGACAAAGACTACCGTCCTAATGCTCCATCATTCATTCCCATGTCTCATTTAGGGCTGTAGAAATCCCATCATGTCCAGCCGTTTCTTTCATTTACACAGAAAGATGTATGAGAGATTCTGTAGATCATTATCCGTGGCGCATAAGCAGGATATATGTAGAAGTATAGTGCTACTGGCACCAGAATGACCTTAACTAATAAACCATTTAGGAGAGCTGGATGAAAAGTTCAGCAAATATTTGGTGCTACTGACAATGAAAAAATATCTCATTATGAAAAAAAACTGTTAACTGCTGCAGGATTTGTTTGTAAAGTAGGTAATATGAATTCCAAAAAATCATTATAAATCTCAGAATGTGAAGTTGTTTATTTTGAGTCATGTTTAATTAAAGAGTTAACAAAGGATACTTTTTAATGAGCCTCCCACCTCTCTTTCTCACTGATTATTTAGACTTAAGAACAAAACTTGGTTTGTAAAAGATCACTATTTAGGGGCAAAATACATTATAAAACGTTAGAAAGAGCAATTCTCTACATTTCACCCATCTAGGGTAATGACACGAGCACATATTTTTATTTTACACAGGGCTACTACAGGTCATTCAAATTTAAAATTTAACTATAGATTTACCACCTACTTTACTAGGTATAGATGTGCAGTGCTCATTCATGTAGATATTTAATCTACATTCACGACATGGCAACAACTCCCTGCATTTAGGCATGTAGACATGGTTTAGATGATCTGCTGGAGTTCAAACTTAGCATCAGAATGGGGTGGAAGGGTAATTTAAGTGACTTTAAAGATGACACGGTTAGTCTGAGTATTTCAGAAACGGATGTGCTGGGATTTTCCCACACAACCATCTCTAGAGTTCACACTGGATCGTCCAAAAAAACAAAAAATATCCAGTTACTAGCAGATATCTAGGCTAAAATGTTTTGATGCTAGAATTCAGGGGATAATTGCCAGGCTGTTTCAAGCTAATAGGCAAGCAACAGTAAATAACCGTTCATTACAATCAAAGCATGCAGAAGAGCATCTCCAAATGTATAGCACATGGTACTCCAGGGAGATCAGCTACAGCAGCAGAAGACCACACTGGCTGCTCATCCTGTCAGCCAAGAACAGGAAACAGAGGCTACAGGAAAAATATTAAAATAGAAGATAGAAAAATTCTTGTTTGAGACGATGATTTTCTTTTTCCTGCTGCCACATTTAGATGGTAGGGTCAGAATTTAATGTATCTCCCTACTGCTGGTGACCATGTCAATCTGATGGCTGCTTCTCAATCAGAGCTCAATCCAATAGACCACCTGGAGGAATCGGAGATTTGTATCATGCATATATAGCCAACAATATTCCAACATGGACTACAATCTCCAAGGAATGTTTCAAGCACCTTGGCATGTAGAACTGAGGCAGATCTGAAAGCAAACGGGAGCCCAACCTTCGTACTACCAACCTAATAATGCCAGTGGGTTTAGATAACAATAATAGCTTGTGCAAATGCTTTATCCCGCCTTCATAACTTAACTGGGAGAGATAAAAAGAGCCAGTGTTTGGGTGAGTGATGTGGAGTAGAGGGTTTAGCCAGAACAAAGCATTTAATCAGAAAGAGATGAAACATCTTTATGATTGTTTCATGATAGAATAGAATAGAATTCAACTTTATTGTCATTGCACATGTCACAGGTACAGGGCAACGAAATGCAGTTTGCATCCATGCAGAAAATGCTTTAGCCGTGATATAGATATATTACAATATATATATTAGCAATAATATAGATGTGTAAGTATATTACAGAAATGGGTCTATTATGGTATGTTATAATGTACACTGTGTGAAGTATGTTATGAATATTCTATAACTATAAGTATGTACAGGCTGTAGTGAGTACAAGCTATGTACAGGCTATGAACAGGATATAAATATGAAATAAAAACTATACAGAAATCTGAGATATACAGTTATACAGAAATGTGAACTATGCAAGTTATAAACAGTTGTAGGATTAAAAATTATCATATGTACAGAATGATATTTACACAGAACTATACAGTAGTGCAGTTAGGATAATTGTGATAGTGATAAAGTGCTAGTGGTTGTGGTTGTGGGGGTTGTGGTTGTGGGGGGTGTGTGTGTGTGTGTGTGTGTGTGTGTGTGTGTGTGTGTGTGTGTGTGTGTGTGTGTGTGTGTGTGTGTGTGTGTGTTCAGTCCATGAGTTTAACGTGGGTCAGATGTCAGGAGGCAGAGTTCAGGAGTCTGACAGCTGTGGGGAAGAAGCTGTTCCGGTACCTGGTGGTCTTAGTCCAGAGGCTCCTGTAGCGCCTCCCAGAGGGCAGGAGGGTGAAGAGTCCATGTGATGGGTGACTGGGGTCTCTGATGATTTTCCCAGCCCTTTTCAGACACCGCTTCCTGTAGATGTCCTTTATGGCAGGAAGTGGTGCTCCGGCGATGCGCTGGGAAGTTTTCATGACCCTCTGCAACGCCTTCCGGTCCGAGGCAGAGCAGTTCCCGTACCAGACTGTTATACAGTTGGTCAGGATGCTCTCGATGGTGCAGCAATAGAAGTTCACCAGGATGTCTGAGGACAGGTGGTTCTTCCTCAGAGTCCTCAAGAAGAAGAGGCGCTGGTGAGCCTTCTTGACCAGCTTGGAGCAGTTGGTTGTCCAGGTGAGATCCTCGGAGATGTGGACTCCCAGGTGGTTATGTTCTCAAGTTTCCACACCTGGGGGAAATGTGTCACTACTCCTGTTTATTGTGGCCAAGTTTGTTGTTAAAACATAATAGGTTTAAATGCCAGAATAAGAAAAATCTGTAACTAGACCAAACATTTCTCATTAGAAGGATAAACAGAATTGACTTTGTGTAGTCACAGGCATCTGCTGCTGTAGAAATCTGACTGAGCTACAGTATTATTGCAAATGTCACTTCAGGCTGGCTGATGAGATCATTAAACAGGTAAACAGCTACAGGTGCACTCTCTAGACTTCACTAAATCATACAACTACTGCATATGTGCACACATGACAGTGTAACCATACCTGATGACTTACCTTACTCTGCAAGTTCAACTGATTTTAACTTTTAAAGAATCAATTACAAATGTATAGAATAAACCTTTGGGAAACTAATTGCTTTTGTTTAAACAAAAATAATTATAGGCCTACATAGTATAACATATAGTATTTTCTGACTGAATGTGATGTCTTACGAATCTGTCATCAAAAACCATCAGCCCACAGTCTTGTCTGTCCAGGGTCCTGCACAGTTTGTCATATTGCTACATAGCACAACATAGACAATAGTATTGGTATATTATTTTAGATAAGCCAATACTATAACAATAATACTATACATATGACATATTAGTAGGCTTTATTAAAATTTAAACAAGTCATGACATTAACAAGAACTTATGATTTTTTTTTTTTTTTTTTTTTTTTTTAGGTTTTACATGTATTTAAAGCAGGAATATACACTCTTGTACAACAACAAAGCTCACAGTTGAAATACTTACCTGTCTCCTCTGTTTTGCTTGACCTATATATGCTCTGTTGCCCTCTGTCTCTGTCCCTCTGATGCCTCTAAGCCTGTATGCCGCAACCCCTGACAAACATATTTGACTAGTTTTGTCTTACAGGTAGAATAAATAGTTCATTTAAATAAAATACATAGATGGATTCACAGTTCAGTTTCCCGTGATGTCTGCATTGATAACCAAATGATGCACTTTATCAGAATCACCCTACTTCACATCCTGTTACAACAGTGGCATCAATTAGAACTCCAATTCCAAAACTGCAACCTATTTTTTTTTTCTTCATCATATATTTTTTAGTGCCATGACTGGGTATAAATGTTACATCTGGGTCACATTTGGAGCAAACAATAAAAATGCTCTCACAATGTTTCTGGATTTCACTGATTCATTTAGCTTGCTAGCTAACTGCATTAGGTCCTTGATCGCCTTATGCTGTAGCAGCTGTCTCCTCAGACTGAGCATACTGCGCTGTTTCATGCTGCAGCATATCAAGCAGAAGGAAACCAAACAAAGTAACAGAAACTCTAGAATCAGAATACTTTATTAGTCCCAGAGGAAATGATGTAGAAGTAGAGAACAGAAACTCTTTCTCGGCCAGAGGCAAGAAATGTTAGTGTTCGTGCAGAAGCAATCAGTATCAAAGTAGTGGTGAGCAGGGTTGGGTTGGGTGCACTTCAAAGTAACATGTTACTGCAGTCACATGAATATTACAAGCATCTGCACAGACAGCATGCTAACGCAAAGCTAGCCAAGAACCCAAAATCATGTTAAAGCTGAGTACTTGCCAACAGCAGCTACAAAAAGCTAACAAAGGCAGTGATGAGCATTCAGGATTGAACGTTGCTGTGCGGACCTGTAGCTTCAGGTTTACATTGCTAACTGATAATTTTATCACAATGCCCTTCAGGTCATTTTACAGTCAGTAATGCAAACGTCAAAGTAGTGTAATGAATTACTTTCTGTGGCAAGTAATTAAGCAATGTACTGCATTACGTTTAATTAAAATAAAGAGTAATGTGTAATACATTACTTTTGAGTAACGGATCCAACAGTGATAGGACTACTGTAGGTGACATATGAACACAGTCATGGATCCAATGATTCACTCATGAAAGCTTGTTTGAAAAAATCTACATGCCCATGTGTTCCTGATCCTTTGCACAGTAGAGCCACCATTGTGCTTAACATTTACCTGATCCCACAATTTCTACTGTTTAAACTAAGCTTGGCTACAAGAACCTGCTTTAAACGAATATATCATATCAAAATTCCATCCATCCATCCATCCATCCATCCATCCATCTTCATCCGCTTTATCCGAGGCCGGGTCGCGGGGGCAGCAGCCTAAGCAGAGAAGCCCAGACCTCCCTCTCCCCAGCCACCTCCTCCAGCTTATCCGGGGGAACACCAAGGCGTTCCCAGGCCAGCCGAGAGATATAATCTCTCCAGCGTGTCCTGGGTCTGCCCCGGGGCCTCCTCCCGGTGGGACATGCCCGGAACACCTCACCCAGGAGGCGCCCAGGAGACATCCTTGTCAGATGCCCGAACCACCTCAACTGGCTCCTTTCGATGTGGAGGAGCAGCGGCTCTACTCTGAGCCCCTCCCGGATGGCCGAACTTCTCACCCTATCTCTAAGGGAGAGGCCAGCCACCCTTCGGAGGAAGCTCATTTCTGCCGCTTGTATCCGCGATCTCATTCTTTCGGTCACTACCCACAGCTCGTGGCCATAGGTGAGGGTAGGGACGTAGATCGACTGGTAAATTGAGAGCTTCGCTTTTACACTCAGCTCCCTCTTCACCACGACGGACCGGTGCAGCGTCCGCATCACTGCAGCCGCAGCACCAATCAGTCTGTTGATCTCCGGCTCCCTTCTCCCATCACTCGCGAACAAGACCCCGAGATACTTGGAGTTCCTGCCCCAAGTGGAGGAGTTCAAGTATCTCGAAAATTATTTACACTAATTCATTCACAAAAAAGCTTAAAAAACATAATATTAAAAACAAATGTGTATTATTACATACAGCGTCCTTACATTGTCAGTCACACTGGACAGAAACACACAGCTATGTGTCTGCATGTGTGAGTTGTAGCTTGGCACCTTCAGCAAGCAGAAAGCTGACATTTGGTTTTTCTGTTTCTTTCCTTTCTTTCTTATGAATGACCTCTGGTGCACTACGCAGTTTAAAACTTGCCTCCCTCAGATTTTTTCTTTGTTTCCTCTAACTTTTGTTCTGCCAGTGAAAAATAAACTCGGGATGAACGGTGGTCTGGGAAGGGGGAGGATTTGCTAAAAGATGCTATTGATCTCTTTATTCCTGAAATAATTTGTATGGCTTGGCAACCGCAGCATCATCCCTTATCAACGTCTGCCAAAAGCCAGGCAGCGGCCTCCTGGGTGTAAAGGCTCTGAGAAATAATGCTTCTCATCACCAGCAAGAATGGCAGACAAGGAGAAATGAAAAGGAAAATGGGGAAGAGGTGGGGCAGAGAGACAGGAGGCGGCATGAGAGTCGGATGATAGAAGCGAGAGGAGGCTGAGGAAACTGTAAGTCTGAGTCAAACTTCTGAGATCCACAGGAGACAGATCACATGAGGCAAAAAAGGTGAAATGGGGTAAAGCAAATGTGTGTAATGGCGAGCGTGTACTGTTTAAGCCATGTTCAAACCTGTGTATCCGAGGTGGGTAAAATACTCTTTTGTTATGATAAATTGTCACAAACCTGTTTTATTTAACCCTCTGGGGAAAATGATCCTAAACACTGTTATGCAGTGATAATTTGAGCTGTAAAACATTTTTCATACTCTCTGAAACCAAGGCCCATTTCACTGTGCGATAAAGGCTTTGTTTTCTGCTTTTACCAGCAGAGCCGTTAGTTTCCAATTAAATTTCTGTGCTTCAAAAGTGTTGTAATTGATAAAAGTGGCAGGTATCTGAGATGCTAATCCTTTATTTGTAATGCATTTGTATTAATTCAAACAAAACTTAATTAACTTTTGATTGAATAAGCCCCAGACGAATGTTCGCCATAGCTGGAACATTAATGGAAGTATTCAGTATGGAAATGTAAAACATTGTTAATTAAAATTGCTTTTCAGCTGTTCTATGGTGAAAGCGTTTTATATTTTCCTGCTGCTCAATGTATGCTAATGTAAATCATGTTTATCATTATTTGCAAAAGCATCTACGAATAGGACGTATTGCCCATCAACTGAAGGAGGTGGTGTTGGCTGCAGATGAAATGATGCTTAGCCTCTATCGGCATACCTCAGGTGAAAAGTTGTGTGTAAATGAGATTATCTTTGAAGTTAAACTGCTGATTTGCAGCGGTTTAACTGCGCCGTGTCGGCCTGTCTACGCAGGTAGAAGCCAGTGGAAGGAACAGTTTCTTTTCCCCACAGATCCTGAAAAATGCAGCACTTATTTTAAAATAAGTCCAAGCTTTAAAACTTTAGAACAGATATCATTGGAAAATATGATGCATGTCAAAACTTATGCAAGACAATGATCCATAATTATAGAAACCCTACAGCCAGATGCCTCAGGTAACTTCAGAATTGTGAAGACGTTTGACACCCTAAAGAAGCCAAACTTTCAGTTTTACCTTTAGTAAACAGAAAAACTTTATTGCTTTAATAGGGAGAAAAAGCACAAAACAAGCAGTAAAATCCACAAACATAAATGTGAGCCATCAGGCCACATAAAAGGATCAATCCACACAAAAAGCTGTCTGTTCCTTCTCTGCCTCGCAGAAATTACAGTTAATCGTTCCGTCTGCAGTCTGCATTGTAGTGCACTGAGTCACAGAATGGATTACTCAACGCATAACGCTTTTTTTACATTATAAGTGGGGCGAAATCTCTAACAGCGGGACTTATCCCACTGGTATATTAGTCCGAGAGTATCTGTAAAGCTTCTAAGTATATGAAAGTGTCATGCATTCACTTGACAGAAAAAAAAACAAAAAAAAAAAACAACAAGGCCAAAGACGATTGTTGGAGGTGTTGGAAATTGCAAATTGATTTCATGAGCACTAATCACTCCACATCTAATACAACGTAAAACACTATGGCTGCAAAATTCATCCAAAAAAAAAAAAAAAAAAAAAAAAAAAAAAAAGAGAGAAAAGACGCCTTATTTTTCAAAGTATCAAATCCAAACCAAAAGAAAACTGTAGTAGCTGGAGGGTCGTTGCTGTTCATGAAGTCGAGCTTTCAAGTCAGTAGAAGCTCTTTTACGATGTTAATGGATTTTTTTAATGAATGTTTTTTCTCTCGAAATTTCCAAGATGTTCTTGGAATTTCTGAAAATTTCAGAAAGAATTTATAAGGAAACCTTTTCTTGAAATTTCTAGCATGATTACTTCATTCGTACAAAAGAGGGAAAAGTGATTTCGTTAAGTAAATGCATAATGCTTCTAAACCCGTGTCAGCAATCCTCCCAGGTCTCTCCGGCCTGCCAAGGCAGATGTGTAGCCTTCTTGAAAACAACCTTTGTAAAGTAAATCAGTGAAGGTTTGAGTGTTAACAGGACCAAACACTTTAATGTGGATTTCCAGTAACAGTTACAATTCCCATCACACATCTGATATCAAAGTGAGACAAGTTTATTATTCAAGAACACATGCCAAACACAATTACAGTAAAAACATCTGTTTTATCCTGACATCTAGCCTCTGAAAATGTGTTTTCTATGAAAAGAAAAAAAAAAAAAAAACTTTGCTGGAGCTTAAAGTGGAAAGAAACTGAAAAGAAGCTCTAACAAAGACTGTCGTGTACATCACATCAATCTATCGGGGAATGCTCTGTGAAATGCAAGGTTTCAAAACTAGATTGGATCAAGAGTTCACAGCATCAGATCGGTGAACTAAATGAGAAAAGCGACTGAAGATTTTGACATTCATTTCAGTGTATATGGAATATCTGCCCACACTGCGTGAACTGTTTTCCCTCATTTTGTTGCAACAGAGGATCTTTACAGTGTTGTTTACAGGTGAATCACCTGCATGTCAGCATGTCATCGCTGTGCTGCAGTTTATAGCTCATCATGAGGGCCGGCCTAAACACACTGACCTTTGTGTGTTCCTGTTCAATTGACTTTTGTTAAAGGGCAGTGCTTCGCAGCTAAATGTCACCACTGGATTTTCTCTCTTGTCTCTTCCTTGTTGAGCATGAGCAGTCCTTCCATCTGATAACTCCTCTATGCTGTTTGACAAAACGTCCCTCTGAGTCACTGTGAGTTTGTTCAGAGTTCCCAGGGAGTTATCAAGATGTTAAGAAGAAGCTGAAATATATTTGGATGACTTGAGGCTTCAAAATGGGAGATCAAACCATGGAGTACATATGTCTGTTGAAAATGCTTTGGTGTCATTTCTTGGCATCTAGCAATGTATGCTTTAAAAAAAAAAAAAAAAAAAAAAAAAAAGGCAGATTGGCAGACAGCGAAGCCAAAGCGGCTTTTACGAAACCTACTTACTTGCTTTCCTACTGTAAATTAGCCGTTACTGACACAATAGGAAATTAACTTATTGCACTTAATTTTATAACTGTCACGGGCTGGGTCTGTGATCCAGCATTGTGTGGTCATTTTGTATTGCTGAATTCTTAGACTACTCTTGAAGATGTGTTTAGTTCTTGTTGTTGCTATTAATAGTTAGGATTTGAGTTTCCTTGTATTTTGGTATTCATAAGTACAAGTATTAAGTATATCTAGTTACTTAAGCTCCCAAGTTGCTCAGTCTTTAGTTTTGTTTATTAGATCCTTTGTGTCATCACGCTCTTTAGTCTCCCTTGTTTCCTGTTATGTTTCCTGTTTGTTTTGAAAGTTTTGTTTCCATGTTCCATGAGCTTAGTTTACACTTCCCTGTGATGTCACTATGATTTATTTATGTCGGCTGTTTCCACTTCCCCTGATCACCCCTGTGTTTATTTAGTCTCTGTGTTTCCTCCCACCACGTTACGTCAAGTTCCACGTATGTCACGATTCTGCTCAGGTCGTTTTCATGTTTCATGTTCTTGTTGTTCATAGTTTTTCACACGCTCCTGGGCTGACTCATGTTCATGTCTGTCACCAGATTCATCACAGTTTAGTCACGTAATCATAGTTTAGTTTTGCTGCTGTTTGCCTTTTCCTTTATTTTTGTGATTCATGTTAATCAGCCTGAATAAACAGCTCGCTTTTTGTTTGAAACCCAGTTCCGTCTCCTTCAGTGTCTGCATTCGGGTCCGTTCCTCAAACACACCGGTGCACCCCGCAGTGACAATAACATCAGTAAAATCTTGGGAATCAACAAGCCTATGGATACTGTAATGTTTTCCACATCCATCTTTTGTATAAAGTCTACGTAAGAACCTAGTCCAAAGTGGACTTCATATTCAGCAATGGGATTTAATTTATTCTCCTCTTTACCCCAGCACACCCCAGTGATGGTCAAGCGCAGGCAGCAATTCTTAAGACCTGACCAGGAGAGATGGCTGAGGATGTGAGACAGCCTGCATGTGAAGGCAAGACAGATAATTCAGGGGTAAGCCACCCTCACCAAGAGCTCCGTTTCCCTCTGTCAATAAGTTGAGGAGCAGCTCCTGCAACACAGAACCTCATCTCACAAATAAACCACATGCACACAGTGCCATTAGCAGTAGCTGGTCTATCAAACAGAGCAAACACTCCCATATTTAATATTTAATAACGGCAAACAGTCTCACTGTGAATGACGGTATTTACGCAAACACACAACACTGTGAGAAAACATGTACTGAGCCAACTACTCTAGGTTATGTGGACAGCGTGCATGAAGGCATGTGTTACAAATGAAAAAGGATAAAATGGGCAAAAATGGCTTTTTGGCATCCAAGAGTGTGGGCCTATCGCCACACACAGTCATGTTTTTATAAGAAGAAACTAACTGGGACTGGCTAAAGGCTGAACATCTTCAGGGACTTGATTTTTTGTTTCCTAAGAGGAAGTTATGTCCACAAAACCAGGAGCAACACACTACTTAATGTTTACACCATATAAGAAACACAGTAATCCTTCTCTTACAGTGTAGATTCTCGAGAGAGAGAGAGAGAGAGAGAGAGAGAGAGAGAGAGAGAGAGAGAGAGAGAGAGAGAGAGAGAGAGAGAGAGAGAGAGAGAGAGAGAGAGAGAGAGAGAGAGAGAGAGAGAGAGAGAGAGAGAGAGAGAGAGAGAGAGAGAGCGCGCGCGCGCCAAGTGACTGAAGGCCGGGGCCGTTCTATTAGTATCTAGGTCAGAGGGTATATTGTTTTGGTGTGCCTCATCCATCTATGTTGTGGATGTATCAAGGGGCTAACCACAGAAGTGTTCCACACATATCACGCACACAAGCACAGAGGTGCAGGCCTAAGCTGTCTTGTGTGACGGTCAAACTGCAGATGTACCATCTTTATTCCTCTTTCATCTTTGCTCGGACGCTGCAGAGATTTGGCTTCCAGGTCCAATCGATAATATGACAGATTGACAAAAGCGGCCGTGATAAGGATGAATAGCCATGGATCATCTTTTCTGTCCTCCTAACAAGTGATCAGACAGAGGTTATTAAAGCCATACACACATACACACACACACACACACACACACACACACACACACAGTACCTGAACACTCAGTAACCCTAGTTCTGCACTGAACTGAAAATATAAAAAAATAAAACAACACCCTGCAGAGTCGTTAAGTTTGGGCCTTCGATTTGTGTTGATTCTTCATCTTGGATCTAAAAACTCCAACCACCTTGGGTTTTCTGCTTCTGTATCAGTTGTACCACAAGTGCTCAGGTTCTCGCAAACATTTCCAGTAATGAATCCGCATTCGGTTAGAGTGCTAGCTGTGGTTTCCCCCCCCACCCCACATCTATATCTGTCTGTCTTCCCCATTATGACTGTACACTGCTGTTGCAAGCCAATTTGTGCCAGCCTCTGCTCTTCTTTTGTCCCCTCGGTTGCTGAACATTATTCATTCCTTTCCATCATCGTGTCTCTTTTAGCACAGTTTTGTTTTTCCCCGTTTCACCTGCTTACAATGAAAGCATTCGAAAATTTGATGTTTGCTGAACTGCAATCCAAATATTGTAGCACTCTCAAGGGAGAACATTTAGAAAATGTCCTTAAGTAGCAGTGTTTGATGGCAGCAAGAAGCAGCTTGTGTAAGTGTGCCATCCACATAAAGGAAGTGTTGAAACTGGCTTCATTTTATGTTAATGCTGCTTCTCCTGTGGGAAGACAGTATGGGAAAAAGGTTGCTAATTTTGCAGAAACAAATCACATGAGACTGAGCTGCTTTAAGAGTGTTGAAGGTAACTTTTGAAGTCGGACGCAGTGCAGATCACAAAGTCAGTTTTGTGTTTAGCCCAGGGGTGCTCTGGGGTTAACCTTGGCTGGATTCTGGTGAGGCTTCTGTCTGATGTGATAGATATAAGTTTTTCATCAGCCCTGTTTTGAAAAATATTTACCCTAAGATTTTTCTCTATATACGGTCATGCAAAAAAAAAAAGAAAAAAAAAAAAAGTAGGTGTTCTTTCGAGTCTAAGGTTTTATGCATCAGGATTATTTTAAAAAAAGAAAAGAAAAATTTGGGTCATTGCTAGGTTCAGCCTCAGATGAACAGCAACACTAGATTACACCGTAACATTATTTACTTAACAAAAACTAAGCTACATGCAGAATCTGTGTGTGAAAAACTAAGCACACTATTACTGCTTCCATAGGAATTGAGGGTAAATTGATTAAATGAGTATTAGCATGTGAGCATCTCTGTAAGAGCAGAAGTCTGCTGGTCTGGAGTATCCAGGTGCAATGATCTTAGGAAAGCAAATTTTCCTTTTTTAAGATCATTGCCCATCACTCTGGGAATGGTTATAATAGAGATTGACAGACCACGTGACTTTCGTGCATTGCATGTCGGGCACTGGTGGCAAAACAAAGTAATGCATCAAACGCAAACATTTGCAGCACCGCAAAAACGTTCATTCTCCGGTTCCAATACCTTCTTGCTTTTTCTTTGAAAAAGTGAAAGGGTCAGACCCTTACGAGCACACAGAGTGGTCAAAAGATGTTAGCGTGCTGCCCAACTTTCACCACGCTCAGATTTATAATTATACGGTTCTTGGAGTGAGTTCATACACTCATGAAGTTTTTAATAACTTCAGGTCACTGCAACAAGCCCGGGTACAGTTTACTGACAGATGGGTACAGGACCTTGAAATGCACCGTGTAGAACGAAAGACCATCGTACGTATCGTAAGTTTACCAGTCTCACAAATCGTCTTCATAAATACACATTCGTTAACCGTTTATTAATATAACCTTTGAGCTCAACGGTAATTAGTAGTGGAAATAATTTCTGGTACGCATTACAGAAATGTAGCAGTAACAATAATATTGTATGTTGTAATCGTACTGGGCAATTAGTGATACAAAACAACTGTTTTATCCCGTGAATAAAAGTATGTTTTTGTCAATGTACCGTGGTAATAACAGAAGCGAATCACAATATTGTGTCAGGACAATTCGCTATTTATGCACAATGAACAAAGAAACATAGCGTGACAGTTTCTGTTCAGCGCCAGACTTGCTTGTAACCTATATCACCAATTATGTTATGAAAAATGACGTATTGACTACTACAAAACACTGACCTTAGTCTGCTCCAAGCATTCCCACAAACATGTGAGCTGGAGTGTTCTGGGACGTTATATTTGGTCTTCGAATGGCTGCAATCCAGGCCACCTGTCGGCTCTTTGTTACTTCGGAAACATGGCTTGAACAATTTCTCTTCAACAACGTAATCCGATAACAACCAATCTCTTTACCCGTCGGCTTCCCGTGGCTGTCATGCGACCGGCTATTGCAGTTAATAATACAACAGCTTCTTGCCATTTTTTGTGTTTCTTTTTATCCCTGTGTAACTGATTTCAATTGGAAGCCTGCGTGCGCTAGTACCTCTTGCCACGAGTTCCTAGAATCCTTTGCGGTTTTACCCCTGAATGACATCACATTTTCAATCTCTATACTATTATGCTACATATATATTACAAGTAAGGATAAAGGGAGGCTGTAATCAATATGATTTTTATTGTAAAAGACGATAGCAAAATGACCCAAGAGTACTTCAGAATACAAGTTAGAGAGTTTGGATTGAGCTTAGAGTGAATGTCAGTGGTTTCCTGAAGGAAGCCAGAGCAAAATCTAGAGAACAGGGAGATGAACTGAGCTGTGTTTGTGTTGAGTGCTGGTTCCACTCAGAGTAGGAGGCAGTGTGAGAAGAGAGCAGGGGCTGGAGCAGGCAGATGGTTAACAGGGTCTAAGACCTGTTAGATCCTGTTATTAGCCTTCTGGCACTGCTAAGAGCATGACAAGTGACTGTAGAACTCTTGATATGACGTTTCTTCGGAGGAGGGGGGGGGAGGGGGTTGTTGTTGTTGTTGTTGTTGTTGTTGTTGTTGTTGTTGTTGTTGTTGTTGTTGTTGTTGTTGTTGTTTGTTGTTGTTGTTGTTGTTGTTGTTTTGTTGTTGTTGTTGTTGTTGTTGTTGTTGTTGTTGTTGTTGTTGTTGTTGTTGTTGTTGTTGTTGTTGTTGTTGTTGTTGTTGTTGTTGTTGTTGTTGTTGTTGTTTTGTTTTTTTTGTTGTTGTTGTTTTTGTTGTTGTTGTTGTTGTTGTTGTTGTTGTTGTTGTTGTTGTTGTTGTTGTTGTTGTTGAGCATCAAAGTTAGATCCTGCAAGAGTCAGAGCAACTCCTTTAACTCAAATTCTCACCACATTGAGTAGGTCAGCGATCTGGTGATGAGTGGAAACCTGAGCTGGGGTTGAATTCTGCAGGTAAGTGATAATGATAATGCCAATCTAGGAGGAGGTGGAGTACACACACACACACACACACCCCGTCTTCTGTCTACAAACTGCTTCTACACAATCAGGATCTGAGCAACCAAACTTGATACACAGGTATATCTATCTATATTATTGATTTTATTGTTTTGATCTAATGTGCTGATTTTATTGTTTTAAATGTAATTCTCATCATTATTTTTATACTATTTTATTATTGTTTTTGCTATTTATGCTAATTTTATTTATTTTAATGTCATTTTAATAATTATTTTTATATATATTTTATTTATTTTTATATTATTTAACATGTTCAATGTATCACTTTGGCATGTCAAGTGTACAGCACTTTGTGTTCAGCTGGGGGCTGATCTGAAAGTGCTATATAAATAAATTGCTTGCTTGCTATATCGTATAGTAATGAGGTCATTAGGATGCCTAGCAACCATGTCACAATGGGTTAAAAAGGCCTGTTTTTTTTAGCATTGATGCATCTATAACACCTTATAAAAGCATCATAATTTTTATTTCACTGCAGTAACAGTCACACATGATATATAATGACCCCAACATGTTGCCTGGTAACCACTTAGCAATGGGCTAAAATGACCCTTTTTTAAATCTTTTTTGCTTTATGCACATCCTATCATTTTAATTTCACAACAGCTAATCTCATTTATATCCACAAAAGTTGAATTACAGATTCCTAGTAACCACCTTGCAATGGTGTAAAATTACCTATATCAAACAAATTAACTTCTACCACTGATTTTTCTTTTACATTTCTAAATTTGATTAAGTACATCAGTTTCCAACAGCACGAACAATTCAACCATCCATTTTCGTCCCCTGCTGGGGCCAGGTTGCAGGGGCCAGGTTGCAGGGGCAGCCTAAGGAGAGAAACCAGGAATACCCTCTCATCCACCTCCTCCAACATCCAGGAAACAATGAGGCGTTCCCAGACCAGCTGAATCTCTCCAGCATGCCCGTTCTATCCCAGGGACCCCTCGATGCCAGACACCCTTCAAAGGAAGCTCACTTTTGCCACTTGGATCCATGATCTCATTCTTTCGGTCACTATCCAAAGCTTTGACCACAGGGACATAAATCAACTGGTAAATCAGCTTTAGAATAAAGCGCTTGTATTAATGTGTGTGAGTAGGTAAATGAGCCATGTTGTATAAAGTGCTGTATAACAACCAATCCATTTACCTCGTCCCCAGTGATGGGCGTATTGTCCCCCTCATCCCAGAATCTGCTTCCTCTACAGACGACATCTGTTAGGTTAAGGCTGTGTGCAGGCAGGAATGGTGGACCCATAGTGCAGACGCTCGGAGGCAAAAAGGTGAACTCAAAACAGCTTTAATGCTGAACTCAAAAAAGGTAACAAAACTGGGACTCAAAATAAACTCAGGCAAGCAGACAGAACACACAGCATAGTAAACGGTAGATCGCGACAATGACAAACTGAAACACAGGGCTTAAATACATAGAGGGAGCAATCAGGGAATGGGCAACAGGAGGGAAACACAGCTGGGGCAAATCAGGACTAACGAGACAAGGAAGCAAAACCAGATATATTAACATAAGACATGAGCTGTGTCCCAAAACGTCGGCTGCATCCTCCGGAGGCCGCATTTGAAGGCCGATTACGTCACAGCCCGGCGACGAAGGCTGTCCCAATTCGTCGACTCCTTCAAATGCAGCCGACAAATGAGTCCTTCATTTCCCCGAATTTGAAGGATGGGTTGGGTGTGTCCTTCGTGGCCCACCATATCCCAGAATTCATAGCGGTCCAGCCAAATTTCAGCTGCCAACAATGGCGGCCGCTACTAAGTTTTAAAATTAGTCTTATTAATCTTTCTGGGTCAGAAAATAAACTTTTAACATATTTTCAGGCGAGAAAGTGGCTGTGTAAATTTCAAATATCTGCTTGGTTTATCAAGACATCACATATTTGCAAAAGTGCGCCGACGTTTTCGGAGACGTCTGTTACCTACCCGCTCGATAGCAAACCGGGGGGTTCAATGGTCGCTCGAGCTGGCGAGAGTAGCGGACTCCCGGCTTCATCGTTTTCAGACCCCCGCTCTTTCGCTACTCAGGTTAAACATGATATACAAGTCACTCGGATAACTTAAAAATGTAATTGTTTGCCTTATTTCGGTGTTTTATTTGTTCGTGAGTAAATCGGTTTGGCTGAGATCAAAGTTATTAGATTATTAGATTAAATAAAACTTTATTAATCCATCGGGTGGGTTCCTCCGGGATTTTCACACAGCTGAATTAAAGTCAAAGAAAACTGATTAAACAGAAGTGTGAGACGGTCGAGAATTTACGCCAGTGTCCCGTTATATTTTAGATAGCAAGGAGAAGACGGCCGAGTTTATTAAACTCCACCGAGACAGCGGTGACGCAAATCTGAAGGCTAGACCGTCCCATTTCACAGCCTCGCACTTCCGGCCTTCTCAGTCTTCGAAGGACCCGGCCCACGTAGACCGCGAAGGCCGGGTCCTCCGAAGGATGCAGCCGACGTTTTGGGACACAGCTATGGACCTTCAAAATAAAAACAGGAAACATAACACAGACACAGACTTACAGGCAGGCACTACAACAGAGGGAACAGAGACATGGGACCAGGGCAGACACAGACACTGACTGGACACCGGGATATAGCAACTAAGGATACACAGAAACGCGAACTAGACAAGGGGATACAGCTGACAGGGGAGACAGAGCAACTAGAGAAGACAGAGACATAAACCATAAGACAGAACTCAAAGAAACCAAAGACTAGAAATTATAAATATATCCATCCATCCATCCACTTCCGCTTATCCTTTTCAGGGTCGCGGGGGGCGCTGGAGCCTATCCCAGCTGTCATAGGGCGAGAGGCGGGGTACGCCTTGGACAGGTCACCAGTCTGTCGCAGGGCTAACACACAGGGACGGACAACCATTTGCACTCACATTCACTCGCACATTTACACCTAGTTGCAATTTGGATTATCCAATTAACCTATCCCCACAAGCTAATAATATAATAAACCCAAAAACCCTGGGTCAACGACCCAGGCATCCTAACAACATCTAACTGAAGATCAGGTGGAACCCAGATAATGATAAGTTGGGAGGTAAGTTAGACCTGTGACCTAGGGTGTCGTGGTACCACATGCACTTTCAGACACCCTTATGTTCAGACATTGTCCTCATTGTAGACAAACTATCAGGTGAGGAGAAGTCCAATAACAGAACGGCACTGTGGTTCAAATCAGGTAGGCGATTTGCCTCAAGGGGCCCTGGTAAGCTTATTCCAGACTGGATAGTTTTGCCCCTTGATTTTTTTTCCCGTCCATAGGAGTGAATTGCTCTTTGCGGTCCCTTACCCAATTTTTCCTGGGAATTAGAATTCAACTTTATTCTCATTGCACATGCACAGGGCAACGAAATCCGAGGCAAAAAGCCCCCAACAACAAAGCCCCTGGGATCACTGAGACACACAGTAAGGTGGCATACATGTGGAGAGCCAGCACAAACAGACCAGACAAACAAACAAACAAACAAACAAAAAGCTGCAAATCAAACTGACAGCAGTATAGAAGAAAAGAAAGAAAAGAAAAAAAAAAAAAACTTCCCTCTTTAGAAAAGGTGAAGATAAGATGTTAAATATAGAGACTAATACTCTTGTGGTTGCTGCACAGCAGTAGGAAAAGCACATTTAAATGTTTAATGTAGCTATACTGACTCCATCCTAGAAAAAAAAAAAAAAAAAAATCCATCACTGAATTTTAATTTTCTACATGTTTGACAGTGATTATCAATTAAGGGACACTGCAGCTGACAGTAATGCACGTCACTAACCTCCAACGATCACAGACACGGGGATACTGAGATGTTGACAGTTATACTCTTTGAATGAGTGTTCCTTTGCTTTCAGTCTATTATAGTTCTCAAATATTCTGCATAAATTTTACCTGCAGGGCTTCAACTCAAAGTTAGCATTTAAAATTTTCATGTAGTGTTCTTTCACTGACTCCTACTGCCTTCCGCCTCAGCTTAAAAACAAACATTGGTATGTTTTCCCACAGTTTCACATTTAGATGCAGCAGTTGTTGTTTTATTTTCCCTGCTTCATTAATCAATAGGCTCAACTTCAGTATTTGCATGGAAACCCATATCTTGTGCTGTGAACCAGTCCCTACAGAGACCTATGAACACACCACATCCTCCCCCCAATAGGTCAAAGTTAATATTAAGATTAATTAAGCCACTTATTAGCAGATAAGATCAGAACACCAAACACTGATCTGAGGTCACTGCAGCTATATTAACACATCATCCATCGGAGCATGAGCTTCACCGGAAAGTCAATTATATCACTCCCATTTCCATCCCCTACGCCCACATGGATAGGAGGTTTGTGTTGCGAGGAAAGAAGACGTTAAGCAGTGAATTGAGACCAAATGAAGCTGCAGGATGGATAAGTGAAGATGCAAAAGAAGAGGGAGGAGGAGAAAGTTTTGGGGAAAAGCAGCCAGCACAGAAGGTGAGGGCAGAGGGAGTGCTGCGGTGGAGAGAGGCAGGAGCAGCTATGGTGTGACAGTGCACACTTAAGGCAGACTGACAAGAGAAATCATCCAGGCTGTCACTCGGGGCGAGTCAGCTAAGGGAAGAGGAATGGAGGAAATGGAAAAGGTGCGTGTGTGTTTGTGTGATGACTGTAAGAAGTGGAGCGTCCACAGAGATAGATGCTGTCTGTTTTAATTTAATAAATTTCTTCGCCCTTCCCCCCCCTCTCCCAACATCTGTCATGTATGTCAAACCATTTTTCATGTGTGACTTATTTGGGTCATGATACAGCAGTTTGTTTTTTCCTGGAAATAATGTCAGATATTTTCTAAACATCCAACTGGCCCTGATTAGTGCTACTTGTAAGGATATATTTTAAACAGGATGGTTGCAACTGAAATGCCTTTTAAGTTACAACTTTTTTTTTTTTTTTTTTTTTTTTTTTAAAAAGAGAAAAAAAAACCACACACACACACACACACACACACACACACACACACACACACACACACACACACACACACACACACACACACACACACACACACGTAAACAGAGTCCAGTTTCCTGCATTTTCTTTAGCAATACTGCACTTAACAAGTTTGAGTTAGACTATGGGAGATTGAGAGCTTGTGGAAGAGAAACGAAAATTTATGATGCTCAGGTCTTGGACCTGGTCAAACTAAAAGTTTGACTTTAATGTGCTCTACTGCTTTTCACACATTCTTTTGTTTGACAGATGCATTGCAGCTTGTTTTTCCTAGTGAAAAAAAAGAACAAAATTATTCTGGATTTTTGGACCACAGTCAGTGCAGCCGAGTTAGAAAACAGTGCATCAGGATGTTTTTCTTTTTGGATAAGAAACTATGATAATCTACTTTAGATGCATACAAACAAAGTACAAGAAAACTCCCACACTAAATCAGGAGAGGGATACTAATGTATACAAGGCCAGTTACACTCACCGGCCACTTCATTACATCTAATCACATCAGCAGCTGACAGCATTCAGGCATGTACACATCAGGTCAAGAGGACCAAGTTCAAACTGATCAGAATGGGGAAGAAAATGATTTTGAATGTTACGTAGTTGTGCTAATGTGTTGGGATTTCTCCACGCAGCCATCTGTAAGGTTCACAGAGAAAGGTCTGAAAAATGCAAAACAGCAAAAATGCTTTTGATGCCAGACCTCAGATAGGAAGGAAACTAACTCAAATAACCACTTGTAACAATCAAGGTATGCAGAAGAGCATCTCTGAATGCACAATATGTCAAAGCAGATGGGCTACAGCAGACGAAGACCACACTGGATGCTGCTCCTGTCAGATAAAAGGAAACTGAAGCTACAATTCACAGGTTCACCAACGTAAGACAATAAAAGATTTGGGAAAAAAAAAAAAAGTTACCTGGTCCCATGTGTCTTGATTTCTTAAAGCATGGACATTAAAGCACGGATCCTGACCTTTATCAGTGTTTCGGGACGATGTGGGGGATAGTTTGTTTGTACACTTTGGGACCCTTAGTACCAACTGAGTATTATTTAAATGTCATGGCCCATGTCCAGCCCTTTGTTACCAAACTGTACCCAACATCTGATGGCTGCTTATGGCAGAATAATATGCTTTGTCACAAACCTCAAATCATCTTGGATTATCTGACTGGTTCTTAATCATGGCAATAAGGTCACCGTACCTCCACAGTCACCAGCTCTCAGCAGAATACACACATGCTTTGGGATGTGGTACAATAGCAGAGTTGCATCATGAATGCACAGCCGACTGTCACAGTGGCCAGAGGCCGAAGGCTAAACTGAACTCAAATGCAGAGAACCACAACAGAGATGTATGTACGGTACGTTTCACAGTGTTTTATTAAGAAAACAGATTAATTTGTAGCAAAGTGTTACTAGTGATGCGGCCGTGGGTCAGTGAGGGTGAACTGGGAATTGACAGGTGTGACGGGAATGGGTTAGGTTAGAAAGGTGGCGGGTGCAGGACACTTAGGGAAGGTGAGTATGACTGATATTGCTTACTGATAGCCGGAGTGAGTTTGGCTTTGAGGGAGAGGCAGCGAAAATCCGGGTGAGTATTAAAGAGGGCTGACCTGAGTTCCACTGCGTCCAAGGTGGTGAGTGATAGGTGGAGGGCAGGCAGGTGAAGCTCTCTGCATATTCCAGAATGCGGAGGTAATCCAAGAATAGCTGAGTTTGAAAGCAAGCGGTGAAGACGGTCCAGGGAAAGTGACGTCATTGACAAACTGGTAGTGAAGGAGAGTCTGAGTGGAGATTAAATCCTCAGCCTGATTACCCAGAATCAGCTTCAGGTGTGCAGGACTGCAGGAGAGTTGATGGCTCCGCCCAGAGGTGGAGACCAAGGAAACTCAGGTGCCTGATGGAATTTTCCAGATCATGACACTGACAAATGTGCGCTAACTGCTATCACGCTAGCACATGGGCTAAAATCTCAGAGGAATGTTTCCAGCACCTTGGTGAATTTAAGCCAGTTCTGACTGCATAAGGTCTACTGAAGGGGCCGGTGTATGTATATTAATAATGTTGAACATTTGATAAACTAACAGCGTGTTCTATCAGCTGTGTGCTTGTGATTTATGAGCATACTAAGTGAGTTTATTTTTTGCTTTTGTTTTTTAGAGTAGCTTTAAACACATATTAGGCACTGAAATTTAATACTGAAAGCAACAGACTTCCATATATCACTTTATTAAAGTTGTATTAAGATACATTAAAAGAAAAGAACACAATCTGATGTTGAACCAGCAGGAAGTCTGCTCTGGATGAATGACACGAGACATTAAACAGGCTAACTGTGAACACGGAGAGGCATTCTAAAAAGACGGCTCTAATTCAATATTAAACTAATCCATCTGCCCCACGTCACAGATAGCTATCAGGACCACAAACAACCTCACAGACAAACACCAACTTTCATTACTCAGTCTCAAAATCTCTCTCGCTGTGCCTCTTTGGCTTAACGCTGACATATTGAATGTTTCTCGCCTCTTGATTGGCCCATTTTGTTTCGTCTCTCTTTATTGGTTGGCTCCCATTCTGCTGGTGCTTGTTTTTGGGGCTTATCCACAGCTGTAATTATTGATGCAATGATATGACTCCATGGCTTTCTATCAAAAAGCACTGATTGCCAGTTCAGAAGCCAAGGCCAATTTCCTGCTTTCTTGTCAGTGTTCATGCTCATGCCACATAATTAGGCGCTGCGGCTTAAAGGAAAATTATATCAAATGTTTCTCCTCCGCCATTTCAAATCCTCATATTGCATGGGCTGCGCGGATCAATAGCACAGAGGGGAGCACAAAAGTCATGGTTAAAGAAATGCAAATGAAACGGCGTTAGGTGTAGCTGCAGTATCGACTCCAGAAGGTAAATCCATGTCTTGACTTTGTGATTGAGTTATACGCTGCACAACAAGGCTGGATGATTTCCTATAGAAGCAAAAAATTCAACCTGTACAGAAAAATATTTCTGGCTAAACAGAAATAAAGCTTAGCAAGGGTTTTGATATCGATTTCATTCTCTCTGGCGTTTTTTTCCTTCCCCCGCTACTTCTTATTGGGAGTCTGTTTCTTTCTCCACTCTTTCATCAGCCTCCTCTAGTTTATGCTCCATCCACTTAGCATCTCTCCCTTCCTCTTCTGTTTTCCACGTCCTTTTCTGTCCCTTTGGTTTCATCCCTGCTGTTGCACCCTCCCAGTTCCCCCTTGTTTTCCATCCTTCCTTTTACAACCCTCCCCTCTCTGCCCTTGTAATCAGAGCTGTGACTGAGCAGTGTTTACAGGGTCTTCCCAGGGGCCTGCCAATGTGGCACATTTGCTTTACAACTACTCACCTCACCTCACCCTGCAGTCCCTCTCTTTACTCTGGTCAGATTACAGACAAAGAGACAGAAAACATTCTCCCTACAAACTCTTCACTCCCACTTTATCCATCCCCGCACCTCCACCCTCAACCTCTCCCACCCCCTGCTGCACTCTCCAAGCGCTGGCAGACCGGCAGGAGGCCGTCTTATCTTTCTGCTCAAATGGAGCCTCGTCTCTCCAGGCATCGTGGTTGCACAGCAGAGCTTGGTTAGACCATCAGACTGGAACATGATCATTTAACACTGACTAGATGCACCGGCCTGTTGCGCACAGCGAGGCGAGCTGACAAAGATGCGGCTGTGATTATTTGCGTGCACTTGCGTACAAGTTACTCAGACACCAACTGAAGAATTTATAGCACCACCAATAAGTGTGTGCACCTTTTTTGACAATCAAATGGGTTTTAATGAAACAAGTACAGGTGTTTTGCTGAAGGACTTAAACATCTCTGGAGTGCAAAGCTTCTTTCGGTTCTCCTCGGAGCTCCAAAAACGGAAAGAACTAGCGTTACAGCAGGGTGGGAGTGGTATCTTTTTTCTTTTTTTTTGACATGTCTATTTGTGTGAGCATCAGATGAGCTGATTGGCACTGGAACTGACTGATTGCTCTTGAGGGAAGGTGGTAATTTCTCTGTCATATTGTGACTGATTATAGCTCTGAAATATGTCACTGTTCCAACTCCATCAGAAGTTTTTGACAGGAGGCTTTGATGAGTGTTCACACAGACCGGTAGACAGACAGCTATCTAGCACCCACTCCACAGGAAGTAACACAGCTGCTTTTGACTCTGCTCCGTGCAGACACCTGTGTGTTGTGAATTGTCACAACATACCATGCAAATGCACGACGAATAAAGTGTTTCTTAAAAACGACTCTACGTCCCCTGCTATCGCAGCTTGCCTGCTTAAAACTTATACAACATGTGCTGGGGTGATAATTGAGTGACGGACAGACGGTTGGAGAGAACATCTTACTTGTAAATTTAACACTGAAATAGAAAAGGAGACTATGATGCGCAAAAACCTGCAAACCTCAGACAAAAACAACAGATTATGTAGATGATTTGTGCTTAAAAACCTCATTTAAGAGCACATTAACAAGTTTTTCTGTCCTACACGGAAGAAAATTAAATGTCTAAGGAGATCAAACTACCTCTACAGCTTTTGCCTGGAGGCTGCCAGAACGGCGTAACAGCAGACATTTTATGGAGGAGCACTTTATAAGCCAATGTTCCATTGGGGATGTGTAACATGAAAACTGACTCACATCCTTTGCTTGTGGGCACAATATTTAGCAAGTCTTTTTTTTTTTTGTCTTTTTTGTTTCCTCACTAATAAATTCAGTTTATAGGAGCTGAAGCCCACATTGCAGATCTATTAAATATAGATTTAGATTCACTAGACTAGTCATACCAGTAAAATGTGTATTCTTTTAAGAATACAGCAGTGTGTTATAGATGAATTATTTGAATCTTACAGCATAACAGTTGGACACTTTGGCTCATTTAAGTTATTGTACTTTACACTCAAATAGGTCATTTTTCTCATGGGTCTCCACTGGATAAGGCTGTTTTAATGACCATGGTTATTCGCTCTATTTCAGAGGCCAGGCTGGAAGAAATTCAATCCCATCATCACACTGAATTTGAATAAGGAGCTAAGGGTCACAGTGTAGCGTGGCTATTATCATACGCCTCATTATCACTTACTTGGTTCATTCAGATCAGGTTTTCTTGGTCTTGTCCCTTAGCAGACAGAGAGGGAAAAAGTATCCAAAAAGATCATGTTGCAATAGTTCAAAGGGTGGAGGAAGTGGAAGTGACTGGAAAAATCAGTTTTCCTTGTAGGGAATTTCACATGTTTTGTGTCAGATGCTTCACTTGCTTGGTATGAGCTTTATCACTTGAGGTATGCAATGAACTTCACACAACAGAAATCCTGTCTGAGTAGAAAGTTGTTAGGTAGGATAGGGGCGGGAGGAGTCACTCAGGTCAGATCCATCCCAGAGTACAGTATGTGATTCCTCTCTGTCTGCATGTCTAGCACAAATCCTTGTGGGGTATTGCATCAAGACACTCTTTTATGTCTGGAGACAGCGATCAATGGATCTCTTTCCCCGGACGGAAGCACTCCATATTCAGCGGTTGATTTCACGGCTGGATATCCGACACGCCACTTAATGGATGTGTGAGTGTGTACGTCGTGTGGTTCAGTGTACAGTTGTAGCATTGTAATTCAAAGTGATAAATTAACACCGTGGGTAACACTGAGGCTACAGCATACTTCTGTAGCCTCTCTGTATGATCTAAAACAGTACTGGGCTGAAAATATTATCTTCAGCAAAACTCAGCCTGGCTTTAGATTGGGTCATGGTATAGCAGCAGCTTTCACTTTTGAGGACTATGACCTGTTCTTAGGCACACTCATTGATACTGGTTTGAGTGAGGGGGTAATATGGTGCTTCAGGAGCTACCTTGCAGATTTAACCTTGTGTGTATCCGTGAAAAGATTTCCAGTTAAAATTCCTGGATCTCTTCAAAGGAGTCCCTCATGGCTCCATTTTAGGCCCTCTCTCTCTCTTTTTTATTTATATATATTTCTATAAATGAAATTTGGGATAATATATTTTTGAGCTAAAGTGCACCTTTATGAAGATGACACAATACTTTACTCTGAGTCAGGAAACTGACGAGCTCCAGACTGCCTTTCAGGCACAAGCATCACCGCACTCAGTTTATCCAACTTAAATCCCATTCTTCAACTCTCTTTCCTGTTTCTGCTGGTGTGCCCCAGGGTTCAGTATTGGGGCCTCTTTTATTCATTATTTATATGCTTCCTCTTGGTTATATATTCCGAAAATATAATATAAATTTCCACTGTTATGCCGATGACACCCAGCTCTACCTTTCTTCTAAACCCAACCCTACCTCCCTCTCAGACTGTCTTATTGAGATTAGATCCTGGTTCTCCTCCAATTTCCTCAAACTTAACAGTAATAAAACTGAAGTTTTACTTGTTGGTACACCATCTATCTTAACCAAATCCCACAGCTTTTCCATTAACATTGAAAATTCTCCCACCCTTCCCTCCCCTCAGGTTAAGAGTTTGGGCGTCATACTTGATAATACTCTTTCATTCCAGTCTCACATTAATTACACAACCTGGTCTGCTTACTTCCATTTACGTAATATTAACCGACTCCGTCCCTTCCTTACCCCTCATGCTGCTGCCATCCTTGTCCATAGTCTTATTACATCCCGTATTGATTTCTGCAATTCCCTCCTATTTGGTCTCCCTAAAAGGTCCCTTCATAAACTCCAACTTCTTCAAAATTCTGCAGCTCGGATCATAACCCGTACTCCGTTAAGTGCTCATATTACCCCAATTCTTCAGCAGCTTAACTGGTTGCCCATAGAAGCCAGGATAAATTTTAAAATCTTACTTCTTACTTACAAGTGTATCCATAAATCTGCTCCTTCATATTTGTGTGACCTGCTCCATATCACCACTGTTTCCCGCCCTCTCAGATCATCATCTGCTATTCATCTTACTGTTCCATCCTCACACCTTATTACTATGGGGAACAGAGCTTTCAGTCGCTCTGCTCCCCGGCTCTGGAACTCTCTTCCCCCTGCACTAAGAAATATTGACTCCCTCTCCGTATTTAAGACACAGCTCAAAACACATCTGTTTAAACTGGCTTATTTGCTTTAATGCTGATTTTATCTGTTGTCACGCTCTGTTTTGTAATTTTAACTTATTTTATGTATTTTATGACTACTGTTCCTTTTATTAATTGTGTTTTTTGTAAGGTGACCCTGGGTTTCTGAAAGGCGCCCTCAAATAAAATGTATTATTATTATTTATTATTATCACAGCATCTTTTCAATTAGGTTCCCAATGCCAACATGTTTTCCAGAAATAACTTAGTTAATGCTGGCATTCGTCATCTAGGAGGAGGTTTTATTGAAAGACTGATGAAAAACTGTCTTAATTTACCAGTTAAGTAAATCCATGTACTGGCTACATTCTTAAATGTTATTATTCATGGTGACTTTATTTACATGCAAGCTGCCTCTTCTAGGCTACATTGTCTGGACTGTGTATCACAGCTCTTTAAGCTTCTCATCAAATTAGTTGTCTAACACAGCGGTCCCCAACCTTTTTGCCCCACAGACTGGTTTATGTCTGACAATGTTTTCACAGACCGGCGTTTAAGGTGTCGCAGATAAATACAACAAAATTTTTTTTTAAAATTATTCTTAACACACGGGAAAGACCCAGGGAAACAGAGTTACCGAGTTTTTGATGAAAACAAAACAAAAAAATAACGATAAAAACCCTGAAAACCATAAATTACAACCCGAGCCTCAACTCTCGCGGCTGGTCCATGAGTCGTTCGGTACCGGGCCACTTTAAGAATAAAAACATCACTGTTTTTCTTTGGTCCTAAGGAGACAACAGCACTTTCCCCAGTACAGTGCCATATTGGGTAAACTCCTTATCTGTGCAATCCTTTACAACTTACAAATAGCTGCTATGATTTGCACTTGTCTAGATGGCTCCTCCTGAGGGTGTCTTTTTGGGAACTTGGTAGAACAGCTTTCTCTTATTTTGCACTTTGGTAGTGGAATAACCTTTAGACTACACTGAAGCTGAATGCTTTTGCCTCCCTGGGAGAGTTTACTTTTTATAAAAACTTCAGTGCAATTAATATTCATAAGGCTGACTTTATGTTTTTGTAATATTTTATTTGTTGACTCTGATTTGTTTTTTTAAAATAATGTAGATTCATTTTTTATTATATATTCATTGATTTTATAATTTTTGCAATGGCATGCCTTCTGGGTAAAATAAAATAAAATAAAATAAAATAAAATAAAACAAAACAAAACAAAACAAAACAAAACAAAACAAAACAGGAAGTAAAGGTAAAAGTACCACACAGAGCGTTGACACTTTGCTTTGAGCTCCAGCTGCCTGTCTGTTTTTCATTACACAGATCACTAACTAAATCTATTTGAAAACAAAAAGATTTAGTTATGAAATATGCAGTGATATTACAGTACAGTTAAGGGAATTGGAATCAATGTCAGGGGAATATGTTTAGCTTTTCCCTCTACACCAATCTTCATGGGGGTTAAAAAAGGAAAATAATGATTTAAGATTCTTTTGAAGGAAATGAAAAGTGAGTGCATGATTTGTGTGAAATGATGCCTGCAGGGGTAAATAATAAAAATCAGTTTCACCTTGCACTTTCCTCGTCACTTTATGAGACCAGCTAGAATACATATCCAGTTAGCAGGGAAGTGGAAATGTTAAGGTAATTTGCCTGAATTTCCATCCAAGATATAACAGTGCAGACTGTAGCCCGGGTTAAATACCTGTACGTGAAAATCATCCACCATGGCTCAGCGGGGGAAAAATGTAAATCATGATAAAGAGTGCATTAATCATATTCACTAATCAGGCATAGCATTATGACCAGGAAAGCAACAGGACCAGCGCATCCCACAGATGTGCGATTGGACTGAGATCTCGGGAATTCAGAGGCCAAGTCAACACCTCAAACTGGTTTGTGTGCTCCTCTTCTATTCTAAAACTAAAACATCCTAAAAAAAATTCTATTCTATTCTCAAACCATTGCTGAACTATATTTGCTTTGTGGCAGGGCACATGTTCCTGCTGCTGAAAGAGGCCACAGGCATCAGGAAATACTGCTTCTGTGAAAGGGTGTACATGGTCTGCAACAAAGCTTAGGTGGTGCGTGTCAAAGCAACATCCACGTAGATGCCAGGACCCAAAGTTTTCCAAAAGAACCTTGCCAAAAGTGTGACACTGCTTCCCCCAGCTTGTTTTCTTCCCATAGTGCATCCTGGTGCCAAGTCTTCCCCAGGTAGGCGATGCACATGCACCACACCATCCACATGATGTGCAAAACACAAAATCAAAAAATAATTCATTAAACGAGACCGCTTTCTTTTATTACTCTGCAGTCCCGTTCTGATGCTCACATACCCACTGTTGGTGCTTTTGGTGGTGGGCAGGGGTCAGCATGCACACTCTGACTGGTCTATGGCTGTATAGCTGAATACACAACAACTGCAATGCACTGTGGATTCTGATACATTTTGTATCAGAACCAGCGTTAACTGGCTACAGTAGTTCATCTGTTGTATCAGATCACACGGGCCAGCTTTCACTTCCCACGTGCATCAGTGAGCCTCAGCCTTGGCTCCCCTGTCACTGGTTCACCACTGTTCCTTCCTTGAACCACTTTTCATAGATCCTGACCACTGCAGACCGGGAACAGCCCACAAGAGCTGCAGTTTAGATGCTCTGACCCAGTTGTCTAGCCATCATAATTTGACCCTTGTCAAACTCATTTAAATCCTTGTACATTTTTCCTGCTTCTAACACATCAACTTTAAGAACAAAAGGCTCGCTTGCTTCTGAATATATCCCGCCCACTAACAGGTGCCGCGATGAAGAGATAATCATTGTTATTCATTTCACCTGTCATTGCTCATAATGTTATGCCTGATCAGTGTATATAATAGTTAACTATACTACATGGGTATGTGTACACTCAGCATAGCCAATCCTGGGTCTGCTAAAGGCACCATCTCTAAAAAAGGTTGAGATCATAGTTTAAAGTTTAATTTCCAAAAATGTATCTTTCAGAGGAATATTATGCAGAGTAGATATGAGTGATTGAATATTAGATGGCAATTGAATACAACTGTACTATTGGAAAAAACCTCATTTATGCACTTCACCATCAAACCTATTGGCACTGGTAGCTTTTACTTATTCACAATGTTTATTCAATTCCTACAAGTTAGCTTATAGTCCACAGATTGATTGTTGTTTTTAAATTCCAGATGCACTGCATTTTATGGTGAAGACTGTAAGCGTTAGTTTCTTTTTACAACAAAAGTGTTGAGTCATCAATTTAGCTGGATTGCAGAGGTTAAGAGAGAAAAATATGCTGTGTAGAAAAAAAACATGCCTGTGTGCTGAAAGCAAGCCTTGCATGTATAGAGCTGGGTCAAGCACACATGGACATGCATTCGAGCACATGTGCATGTATGCATGGTTGTATAAACACATACACACACACTCACATATACAGTATATCGGAGCAGGGCAATGTCTCGTGCAAATCACGGCCTTAACGGCCCATGCAGCGAGGCGAGGCTCAGGCTCAACTCTATGAATAGCAAAGCAGATCCAGCTGGGACTGCCAGTCAGCAACATAAATAACAGATTAATATCTTTTCTTTTACAGATTAAACATTATCTTTCCCTGCATGATAAATGAACGGCTGCTATTCAGGCAGCATTCATTTACAGTGAGTCCTGCGCAGATTACACCATCTGCATTAGTGTAGTGATGTGTGGTGCTGAAAGCTCATAAAGGTACAATTGCTACACTAATAAACATTTCTGGATTAGCTCTCCTCCATATGCCTGGCAGTTATATTTCTGATCATTGTAGCTGCGTGAAGCAAATTGAATCGAAGAGCAAGACGTTTGCTGGAATCATAGCTGTTGACTAAAACGAAGTTAAATGAGATGTTGTTTATTCTGCGCTACTGAGTTGGATTGCTTTGTCGACAAATAACCAAGAAAGCTTTGAGAAGGGAATTTGAGCAGCTTTAACGTCCTGGATTTAAACCTGGAAAAAGAAAACAATCCTTGTCTCTCTAATGCCGGGCTCACACTGTGCGATTTTTGACCCATTTTGAGCCGATTTTTGAGTCGTGCGACCGTTTTGGCAATCGGCCCGAGTTTGTCCTTCATCGTGCGTCGTGCATCGTGTAGTGTACGTGGGGTAACGAGAAGCGATTAACACCTCACGACCAGCTCCCGATCATCAATCGCTTGGTCGGGAGGATTTCAAACCTGTTTGAAATCCTCGCGACCGTCGTGAGGGTGTCACTGCAGCTTCTCACACTGCGCACGCGCAAACACAAATGTCAGCGAAAAAGACGGCGCAGCACGGCAGTGCAGCGTGTGATCTGGACACAAGCGATGGAGGCACAACTTGTAGAACTTTGGAAAGCTCACCCGAGCCTTTTCGATGTGGCCTCACAAAATTATCACGACCACAACAACCGTGAAAATAGTTGGATCTACACTGCTGCTCAATCACAGCTGCCTGATCAATGTTTTTCATAAAGTTGATGGTGGTGGTGTGCGTGTCTGTGTGAGTGAAAGACAGAGAGGGAGAGCGAGCGGCAGAATTTCTGTTATAACCTTCATTTTATGAACGCACAGTTTGAGCACTCAGGTCGCATCAGAGCATCGGGCCGTATAGTGTGAGACCCTGCATCGTGACCTATGAACTTCTAACCCCTGCGAGTCAATCGTACAGTTTGAGCAGGAGCTGAATCACGCGACTGAAATAATCGCACAGTGTGAGCCCGGCATAAGGCTGGCGAGTTATACGAGCAGTTGGGTCATGAGTAGAGCTTAGTAATGTGCTTCGCTGGTACAAATGTTAGAAAATAAATAGTTTCTCCCTTTGAAGCAAAATTTGCTTCTATGAGGCGGTGTGTAAGTGAAGCCAATGGTGGCTGATGGCACACAGATCAGTATTACACACTAGAGCAGACCTCCGCAGCTGAGGGAGCGATTCAGCCCCAGCGCTGTCTGTCAGCCCTGTGATATACACTCGGAGAGAGAGGTGGCGGGGATGGGAGGGGAGGTAGGATTTGATGGGTACATGCTGCTCAAACAACGAATGGCCGCCGGGCCTGTGTGTGAGAGAGAGAGACTGCTCACAGAAAGCAAGAGCAAGAAAAAAAGCATGTAGCCTTTGAGGGATTGACTTTTATTTGTGGCACGATGTCATATTTCGCAGCGTCACACCGGCAGTTCTTTGTGTGCGCCTGAGGTTTTCAAGCCCACATTTCTTTTCGATGCAAATGAACCTTACCACGTTTCTGTCTAATAAAGAAATCAAGACATGGTAGAGGCACTGTTTGTTTGTCATCACACAGTGACATTTTTGCTCATTGCTGGGCCTGCAGCGAGGTAGCAATTTAAATGTTACCAGGGAACAGGTAGCGCTGGCAGGACAGCAAAGTAGACATGTCATCTCTTAGACTGAAAAACCCATTCCTTTCCTTCCACCTTTCGCTTGTCTGTCAACGAAGAGTTTATGCCTCCATTTGCTAATTTGAAAAGCCGTCTGGGTAAATTGCTTCCGTTATCATAACTATCTGCAGTCTTAGCCTTAGCTAGAACGGTTTCGTGGGGGGCAGGGGGCATTGTTGGCAAACTGCATTCCTAAATTGTGTAGGAGGATAGCACAGACATCGATACCTGACAAGTGGTAAATAAAAAATACTTTAGGTTCACTCACCAGAAATCCAAAAATCCTGGGCACACTTCTCAGTTTATTAGCACAATCACCTGCACAGCAAGCAATCATTTATCAGAGAGTTGCATTGAAAGGACTCCAAAGTCTTTATTTTTGTATACAACCATATATCGCTCCAAAGCAGCTAAACAACAGTTAAACACACTTTGTTAAATAAATAATGACAAATAATGTGGTGGTTCAATTTCTGGGGAGATCAATCCATGACTGATGGTGCTCTGTTATGTGTTTTTCTATCAAGGTATGCTTTTACTGTAACATGTTTGGAATCATAATCATAAAGTTTCTGCCAATTGCTGCATGTCCAGGGGCGCAGTGTGCTCTTAAAATGTCTTAAAACGTTTTAGGTACAGTAGTGACAATGTGCAAATTTTACAGTGTACCTCTGTAAGTGGCCTCCCAGCTGACTCCTCTCACTCTGTTGCAAGTGGTCAACATAATTATTTTCAACAGAACTGACAACAAGAAAAGCCACTCAGTGAAAGCGTTTTCCTAGTGTGAGTAAAAAGAGAGACGAAAAAAGAGGGATGAAAAAGGAAGATGGTGGTGAGTGAAAAAGATATTAATGATTAAATGTAATGCAAAATAACAACACGCTGCTAGACTATCCTTAACAGAGGAAGAGATGCATGAAAAATTGAACTTCCACTAGCATCCTCATTATTTATTTACTTTGATGTTTGACATTAGTTAACGTTGCAGAGCAGCTTCGTGTGTGCAGGTCTGCAGACCTGGGCGGCATTCAAACTGTTAGCGGTGCTAGCAGACTGAAAAGAATGTAGAAGCTAGTAGTTGCACTATTAATAGTTCATAACTGGTCAGTTTGGTCTTTGGCACTGTTACCTAAATGAAAATTGTGTGTCATTTCTACAGTAATAATAGTAACTATCATTACTGTAAATTTTTCTCTAGGGCCCCAACAGATTGTAGAATCGCCACCGAGTCCATAAGGATTACTTCACTTTTCAAGGCAACCTTGAGTATATGATAAGCAACCATGTGGGATTCATTTTTCAGTCCTGGAGTATGCCGCCTGGGTGAGAGACACACATATGCAGAAGCAGAAAGCATGGAGAGGATGGAAACGCTTACACTGCAGTGAAATGAAACAAATGCACATACATTAGGACCCCACCACATGCAGGATTTTTACTGTGCATTGCTGTTCATGAAATGTGTGAAACCTCAGTGCTCACTTTTTTGCCTAATAATGTTAATGTTCATAAATTTAAAAAAAAAAAAAAACAAGGTGGCAAAATATGTAAATCAATTAAAAATAAAAATAAGCACAAACTAAGAGATAATGTTGTCTTTTCTCAAAATCAGACACCTTAAAATTTACTCACACAGAGGGTTTAAGTACTGAATATAACCAAAATAGCATATTAATAACAGAATAATTAATTTCTCAGGGTTTTTTGCTGCTGCATCCCACCATGCAGACTTAATATCCAAGTGTTAGACCAGTTTGCACCACAATAGACTGTGTTGTACTGGAACAGTACTATGTGCAAGTTGTCACTTCAAATTAGCATCCAGTGTTCATTTTAATAAAATAAAATGTGTTTTCGCTGCATTAATTAAGTTTATTGCTGAAATCTCTCACTCGAAAAGAAGGAAAACGTCAAAAATAGACAGTAACACAGTATCAGCTTCCATCACATGAAAAAGGAAACACTATTCTTTGTAAGCAGACTTAAAGGCTCTTTGAATGGTTTGTTCTGACACTTGGAAAAAAAAAAACTCCCGTGACATAAAAAAAAAAAACAGTCGTCATCTTTATATCAGGAGACTTTCTCCGTCATTGTCTTAAGGTTTTTAATTTTTCAAATGCTCCTTGATTAAAAAAACAAAACCAAAAAAGCTCAAATAAAACTTGTGAACAAGAGGCTAACATTACTTTGACAGCCCAAAAGTTTTTTTTCTTCTCTCTTTTTTACATAAACATTACTTTAATATGATCAGAAGATTAAAGGGAAGCTTTGTGTTTGGCTTTCTTGAACATTTAAAATCATCTTTATTGTTCAATCCTTCAATTCAGATCTCAGAATTTTTATTTTAAGTGAATGTTTTAGCTTTGCTGTGTACAGTGATATACAGACACTAAATACCTTTTTTTAATATATAAATTGCAAACAGCCTCTCTTTCACACAGTCCTCATTTATACAGTCCTCTACAAACCCTAGCTCAGCAGGTGGGTTTTAGCTAGCTAACAGTGATCCACTTACTGCTTAAAAGACAATGAATAAAGGCAGACATTATATCCTTGGTTTTGTCATACAAGATGTATTATTGCAAAACAAACGTGACCCCCTTATACTTCTTTTTAGCTTTAGTTTCCTTGTTTTTATTAGCTAACATAAAAGTGTTAAAAGCTGCTAACCCACTGAAAAACAAGAAAAGGAAGAAACAGATTCTGCAGATTCTTAGGAGAAAGCAGCAGCAGGGAGAATTTCATGGTTTGATCCAGGAGTTGAAGCTGTTTCATGACCACTTTCTTACATATTTCAGGATGTCAGCGTGGCAGTTTGAGCTCTTGCTGGCAGAGCTGGGAACACATCTGAGGAGGCTGACAAATAATTTCAGAGAGCTGATTGACCTGGACCAATAAGATCTGATCTGATTGGATATTATAAAATATTTTTAATGCACAAAATATTTACACAGATTTTACCCTTCCTTTCTGTAAAAGTCTACTACAGGATACTATTGTTTGAATATGACAGTGTAGTAAATATTGCAGAGGGTTATAAAGGCAACTGGAGCCTAGTCTGTAAGTGATCAGCTGTCAGCTTCAAAGACATGAATGACAAGCGAGTCCCTCCCTGTGTGCACACCATAACTCCCAGTTGTCATGTTGTTACATCACAACTTGGGAATCTAACAAATAGATGAAGTTTGTAAAGTCTGTAATGGACTTTTCACTAATATCCTACATTTGTAATGTTTGTAAACTTTGCATTTTTAAGAATTCTCCATTGTAAGGGAACTTTTTGGTTTTATACATTTTAAATGGAGGTAGCTGCAAGAAAACGTTTGTGAGGCCGTAGCAGGGTCATGAAGGCCACGGGCCAAAATGTGTTGGTCAAGTAATAAACCTGCTCTTTATACCACAAGTGTTGCTGGAGCTTTTCACCTCTTCAGACCCTTGTTCTCCTCCATGCACACTGTACAATACAAATATTTTGTGCATTAAAAACATTTTTCAGACTCACTTATTCCTAATGCAGCCGTTCACACTAACCTTGGAATTAAGTGTAGTTAAGCCAGAAGCATCCATTCTGTTTTCAAGAACCCACTGAAAGTGCCGGAAGTTCTGTACTTATTTTTCAGTCATTTCTTTTCTAAATTTAACCTTTATGTTGTCTGACAAACCATTAAAAACTAAATTTGTCTTTTCCACAAAATGTGCGACGTCAGCCACAAACACGTAGAAGTGATTTGTACATTGAGCAACGTTACCCAAGATGTGATTATACAAAACTGATGAAAAGTACTTGTTGTTTATTTTTACCTAAAACTAGGGGGGAAGGGAGGATTTCAAGAAAAGAACTATAATGAAATATTTACATTTTGTTCATCAGTGAGTAAAAACTAAATGATAACGTTCGGACGAATGGACAAATCACTAATCACTGTTTGCGGGAGTCCCACACTCCAGCTCCTAATTAGTACAAGTTTCCTCAGCTTCCCCAAAGTATATTTAGCCGCATGTCTGCTGTTGTACTACTGTTAATTAGAGGTATTTTGTATTCAGTATCTTTATGTAGATGTCAGTAATGCTGTTTTATGTTACCACAAGAAACTGAAGTAAACTCAAGTTATACAAATTATAATTACAATCTGGCAAAAAGCAGCAACAAAACAGGAAAAACAAACCACGAGCCTGCAGCGTGCACACAGGATTTCTGAAATCTGTAACTTCATGGTAATCTGTCACTGCCAATGTAACACAACTAATGTTAATATAAAGTTAACTTATATGTTACGGCAAAGGAATGGATAGGAAAGAATGACGGTGCTAAATCTAAGGCTTCCACAATTTGTTTACCAAAGGAAGATCACTGCATTAATATTCGCCATGTCAGCCAAGATGAGATGAGCTTTGACCCTGCTGTCATTGCTTGAGAGGTAGGGTACACCCTTTACAGCTCACCAGTCTTTTGCAGAGTAACACAGGGGGATGGACAAGCATTCACACCTATCACCAATTAGAAACCACCAGTTTATTTAACATGCATGTTAGTTTAGTCACCAAAACTAGAAAAATGATTTCTGTACCACACACACACACACACACACACACACCAGATAATTCCAGCAACACTGCTCCAAAAACACCACAAACATGATCCATTTAGCAGATTCTGTGTCAGCAATCATTGTGTTTTTGGAACCAGTACGCACTGTTACGGTCCTGAGTCTGTGGACTCAGGGTTTTTCTGTTTGTATTAGTTTTCCTTGATTTCATGGTGTTTTGATTTCTGTCGCTAGTATTCCTAGTTCCTTGGCATTTCTTGTGTTCTAGTTCTTAGGTTGTGGTTCTGTGTTACTTCTGTTCAGTTTCCTGTTTTACTTTGAAAGTCTGTGTACTTTGTCAGTGTGAGTTTTGCCTCCCCTTGTCTTGTCATGTCTGATGAGTCCCAGCCGTGCTCTCCTCCTGTTTCACATTCTCTAATTACCTCAGTATGTATTTAAGCCCTGTGTTTTTTCCTTGCCAGTTGTTGCGTCCTCCACGTTTGTTGTGTGTGTATTCATGGTCGTCTACCTTCAGGTTAAAGTCATATGCATTTGTAGTCTAGTTAGTTTAAGTTGGTGTTTATGTATTGCCAAGCGTGTCTCACGAGCAATAAAGCTGCCGTTTGAGTTAATGTTTTGTCTCCGAGTCCTGCACGTGGGTCCAGCCACTGACAGCCACACAGCTCGCCGTGACACGCGTCTTTACATATGTTATTTGGCAAACTGTAGCTTTGGCACTTTGACCTCAGGTAGGAGAGGTAGTGCTTGATAAGGTCAGAGAGAGAAAGAGAGACAGATTTTATTGAAATAGCAGAAATCATGCTAAAAACATGAATACCAAACTGCCAAAACCCTTGCAGTAGATGAATAGCAGGCATTGTGACAAAGTGCTTAGGCATGAACTCATTTACCACTTGTCCCTGAACCATATTGATAATTTATTCCTTGTTATTTTACAGTTGACCATAATGCTTTAATTTAGACATTGCTGGTGTAACTTTGCTTAACATACTGTCCCGGGTTTGTTTGTGGTAGCAGTAGTTACATCCATTACATCCATGCATATGTTTTTAAAGCAATTACCACTAACCATCAGGTCATGTCAATTTTCTTCTGTTCACAGGCAAATGTCTAGTAAATTATGTTGCTTTGGTTATACTTACCATGTTTGTCCATTTATTCAGGTCCTATATCTAAAACAGGTGTGTGGGAGGGGCCGCCCCAGTACTTCCTGTTTATATAGGGTCATGAGGTCATTGATTGCATCACTGGGTGCGACCAAGTATTTTTATAGTACAGGGTGGGCCATTTATATGGATACACCGTAATAAAATGGGAATGGTTGGTGATATTAAAGTCCTGTTTTTGGCACATTAGTATATGTGAGGGGGCAAACTCCTCAAGATGGGTGGTGACCATGGTGGCCATTTAGAAGTCGGAAGAGGGCCATGTGACACATCAAACTTATTGGTAATGTCACAAGAAAAACAATGGTGTGCTTGGTTTCAACGTAACTTTATTCTTTCATGAGTTATTTACAAGTTTCTCTTTGTTCACAGCCATTGACATGTCGAAGAGGTTAACACGTGAGGACCAGATCGAAATTGTGTTGATATCTGGTGAACGCAGTAACCGGGTCATTGCAGCAGATTTCAATGCAAGACACCCTACGAGACCACCCATCTCCCATGCTACAGTTAGCAAACTGCTTGCTAAGTTTCGTGAAACTGGTTCAGTGTTGGATTTGCCAAAATGTGGATGCAAGAAAACTGTCACTAATGAAGAAACATCAGTGGCTGTTGTTTGTTTGGTCTGACCTATTTTCCAATGGTAGAGACTAATGAGGTTCAGGTGTGTGTAAAGTCCTGTAGAAAGCAGGTGGGATTTGGCCTACCTGGTTGATTGTTTTATGGTAGAATGGAGATGCCAGAGATAAAGTATACTTAAAAGAAACTCGACTAGTTTGCTGATGCTGTCTACCTATCACCTTCCTTGCTGTTTATGTTATGCTACCTCACAGGCATGCGCAACAGAGGTGGAAACAAAAACAAAAATGTGATTTTTCAGTTTATCTTAAGGGTGAATTTGCATGAGTTAAGGCATAAAGCCTGGCACAGCTTAACTTAGGTTAGTCCAGATCCAGGAATTTTTAAAATTATTCTTTCTGTAATTTAGATCAATACTTCTAGTGCTGTCAACGTTAACGCATCATCACGATTAACGTGATTAAAATTTTTAACACATTTAACCCATCTGGAGCGCAGAATGGACAAACTTTGGACAAACTGCCCAAAATGTGTTGACAGAGACATTTCAGGGATTTTGAGTCATTCTGCGCCCCAGATGGGTTAATTGCATTAATCGTGATGACGGATCATTCCGCAGTAATGCGTTAATGTTGACAGCCCTAAATACTTCATATTCACATTTTCAAGAAAATATCACAAATTAATCCAAATCTAGGTAGTTTTCTGGAAAGACAGACTCAGTTCCCTTATGGTGTGGAGGGAACCTTCATCCTCGCTGGAAGCATGCAGTCTCAGACTATTAATGTGAGAGCTGTTTTTATGATTTAGAGCATTTTACTGAAAATAAACAGCAAGCATCGTTCTACAGCCCAACATTCGTCCTGTCCTCTTAGATCTCATACTGACTGCAGAATTTACTGCAAAAAAAATTACTGTTCAGTATCTTTTCTTTGATAAAAAAGGTCTGTTTGTTGGTCAGATAAAAGTTTTTTACATGGTATTATAGACCATAAACTTTGCAGTCTCCACTGAAATACCAGATCTCTACATTTGTAATGAAGTGATAATCCACTTTTTGCTTTGCACCTTATTAAAAAAAAACCCTCAAATATCTTCTAAAGCCAGAGCTGTTGATGAGCATAGGAAGTGACAGTTCTGTAACGGTGCTAATTTCTCCTCCCATGCAGTCCAGATGGCAAATCAGAGACCCCATAATCAAACATTAACTTTAACAACACCACCACAAGCAGCTCGGAGCCATTGCACTCCACCAGTTGGTACATTAACAATTCAAGTGGAGCAATGTCGGTCTCCGAATGGTCTTCAAACAGAGCGTCGCTTTAATGGGATCCTAGGGGCACCTCATATGAAGGCTGAGGGTCGTGAAGGGGAATGCTTGTTTCTGTAGGAAATAATGAGGTCACTCTGTGTATAATGAGGCAACTGAACTGGGCGGGGTGGCTGGGTTTGAGACGCCAAGACGCGTGGGATTTCAGGCTCACCTCAACATCAATTTGTCAAAACAGATTTTGGTTCGCAATTTCGTTCCCAGCGTTTTCTCCCTCCTGCTCCGGGCGTCCTGCTCAGCTTACTGTCTTTAACACACTGTAATTTTGTCGTGTCATCAGCACCAGCAGGGTGTGACATCCCGCTGCTTTTAATCATTCTCAATCAGAAGGGACTGTCTCCCGCTCTCCGTCTCTTCTGCCGTCGCTCTTCGCCGATTTCTCTGCAGGAGACAGTCAAAATGGAGAAGAATGAAACATGTGCGCAACCTTTTCAAGGACAGCAGTGAGGATGGGCTGTCCAGCTAGAAAGCACTTTAGGAAAAGAAAACCAGTGGTGCGGTTAATACAGAAAAGAAGAAGAGGGGAAATAGATGAGGGGGCCTGAAAGCCGACTATGATAACTTCTATATATAGCCACTGCAGCGCGTGGTGAAGGCCTCCACTGTTAAGACAGCATGCTCTTCCAGCTAAAGGGATTTCATAGAGAATATGTGTGTGTCAGTGTGTGTTGGTGTGTGCACACACATGTATCTTCCTGTGTTTATTAAGGCCAGAGATTACACTGAACACTGCTGCCGACAAGAGGGGAGGAAGAGAGGAGGAGGAGGAAGAGGAAGAGGAGGAGAGAGCTGTTTAGCTGCAGGAGCTGTACCATCCTTAATTACAAAGCAAACAACCAAAGGCCTTCTCCCTTACAGGATAAATGCTTATGTATTTCTCTGAAGGGCTATTATTACAAAACTTTTCTACTCAGCAATTTCTAATAATTAAATGTTACAAGAACGCATTTTTCCTACAAGGATCATATGGATTTCTTTTTTTAAGGCTGTGCATTATTCAGCAAGGAAGACACGTTTTCTTCTTGAAGGCCAGTTTTTTAAAATAAACCAGGCTGCACAATTTCTTCTCATAATTAGTCTGACATGCACCACAGATAACAAATGACATCAGTATGCAACAGGTTCTGTTTCTAAAATAATGCAGTCATCTATCTCTACGTGGAGAAGATTAAAAGATAGATTTAAGAAATAAGACGTTCAGATCCATAATGACAGTTTACCGGTTCTTTCTGGTTACTATAGCATGCACACCCCATAAAATTAGAGGTTATTCACCTACCTTAAAACACATGCAAATAGAAAGAATATCTCTGTTTGTAAGTAAAGTAGTGGGATGTAGGGGCACTTTCTGAGTTCACAGGGAGACAGAGTCATTCATGCTTTCTGCAACATTTTCTTTATTTTTCCTGTTTTTATAGCTAAAACATGAGTTATACAACAGTTTGCAACGTCTGGAAAATACAAGCAGTGATTTACTGAAACGTGTGCAAAAATAAATGGAACTACAGCAATGTCATGTTGAAAAATGAAGCTGTCAGATGGTGATCTGACTGTAATTATCTGTGTTCACAGTTCCACTGGCTGAGATGTTGCCCCAAATCATGACTGAGCCTCCACCGTGCTTTAGAGGCTGTAGACACTCACCACTGCACTCCTCTCTTGACCCCCTCCATAAATATTGACACTACCTTAAACCAGAAATTTCAAACTTAGTTTCATCACTCCATGGTTGTGTCCAAATTCATGGGCTGCATCCTCCTGAGGACCCAACCTTCGCGGTCTACGTGGGCCGGGTCCTCAGAAGGTCGGGTAGGCCGGAAGTAAACGGCTGTGAAAGGGGACGGTCTAGCCTTCTGGTTTGCGTCACCACTGTCTCAGTGGAGTTTAATAAACTCAGCTGTCTGCTCCTTGCTGTCTAAAATATAACAGGACAGTGGCGTAAATTCTCGACCATCTCACACTTCAGTTTCATCGGTTTTCTGTTTGACGTTTATTCAGCTGTGTGAAAACCACCCGGGGGATTAATAAAGTTTTATTTTACCTAATCTAATAACTTTAATCTCAGCCAAACCGATTTACTCACGAACAAATAAAACACTGGAAAAAGCCAAACAATAAAATTTTTAGGTTGTCTAAGTGACTTATATATTACGTTTAACCTGAGTAGCGAAAGTCCGCGGTGATCTGAAAATGATGTGCCGGGAGTTTGCCATTCTCTGCGGCTCCAGTGACCCTCGAGCTCCCGGTCAGCTATCGAGCGGGTGGATAACAGACGTCTCCGAAAGTGTCGGAGCACTTTTGCAAATATGCAATGTCTTGATAAACTGAGCAGATATTTGAAATTTACACAGCTACATTCTCGCCTGAAAATATGTTAAAAGTTTATTTTGTGACTCAGAAAGATTAATAAGAGTAATATTAAAAACTTAGTAGCGGCCGCCAGTGTTGAAAACTGGAATTGGCTGGGCCGCGCTATGAATTCTGGGATATGGTGGGCCACGAAGGATACGCTCTACCTTCCTTCCTTCATCCTTCAAATTCAGGGAAAAGGAGGACGCATTTGTCGGCTGCATTCGGAGGAGTCTACGGATTTGGACAGCCTTCGTCGCGTCGCTGTGACATAATCGGCCTACAAATGCGTCCTCAGGAGCATGCAGCCCATGAATTTGGGCACGACCCATAAGATCAGTTGCCACTGAATTTTCAGCCCAGTTCTTGTTTAATTTGTCATACTTCAGCCTTTTCTCCCTGTTCCCCCTCCTTAAGAATGGCTTCCTGACAGTTGTCTGTGAAGGTTCTCAGTCATCCAGGTCATCGTAGTCTAACGAGCTTGGAAAGAAAAGCGTCTGGACTTCTTTAAGCTGCTTAAAGACGTTTCATCTCTCATCCAAGAAGCTAGGGTCAAATGGTGGAGAGTCCCACCATTTGACCCTAGAACTGAAGAAGCTTCTCAGATGAGAGGTGAAACATTTTCAAGCAACTTAAAGTCCAGACGCTTTTCTTTCCAAGCTCCTTAGACTTCTTGACAGATGACTTGAGTTATTTTGAAGGTGGAATTGAAATAACTAATTTCTCCAGCTTCATAGTCAGGTTCATAGCTTTATTCCAGCTTTTCAAAATGTAAAAGCTTAAGTTAACAGTCTGAATTTGCAACAGCTTAAACAATTTCTATTATACCTTGAAAAACATTTGCTATTATTTACAAAATGACCAGTTTTGGATTTCTCTCGAAAGCCACTCCTCAGATACTTGACTGCCAGTCAGTTCATCCCGTCTTGGTCTCATTTTAATAAGAAAAACATTTCCATTAGCTCCCATAGAGACCATGAGAGGGGATGGAGGTAAATAAAAGACTCCTGATTGTGAAATAATGAGTACGCCAGTTGCTGCTTGCCAGGCAGCTGCTGCTGTCAGCAGGTTTTGAATCACTGTGAAAGCAGTGGAACGAAGGAATAATGGGAGCTATTAAAATAGCTATAAAGATTACCAACATAACCACCTACCAAACACTTCATTTGATGAAAGACGATTGGCAGATAGGAGCAACACACGTATGACAGATTAGTTCATTACAGTCATATATGATATCATTAGAAAATTAAGTCCCACCCACTGTGGTGAATGACAAGGAAACGGCCACAGTCTTAAAGTGAAGAACTGCATTTGTCTTGATGTGAGTAGTAAACAGCTCCCCAACCTCACTGACATTTCAGTTCCAGGTGTCACTGTGAGGAAAAACTACTGACATCTCAGCAGTCATTGCTACTCTGTTCAAGTTTACACACACACATACACACTGTGGTAAATCAATAACATTAGGTCGGCTTGGGTGTTCCTTTTTGCCATTACTGTAACTTATATATATATATTTTAGAGTTCAGGCTACTTTTCAACCACAGCCTGCATAATTCATTAGGTTTGGAACTTAAACACAGCATTACATACTGGCCCCAACATTGCATTTTTTATCACAAATATATAATAAATCAGTGATACTATACTGGCACTGGGAAAGAACTGGCTACAAAGAGCTGTAGGACGCCATGTTAAAAGTTAGCTGTGTCATCTCTCCATGTGCAGATATGTTTGTATGTAGATATATTTTCGGTAAGGTTCCAAAGTAGCAGTCATTCATTAATGCTGACCCATCCACCCATTCATTTTCTTTCACTTGTCCGATGCAGGATCACAAAGGGATTGTGAGATTATTATATTATCTTATGCCATGTTATACCCCTGATTAATGATTGTGAAATTATTATGTAGTTTTAGTTTGCTTTATTCTCCTGAAGAGGTGATAACAGATTTATTAAACTGATTTGTATTAGATTAGACTGCTGATTTATTGTGAATGAATGATATTGTTTTATGATGCATTATACTGCTGAGTTATAAGAAATACCGTTTTCAGAGAGTCATGGCCTTATTTGTCTGATTAGAAGAGAACAGAACATACCGCAGAGGTTTTCTGCCCCATCTCATCAGGAGGAGATAAAACAAGGAGCCGAGGTCATAACTTAGGCGCCGTGTGAGAGAAAGAGTGAGTAACCCTCCACCAGTTTGAGATTTGCTGTGACCCTCTGCATGCATGTCTCCCCATCTGGATGGTTTATGCTCATAAAGTGTTGAATTGTATGGAATAAATAATTGTTGATTGAGCATTTATACACCGAGTATTGTCCTTCCTTCAGCCCAAAGATTAAAAGAATTGGGAGATTTTAACAGGATCTAGAGGCGATCACAGCTACCATAGGGCAAGAGGTGGGGTACACCCTGGAAAGGTTACCATGGTTGACTGTTTCTCAGTCAACCATTCACACTCATATTATCACCTATGTCCGATTTAGAATCACCAGTTGACGTAAACCAAATAATTGCATGTCTTTGGGAGGAAGCCGGGGTACTCGGGGGAACCCAAGCAGATGTGGGGAAAACATGCAAACTCCACACAGAACCCAGGACCTTCTTGCGCCAATGCAACAGCGCTAAACGATGTTGATGTTGATCCAAACCTTGGATAATAATACCAACAGTTATCCATTTTGCATACTTAGTACCATAAATACATTAAGATGAAGCCTTTGACAGTGACCATCGTGCCTAAAGCTTTGTTTAACATTTGAAAATGTTTAAAGATACATTGATACTGCAGTAAGCTCTCACTCAGATTTACATTTGGATCATTTCTGACCAAATCGAAGTGGTTTAAAATCGAGAAGCCTTCCAGGCCTTACAGGTGTAGTAATAAAAATGTCTTTGGTTTGCATTATTTATGTAAAGGATTAACTGCACCCTAAAATATAGCCCTTTGCTTGCTATCGCCCAGCATTGTTGCATGTATGGAAGAGAGAGGGAAAAAGTGTGTGTGCCAGGTCTGAGCTGTGAGTTCATGGGCGCCGGACCAGAGTCACTGAGAGTGGTTAATGAGAGAGTTGGCAGAGTTATTAGCTGATCAGTGTAAGTTAGCGATCTGCGTGAGAAAGGATTAGGTTCCACACATTTTGCACAACCTGAATAGAGCCAGGAGCTCCGTCTGAGCAAAGCTCATTAGGTTTGACTGTGGCTGTCTAGAGAAAGAGAAGATGGATGTAAACTGCAATCACCATGATGGTGCAATTCAAACGGTCAAGAATAAATGCACATGTGTGTGTGTGTGTGTGTGTGTGTGTGTGTGTGTGTGCATGAATATTTGAGTGCAATGTGTATATTTGTGTGAGCTTTGCTTAATCGCCTCACATTCAAATTTGATTATCTGAAGTAACAAGATGTAATGCATTCAAAGAGATAAACACAAGGTGTCAGGAGACAAATTCTGGCAAAGCCCACTGATGGTTTGTACATATTCATTTCCCCTACCCACAGTACACAGTGAAGCTGCTGTAGTAGACTGCACAAACAGATCAGCTCTGGGCACTTTGTTTGATGTTGACAAGCTCCTGATCATAGGCTGTATTTTAAAGTTGACGTGAGCAAGATGACATCACCTCGTGTGTGGCAGACCCCATATTGAAGCCATGAGTTTATCAGTTTGTCCATCGTTAGCTTAACTTTTCAAACCAGACTATGCAAGCCATCATGTCATCATGATTTATAAAAAAGGACATTGGTCTTTGTTGAGGATTTAAAACTAGCGATTAAGACCTTAAACTTATTAGAAAAGTATCTTCTGTGATCATAATTAAGGGTCACTTTCCCATAGATAATGACAGCTGTCAAGGAGCTTGTATTTTTGATTGCTTGCCATCATTTCTTCTGAGAACACGATAATTTGTAAAGTTTTGCATGTACGGCTGTAGAGTGGGGTCATGGTAACCATCCATTAAACCTTTTCTTACATCCACCAGTTTAATCATTTATTAGTCAAAAATGGTCAGAAAGCCTTATAACTTAGACGCCATGATTGCTACAAGTGCGGCGTGTGTTGTCAATATGTAGAAAGTACTGTATAAAGATTTAAAATAGCATGTTGCATTTGACCTTTGACCTCTCCTTGATCTTCAACAGATGAATCTGAGGGTCAAGGTGATAATAATACTATTCAGAGCTATTAAAACTATGTTTCTTACTACCATTGTTTTACAACATACAGGCATATCGTGAATGATATAAGGGGACTTTATATGCCATGTTATTTTATTATGACTGTGTTATGCACATTAGAGTAACAGGTTATAACTGTATAAATACATAACAATTTGAATAGATACACAATGTATTTGGTAAAATAAAATAAAATAAAAATAAACTTCTCCCAACAACCACTGGAAAGAGTTTTAAGACACAGCACTGAGCACTGGCTATGCTTTTAAGATCCAGAGGCATCTATACGTCCATATTTTATGTGCAATCTATGCTCCAGACAGGAAAAAAAGTTGCCATCTTATCTCGGCTATAATCACTAGGTATCAAAATGTAAGCCAGGCCTGTAGATTTAGCAGGGAACTTGGAGATAAAACACCAGAGACGTGTTTTACCTTTAAAAATACAATAGCAATTAAGACGCTCGTATAAATTGTTTTCAGTAAATAAGGCTTACGGATGCAGCAGGACTGCATTAGTTGCATCTTACTAGTCAAATTAATGTACTCTTTCAAGGTAGCCCGGTACATCTTTTTGCAGAACGGTTTTACAGCTGCTAGTTTTGCACAAAGCGCACATCCACAGCAGAGGGTTGTCAGCGCACATCAGGTCTTGTTACAGTTTCTGTACAGTCTGCCAAATGATGTCTAACAGAGGCCAGCTCTTCAACATCTTTAAAAGGTTTTGGATTTAAATGCAGGCCTTTATATGAGGGAAGAATTTGCCTGTCACTGTTGATGATACGCGTGTGTATGTTCTCCCAAAACACAGAGCCCCCTCACTGCCTGATGCCAGACGTGTCTAAAGTCAAAGCCTTGAGATCTCCAAAGCTGATATATTCATCCAAAGGGATCATGAATGTCTCTGGAAAAATTTCAAGACAGTCCATCCAATACATGTCAACATATTTTACTCAAAACTGCATATGTCAAGCTCCTGATGGAGGAGGGGGAAAGATCCTGGTACAATCACAGCTTTTAAGATGATGTCGGGACAATGAATGTCAGTATAAAGTGTCATAGCAATTCTGACAACTTACTGAGTCTGCACCGATCTCTGTAGCTACGCTGCCGCGATGACTCTTGGCATCACGGATAAATCTGTTTCAGATTACATAGGAGAAACAAAAATAATGGAAATCTGAACACACCGGCACTGCCTGTGCACAGGAATGCTCAAGTAAATATGTTAGTACAACAAAACACAGCGATTATTTCCTGAAGTGAGAGATCGAGGCTGAGTGTCGCTCCGTAGGTGCTGCCTGTGGAACGGTTATTTAATACGTTCCAGGTTCCGTTCTCTGCTCCTCGAGTCCGAATACAAAACTAAATAGCAAACACTGACTTGGGCTTTTCCTGCAGTGAACGGTTATTATATAAAAACAAGGCCTTCTGCCTGGCATTATGTAATACAGTGGTGAATTAGGGAGATTATGACAGACGCACAATGTTGAGGACATCGGCCCTGCTATAAGATGCCCGTCAGTGTGACTCTTCCTTGTTCTGGTTCTCCCTCCTCCGTCTCTTTCTCCTGTTCGGATCCTTTTATCCCTTCTTTTCTCACTCAATCTCTGCATCACTTCTTTTAGACAGCCTTTGTTTAAATGTGCCATGCAATGTCTATAGTGTCAGAGCAACCTTACACCTTTTTGGGTGATTCAAACAGGTGTCCTTCCATTATGTTAGGCATCCAGTCAGCAGCAGAAAGGAAACTAGACTAACATTACAGAGCTGCATTTGAAAGTCATTCCCATTTTCTCTCTTTTTTTGATTACAAAAAAGCCTAAAATCGTCTAGAAGACAATCAAGCCCCTGTTCTCAGCCTTGAAATGAAATGACTCCTTTGTCCCATCTGTTGTCTTCTGTATGAAGAAAATAAACGCCACGTGGCCAAAGTGGCACCACGGGTGCTTTTGAAGTGTCCTAGAAAAATGAAGAACACCCGTAATTTGATTAACTTTATGTTTGCTGCAAGCACAACGAACAGCTTCATTGAGCAATGTGTCACCGGATAGCGATAGAGGCTCTGTGAAGTCGTGCATTATGATGTCGGAGTGAAGAAACGGTTATTTAATTTACATGTAAACCCCAGAAAGCTGCCTTCAGTGCTCTTCTGGACTCTGCATATCTACAACTCCTGACATACGGATAATGAACAAGTGTGTTTCTGGCTTGTAATAAATTGCACAGATTTGTACTTGTGCCTGCATGTTCATTCGAGCATTTTGAACAAACATCAGAGTAATATTTGACCTTCAGAGAGGCATGGTGATAAGAGGGAAGAGGAGGAGGGGCAGTTGGCCTGAGTGCAGCCTGATAAAGCCAAACTCCACCAATCTCTATCTCTCTTTATATATGTGTATATATGGAAAGCGGTGAGGCATGTAAGAATGCTGTGCCAGCCACATCACTCCCCGGCCGTCCTTTCACTCTGTGCGCCGTGCATGAACTGCCTTCTTTCCCTCCCTCCTACCCTTACTTAACACAATGAGCCAATCAAGACGGAGCAGGATAATGAATTACATAACGACAACTTCTGTATAACTGTCTCCCTGTCTGACTCCGTCCCCTCGGCTATGGGGGACAATTAGAGAAGAGAGAGGAAGACAGGACAGGATGGGCGAGACACACACATGAGCGAAGGATGAAGAAGAAAGGGTGTAAAAAAATGAGGGATAAACAGCAAGAGTGGGAGGAAGACGTTTGACATTTACAAGGTCGTTAATGAGTCATTTGAAGTTCATGTGGCACAGCAGAACATCTCTATCAAAAAATATGCTTCATAGAACCACAAACACAGTCTCGCTGCATCTTTTAATAAAAAAGTCAAAAAGGTCACTAACGACCCCTCATTGTTCGGCCTTCCATGTGGTGTTAAACACACACGTATAATAAAAATACATAAAATCAATTTAACAAAGCAACAGCGTTGCAAAGTGCACAGCGGTGCAGGAGTGCTCATGTTTCAGAATCATCAGGGGCGACGCCAGCCTTCACTCCTCCCGTCTTTTGTGGCAAACTTGAGAGAAGAAACTTCATATAACAGATCACTCCTTTGGAGACTGCAGGTTGTCTCTGTCACTTAATATCACAGTCCTAGCTGCCAGTGTTAGCAATGACTGACATGACACAGGGGTCATGCTGAGACTTCCTCCCAGCTTTAGATATATTGTGTTCCATGAAAAAGAAGAAAAAAAACTTCTTCAACTCGCTACACCTGTGTAGTAGTCTCACTCTAGGGGCAGGTAAGGTAACCTCCAATATCTTTCAGTATTGCAAAGCTGTGTGAAAAGTTTTTATTGTGAGGATCCCTCGCTCAGAATCAAATCACATGACACAGCTAGTGCCGTTCCTTGCTTGTTGCTGTGTGTGTGCCAGTGCACACATTTCGTTTTCAAGCATCTTTCTGCATGCATGCAATGCTGTGCCAAGCAGCACTTTGTGTTTTCTTTGAACTCTTGTTAAGCCAAAACTAAAGTGCTCTTCTCCTATCAGCTGGTGTCTGGACCAGGGCTGTCGCAATATGGGATCAGACCACTACAATGCTGTTGTCAAAAGAATCTGAAATATTGATGTCTAGATACCAATGGAAGTTTGTAAAATAATAAATAAAATAATAAGTATTGTCATCACATACATTATTCTGTAGCTTTGTTTATTTATTTTGGTCTCTTTTTAATGAGTGCACGGTTTAGGGAAAGAGACAAAAAGGGTATGATTATTTATGCTAATATTATCATACAGTATTTATATTATAAACACATAATAATAAATATTTTAAATATAGGGTAAAGTAAATCACCCCTCTCTATGCATATGCTTCTTTCATTTAGCAAGATGGAGCGTTAACCTGTGTGAACCACCTACTCACTCACCAGCTCAGTCACTCTGCCTCTGATGCCCGTCGTGCTCCTGGCTCGGCAGTTACAACCAAGTCGTAGCCTATTTTAAATCTCTCATTCACTAACTGGATCTCATTCATTCATTCATTCAGCGTAGGTGTGCACATGCAGTCAGGCGCTTACAACGTGGCTCTTAGTGGCAGTCAAGGAGAGAATCGGCTTTTAATCCATACGCATGATGAGACAAACACACTAGAACACTATAGCATAATACATCTGGCTGAAAGTTATGTAATTTGGAGAAAAATTCATTCACAGCTGCCAGAGCGATCATCAAATTTCCTTTGAGTAGCCAAATTCAGAATAGATGGAGATTATGCAAGGGGAAAGGCACAAACTGGGACTATTTTAGCGAAGAGTCAATGAAGAGGTTCTTTGATGACTTCTGCATCTTCTGGAGAAAATAACCGAGGGGATGTGACTGTTGTTTGTTGCCAAAACTAAAGCTGAAAAGTTATTAATAGTAAAATCTGTTTGTTGTCCACTCCCAGTGTATCAGGTCTGGATACAGTGACTGTTTACATTTAAAGGCTTTTCTCATGATACTGCTTTACCAGGAGAATGAGCCTTTGGGTTTAGGCCAACTCCCCGATCTGTGCAACACATCAAAGTCTATAAAGCAAGGGTAGTGCATCGCTTTGTGGACACCATGAATGCTCTACAATAATGAGAGTGTGGCTACATGTGCTCTACTCTGATTAATTTACCTTTGAGTTGAAATATTCTCACCTCCAAAACATTTATGCAGCAGGATTCTGACATTGCAGGGAGTGTCATGAACTAGAAGTTATAAAACTGACTCTTTTCATTATTTTAACAGCAGTTATATGTGCAAAAATATCTGTAACTGATAGAAAGCGAGGTGTTTGAGTCATTTTCTTCAAACTGTGGACTTTGTTTGTATATTTCCTTAATCCAGTGGCTCTCTCCTTAAAAAGTAGACTTCCATTAAATATGAGCAGATTACAACAGTATCAGACAGTCACTCAGACCTCATCGTATTTGAGGTGTTACAAAACCTTGGACATTTCTGTTTTCTCAACACTTAACACTTGACATTTTGAGATTGGATTCATCCCCACATATAATCAGAAATGCCATTTGAAGTTTAACAGCAGCAGCTGGGGATTTTATTTTATACATAAATCCTCAATCAATAAAACTATTTAGTTAAAATACCACTAAAGCTGTTACCATATAGCAGGGTCGCCTATATCTGAACTGGTCTTCTATCACATCCTGTTCCTACATCGGCAGCGCCATCCACCTGCTCACTCTCAGAATTGTTATTTCACTATTGGCTCAGAATTTTAGCCCCCAAAAATGCTTTTCTTGTTGTGAAGAAAAGTAAAATTCATTTGGGTTCTGTACAGAAGAAAAGCACAGAGCAACAGTGGATATGGTGTCTTTTTTCAGCTCAACAATAGCCAACAGCAAACATGTCTGTTCATTCAGTCCATTTCACAGAGGACTCTTATCAACAAAGCCCAGTATGAAACTGAATTTTATACAGCCAAGCTAAAAGACAAGCTGCTACACGTTACAAGGCCAGTGTCAAGGAGGCAGAACCATAAGCTATTAGAAACATTGTACAACTGAAATGTTTGTATTGATAATTAAATTGAGTCACTTGCGACCACAACAACCTGCGACCGTAATGCTAAATCCAATTCAATTCAATTCAATTTTATTTATATAGCGCCAAATCACAACAAAAGTCGCCTCAAGGCGCTTTATATTGTACAGTAGATAGCACAATAATAAATACAGAGAAAAACCCAACAATCATATGACCCCCTATGAGCAAGCACTTTGGCGACAGTGGGAAGGAAAAACTCCCTTTTAACAGGAAGAAACCTCCGGCAGAACCAGGCTCAGGGAGGGGCGGCCATCTGCTGCGACCGGTTGGGGTGAAAGAAGGAAAACAGGATGAAAGACATGCTGTGGAAGAGAGACAGAGATTAATAACAGATATGACTCGATGCAGAGAGGTCTATTAACACATAGTGAGTGAGAAAGGTGACTGGAAGGGAAAAACTCAATGCATCATGGGAATCCCCGGCAGCCTACGTCTATTGCAGCATAACTAAGGGAGGATTCAGGGTCACCTGGTCCAGCCCTAACTATATGCTTTAGCAAAAAGGAAAGTTTTAAGCCTAATCTTGAAAGTAGAGATAGTGTCTGTCTCCCGAATCCAAACTGGAAGTTGGTTCCACAGAAGAGGGGCCTGAAAACTGAAGGCTCTGCCTCCCATTCTACTTTTAAATACTCTAGGAACAACAAGTAGGCCTGCAGTGCAAGAGCGAAGTGCTCTAATAGGGTGATATGGTACTACAAGGTCATTAAGATAAGATGGGGCCTGATTATTTAAGACCTTGTATGTGAGGAGCAGGATTTTGAATTCAATTCTGGATTTAACAGGAAGCCAATGAAGGGAAGCCAAAACAGGAGAAATATGCTCTCTCTTTCTAGTCCCTGTCAGTACTCTTGCTGCAGCATTTTGGATTAGCTGAAGGCTTTTCAGCGAGTTTTTAGGACATCCTGATAATAGTGAATTACAGTAGTCCAGCCTGGAAGTAATAAATGCATGAACTAGTTTTTCAGCATCACTCTGAGACAGGATATTTCTAATTTTAGAGATGTTGCGCAAATGGAAGAAAGCAGTCTTACATATTTGTTTAATATGTGCGTTGAAGGACATGTCCTGGTCAAAAATGACTCCAAGGTTTCTCACAGTGTTACTGGAGGCCAAGGTAATGCCATCCAGAGTAAGAATCTGCTTAGATACCATATTTCTAAGATTTTCAGGGCCGAGTACAATAACCTCAGTTTTATCTGAATTAAGAAGCAGAAAGTTAGCGGCCATCCAGGTCTTTATGTCTTTAAGACATTCCTGCAGTTTAACTAATTGGTGTGTGTTACCTGGCTTCATGGATAGATAGAGCTGCGTGTCATCTGCATAGCAGTGAAAATTTATGCTATGTCTTCTAATGATGTTGCCTAGGGGAAGCATGTATAATGTAAATAGAATTGGTCCTAGCACTGAACCCTGTGGAACACCATAATTGACCTTAGTGTCTGAAGAGGACTCTCCATTTACATGTACAAACTGGAGTCTATTAGATAGATATGATACAAACCACTGCAGTGCAGTACCTGTAATACCTACAGCATGTTCTAATCGCTCTAATAGGATATTATGGTCAACAGTATCGAATGCAGCACTGAGGTCTAGCAGGACAAGCACAGAGATGAGTCCACTGTCAGAGGCCATAAGAAGATCATTTGTAACCTTCACTAAAGCTGTTTCTGTGCTGTGCTGAGCTCTGAAACCTGACTGAAACGCTTCAAATAAATCATTCCTCTGCAGATGATCAGTTAGCTGTTTGACAACTACTCTTTCAAGGATTTTTGATATGAAAGGAAGGTTGGAGATTGGCCTATAATTAGCTAAGACAGCTGGGTCTAGAGATGGCTTTTTGAGTAAAGGTTTAACTACAGCCACCTTGAAGGCCTGTGGTACATAGCCGATTATTAGAGATAGGTTGATCATATTTAAGATTGAAGCATTAATTAATGGCAGGACTTCTTTGAGCAGTTTTGTAGGAATGGGGTCTAAAAGACACGTTGATGGTTTGGAGGAATTAATTATTGAAGTTAACTCAGAAAGATCAATTGGAGAAAAAGAATCTAACTTAACATTGATGGTACTAAGAGTAGCTGTAGATGATATTACATCTGTGGGATGATTATTGGTAATTTTTTCTCTAATGATAAAAATTTTATTTGTGAAGAAGTTCATGAAGTCATTACTAGTTAACGTTAAAGGGATGGTTGGCTCAGTAGAGCTCTGACTTTTTGTCAGCCTGGCTACAGTGCTGAAGAGAAACCTGGGGTTGTTCTTATTTTCTTCAATCAGTGACGAATAGTAAGATGTTCTGGCTTTGCGGAGGGCTTTCTTATAAAGCAGCAAACTATTTCTCCAGGCTAAATGATGATCCTCTAAATTTGTGACACGCCATTTCCTCTCCAGCTTACGAGTTATCTGCTTTAGGCTACGTGTTTGAGAATTATACCACGGAGTCAGGGACTTTGGATTTGAGGCCTTAGTTTTCACAGGAGCTACAGTATCCAGAGTCGTACGTAGTGAGGAGGTAAAATTATTAACAAGATAATCGACCTCTGTTGGAGTAGCGTTCAGGTAGCTGCTCTGCTCTATGTTGGTACAGGGCATTGAAGACTTAAACTTAGTTACAGCACTTTCAGAAAGACATCTACTTTGATAAAGTCTACTCTCCACTGCTGTGTAATCAATTATTGTAAATGTAAATGTTATCAGGAAATGATCAGGCAGCAGAGGGTTTTCAGGAAACACTGTTAAATGTTCAGTTTCTATGCCATATGTTAAAACAAGATCTAGAGTGTGATTAAAGTGGTGGGTGGGTTCTTTTACATTTTGAGAGAAGCCAATTGAGTCTAATAACAGATTAAATGCCATGTTGAGGCTGTCATTTTTAGCATCTACATGGATGTTAAAATCACCCACAATAATTATTTTATCTGAGCTGAGCACTAAATCAGATAAAAAGTCTGAGAAATCAGAGAGAAACTCTGTGTAAGGCCCAGGTGGACGATAGATGATAACAAGTAAGACTGGTTTCTGAGTTTTACAGCTGGGGTGGACAAGGTTAAGCATCAGGCTTTCAAATGAATTAAAAGTCTGTCTTGGTCTTTCGTTAATTAATAGGCTGGTGTGAAAAATTGCTGCCACACCACCCCCTCGGCCTGTGCTTCGAGATTTCTGGTAGTTAGAATGACTCGGGGGTGTTGATTCATTTAAACTAACATACTCATCCGGCTGCAACCAGGTTTCTGTAAGGCAGAGTAAATCGATTTGTTGATCAATTATTAAGTCATGTACTAACAGAGACTTGGAGGAGAGAGACCTAATATTTAATAATCCACATTTCACTGTTTTACTCTTTGGTTCAGATGTGGATACTGTATTGTTCTTTCTTTGTGATTTTTTATGTTTAAGTTGTTTATTGCTGGTTTTTGGTTTGTTTTTTGTCTTTTTGGGAGCTGACACAGTCTCAATGGAGATGGGTTTTTGGGGGGGTAGCAGGAGGAGAGAAGCTGCAGAGAGGCGTGTAAGACTGCAACTCTGCTTCCTGGTCCCAACTCTGGATAGTCATATTTTGGGGGGTTTAATAAATTTGTCCATATTTCTAGAAATGAGAGCTGCTCCGTCCAAAGTGGGATGGATGCCGTCTCTCCTAACAAGACCAGGTTTCCTCCAGAAGGTTTGCCAATTATCTATGAAGCCCACATCGTTTCTGGGACACCACTCAGACAGCCAGCAATTTAAGGAGAACATGCGGCTAAACATGTCACTCCTGGTCTGATTGGGGAGGGGACCAGAGAAAACTACAGAGTCCGACATTGTTTTGGCAAAGTTACACACCGATTCAATATTGATTTTAGTGACCTCCGATTGACATCCACCACGATGTGCTACCCTAAGCAAATAATTTGGATAGTTTTTCCCAAACAGAGACATCCTGCTGTTAGCTTTGGTGCTGCCCTCTCTTATAGTCTGACTTGAACATTAAGGATGGATTCCAGAAACTGCCACTTCCAATCAAGAATGAGAAACTCCTGTCAGTTAAAAACAGGAAACTGAGGATACAGTTTGCTCAAGCTCAAAAAAGTAATAATAAAGTTAAAAAATATATAATAAAAGAAAAACACTGCCTGGTATGATGAGTCTTCTGCTACAACATTTGGATTTAGGGGTCAGAATCTGGCATAAACAACATGACAGTATGACTCAATCTTTGCATCGGGCTGCTGCTGGTGGTATAAGAGTGTGGGAGATATATTCTTAGCTATTAATACCACATTTTTAAACACAACAGCCTACCTGAGTATTGTGGCTGAAAATGCCCATCCCTTTATAACTACAGGATAACCCATCTTCTGATAACACACCTTATCACAAAGCTCAGATCAGCTCAAACTGGTTCCTTGAACATGACAGTAAAGTGAACTCATTCTTCACTGCACTCAAACGGCCTCCAAAAGTGAGCTCAACCTGGTTTACCTAGAAAGGTATACCTAATAAAGCCATTAAGTGTATTTTTTCCCTAAATGTAATTCAAAAGAAGCTTGAATTATTAACATTAAAATAGTTAAGTCCTTAATTGTATTTCCTGTATAACTGTTATCTGTTATTTGTGTCCAAATAGATTTATTAAATCACTCATAATAAAAGACATTTGCACATCTCCCTGCACAGCCTGGCTGAAGCTATGCTCCGTGGTGTCCTTTCTATATCCAGATTGGTATTAAAAACTAGGGGGAAAAAAGATGAAAGTCAAAGAGAAGGAAATTAAATCAAATTGCAGGGTAGAGTGAAAGAAAAGAGGAGATGAAGTATGAACCTGAGGAGTGAAAGCATCATCAGGCAGGGGGAAAAGGGGAGTAAGACGAAGGTGGAAGAAGGAAATGAACAGAGTAAAGTCAAAGTAAGAGGAGAGATGATGTGTGAATGTAAAAGAGAAAAGGATCGAGAGCTGCAGGTTAGAAAAAAATCAGGAGTATATGTAAGAAAAGCCAAAAAGGGAAGATGGGATGGGAACTGAAAATAGGGCATCCTGTCGCTAATTAATGACTTAATCAGTGATTTAAGACGATACCTAAGATTTAAAATTACAAGGAATTCCAGGCAATGTGGCAAAGTAACATGAAAATAAAGAAAGCAGTAGTAGTAGCAGGAATATTTTTGTTCAATTCATATTAGTGTTATTTATTTAGCGCCAAATCACAGCAACAGTCGCCTCACGGTGCTTTATATTGTAAAGCAAAGACCCTACAATCTCTATGAGGAAGCACTTGGTGGCAGTGGTAAAAAAAACTGCCTTTTAACAGGAAGAAACTACAGGTGGGCAAACTGATATCGATAGTATTGAAACCAATGTCATAATTTTTTTTAAATGTGTAGTAAATGTCTGAATCTTTTTATGTTGACTGTCACGTTTATTTTTTATAGCCTATATCACATTTAAACAACTGAAATTGACCAAAAATGTTTTAGAGACAGACATATTTACATTCCAGGTCTGCAAAAAAAATCCATCCTTTTTCTTCATCTTATCTGGGGCCGGGTCGTGGGCGCAGCAGCCTAAGCAGAAAAGCCCAGACCTCCCTCTCCCCGGACACCTCCTCCAGCTTGTCTGGGGTAACACCAAGGTGTTTCCAAGCCAGCCAAGAGATATCACATCTCCAGCGTGTCCTGGACACACTGTCATGCCACGGGACCTCCTCTCAATGGGACATGCCTGGAACATCTCACCCAGGAGGCACCCCTGGGTGGCATCACAGGATTCTTATCTCTCGGCTGGAACAATATGCTGGTATTAAAGGGACTGCATTGGAATGGTTTAAATCTTACCTATCTAATCGATCCTTCCTTCTCTCTGTTAGATTCAGAGACACATCATCCCCCAGGACCTCGCTCTTTTTGTGGGGTCCCTCAGGGATCTATTCTTGGCCCGGTTCTCTTCTCAGTTTACATGCTTCCTATGGGCTCTATTTTTTAAAAATATGGTATCCCCTTTCACTGTTATGCAGATGATTCCCAGATCTACCTCCAACTGAAACGCAAATCTGTGAACCCTCTGAAGAGACTGTTCGATTGTCTGGAAGATGTTAAGGCATGGATAATAATAATAATAATAATGGATTGTATTTATATAGTGCTTTTCTAAGCACCCAAAGCACTTTACAATTACCACTATTCATTCACACACTGGTGGAGGCAAGCTACAGTTGTAGCCACAGCTGACAGAAGCGAGGCTGCCATATCGCGCCATCGGCCCCTCTGGCCAACACCAGTAGGCGGTAGGGTAAAGTGTCTTGCCCAAGGACACAATGACCAGGACAGAGAGAGCAGGGGGATCGAACCGGCAACCTTCCAGTTACAGATGAGCTTCCCAATCCCCCTGAGCCATGGTCGCCCGCCCGCGGTCGGCTTTAAATTGTCTCAATTTAAATGAACAGAAGACTGAGATAATTGTCTTCGGCCATTTTAAGATTTTGACACTTGTTTGTTAAAACATTGAATGGACTAGCTCATATATATCTTTCTGATGTTCTACATTGGTATACTCTGGCGAGATCTTTGAGGTCTGCGGACCAAATGCTTCTAGTTGTCCCCAGGTCTAGATTAAAACACAGAGATCAGGCTTTTGCTGTGACTGCTCCGAAACTGTGGAATAAACTGCCTTTACATATCAGGACCTCTCCAACACTGGATACTTTTAAAACTCATCTAAAGACCCATTTTTACTCTTTGGCTTTTAAGTCGGTATGTGCCTGTCATTATTTTATTCTTATTATTTTATTATCCTTGATTTTACTTCCTTTTAAATTTTATCTGATTATTCTATTGAACAGTACTTTGGTCAACAGTTGTTTTTTTTAAAGTGCTATATAAATAAAATTGATTTGATTTGATTCTGTCAGATGCCCGAATCACCTCAACTGGCTCCTTTCGATGTGGAGGAGCAGCGGCTCTACTGTAAGCCACTCCCGGATGGCCAAACTCCTCACCCTATCTCTAAGGGAGAGACCAGCTTCAGAGAAAACTCATTTTCACCACTTGTATCCACGATCTTGTTCTTTCAGTCATTACCCACACCCTAGGTAAGGGTAGGGACGTATATCGACCAGTAAATTGAGAGGATAAAGAGCTGGTCCAGTGTTCTATGACCAACCCCCTGTAGTTGGAACACACCCTCCGGTCCCCCTTCTTAAAGATGGGAACCACCACCCCGGTCTGCGAATCCAGAGGTAACGCCCCTGATCACCTGACATACAGAGCTTTTAGGAACTCATGGTGAACCTCAACCACCCAGGAACCCTGCCACCAAGGAGTTGTTTAACTGCCTCAGTGACTCCACAGCGAAGCAAGCCAGAGATTAATAATAACAATTTTTTCTATGAATTAATTTTCTGACAAGGGAAGAAGAGAGAAACAACACAGCCATCTACACTAACCCTTCAGTCTGTGGGGTCACCCACTCAACCCAGTGAGCTATAGTGGAACTTGCTGTACAATACTGCGGAGGCACAGATATAAAAGCCAGACATAACTGGATAACTGGGTGACATCAGGCCTTAAACTTGTAAGGGCATTTGTGATATTGCGCCGGCTTTCTCCGCCTCTGCCGACAAATGCAAAAGAATACATTCAGAATGGAAATTAGCTGCTTGATGTGCAGTTTTATGTGCCGTGAAATAGGGTTTTCCAGGTGTTATTTCTCCCCACATTCACCATAATTTACTCAAGGACTGTCACACAATGCAAACCATTTTTTTTTCTGCTCGCGATGACTCTGCCAGTTAGGGAGGCATGTATGACACAGACCAAACAATGAGGCCCAATTTTCCTTTTTTCCAACAGGAAAAGGCACCTTACCATCAAACATCTCCCCGAGCCTGTCAAAACAGATTTCTCTGACACAAGCAAGGGCATCCTCCACCCCTCAGAGAGGTTTGATAGAAGCTACAAAGATGTAGAGACAGACAACACTCATAAAAACCTCCATTCACTGACAAACCTCATGCCCCTTAGGAGAGGATGCTTACAAATTGACATATAACTTCAAACTGTCTGCTGGTATTTCTCATTTTCTGATGTAATAATCCTCATATACACAACACACTGTCACAAGATTTTCTGACACTGGTGGCTTTTTGTGATGGGTATAAGTCAGTTAGATAAATTAGCCTCACTTGCACAAGCAGGCACCCCCACACACAGGGACACATCCTGGTACACCTCATTCTGCTTATGTCATCAAATGTGGTGTTAAATTTGCGCTCAGAGCAAGAATACACTCTACCTGTCACCATGGCAGCTGCGTGGGGTGATTGCAATCATACAATCAGCGACGGCTCATGGGAAATAAGCTCGGGAAGAATGAGCTCTCTGGAGAAACAGAAAAGACAGAATGAAGAAGAGAGATGGAGACAGATGGAGTGAGAAAGAAAAGAGCTGAGCAGATATGACAGAGGAGGGAGAATCAGAGTAACCTTTTGTCTGCAGCAGTGTGGATAAAGTATTTGACTTTGGCTGCAGCTCAGAAGAATTTGAGTGCAGAGAGAAAGCACATGTATGAATAGCACAAATTATTGAACAACAAGCAGGCTAAATTAGTAACGAGCCATTTCATAATGCACTAACTCTGATTTCGACAAGTAGGTAGGCAATGGTGTCATTGCGTCCAACTTTTAGGCTTACTTGTGTGACGGCCACAGGGTTGTTGATTGGAGTTTTTCCAAGGTAACCGATGGGTGAAGCTGGCCTATTTAAGGATGCAGCACACCTGAGCAGGTTGGAGGATGCAATACAGCAGCCCTGCCAGCACCTCGCCAGGGATCCTGTCTTTGTTTGGCACGCTGGCCGGTTGTCTGGCTGTCACTACAGCGTGTGTAGTCTTCCTTCTTAGTCACATTCTTTTAAGCAGAGTTGTGGCACTTGAGTAATTACATTTTATGCTCCTTTATAGTCCAGTAAATTTCAATGTATAATTTTTTTTCTGAAGATTTTGTTTAAAATATATAGAGAACATGAAGCCACGCAGGGCATGAAGTATTTTTTTAAACCCTCCCAGCTGTTCAGTAGTTTGATTGAGCACATGTTTTAAAAAAGTAGGTCATTAGCTGGAGAATTCAAAGGAAACAGCTGAGCGATATGGGCACACTCTACCACGGTGCCATTACCCAACCCAAAGGGAATACTTGAGTAGTGAGTATGTATCTGACACAGGCTAACTCCCGTTGTGTGCTGCATGTAAGAAAGCACAACTTTGATGAGAGATGTTCGTAGCAACTAATTTGCTAATCGTTTAAAGCAGAGAAAAAAAATGAAAAAGTTGACTAAAAACCAGAAAACCTTCAAAACCTTGAACAAACTATTTTGTGGGAATTTTATATGAAAACGTTTATGGAATCATGTTTTAAATGTAACTGAAATGTGTGGCATTTTTTGGCCAACCTTAATAGCGTTAGCGGCAACCATCATTTCTGCTATGCTAGCAACCACATCCAAAAACAGCATATGATTTTACCTTGGTTCATTGTAAAATCATTGCTCACATTGCTTGTTTGAAACAGTAACTGACACCATATATTTGTAAAATAAGAACAATGTATTTAATGAAATACAAAAAAGCAGCAACTTATTAATGTCTAGTCAACTAGTCACATTCGTCCTGAATCCAGACCAGAGTTACTGTGTGGAGATGGTTTACCAGCTGTTGCTACCTTTCTAAACTTCCTGATTTAGGCAACAATTATGTCCTGAGTGTGTATACTTAAACCTAGGCTACGTTACATGTAGACAGGGATTTTGGTTACTGTAGTTTTTGGAAGACTCCCACAGGGTGAAGAATTTTGAAAGACGTACATCTTTATCTCTTTTTTAGACATCAGACTGGGAGCCAGGTTGTTTGTTGGCCATTTACTGGCCAACATACCTCCACGGTTAGGTTACTGTCTATGGTATGCACTTCACAGCCCTTTATATGTTTTTAAAAACACCTGTGTACTAGACTAAATACGATATTTTTGCTGTTTTTGGCCAAAAAAATCCACGATAATCTTTACCAACAATGTAATTCAAGAGGCCCACAGGGGGACTAAACCCACCAACCAACTCTCAGTTCTATTACAGGCTTTAGAAAATACTGCCAGTGAATACTTTAAAGTAATATAAGGACTAAAAATGTCCGCATAACCATTTAGAGTGGTGCAGAACTTTTTTTTTTCTCAGTTTTCACATTTAATGCAGTTTGAAATGTCTAAAAAATTCACCTTGAAGGGAAAAGAACTAAACTAGACAATTATTATAATCAAGAGTGTGACGAATGCTAACTTGAGCTGAGTTTAGTTTGATGTATCCAGGTGTCTTTAGGAGTCTTTTTTTTTCTGAGATCTGTCTTCAGACAAAGAGAGTAATTTTTAGATTTACATATATGATCAATCATGCCACGCATTGATCCTGAATCAATTAGAATCTTAATGTCACTTCAGAGCAGTGATTATTTGCCTTAGGTTTATAAAGTCGATGGTTGTTGTTGTTGTTGTTAACATTTCAAATAAATTATAAACTACTATCAGTTTCAGGCATGGGTAGCATGTGTTACACTGAAATAAATAAATATTATTTTTTATTATTATTTCTATATATTGTAGTATTACCAAACCCCGCCAGGGACAGTGTATAACAACGCCACAGCAGATAGAAGAGAATATAAAAAATCTATCAATTTGTTTTTACCTGAACACACAGTGTAAGACAAAAATTTATAAAGAGCTGCTTGTGATAGAAATCTTACTTTGGCTTTAGCCATCTCACATTACTGGATGACCGTTTTATTGTTTTGGTTCAGCCTGGCTGTTCTTTTGTTCTTGGTCTCAGCGTGTAACTATTGTTTAGTTCTGCAACACCAAACAGAAAAGGCTGTCACGGCGGGGTGCGCCAATAAGTTTGGTTTACAGGACCCAGAAGCAGACACTGAAAGGCGGAGTTTCTGGCTGAACAGAAGACGATCCTTTGGCACATGAAAAAGCATGAAGCTATGAAAACTAAGAAAACTGTGAACACTCAGAAAACTAAAGGACTAAGAAACTCAGTGAAAATACTATGACAAACTATGAACACTGAGTAAACTATGACATAATACTATGGGGATGCAAACAGACGACCTGACAACGAAACATAGAAAACAGAGGACTTAAATACACACATGAGGTGATCAGGGGAAGTCGAGACACATGAGGAAACAGCTGACAAGAAAACTGGACTTTCAAAATAAACAGGAAACCATGACAAGGCGCAGGCATGACAGCATCAACCAGAAACATGACAACAACAATGGGAACATTAACACATGGGAACACCGCTGACACGCATGAACCTAAATACAGTGAACAAAGAACATACTGGACACTTACAACATAACACAGGAAACATGATGAGGCAGACCAAACAACATGGGCTTGACAAACGAGACATGACACACAAAGGGCAGGTGAGACCAAAGCCCAGGGAAAGGGGAAATGAGGGGATCAATAACAGAACTAAGGCTTAACCACTTGGGCGTTTTACGGGAGCTAGATTAGCTTAACCCAAACGATTAAATGACAAAACATGAAGCCTCAAGTTCTAACCAATAATACAAAACAAGAACTTAACGTCTCCCCATACTAATAAAAGGAATAAACAACATATCATGAACTCAAAATGCTGGGTCACAGACCCAGCCCATGACAAAGGCAGCAAACATAGAGGAGCATTTAGCATCTGAAAAGCCGGTTGTTTTTGGTTTTTGTGTTCAGAATGTAGGTAACTGAAAACGAACCAAAAAGGCCTTAAAGGCTTTCAGCAGATGACCAGCGGCGGCATGACTACAAAGAAATAGTGATTTTCCTCTGTATGTCCAAATGTGGATTTGTTTAGTGATAAAAAAGACGACAGGTTGACAACTTGTTTACGCTGCCCCCAAGTGGCCAAAAGCTCTGATTTGAGAATAATTGTTGGTGTAGGTGACTTTTAATTGTAATGGAGCATCTGGATCATTCTTCCAAGACCGTGAGCAGGGGCAGGAAACCCCCAACAGGACCAAAGATTAAAAGCAAAGCCAAAAAGAGGCAAGCTGCTTGCTAATGAAACATTGAAAAAATAAAAACATGGCTAAAACCGAAAGGGCTCAAGGTCTGTATTTTAAAAGTCCCCGCAGTTGGAAGTGCTCCTGGGTGACTGTGTAGTTTGTTCCACCAGCAGGGGGGAGAGCAGCAGCCTGGGTCCCCTGTGGTGCAGTGCTCCATCCTGGGGGCTCAGAGGTGCAGACTGTTGTTTGACCTGGCAGTGGAGGACGGTGAGATAATAAGCTCTCTGAGTTATCGGGCTGGCTGTTTTTGCACGCTGAAAAGGCAGCAGAGAGATTTCGAATTCAGTCCTAGAGGAGACAAACTCCCACCTGACCCAATCTTTTACTATTCCATGATGTAACACTTCTACTTATGCCCTAAGCTCATATTTCTCTACTTCTTTCCTCCCTCGTTTTTGTAACTCTCTCTATGCCACCCACTCTGTCTGCCTCTCTTGTACATTAGCTTTCTGTTGGAATATGTTGAATGAGTGAACTTTCCTGCTTGACTGAGCCTACTGTTCAGCTCATTCCCCCTTCGTATCTCCCCACATTAGCCTCAATGCATTCGCTCTCCTTCCCCCTTCCCCTTTGGGCTTCCAAATCAGCCTCTGCCCCACCCCTAGCTGCTGCAAAACACAACAACATGATTCACCCCTTCACCTGCCCAAGCTCATCTCTTCTGTCATACCCCTCATTCTCGCAACCCCTGCATGTGCCCACATCACCATTTGCAACCCTGCCCTCCACCATTCCCATCACTCTCACTCGCTCTCTGCACGAGAGAGCCATATTTAGCATAAGCCGTGAAAATCGAAAAACGCTCCGTCGGAGGACGCCATCAGAGTGTGTTAGCGGGTGAAGTTTCACACTGTGTACTCGCAACTACATGGCTCAAACCAACCAGATGCTCCACAGGGAGATGAAAGAGCTAGCGCAGCAGTTTCACTGAGCCACTATTACTTCATGCTTCACAAGAGGAGCATGAAGAGGGAGGAGGAAGGAGGATAGTGCCTTCAAAGAAATGGAGAGCACAACAATGCAGTAGATCAGCTGGGAATCTGTGCAGCAAAAGAGACAGACAGTGCCCCCTCTCCACGGTCAAACACCTTTCCATCTCTTGGCTTGTAAGCATCTGGACATCTTTAGGTATTCTATCCACCAAAATGTAAAGGATTAGGTGTAGTTTGACACAAGCTGAGAGCAGCAGAGGACGCCTCTCTGTGACTGACTGTTAGACAGGTTCTGTCAACTCGGGCACAGTCAATAAAAGTGCAAGCAGAGAGGAAATATTGCTGCCCCTGGCATGCTTTTGCTAGCCCTGCAGCACACTCAGATTATCAACAACAACAACAACCAAAAAGATAATCTCCTGCACTGTAAATAGTGGGAAGGAACATTTAGGCCAAAACACACAAACACACACACAGAACCAATTCCAGAGAGTTAATTAGGGTTCGAATGATTGGCTGCAGAGAGTGTGGATGAGCAATGTGGTTCTCACAGATAAAGACGATTGGCTCTACTTATTGTTGTTTTTGCCTTTTTCTCCCCCCAAAAACTCATTCTTAGGCTCATTTGGTTAATTAATACCGATTGCCAGATTGCTTCATTAATCCGATTACTGACCAGACTGCCTGCTATCTCTGTTTGGATATTAAGGGACATTACACGGGAGAAATGCATGTTATCTCACAGACTGAATGTAACAGTACAAGCAAAGTGTTTGAAATTTGCATGTGAAATAAAGAAGCCATGATGTTTATTAGAACAAGTATGAAGAAACACTTTTTCATCACCTACAAATACCTGCAGTGGACAGCCCCGAGCACCTAGATGGTGTTCTAAAACAGACATTTTGAAGCCTGCACTGATTCCACAGACATTTCCAAGATGAAGTGTTTTTACCTTCATTGAACTTGTGCTCTCATTTCCCTAATCGCTCGGTGTGGATCTTTAAATGCATGCAACAAGTTGAGCTTATAATACCCTGTGAAATCGCCAAAAATCAATTTGTAATTTTCCTCCTAACCTTGCAGATGTACCCTTAAATTACCATACGCTAGCCCAGCACCAATCTTGCAGTTCACTAACAGTTAGTGTCTTTTCTAACATATTTAACTCTTTCCCCTTACCAGCTTTTCTAATACTTTTAAATCATTTGACGTGATATGCTTCTTCTTCTAATTAAAAAAAATAAAAAATAAAATAAAACCAAAAAAAACCATTGTTATCGTTTAAAAGGTACTTACATAAAAAGTTGAACAAACCAAACGTAGAGCCCAGTCAAATCGCCCCCGCACCAAACTTATTCTTGACATTTAAATCCCCCCACCCCACCCCGGCTTCGAGGGGGTTTTGCAAGTATTTGTCATTGTAAGTGATGTTTCTATCGACTCTCCGTTCATACTGCAACTGGCCCTCTGAGCTCCAATCAATAGACGCTAATGCCTCTATTATAATCCATGCTCTCAAATTAAGGCTGCATTGATCAACAGGCCTTGAGTTGCTACAGTGTGCAGCAGCGTGAGGGATTGGAGGGATATCTGTGTTTAAAGCAAACAGAAACTTGCAACAGCAGCGAGAGAGAAGACGACGTGAGAGCAATGCTGGATGCAAGCGTGCGTCTGTGTGTTTTTCCAACTCGATTTTTAATTTGTAGCATTTCCCCAAGGTTTTTTAGTATGCATTGTCGCTTTCGGTTTAGAGGGGCTGAGAAAATGCATCATGCGTGCCGATCAAAGGTGTGCTGGATTTTAAACACTGCTGAGCTTTGGGGCGACGAGTGAAGAAATTGCGCCAGGTGTTTTTCCAACAGAACAATATTGCATCAGTAAGCCTTTTTGAGCATTGACATGCATCTTGTTTTTCCTTGTATGCCCAGGATGATGTATGGAGCGTGGATTTGGCCATGCAGGTACTGCAGATCACAGCAACTATGAAGTGTCGAAGTGCACTCGCCTCTCTGTTTCTGCCCTTCGGCAACAATAAAATGAGATCTTTAAAGTCTTTATTGTATTTCATTACCGAGAGTAAAGTGAAGCGACAAATCAATCTTTTCTTCCAATAGAACAGGCTATGACTTCTCAAACTGCTCTCTTCTTCCCGAGTTGATTAAAAACTCTTAGCGTTTAATCTTTGATCTTTCCAAGTGGAAGCATGCATACTCGTAACAGTCCACACGTGCTGCATGGCCAATCCATTGAGCCATACTGAAAGAGCAGCAATGTTCCCCTTTGTCTAAGAACATCTTTAATTGATAATAAAACTTCAAATAATAGCACAAAAACCTTGTTTCTGATTATGCTTTCTCAGACAGACGGTCTTGCTTCCTGCATCTGCTTTTGGTCTCTGCTGCTCCCTCCTCTCTCAAATTCACCTGGAGGCCTGTAATATACACAGCCACTCAGTCAGCTTTTCATTTCCAAGGCTGACCGAGGCAAAATACATCTCGAAAACAAAATGGAGCAGTCAAAAATAGGGAGAGGTGTCAAGTATGCATCTGTGAACATTTCAGCTTGCAGAAAAGACTTTTAGAAGGCATTTTCTTTACATTAAGTAGATTTTTTTTAAAACAGCACATCTTTTTACTAGTGCTGTCAGCGTTAATCTCATTAAAATAACGCCATAACTGCATCACATTGCACGCATCGCCCCGTGCGTGGGGCAGGCGATCTGCGGTAACTCGCTAACGGAGATTTGCTGCATTAAATCAGTTATGGCATTAACGTCATTTTAACTAGATTAAAGCTCACAGCGCTACACACATATACAAATATGAGTATACACATATATATAAAAATGGAATAATTGGGCACCACAAGAAGTGGAGCTGGGCAGATTGATCTAAATATCGATAGTATCGATACCAACACTGGAATCTGGATCGATACTAGAGCGATGGGCTTGATACTTTGTTTCAATCTGCTAAGTTCAGTATGTAATCCACTGAATTGTGTTGAATTTTGGAATAATAGCACCTTGTCAAATAACGATTGCAGAAAGGAATTTGAGGAGGTGAAAGACTAAACTGAAAGGTATGTATGCGTGTATGTGTGATGTTTATACCACTGCTGTTGAGACTTACTTTTCTTTTTACTGTAATTTGTTCCATAATAGTTCATGTGGAAGATTTGCCTTGTCTGATTTATTTTTCACTTTAACACCTGGGCACTTTAAACCAAGAAATCTATGTTTTGATGTTGCTATTGTTATCTCTTTATTCTTATTTTTTTTACGTCTTTTTCTGAATTGGGTATTGGTGGTTTTCTCACAGAGTATCTCTTGACTGAATGTGGCTTTTCTAAACTTCAAGGCTGTAGTAACTCCACAGTCACCTTCCTTTGGTTTGTGCATCTGCGTGGGCGTACAGTTGTAAGTTTATGGTCACAATGCCAGTGTGGTCATCGGGTTTTTCATTTGTTCAGTAGAAAGGTTTTATTTAACTCAATATTATTTAACAATCTTGCTATTTTTAACTAATGCCAAAACATATTTCACATCTTAGCCTGACAGTCATCCTGGACTTTCAAATTAGAGTTATGGTGTGTGGAATTCTTTACCACTAGTTGTCAGTAGCTTGCAGACTGTAGTCATCTGAGGTCTGTTTTCTTACCCATCACAGTTAGGTGCATAATCCTAGCTATAGGACAAACATGTTTTAGTCAAGAGAGATCAAAAGCATTATATTTACCTCAGCTGTCAATACCAGGTGAGCAGCGTCCACCTTTATTTACTCTGAATGAGGCTGTGAAACTTTGGGAAAGGAGTCTGATACACCTCAGTCAGAGAAGCTCACTTCTGATCAATGATGAAGACACTGTGGTGAGTTGTTGAGGATATGCTGAACAGTTAGTGAGCACTGCTGTTTTTGCCACTCTTAGCTACCGTTAGCCTCTGTTAGCTGCTGTTAGCTGCTGTTTGCTGTGAAGCTTTTTTGAAGTGGTTGGAACACTCTCATACAATGTGAGAATGTAATCAAAATGTTTATCAGAGAGAAAGTGTGATTTTTAGGACACGTCAGCCCAACATTAGCTATTGCCACTTGTTGTTGTTCAGCCAGTTCTTGTCAACTGCAGGAGATGGGAGGGTCACATATCTAACCTGCTGACAATAAGTAACTGTCACATTTTGGGGGAAAAATAAGCATGTTTATGCACATTTTCATGTGTTAGATCCCTGATTTCAGTTCAGGAAATGAGGCTTGGGGTGAGAAGGAAGAGGATGAGATCTGATTAAGATACCAGTAGCTTTGTCTCTTTTTTTCACGTTTCCCGTTTTTTGGTGAAGGGGATCCCTTCTCAGACGATAAAACATAGGTATGACATATTCATATTTAGAGTCCAAAGATCCAGTTATTAATCTAAATGTCTGTACATTGTACAGTGCAGAATGCGTTCAGCTTGTCAAATTTACATAAATCTTCGATCGTTAGCTGTGTGACTCTGAAGTGCTGTACTGTATGTTTTTAAGTTTTCTCCCCAACAAACACAACAATGTCGACGAAACGCCGTCACCCGCAGGTGCCTTTGGTTTCATTCTATAATACTGGACTTATTTTTCTACGAAGGTTTGAACTTTGAGAGTTTAAACAAGAGAGAAAAGTGTGAGAATGGTCATGCCTGTCTGAGAAAAGTGTATAAAGTGTGTAGTGAGGGGTTTTACAACCTTAAAACATCTATAATAATTGTAAAAGATAAAGTTGGCTACTTCACGGATTTCACCTATCGCGGGTTATTTTTGAAACATAACACCGGCGATATACGAGGGGCCACTGTATTCAATGTATATTTATGAGTACAGTATATTTTCTAAAAACCTTACGAAAATCACTAACTGTACCTTTAAAGTTGAGAGGAACTCAAAGAAGAACGAAAATTCACTAAACTTTTTTTTGTATCTACTGGATTTTTAATACACAACTGTTTGTCGGTAACATCAGCCTTACCAACTTTATAGTGAAAACAGTAGTTTATAAAAGTGGTCTGTGTGACACTACTCCCCCTGAATGGTCAAAAATCCACTAGGTGCTAAACATTACTTTCACATTTTCTCCCGGTTAGGCTCCAAATAAATAGTTGCTAAATCAGTAATGCAATGAATAATTTAACTTTAATTTTAAGAATTATAGGAATTAACACTGTTAGCTTATCCCTGAAACGACAGCCCCAATTCTTGTATTATCACCGTTATCTCACAGCCGAGGCACTCGGTCCAGCCCTGAATTATGTCTTCCTCTCAGGCTTGCTAGCTGCTCATTTCCTCTCCTGTCTCTGTATTATTTTTGTCTTTCTCCCGCTATACTTCTATCACTCTCTCTCTCTCTCTGGTGACATTAATTACAATGAGGAGAAAGTAATGGCACTCATTGCTTCAGAATTACAGCAGACATATTCAGAAAATGCATAGCCTGATGAAGTGTCCACTTCACAATACTCCGTGATTTATCACTTGTTCCTGCCACAGTGCTGAGGCACATAAATCGTATTCTGCACTGTTTACTGCCAGGGCGTATGTCTCACATGCAGAGAGGGCAATGTGTCATTTCTAGTGATGCGGGTTCCCTGTGTGTATGGAAGGTTGTTAAAATAATGTAAGAATCTGAGCTCGAGGAAACACAATATATTTCTTTAAGATCAAAAAGCACATACCGGTAGGTTTGTATGTGAGTGTACCACAGACTATTTCACATTAAAATACATGCTTACAGCTGATTTGAAGCCCTGTAATCCTCCCCTCCATAACAACTGACACCTGCCAGTACAGACAGCTGTAGCTGATCACTGTGTGCTAGACTTCACTTCCACTAATTCAAGTCCTGGAACTGGACCACTCCACAGCACCTGCGGTGCTGTCACCTGTTGGAGCAGTTTTAGTGGATATATCTCACAAATAACAAGTGCCTGCGGTGCGTTGCAGACCATCCGAGTTATTTGTGCTTCAGTTTCAGTTTTCATATTGTTTCCATTTCATGAAATGAATCTAAGAAACACTCCAAAGACCGCACAGTCTGACAGGCTAAAAAAGTATTTTTGCATCAACCAAAAAAAGCTAATAACTGAAAACATAAACGTATCCCGACATGCTGTTCAGTGTGTCTTTAAAAAAATTAAGGAAACTGGGAGAGTAGAGGACCAAAGGAGAAGTGGCAGGCCTAAAAAAACCAAGCACGTGAACAGTATCTGAAATTCATGTCCACGTATCTACTGTTCACTGAGGCCTCATCAGAAATGGTCTCAGGGGAAGGGTGGGTGTCAAGAAGCATATCTCCCGGTTTGCAAAAAGGCTGAGTTATGCCAAATTAAACAAGAACTGGACTAAAACAGGTCCTACAGGGTGATGAATCCAAATTGAAATTTTTGTTTCAGAGCATCATCATCAGTACATACAGAGGAGGTGCAACAGTGCCTGCATCCATCTGTAAAACACGGTGGAGGCACTGTCATGCTGTGCAGCTGATTTCAGCCTGTGGTGTTGGAGATCGTCAGAAATACCAAAATGCCCGTAGAGGCTCTGGAGAGGCCCTAACCCACACCACTCAGTTGAAGCGGTGTGGGATCAACTTAACAGAACAAAAGGCAGCCAACATCCAAAGAAGAGCTTTGAGCGTCCTTCAAGAAGCCTGAAGGACTAGTCCTACTTTAAGACAGTCCTGAAGAATAAAGGTTGAAGACTAAAGGTGGTCGTACCAGATATTTGCTTTCAAGCTTGTTACAGTTGTACAGACTCTGTTTTTGCCTCACATACTGTATTTCCATGTATATTTGTACAAGCTTTAATAATTCACTGCACACATTTCCCAGTTTCCTAGTGAAATATAAATAAATGAGGGGTGGCTTAAGACTTTTGACAGCACTACAAGGCACAACTTTGTCACCCTCTTCCTCTCACCTCAGTGTTCATAGCATGCAGTGGCACGCTGATGCAGTACCACATGCCCTCCTCTCTCTTGGTGAGGCATGGAGTGTGTAGCCAGAGTAATGGATGGATGGATAAAGGAAATATGGAAGTGAAAGAGAAAAAATGAAAAGCGTCATAAACATTAGCTGAGACACCTGCACATTTTCTAAAAATTTTACTAAAGCTTAAATAAAAAGATATTCATTAGGAAATTTAATCTAAGTCTGTGTCTCACTATCACTTTTGTATGTCAGCGTCTTTATCTTTACATTTGTGTGTGCTCTACATCCCAAAAAGAGACAAACGCTCAGCTTGCTGATTCACTGTTTTTCTTTTAAAGTCTGTACTAGACATCTAGTAGCACCTTTAAGTTAATTACTTTAATCACATAGAGAAAATATGATATGGTGAAAACCCTAAATAATACATACTGTATGCCTAAGCCTAAATTAACAGCCTGAAATATTATTTCACTTCAGCTATCATTATTAATATATCCATCTTTTACATGCAGTATATAAGTGGAGGAGTCCCATGCTGAAGATTAAAGTTCTGCAAAGCTTGTGGCCACATTAAATAGAGTCTAAAGTTATTGGTTAATTTTTCCTAGCAAGCCTCACAGACTGTGGAATATATGCATCACACAGCCACCTGTTAATTATAGAGTAATAAAAATCTTGGCTGTTACTCACCAAAACTAAAGCACAGAGTTTTGGGACATTCTGTTACAATCGACCACTCAGCAAACATATTTCTCAGGACTGGATTAAAAATGCCGCAAATGACACCGACACCACAAACATAAGCAAGAGGTTCAGTTCAGCTCAGCAAACAAAATTAACTGAGATAAAGTCAAGCACACTGTGTAACATCCATCTGTCACTCAGAGCCAATTAATTAATTTTAAATTATGAAGTTTTTTTTAAAACCCTTGGTAGTAATAGAAACTAGACATGTTTTTTTTGTCCTGTAAAATTGGGCTTTTTTAACATGGGGGTCGTTCCATCTTCAGGCATGAAATCTTTTAGGGAATATTTTCTGCTCAACCATCTCAGATATGCCTGAAAGTTTTATGGTTTAAAATTCAATCATAAACTGTGGTATTGTGATGTTTTAGCTTTATATATCAAATACTTTTCGAGATATTTTGTGTTTTTTGTCATCAAGAATGAATCAGAATCTCTGATTTAGGGCAGATGCATCAAAAAAGTATTGGCTAGTTAAATATGAAAAAAATAATGCTGCCCTGTAAAGTCACATATACTAATATACACACTACATGCATACAACATACATAATATACATAACATGCATATACATTAGTATATGCATATATTAGTATATATGCATATACTAATAAAAAAAAAAAGTAAAGTATACAGCTGAATTATACAATAATGCAAAATAAAACATCTCGGATACTTTTTAACATGAAATTCTTAGTAAAATGAGGAAAATGGCATTATTGCCATTATTATTCAACAGTCATACTATGAAACTATAACAAGTTGCAACATAAACATAAAACAAGAAGTACTAATATAAAAATTTTAATTGTTTTACTATGTTATTTGTGTTTATGAAAAGTAGTGAAAAAGGGATTGGCATCTCATTTCATGGGAGTCTTGCAAAGCCATGTTGCTATGTCCACATGATGCATTGGTATCATTGGCAGTCTAGCCCATTAGCCCAACCTTAACCATAACCCTGATGGCTTGACTCTGATGGCTTGGCTTGACATGAATATGCAAGCAAACTTGAGGCAGTCAGCATGCTTACTGCTGAATAAATGCTGCACAAACTGTAATAAAAATAAAACAGTTAAATTGTTGCTTTTTCAATGCTTCTTTGTATATTTTAAACTTACCTTGCATACCTTACAAAGTGGGTCCCAAAATGTAAAAGATGCATATATTTGGGTTACTACTAATATTTTGGTTTTTGTGGTACACGTTGTTATAAATGTTCAATCCAACATGCAAAGCTGAATAAAAATACCTTTTTTTTTCATTTTTGTGACTAAGAATTTCATTTCAAAAGGTGTTTTACATGTTTCACTTTGCATTATTGTGAACTAGAACTATATGCCTTTTATCAAATCGCAGGAGTGATCTAGCCAATACATTTCCTGATGTATCTGTATCTAAATTACAGATCCTGATTCATCGTTTTGCTAATAAAAGCCAGCGAAAATGTCTGGCTTTTACCTTTCACAGTTCTTGATATACTCATGTTGAATCATTGGCTAAAATTTCACAGAAATCTTTACACATATCCAAACTTTGGACCATTAATTTGCAGGCAAATCATAGACGGCTGAGCAGAAGGCCCACAATAATTTGAGATGGAATGACCTATAGTGCTTTATGGGGATTGACGCAGTTTTTTCAGGCTGGCCTCAAGTGGCCATTAGAAGAGATGCAGTTTTCAGTACTCATGCAGGGACTTTATTTTCCAGCCCACACATACATTTGCTGCTTTAAATGTACCTCTGGGCAATAAGTATATTGTGTATTCAGTACAGCTGAGTTGGTCTTTATTGCTGAGGTGAAAATTTTAGGCAAATGTTTTGCTCATACATCAAGCCATCGTACACTGACTTGTTTTCATCCTGAACATAATGCCAGCGGTTCCCTGTAGTGACAATGTTTCATCTGCACCTGACATGCCACGTCGTTTTAAGGCACCACAAAAAGATGTAATGGATATTCTAATCACAAAGGCCAAGCACGAAAGGAGGAAAACAGGCTTGAGAGAAAGCTGCACGGGCAAACATTTCATTCAGAAAAAACACAAACGAGATGTAGATTTGACTGACGCGGAGCAAAAGGGGTGCAGAAGCACAAACAGAAAGACGGGTATTAACAAACTGTGCTTTATCAGTTTAAATTAGTCTGAACCCTGAGATGGCAGAAGAGTCTCTAATCCTTTTTCCCTCAGGCCTTAAATCACCTGCCATCCACAAAGTCACCGTCCATCCCACAGGAAAACACTCATTACAGGCTGCCATTACGTTTGACTGCATCTCTCGCCATAACCTTGAAACACTGTTCACTCAGCCAAAAACACCTCATTCCAGTGGGAGAGCCAGGTCAATTGAGTCAATGTCGAGTGACTCCTTTCTTCCATGGGCTTTTTTTGTGATGGGGGGGATAGAAAATGTTACTTCAACCCAGGTGTAGGTGCATCACATGAGAACATAAAGCATAAAAGCAGCGGGTGTAACTATATGCACTGATCTCGCGAAAGCCTGCAGAGGGAATTACACCTGAAACGAAAGTCATGCACAGACAGCGAGACAGATCCTGCAGAGTCACTGTCCTTGAAGACTTAAAGATGTCCTTTATGATAGCGACATGTATGATGTGAGAATGTGTCATCAGCTAGCTAAAAGACACAACCAAAGAAATCAAGGCCACGCTTGTTTGCAATCTCAGAGGCGTGGAAAAGAAGAGGAGTGTCTCATCATTTATTTCTGAGAGATATTTTTACGTTTGAAGTTGTAAAGAGTGAAGATCAGTTGGGACATAAAACCTAGACATTTTCAAGGCATCGTTGCACAATTTTTCTCCTCTCATAAACAATTTCACACTTAAAACAGCCTTGTCTTTAAAAATTCAAAGCACACATTTACTGCCAAATCACAATATATGGACTCATTTGAAATGCATCATGTATTGCTCATTTTTTCTTATTTAGCAGCAAATTATGTTACTGCTTTGCGTTAGACATAACCGTACAGCACTCCACAGTGCTGATCCATAACAAATCCAATCTGCATTTTTCTGCTCCTTCATTTGTAATGGAAAAATACCCCCCCCCCAAAAAAACTACACAAACACACAGCAGAGAGCAACTGATGTCAAGGGAGACAGATGACAGAGGAGGGGAGCTGTAGCTAATTTCATGCCTTGTATTTTACTGTCATGCATGGCTAATTCATGGTTCAGGCCAGCGCAATGAAATGCATGCTCTGTGATCTTTCACAGCCCCCACCCCCTCCACACACACACACACACACACACACACACACACACACACACACACACACACACACAAACATACACCCCTCACCAAGGCTGCAAATGGTAGCGTCTGAGTTATCTTTATGCAGTGGGGGCATTGGTGGGGTGGAGGGCCTTGAAAATCCATATTCCAGTTTACTTTCATACAGTGCTAATTCGGAGAAAGCCCGATAAAACCAAGGGGGAGACAGTACTGGCAGTTCCATTTGGGTTCGCTACCCTTGACTGGCTCTGAGATGTAAATGAATATCCACTCCAGCGTCCGCTGTGCCTTTTCTGGTCTTTAATACCTTTGTCATAACACAGTAGTTGGCAGAAAAAAAGAAAAAAATACATATGTATATATATATATATATATATATATATATATATATATGAGAAAAATACATTATTTTAAAGATTTTATAGAGTTTTAAAGAACAAATGTTACACTTTAGAGAAATTCCACTCTCATGTCTATAATGAGGAGTAATATGTGGTCTGTTTATTCAGCTTTTTAAAGCATAAAATATTGTTTAATATAAGATTTTTTTTGTTACTCACCCCATGACAAGCCATTTCCAAATAAGAAAAGATATTTTGGTTTAAGAAGACGTCAGCCTACATTTTCACACATTTTCCAGCCCTGAACAAAAAGCCAGGTGATTCTCGAACATTGGCTCACTGGTGTGTGACTAAGCGAATGAAAAAGACACAATATATGGATTAGACAGCTGTGGAGTTACCCAGAGTCACATTTCTCCTCTTTTTGTTGAGACTAACGTCACATCTCCAGCTCACTATATATAAAGTTGGATGCCATTACAGCTCCCTGGAAGCAGGACATCGATACCACGTTGCCGCCACCCAGTCACTAATGTGCAGACGGTAGTTACAAATAGTGTCACCAGTGCAGTATGACATTACTCAGATATTTGGGCTTCAACGGTGTGCAATCCAAAGAAGAAATGATGCCTCATTCATTCTTTATATATCATCTCTCCTTCAGCCAATCACAGGCCTGTCATAATCAACCAGATCAGCGTGTCCACTGAAAGCAGTGAGACTGAAATGATAGCAAATAATCAGATTCCTTTTAACTCAAAAAAATTAAATAGCAAAGAAGCTGCGGTTGAAATGTCAAAACAGTTGGTTAGAGCAGCTGTAATCTAGGCTAATTACTGAACACATCACTGAAAAAAGTAATCACATCACTTTAATGTATTTCAGTGCTGAGCTGGATTTTGTTTACTTCAGAGCCAAGATAATGGTTTCAACTGGTTTCCAGTTTTCAACCTGCACTGATACATTAAGCCCCCATAGTGTCGTGCCAATCTTTTCTTTTAACTTAAGGCAAAAAACGTGAATATTGAATAAAAGAACAATTCAATGCTTGGTGAATTCTGCTTCACAATGAGAGGAAGGATCAAAAAGCAAAATCACTACAAATGCGCATCCACCACAAGCCAGTTATGCCTGTGGTAACTTTTCAGGGTATCACCAAAGGCTCGCCTCCCCACTGCACCAGATAAGTGAAAAAACAGTAAGTGTAGAGGTATTTCACTGGCTGCTGAAGCCCAGGATGTTTGCAAGTTATTAATGCTAAGTTCTCCACAAACCTCACATGCATTTTTGGCCTCTACCCCCTCAAACTGAATTGAGTTAGTGCTGCTGAAAATCAGAAAGCACAGAAAATTTTTAGAAAACTGAGTGCGAAATTGGGGCAACCATTCTGAGGAACAGGTCTCCTTCACCAGCTGGGGCTAGTCATAAGAGACCAATGGAAGATCGCCAGCACTACTGCGTCTATGTTTAAAAGAAGACAGCATTATTGCTATATATATTTAATAATCAATCATTTGTAACATTTTGGATTGCTGATATGACCAACATGTCTACAACATGGATCAAATCCTGATGCTTCCTGAGCTGCTGTGTCCCTTCTTCCAAGTGATCTGCTACCAGGTACGTGCAGAACCAAGAAGCAAATTCTACTTCCAGTTTCCTTCACCTGTCGAAAGCTGTTAGGGTGGAGCGGCCCCATCGCATCACTCACTACCAGAACACGTCATCTGGTTGTAGTGGAGAATATAGCCATCCTAAGGTGAACCTGGCCTGCAATTATTATGATAATGAGGTCCATTTCAGTACACTGGCTGCCTGTGGTACGTTTGAGAGAGCCATGAATAGAAGATGGTGAATGGAGACTGAAGGGGAAATGAATAAAATCTGGGGTTTGATCGCCTTGGGGAGCCTCCATGCATAAAGATGAAAGCACAAGGGCCAACGTTGTTCCAACGAATCAATCAGACAGTGGTTAGAGGGCGTGGTTGGCCTGGCAGTTCCCCAACTGTCACGGGAATATGTCCCACACACAGCTGTGTGTGAGTAAGCCCACTGATAATTATGGACAAGTCGCATAGCACATCACTGACACAAACATGCACAAACCAGAGTCCACATAAAAAAAAATCCCGGGCAAAAAGTATGGAATATGTACAGTTCTGTTGGCCTTACATGATCAGAACTCGGTTACACCATCAAAAGCAGATACATTTACTTCTCCTTTTTCTACTTAGTTAAGCATAAGCACCACCTTATTTTAAACTGTGTTTAAACGTAACAACTTTGCTAATATATATATATATATATATATATATATATATATATAGTTTTAAAAATACAAGAGTTTATTAGAGTTTAGAGTTTATTACATACTTGCTGTATTAGTGATCTGCGGCAGCCAGCTGAAGGTGAGGGGAGGGAGAGAGGACACACTGTGGTAGAGAGAGAGAGAGAGGGAGTTTAATAACTAATGATTACATTTTTTAATCATTGTTGTTTCGAAAAGTGAGAGTTTCATGCCTCTAAACACAACAGCAACGAATTCCTCAGTTTTTTATTGCTCTTACTTATTTCGAACACACAGACAGAGGATTGGTCAGATTGCACAGACATAGGCTGTCCTGCCAGACACAAGCAGGGGGTTGGGGGTGCTTACCCAAACATCACATAAATCTAGAAACCCTAACATAAGTCCACAAATAAATTTACAAACTAAGATTCACTGATTATATAAAAAATACAATTCAAATTCCCCAAAAAGAACAACAACTAATTATTTTACTAATTTTCCAATGTCATGTCCTCTACTTTCAGTCCACTTTTTAATTTATGGTCCTCTCACTCGGCTAACTGGTTCTTCGGAAACACAACGGGTAAGTTTTATTAGCAGAAAGAGGAAACGGGAGACAGAACTGTTGAGTAAATGTGTGCACCAATATTAGAAAATAACTATCTTCAATAAAAGTATCAAAGCAAGATTATGTTCCATCGTATTTAAACATTTTTATTAAAAATTTAAGATAGCTAGCTAAACTAAACAACACATAGCCTCGTGACAATGAAGCAGCTGTAGCTGAAGAAACAAACAGGGATATTAGTGTGTGTGTGTGTGTGTGTGTGTGTGTGTGTGTGTGTGTGTTTTCTTTATTCTGGGCTTACAATCAATCTATGACTTGTTTTTGTAGCCACAGTCCTGAGTTGTTGTGTTGTGCTGTGTTTGTGCAGGTTGGAGCTGTAGCAGAGCTTTAGTTGACTTGTGCTGGACAAATCAAGGGACTTGAAAAAGACACAAAGAAAAGTCCCTGCAGCCCATAATGTCCTAATGTGGCCTAGACAATTAGTGCTGAGTTCCAAATCAGACATTTACTACAGCAGCTTGCACAAGTTTCCTTACATCCCTGTGAACTGCACACGTAACACAGAACTGCTATTTTGCTGTTTCAGGTGAGAGCAGTATACAGGCACTATATAGCCTACATTTATGTAAAGTTGATACTTCTACAGAGTAAGGAAGACATTCAGGTTAGCTGTGATGAGGTATGTGGTGCGCTAGCTAACGATGTTCCTGCATCTGACTTTGTAACTGTGTTGTTCCATCAGAAATATGATAAAACTGGTTACTGGTTTATTGTCTATCAGTTACCCTGTTTACTAAGGGCTAATTACTAAAGGGCCATTACAAAACTAACACAGACCAGTCATGGTAATGGAAGTAACACAGAACTACTGTTTTGCACCTGGGTGAACATTGTCTTCCCTCAGTGTGTAACGCTACCTCCACTGAAAACCAGGGAGCGCATGAAATGAGGCTGAACTGCAGATTCTTTAAGTCGCTTCTCAAATCCTTTGCTTCACTTCGAGGGCTCCGTCTCAAATCTGGAGCGATGCATATCTCCACTGTTGGAGACGCTGCCGCTGCTCACTATCAGCACCCTTCATCGAGCAACATGCTCTGGAGATTAGCCCCATGTGCCGCTTCTCATACTTAGCTCTGCCTGTATCTCCCCCTTCCCCATTCTCAAGGTCAGATCAACGTCGAGGTGCCGAAAACCAGCCACGGCGTGCCCGCAAATGCATGAATGCGGCATGAAATTAGGGTTTAACAGAGAGCAACTTGGCTTCCTTGTTTATTTGAACACACGCAGCAGGCTGAATAATTGCGTAAAAGGCTTGCCAGTGTGTGCGGAGAGCATTTTAATTTGTTCTTGTTCGCCCTCTCAACAACAAGCTCTCTCCGAATGACAGAGCAATTTTTTGTTGATTAGGAAATCAATGACTTCCTCTCCAACATGGGAGGCAAATGATGGGAGTGCTGGTGCTGATGGGAGCCCATTTCACAAAACCAAGCACCCTAAATGGGGTGTGCACTGTCCAAGTTGGGAAAATGCCAAAAGAGCAGAAAGCGGGGGGGGGGCCTTAGTATCTCAGACAGCCCGCCTGCTGATGCAAAGAGGCTCTGACTGGCTGCTGTTGGCTCCCTCTCCCTCTCTCGCTGTCTACTAATGCATTTCCTGGCACTCGCACAGAACTGCGCACAAGCACGCCCGCTTTAGAAAAAAAAACATGCAGTCGCCCACAAGTATACAGCATCATCTCGCCATTTCAGTGTCTGTCTCTTTCTTATGCAAAACAGATGCAGTGTAGTAGGGCTCAGAGTCGTAGAAACACCTGGAGGCATCTTTGTTCTCACTTGTGATAGTGGATGTGCTCGGATTTGGATGTGTGTGTGTGTGTGTGTGTGTGTGTGTGTGTGTGTGTGTGCAGAACTGATTACCCTTCTCGGGATGGTGCTGACATCTAGTGGCAAATCTGTGAACTGAGGAGTGGATAAACACATTTATTTCTTCGACCTCGAAATTCATGAAAATCAGAATAAGCAGTCCAAAAAAGGAGGACATGATTGATGCAGTATATATATTGGAAAATGTTTGTATTATTTGCTCTTCTATCTAATCATTGAATGGTAAATAAAATAATCATTCACAACCTCGAGCAGGGATGTATACATTTGTCAATGTTGTTTACGCCACCGCATAAACTACAAGGTCTTCAGCACTGAGTCACCCACTCCTCTGCTAACTTAATCATCCATCCCCTGACCTTATTGTGTCCATAAGGTGAACATGCATATTTTAAAAAGAACGGATTCACAAAGACAAATACGAACAATCAAATATTGTTCTTCTTCCACTTAGTCTGCAGTGCTGCTCCCTTTCTTTTAGATGACAAGCTCCATTGGTTTATTTAGCCCCCATAAGCTGTGCAAGCCCTCTGCCGACCTTATTTGGCCCAGTCTTTTTCTGGAATCCATCCTAATCCTGGCAAAGAGGAGCACTGAGCAGGACTCCACTGCAGGAAGGCCAGTGAGCATTGCCCCTGGCTCTGACAACACAGTAACCCAGGATTTTGCCACTCTTAAAATAACTTAATTTCACTCAGTCTTTTTTGCATTGTAAATTTGTATCCATCTTCATTTTTCTTTGCTCCCTCTTTAGTTATATCAGGATAATTTTTTTTTCAATTTTTAAAATCCCAGAAGTTTGTAGCTAGGAAAAGAGAACAAAGTTTTGTGAGCATTAATGACCAGTGAGGGATAGCGAGCAAGCTGTCCATACCTGTCTAACAGATTTACAGATTCTATTTGTGACAATACGGAAGAACTTACATCCATGTAATTCAAACCGATTCTCTTCATCAAGCAGCCGGAAGAGGGAACAGAAACAGCATTCTCTGTGTAACCTTGTGTGGCAGGTAAATGGAAATAGACACAGACTCGTTTAAGACCATCTTTCTGTATCTAAAATCTGAGGTGACACATAGTAACGCTATATGAGATTGTTAGCTCAGGTGGAGGACTGCAGTGCAACAATGGATAAACAAAGTGCCACAATGGCTTTGCTCGCTTTGTCAGATGTGCTGCGCGGCATGCAGTAAACATCCTCACGAGTGTGTCAATTTGTATTTGTGCACGCATATTATGCATGCAAATGTGTACTTGTGCGCGTGCGTGTGTGGGTGCGTGTACATACACCAGACTTGGAACTGGCAGTCTGGTGACCCACTTTAAGTTCTTTTCATTTTATTCATTCCCTCCTCACGAGGAGCTACAAGGCTCTCGTGCGTTCTCTCAATGTCTCTCTCTTTTTTGAAACTTCTTCCTGTTCTCCTCCCAGTATTTACCTCACAATAATTGTGACATGAATCATTTCCAGCAGAGGGGAGCTCATCTGTGAGAACAACTTCTCTCCAAAGAATAGAGCAAGGAGAAGACAAATTCTTTTGATTCTCGTAGCTCCAGCGAGCAAATTACAAGTACTTCTCATAGCTCGGTGCTCAACGTCCACTTTTGAGTTATCCAGGTATGCTTTTACTGCACTTGTAGTGTGTTTAGAATCATGATCATCCTGAAAAATTAAATCCTTGTCAATCAGAAGCTTTCCAGATGGTATTGCATGTTGGCTCAAAATCTGATGCCATTTTTCCTTCCTCATAGTTCCATCAGTTTTGACAAGATCTCCAACACCACTGGCTGGAATGCAGCGCTAAACCATGACACATCCTCCTGTTTTGCACATGGCTGTAGATACTTGACACTGTATTTTTCTCCTGACCTCCTCTGTCTAAATTTGGAATGACCACCCCATCAGACCCATTACCACTAATTTTCCTTTCTTTCTCCTTTAGCACACATTAAAATAATCATCTGAAAATGGTCAGGTATAAGGATGTGACTGAAAAAAGGTAAAAAAAAAAAAGAAGCCAATGTCCAAAGAAAAACTTTGAAAGACCTTTGAAAAGCCTGTAGAGCTACTGCTTAACATCACTTTAAAAAATGACAACCATTATTCTTTGACAGTCTTGCTGTATGGTAACGTTGTGCACTGAAATTTGCATGAAGTTGAAACAATGAAGAAACAATGTAACAAATAATTCTAAGAGTTTTTATTTTTATTTTAACACTGTATCAAAACGTGCCTGAGCATGAGAGTGATGCTCAGCTGATTGCATGAGAGTTCTAAAAAAACACAGTTAACATATTACTTTCCTCATGTACATTAATAATTAAACATTTGTCATTGTTATATCAACACAGTTGGTTTTCCATAAGGAGTCTTTGAACGGATAGGTCATGTTTTTTTAAGCAACAGGAGCCAGCAGCACTAAAAGGAACCTAAAACTTTCATTCAGGAGCCAGGTGGGCTGTGTTTTTGATTCTCCTTGATCCAGCAGAGTGATACATTCAGTATGTATACACTGTGGATGAATGATGGATGTATGATGGCTATGTCCATTCATCTTGTGCCCTAGAGTTTAAACATCACTTTTCCCTACAGTGACACTGAGGGGCCATGTTGTCATGTATCAGGGCATGCGTCGCCTTCCCCAGCCTCAGACACTACTGCTGCTCTGAGCGTCCACATAGCCAGGAGCTCTGCCACCTCCGTGTCGGCCTGCATCACCTTTTGTCATGACCCCAAATTAAACACAGCCGGCAGCATGTGGAAGCTCCCTACTATTATTAGTCTGGCCTCATGATGTAGAAAATGCATGACTGGTTTGCTTCTTGTGTGACCTTAAGCTGAGGAACATATTCCATTAAATGTTGCTCTTCAATCAAAATAGACAATAAAATTGAATTATTTGTCATTTTTATTTTTAAATCCCACTGAAGAGATTTGTGCAGCCACTTGTATTTCATTCAAAGGCCAGAAATGTGGGCTCAATCAATCATTAAAACTACTTATGTGAAAAATGTATCGTGACCACTTCTGTCAGCGTAACCCAAAAACTGAATTCAGAAATGCTGCTTGTCATGCGTCTACAGCACTTCTTAGAAGCTCCCCGGAGGTTTTTCAGTTGAGTGGTGAAACAATGACCTCTCCATCAGTAATCCTGATACAGCATATCCAGGGTGTGCACACAGAATGGTGTAGAGCTCCTCAATGCCAAATGTCAGGCACATTAAATAAAGAGCGAGAGGGAGAAGCACCCAGATGATTGGGTTTATTAAAAGCTTTCTTGTCCCGTGCCACAGCCCGGTGATTGATCTCCTTTGACGTGTCCTTTTACCCTGTGTCACATTAATAAACTATGTCTCTGCTGAGGGACTGACAGACTGCCTCACAGGAGAGACACAGAGCAAGGGGAGGAAAGCAAGCTTACAAGCACCTGTGGGGATGTCCCGTATTGCTTTATGGCTGATCATCATGTCAGAAGGGTTGATTCAAGATATTCATCACATACAATATAACAGCAAACTCTATTATTTTGACATAATCCTACAATTCTTGGGCAAAACACATTTTTGAAACAACTGTAAAAAAGTGAAACATATATGCTTAAATGGGAACTAGAACGTGATTGCTTGAGGGTTTCCTTCCAGCTGTTTTACACAAGATAACGTCAGCTGTTTTTCCTGCTTGTGCTTTTACTCTACTTTGTAGAATCAGTGCTTACAAAAACAGAAACATGTAAGTGCAGCTTGGACTGTTGGTGCACAGGACTGCAATTTATCAGTGACTGGTCAGTCCATTCAGCAATTTTTATTAAAAGCACTTTAACTAGCACTTTATTTAACACCGCACTTTAGGCATAGAGTTGCACACCAATAACTATTTGCACAAAAGAAGTTTATTTATTGAATATTTATTGAGTAGTTTAATAATTAGCAGGTAGCCTTTTGTTCCTGCATAGCTGCTCCTCATTGAGAAGTGTGTTGGTTGCCCTGGAGGGGTAAAGAATTGTTATGGGGAGCAAATAAAGTCTACTGTTTAGTAAAACTTAGGCAAAGGTTTATGTGCGAAGTCTAGAGGTAAAAGTTTTGATGTAAAAAATTCCTCTGTGACCTCTCCAGGGTGTTTGGGCAAATGCTTTCCCAGAAGTCCGGACACCAGGAGAGCCGATAGGTTAAGAGAGTGTGGGGAACTTCTGTACATGTTCTTTTGGTGTTTTCATGATGGTGCTGAGGTGTAAGGTTAAAATATATCATAGTTTTCATTGTTATTAGAAAATGGTAAAATGTATATGTTTATTTATTAAAGTGTGGGTTGTGTATAAATGGTGGAATACTGGAATTTGGTAAACTCACCTGTGAGTAAATAATGGTTTAGTCCTTTAACAGACGAGAGTATTTAAGGCTGCCATTTGTCATTAGACAGTGTGTGAGCTGTGCTACTGTTGGAAGGCTTGACCTGCCATCAATTGTCTGTGGAGTTATAGCATATGTGGACAAATAAGCACCTCTTGCCTCTGCTATACTTTGCCTCAGCCTTCATCTCCGCGTAAATTCAGCCCAAAAGGCTGCTTTGTTCCACTTTGCTTCAGAAACAAAATATATTCTAAAAGGGGGGGACATCAGGGCTGTGAAACTTTCAAGTTTAGTAATGCAGTGACAGATGTCGAGGACATGTGTGCTGCCATTTTCAACACTTAGCACAAAAAAACCGCCATGAAGCAAGTATCATTGACTGTAGGCTATAAAAGACTGAAATAGCCTCCGTGATCTCTGTTATATGTTTAAATACTTGCTAACTTGGATTTTTGGAGCCAGAAAAGTACAATTCACCAAAACTGGAGCACAGAAAGCCTAGCAGAAAGCTCCCAGCAACAGCCACATGTGCCTGCACCTGCCATTTAAAGCAGCCAAGCTGCTAATAAAGTTGTGAATTTTAGCAATGAATTAAATTTGCACAATTCTTACACAAAAATGGATCAAACATGCAAGAAATACTTGCTTTAAATGTAGGCACTTTAACAGGAGCATCTGTGGAGTTTGATTCGCAGCCAGGAACTGCGTTTTTGACATGTCTATGCAGGGTTCATTTTTCAGCCCTTCAGTTTGCTGTTTGGCACCTACACTCAATACAGAATCTCCAAATCCCTTTTGCAGCAAGTTACAATCTGATCTGTCTGCACTTACTGGCTTGCCTGAGACTCCACTGATAGCCGCGAGTATTACTAACAACACCAACTGAAAAAAAACACAGAGGTGGCTTATAAAGGCAGTGAGCATAGTTTTGTAATTTCACAACAATGTAAATATAACTCCTGCACACTGTCTCACTTACTGCATTAGGACTTTGTAAATCTAGCGTGGAGGAGTTACAGTTAAATTGTTGTGGAACTTTTACTCTGTCACCCATTCAGGTGTGCAGAAATTTTTGAGCCATATTTTCTGTAAATAGTTCCTATTTTTTGTGTCAGGTTTTTGTTTTCACGTCAGGTAATTTCATGCAGTTTCCAAAATGTGTTTACTAGTGTCAGCTTCATTTTTGTTGTTTGAAAATCTTTAGTTTCACTTTAGTGAAAAAACACGTTTCTCAGAATAGATAATATATTACAAACACAGGAACTCAGTTTCTTTAGCCATAAATAGACATGGCCAAGATCAATTTCACACTGAGCATCAGAATGGGGAACAAAGGTGATTTAAGTGACTTTGAACATGGCATGGTTGTTGGTACCTAACAGGTTGGTCTGAGTCTTTCAGAAACTGCTGATCTGCTGGAATTTTCCAACACATCCATCCATCATCAGGGAACACCAGCCCATCCACATCAACAGTGTCAAGGTCGAAAGGGTCAGCAGCTTCAAGTTCCTTGGAGTCAACATCACTGAGGACTTCTCCTGGACCCTTCACACAGACACTGCTATCAGGAAAGCTCGCCAGCGGCTTTACTTCCTGAGGAGGCTGAGGAGGTTTGGCATGAACGCCAGCATCATCTCAAATTTCTACAGGTGTGCAATCGAGAGCTTGCTGACGAGCTGCATCACAGTTTGGTACGGAAGCTGCTCTGCCAGCAGCCGTAAATCACTACAGAGGGTGGTGAAGGCAGCAGAGCACATCACTGGCACGAGGCTTCCTGCCATTCAGGACATTTATCACCAGCGATGCCTCCGTAAAGCACACAGCATCATCAAGGACCACAGCCACCCAGCACATCAGCTGTTCTCCTTGTTACCATCTGGCAGACGTTACAGGAGTCTGTCTGCTCGGACTACAAGACTTAAAAACAGTTTTTACCACCAAGCCATACGACACCTCAACCACAACACTTAAACACACACAACACAGGACTCAGAAGCTACCCTGCAGCTTCACAAGTACTCTGTTTAATCTGCACTGGTCACTTCACTTTATTGTTATTGATATTTATATTTAAAAAGTGCAATACTGTAATTTTCTGCTGCTCATTCCTGTGCAATATCCCATCTGCCCTCCCGTCATATTTCTTTTCAAGATTTTCTTATTTAATCACTAGTGTACATATATTTATATTTATAGATACATATATATTTAGTCATCTTTTCTCTTTTACCATGTCTCTCTAATATTTTGTTCTTTACTATTTTTCTATTTGTTATTTTATTTTATTATATTATATTTTATTATATTTTTTCCTACTGTATCATGCTGCTGAGAGACCGCTGCTCGTCAAACACATTTCATTGCGATGTTGACCCTGTGCTAACTTGCATATGACAAATAAAACTGAAAACTGAAAACTCTCAGAGAATGGCTTAAAAAGAGAAAATATCCAGTGAACAGCAGTTCTCTGGGTGAAAATGCCTTGGTCAGAGGAGAATGGCCAGGCTGCTGATAGGAAGGTAACATATAACTACTCAGTACAATGAGGCTATGCAGAGGAACATCTTTGAATGTAGAACATATCAAACTTTGAAGTAGATGCGCTAAAGCAGAAGAACTACTGGTTGCTACTTCTGTCATCTAGGGAACAGAAAGCTGGGGATACACATCACACACTAACCAAAATCGGGCAATAAAAGATTCTCAACACGTTACCTGGTCTGTGGTTCAGGAGGCACAGCGAGTCATCTACTAATCGGAAGGTGTTTGGTTTGATTCCCAGTCTCCTACTCTGTGTTTCAATGCTTTGTTGATCAAGATAAGGATGGGTAAATGAGGCTTGTAGTAAGAATATAGGACTCATGCAGAGTAGAAAAGCACTGTGTAAGCACAGCCCCATTATTTCTGTTTCAGCATTGGCAGGGTCAGAATTTATCCTTCACAGTCTCCAGATCTTAGTTGTGCAATCTGCAGCAACTACGTGATGAGAGTATGGACCGTATCTCTAAGGAATGAAAGTGCTTTGCTTTAAGTGAACCTAGTTTCTATAAATTAACTCTTATTTTTAATATTTGGAATAAGACAAAATGTGCAGTTAATAGCTTGTTGATTATTTCAGTCTCAGAGATAAATAAATATCAAAGCTGAAACAAAACGCCACGCAGAGCTGAGTCGAAATTTGGGGTTACTATCTCAAAATTCATTACCTAGTGCAACTTTCAACTTACTATCTGAAATTTTGAGTTATTACTGATTAAGTCAAAATTTTGACTTACGGGCTGATTTTATTTTAATTTTTCACTAGTAGAAACAAGCTTTCGTATGGAAAAGATCATTTCAAAAGACAAGAAATAAAGAGAAGCAAACTGTCTTGTTACGTCAACTTGTTAAAATTTGCATTTAAAATGCATTTTCTGTGACTGTAATAGGACTTTTTTCTATTCAGTTTGTTACTGCATGATCTAGAAAATGTGCTATCAATTTTTAAGAACATAAAATCAAGAAATAACCACCCGAAATAAAACCGTGAACAGCACATCTTGAAGAAACAGATTGTGAGTTGTCTGGTTCTTCTTTTGGTGGTTAAAAGGGTAGAAAAATAGTCTGAATAATTTCAGTTCCAGAGACCTGAGGAGGCAGAAGCTGGGCTCTATTTCCTGTTACACCTCAAAGAAGTGAAAACAGTCCTGAGGGGAAAGCGTCAAAAACAACAGAGAATTCTTTTGTAGAAAGAGGAATTTTATAGTTGTGTAAAAATTCAGCACAAGTAAACAGATGCACTTCTTGACTAAATAGTTGGCTTGCCGTGAGAATGTTGTTATCAAACCAGTTCTGGAAAAAATTGATTTGTTTTTACAGAGAATATAACTCTTATTCCAAATAAAACACTTCTTAAGCACTCCTAAAATAATTCACACTTTTTAAGATTAAGGCAAAAGACCAGAAGCTTTAGAGAATAATTCTAACAGAATAATTGCAGAAGAAATCCCCGTGCTATCTTTTAAAAACAATGTTGTGTCATCAGCAAGTTGACTAATGAGAAATGTCCTGTTAGTGATAGAAGAGCCCTGTAAGTTGCTTGATTTTATATGTGAGCAGAGCAGCTGAGCAACAAGAAGAAAAAGATATGGTGAAAGTGGACAGCCTTGTCTGATGCCTCGCTGAACATTAAATCTGGCTGATGATCCATGTTTAAGCTTAATAGAGCAGTTGGCATTGTTATATAACTACGAAAAAAGGCAAGGCTTTTAAGTGAATGATGTAAAAACTGATGTTCAACCGTGTCAAAGGCGTTAAAACAATCTAAAAACAGAAAATAGCCATTATCTGGAATTATGTATGAGTAATTCAACATATCCAAGATAAGTCTGATATTACTGGAAATATGTCTGTTAGGTAAAAAGCCAAGTTGCTCTTCATCAGTTATTGTTTCGGAATTAGAGTAATTAATCCTTGAGTCATACTCCAGGGTAATGCATCAACTGATATACATTCATACTGAGGATGAAATAACTTATAGAACTCAAATGACAAGCCATCTGTCCCTGGTGATTTGTTATTTTTCAGCCTTCCTGTAGATTTCAAAAGGTTGAATCTGTTCATCTGGACATAGTGTTTTCAGTGGGAGAAACGTTTCATCACTCATCCAAGTGACTTCTTCAGTCTCAGCTGACTGCAGGTTTCCCCAACCTTATAAACAGTACATTTGAACAATAACTGAAACCAGCCCACTGAATAAACAATGGGCTGTGAGGTCAGTTCCTTAATCATTAACATGCAAATTGTCATGACCATTGATCAACAACCACTGATCAAAAACCATTGATCAATGGCCAGGAGTACCATTCACAGACTTTTTGACAGATAACAGAGTGTCACATAAATCCTCACCTTCCTTCCAGTTTGGGAGTGTTTTGTAAAGAGTTTAGAAAAGCCAGACCATCACTGCCTATAAAGTTTTTTTTATAATAGGATGAACAGAAATTAGTTATCATTTTCGGGTTATCAGTTACCACTTCCTCTATTCTTAAATGAGTAATTGTTTTCAATTTTGCAAGATACTTTTCTAACTTAAAAAGTATAAAGAATTCTGCTCTTCCTTCTCCAGCCACTGTTTCATAGACCACACAAATGTCCCTTCTGCTTTCCTCCTATATACTTTGTCCAGAACGTTTCTTGTTTAGTGGTTGTCGTCTATTCTATCGTGCGCATGTCTGTACTGTCTTCGCGCATGCGCAGTCTATCGCTTAGGAAGAAACGGGAAGATGTCTCTGACGAGGTGAGCTTCACGATAAAGCCTTTTGTATTTATAAATTGTGAAACTGTATTAAATAAGATATCGATTCAACTGATTGGTTTCAGGTGTATAGACTACGATTAATGTATCACACTGGTATTTGTGGTATGTACGCTGTCGGTTCTGTATCTGATTTAGTCGATCCAAACGGCTACGGCTAGCAAGTAAAAATGTCGCGAGTTCAACATTTAGCAATAGCTAGCTTATCAGCACGCAGCCGTGGTCACGATATGATGTAGTTCGTTGTGTAGACGTAGTTTAGTCAGCCGCGTGTTAAAGTTGGCTTCTCTAACATTTTCTTTTAACTTACCTTGATCATTGGCTATTTTAACTGACACTTACACGCGTGTCATAATTAACCTCGAAGCTATTTGTTGTCACTAGCGGCTAATGCTAGCCAGGGCATACAGCGCTTGTGTTACTGTTCATCACTTTGAGACTTACATGTGGATTCCTGTGTGTTCAGCTTTTTACCGGCGCCGACCCAGCTGTCCCAAGATCAGTTGGAGGCAGAGGAGAAGCTCCGGGCCCAGAAGTCCTACTCTACCGCCCTGGTTGCATCCCGTAGAGAGCCCCCTCCTTATGGACACAGAAAGGGCTGGATACCTCGCTCACTCGAGGTAAAACCTCTTGCTCATATGGGATAAGTTTCTTGTTTTGCTCACTTATGGTTGGGTCCCTTTTTGTCTAACCTCTACGGTTTGAAGATGAAATCAACCCTGAGTTTTCACAGCAAAATATGTGTTTCTGCAGGACTTCGGAGATGGAGGTGCTTTCCCAGAGATCCATGTGGCTCAGTTTCCTCTGGAGATGGGTAGAAAGAAGAAGACATCAAATGCCCTGGCAGTACAAGTGGATGCAGAAGGAAAGATCAAATATGATGCCATTGCCAGACAAGGACAGGGAAAGGATAAGGTATATGGGCATTTTATCCCTTCGACAGTTAGCAGGGATCCTCTCAACACACTCCAAGGATTTGTCTTTAAATCATAATATACAAATCAGCAATTCTCTTCTTAAAGCCTGAATAAAACCTCTCTCATGTGCATCACTTTCACACTGCCAGAAAATGACATTTAGGCTTTAGTTTATTTGCATGTCTGGCTCTGTTTTGATTTTAAAAAGTGGCATTCCTTTATTGGTTTCATTTTTCATTCTTATAGGTGATCTTCAGTAAATACACAGACCTGCTTCCAAAGGAAGTTCTCAATGAAGATGCTCCAGGACTACAGAAGCCAGATGAGGAGGCTATACAAGAGGTAAGAGCAGGTTTAGATTTGAGTACTCACTAGTCATTTTTAGAACCATTTACCAAAGAAGTAAAATATTTATATAAAGGCGTTCTCAAAACCAACAACTGCCACAAAGGGCTTTTTAGAGGTATCAATTAAAAATCTGCTAATGTCAAAGGAAAAATGCACAACGTATATTTTTGTCCCAGTAAAGTTGCTGAGCGAGTGAAACAATTTGTCATAATTAGTTTTGACAACTTTGTATTTAGACTTTTTAAACTTAATTGGTAAGAAGTGTTGGACACCAGGATGACTCTGCTTATCTTTAAGATTTGTTTTAGTTGTCATTATGAAATACAAGGTTGTCTAACAAAATTACTGATTCAAGTCCATTTAATCCTTCCTGCAAACTAAACCATAAAGGCCTAAATGAATGAATAAACAAGTAAAGAAAATATAAAGACAGTTCAGGCTTTGAGTACATCAAAGCCTGCGATGTTCTTGGTGATTGTTAATCTCCCGATTTTGCACATTGCTCAACCTTCATCAGTTTATGTTGTTTCCAGTCAGGATGCTTTCTTATTACTAAATGTTTAAGGAGTACAGTTTCTCTTGTGTCATGTGACTGCTAATAATTGCAAACAATTCCTGTATTGGATTTCTTTAATCTGGAATGTAAACATGATCATCCTTTTGTGTCCTTTGTAGCTCACAGAGAAGACCCGTGCAGCCCTGGAGAAGCAGGTGTCTCAAAAAATCGCTGCTGCCATGCCTGTAAGAGCCGCAGACAAACAAGCTCCTGCACAGTACATCAGGTATGTATTAGTCAGAAGATTATCAACACTGCACACAGTCAGGGAGGAGGGTGGGAAAGTTGACTTCCAGTTATTGTAGTGCTCTGTAGTACGTGGGCCTGAGGCCTTCTTAAACTTCTTTCAGTTCTACTCACGCTACTCTTAAATTCTTTTTATGTGGGTACAACAGCATATTGGTATAGCTTATTAACAGTAAGCTAATGATTTACACTAGCTAACATACGTACTGGAGTCTAGGAATCAACTCAGATCATCCCCCCAAAAAAATAACCTCTTTGTCCGCATCACTTTTCCTTGACTAAAATAGAAATCATGTGCGTGGGGGATCCAACCACACTTACATTAGACTCCTTAGTATTTTCATACTGGATGTCTGCCATGTGGAAACTGCAGTATCTAGAAATGTTCATCTTACACTGTTGTTTTATGAAGGTCATATATAAATGAGAACAACAAATGAAAAATATCACTTCATTACAAAGTTTGGAATTTTTTTTAGAAAAGGGACCCCGAATTTTAGAGCTGAGCATACATAATTCTGCTGCTCAACGATGGTGGGATGTTGATCAAATGGAGCATAACTGAAGTGAGCTCTGTTTTTGCACCCCAGTGCACACAGACTGAGCAACCTTTGATCATTTATGACCCAAACTGAAATGTCTGTCAGAGTACGGCTATTAATGGAGTTGTGTTAGCATGTTAGATTCATGTTTGAGTCTGAAAATGTGTGACTGCTGAAACAGCGGTCAAACAGCGGTATCTGCAGTTGTGCCACATGAACAGCATCTTGAGAGAGAATTTGCCAGTAATTATGTTTTATGCTCTTGTACACATCAGTCATCTGTTGGAGACAGATTTTGAATTTCAACCTATAAAACCAGAGTTATCCGTTATCAAAAACATATGATTAAAATTCAGTTTTCTCTCATTTATCTGAAGTACTACGTAATCCCTGCACTTAGACTGTATTAGTTTAGATAGAACAGTTATTGATTAATTTCTGATAATCCTAAAGGCTGCAATACAAGAGCAGACATTACTGATGCAAGCAGAATTATGCAGAACCTTAAACACACTGATCAATAAGTCTGACTCATGATCCTGATTTAGCGAACATGCATAGTTCTGCGTGTTTCATGCAAGGCAACAACTTGACAAGAAGCGGATTTTATTAGAAAGGTGTGATGATCAGAGTTTAGCTGATAAAATATATCACTAACTCGTGATGTGAAATGGAAGATTAACTTACAATTATCGTTCACATTACCTGCACCACTTTGTCAGTTATGTTAATTGTTCATATAAATGGTCAAATGGTGTATCACTAACTTTTGGGATAGCATTATGTTTTCTCCTTTCATACAGGATGCTGTTTAAGATGCTATTCAATGAACTATTGAAGTATTTGGAGAATTCAGAAAGCTCTTATTGCTACCACGCAGCTACATGCTTGTATTTTTAGCTTTAACGAATGTCAGTGTGGGTTAGGAGAAAGTTTTGTCTGTCTGACACTTCCCCCACCCTCTCCCTCTTTTCAAGGTACACCCCGTCCCAACAGGGAGTGGCATTTAATTCAGGGGCCAAACAGAGGGTGATCCGCATGGTGGAAATGCAGAAAGACCCCATGGAACCTCCACGTTTTAAGTAAGTAAACATTATCTCCATCATTTTAACTGTAATTTAAAATGTGTTCATTTAACCTTTAATATCTGTTTTGACACTTTAATACATAGTTATGATATCTAGATGTTTATTTTGTAGAATATGTCCCTTTTAATGGGTGTGGTGTTTTGATCACCCTTGAAATTTAATGTAAGGAGTAAATGAGGACTTCCAAGTAAAATGTGTTTAAAAAGTCTTAAAGGATTAATTTTTTCAAACATCTAAAATATTTTGCCTGTCATTTCTTGTGTTTCAGAATCAACAAGAAGATTCCTCGTGGACCACCTTCTCCCCCTGCCCCTGTGATGCATTCTCCAAGCAGAAAGGTAGAGTTGGCTCAAACAGATGTCCTGCTTTTCAGTCGTTTTAACGCTGCATCCTAAGTCGAGTTGCTTGCACTATGTTTGATAGTTTCTCCGTTTTCTTACAGATGACAGTCAAGGAGCAGCAAGAGTGGAAGATTCCACCGTGCATCTCCAACTGGAAGAACGCTAAGGTAACGTGACATCTGAAATAGTTATTGGGTCGGTTTTGTTTTTTGTACATGACGTGCGCTCACTTTTTTTTCCCTCACTATGCTTGATTGCTCGCAGGGCTACACCATCCCACTCGACAAACGTCTGGCCGCTGACGGTAGGGGTCTCCAAACGGTTCACATCAATGAAAACTTTGCCAAGCTGGCCGAGGCCCTCTATATTGCTGATAGAAAGGTAACGCGTGATCGTCAAAGGGAATCTGAAAGGTTTATCACTTTAAAGTGATTGTTCGTTGGTTATATTTGAATGCTGATTGTGTCCGCAGGCCAGAGAGGCCGTGGAGATGCGAGCTCAGGTAGAGAAGAAGATGGCTCAGAAGGAGAAGGAAAAGAAGGAGGAGAAGCTGAGGGAGCTGGCCCAAATGGCTCGAGATCGCAGGGCAGGGATCAAAAGTCACGGTGACAAAGGTGAGCCCTGAAGATAAGAGCCAGGAATATAAAGTTTATTTAATATTCATGGATGTATCTGTGTGAGGCTTTTCTTAGCAAGTAGAGCGGACTCTGTTATCGGTGCTGTCACCACTTCCAAATCGGGAACATGACCGGCATAAATCATGACAGCATTTTTCAGTCTGCCAGTGTTGACAGGACCAGTAAGCTGTGAAATGATGTTCCTGCTTCCCCACTGATAATTCACGTATATTTTTGAGAGGAAAAATCAATGTTTCGTGTCTATTTTTTTTCTTCTTCTTTTTTCTTTTTTTACTCCTTGAATGACTGTTTAGCTACAGGACATTGACTGTGATTATAAAATAGAACTTTTGCTATGGTAAATGCTTCATCCATCAGCTGTGATTTTGATTCAAATATTCTAAGGTTACTTATAAAACCTTCTCTTATTCCCTCTTTCTGCCCCGCCCTGTTCCCCTGCTCTTTTCACCCCACACTTCTGTTGCACCATTTCACCTCATGTGTACCCCTTGCTTCTCTCTTCTTCTTTATTATTCGTTTTTTCTTTGCACCCTGTTCTCTCCCTCTTCCCATCCGTCTCTCTCTCGCGGCAGGTGGCGAGGACAGTGAGGCCAGGGAGCGTGACGAGATCCGCCATGACAGAAGGAAAGAGAGGCAGCACGACAGGAACATTTCCAGAGCTGCTCCCGATAAGAGGTGCTGGACACGCACTTTAAACGCACCGCATGTGAACTCAACCACCCTTTCCCTCTAAACACGCACACACGAATGCAGTGCGCACTGCTGAATCATTCATGGAGCTAGAGCTAATACTGAACAAACGCAGCAGGATCCAGCAGAGCGCTCAGGATCCACAGACTGTTTGTGCATGGGGGATGCGCCGCCAGTGTGCATTTGTGTGTTAAGTCATGTGTTCTGCACGTCAGGTTGTCAGTTGATGGAATTATGGGTCCCTGGAAAAGGGAAGAAAGTGAAATTCAGAGGAGAGCTCATTACAGTCACAATTCCAGCTGTCAGAAAGCACAGACCTTGTTATCTTAAAATTACTTTTCACTTCACTTTGAGATGACTGTTTGCTGAAGGACAATCAAGATGTTAAAGTCACCAAGAACTGAATAAAAAAACTTCACATTTCAATATAAATTTAAGCTTTAAGGCCAGCATGCGTGCAAGTTGCTCCCAGTATTTTTCCAATATATTTTTATGTATTATGTAACATGACATTGAAATGACACTTTTAAATTGTTGAAGCTGTAGCACTCAAATTATTACAGCACTTTTAAAGAGGGTTTAAGTAAACTTTCTCTAAAGTTTTCTAGGAGTCATTTCTTCTATCTTGTCTTTGATTTCTGCTCAACGTTCTTTTGATTTCCTCTTTCCGCGTCCCAGGTCGAAGCTGCAGAGAGATCAGGACAGGGACGTCAGTGAGCTCATCGCTCTGGGCAAGCCCAACCCTCGTTCCTCCGGCGAGGCGCAGTACGACCAGAGACTCTTCAATCAGAGCAAGGTTGGAATGATTCTCACATGTTTTTAGTTCCACTCTTCCAGCGTTCACATCTTGGGCTTTTTGCTGTGAAGATAAATGTAGCTGAAAGTTTCAGTTCCAGATCAAACTGGATCTTAATCTTTTTTCCCTCTTTCTTTTCAGGGTATGGACAGTGGTTTTGCTGGTGGTGAAGATGAGACGTACAACGTGTATGACCAGCCTTTCCGCAGTGGCAGAGATATGGCCTCCAACATCTACAGACCCAGCAAGAATATAGACAAAGATGCTTATGCAGATGACTTGGACTCACTCATGCACAACAACAGGTATGGGGACTTTTTTTTTTCCTTTTTTTTCTTCAGACGGCATTATTTGACCCGTTCACCTTTTTAACTGTTCTGGGAAGAAAATGGTTACAAAAATGTTCCTTTAAGATAAACATAATGTTCACAACACATCCAGGAAATTTCACAAAATTTAGACTGACCCAAGGAAGAACTGAACACAATAAATCAAGAACACCTTGGACTTATTTTATTATATTCATATTGTCATTATGAGGCCATTTCAGAGATATGCTTAATATGTCTAATAGGGTAAAAAGCTGAAGTGGTGATATCTGTGTCCAAAAGGTCAGCTTCATTTGGATGTCGTATTGTTCCGGCAAGTAATTAACAACATAACTCAGAAACACAGTGACAGATGTGTGATCATACTTCCTCATTTTGTCGGTGAACCTTATTTAAGAGCTTTCTGCCATGGATACAATTTTGTATTCCAATAAGCTCCGTCTGCACAGGACGTGGGTTGCTCCTTGTGCATCGTTTGGTGCTGACGGTTAGTTGCTAGCAGACATTCCAGGCTCCGGTGACCTAGAGAACTTTGTGATATTTTTTTTTTTATATACCTGGTCATATGTCAGCTAGTGGTATCCTGCATTCTTATTGGTAATTACTTCAGTCGCTCACATTGGGAGTTAATTTTTCCCGGAGCTGGTCAGTTCACATCGCCGGCAGTTTTCTCACTTATAACAATTTGAAGTCGTCGCTGCTGTCTTGTTTGAATTTTGCTTTTAAAAATGTGTGAAATGTAAACATAGCCATTTTGGTAGCAGCCTAATTAACAGTTAGTAAGGCTACACCTTTTTGCCAAGGGAGTATCTGTTTTTTTTTAAATGACAAAGACCTAAAACATTTCAAGGTTATTCTAGTTTTATTTTGAGGCACGAGACAAGCATGCTCATGAATCCCAGCAGGAAGTCTCGTCCTTGAGGCAGCAGTGCTACACTCGGCTAGTCGAGCATAGCCTGTCCCATATGTTTAGTCACCAGGTTGTCATTGTCCTTCAGGAATGTTTGGTTGGCCACAGGGTGCGAGACCATTGTGCAAAACAGAATGTTGAAAACAGTTTTGGACTGTCGTACATTTACCAGAGACATTTGCTCCATGATATTTTCAGGGTTATTTTCTTCTCATTCAAAATGTTCTGGCCCTTGTCAATGAATTTGTGATGAATTGTTTTCCTGTCCACTTTCAGGTTTGCCCCAGACAAAGAGTTCTCAGGCGCCGACCACGGGCAGAGGCGCGAAGGACCTGTTCAGTTTGAGGAGGATCCCTTCGGTCTGGATAAATTCTTGGAGCAAGCCAAGCAGCACGGCGGCTCTAAGAGGCCATCCACTAGCAACCGCTCCAAGGATGACTACCACGACAAGAAGCGCAGGAAGGAGTGAGAGCAGCTCGGTGCACTTCTCATACAGAGGATCTGATGGGGATGAAGGGGGAGTTGGTGCATCCCCTCAGCGGTTGAGGGGTGTTGTGGTATACAAGTATCTGTCAGGACTGGACATTAAGATTGATGTCTTCTTTCAGTGTGAAAGAGGGTGTAACGCTGTGTAAAACGCTTGTTTTTTGTTTGTTTTTTTGTCTATTAGACTTTATTAACCCATGTTGAGCATTTATTGTGAGGCAAAGTATGAGTGGGCTCCGCACCTGAAACATTACTCTTTATACAGTGCAACCTCTTTCATTTCACATGTGGCTGGGAATGGTGATAACTGACCCTGAAAAAATGTCGAATTTAGTCACTGTCTGCTTTTGTTTTTATAAACCTGTAATGCTGAAGGTTACAGATTAAACTCAACAGGAATTCCTCAGTATTTACCCCCTTTTTTTCTCACTTTCTCCTCACATTCCCTCCTTTTTGTTTGTTATGGCAGTGTTTTATTTAAACCCCTCGTACATTTGTGAGCACAGTCCCTATTTTATGGCAGATGTGTACAGCAGCTTAAATGTATCTAGAAGATATAAATCAAGCCAGATTTATAGTTCTTGTACATTACTACCAATGGATTGAATTTCATATCTTGTGTAACTGCTGTGCTTTTTTAATTAGTAAACAAGTTTGACTTGTCTTTCCTTGTCAGTTATTTTTAGTCCAGTTCAGCTTCAGTTAATCTAAACTTTTCCAACATAGTGGGAAGTCCATTAGTTGTGTAATTGCCATAGTTTGTACATAGTAGATTTCCATTATTTTAATCACTTCCTGAGTAATGCAGCCCATTTACATAGATGATTAAATGTCTGAAATGCATTCAGCAAAGCCATCAATTACAGTGTGTGAGTAGTTTTCAGGGCTTTTTCCCCCCCACTGGAAATTGGCTGTGCGATTTATGTGATGATTAGGCTAAAACTGGTTCAATTAATTACAATTAATTATGATTTATGCAGCCTGACAGTTTTATTTTCCCCGGCTCTGGAAAATAATCAGCGTGGCATTACACAGCCCAGCGGACTCCAAAATCTTTGCACCATGCCATCGTCCACTGATGCTTGAAACGGGACACACAGTGGTTACATGCACAAGACTGTGTTCTTCAGTGGGCACTGTTTGTAGGTACTGACTCCTGCACGGTTCTGAATGTGATTGTTGTGTTGCACATCTTTTTACCAGCAGGTGAGAAATTATAGCCTTAAGCCAGAGATACACAGGAGGCTTAGTGTGAGCAGCTCACTGCTGAGCTGAAGGTCATCTGCAATAATACTTAGTCCTGTATTTACGCACTCTTGGGGTCGTACTCACAGGTCTATATCAGCTATTGTACAGCCAGTTTGGACACCTGGCTTTTTTTTCTTTTCTTTTTTAAATGTTGATGCAAAGCAGAGGTTATTGGAAAGGTCATTCCAAAACTGAAGATCTCTAAATACCAAATTAGGATATCCCAGTGTAATTCATTTTAAAGACCGGTGTAGTGTGGCCTGCAGGTCAATGATAACATTTTATTGTACGTGCAGATGTCACAAGGAAAGGGCGTGCTACTGTACATTTACTTCATACACTGTTTAGCACACAATAAATAAACCCAAACATGACTGAATCTATTTCTTTAGTTTTCATAGCAGACTAAGTCTTCCTAACATTAACAAATACAGTGAGTGTCAAGGAATTTCCAAGTCACAGCCCCCACCCCACTAAATTGCAACTAAGCTTTTCGATCCTAGCCCTAAAGGAACACTTTGCACCATTTCTATAAAATCTAAAGTTGCTTAAACTTTTAAAACCTGCCTTGTCTACCAGAATTTAAATGGAGATGACAAATTTGCAGTCAGCCCTTAAGCTTGTTCCCATTCTATTTAATATTTCAACTGAGCACAGATCCTGAAATAATGCTCAATATATATTAAGGGTATAAATAACACAAGACCCATTGTACACATTTACATCTGTAGTAGGAATGGCACTGACGATCCAAACTGCACATGTAGTCGTAAAGAAAAAAGTTTTCACAGGACTCTTTGCAGCCATGAAAAGCTAAGTATTGCCTCACCGCTTCCATAAGAGGATGTTAAGTGTGAGGACCTCTGTAAAAGCAGCAGTTTAAGCAGTTTGTCGGTCTGAAGCATTCAGGCGTATTTGAGCATAATGACACAATCGTCCCAGTAAATCCACTCCAAGGTCAGACGGTGCAATGCTCAGAGAAACTGCAGCAAATCCAAGAGCCACATCTCAGACTCTACAGTCTCAGTTGGCATGATAAACGTTAATGTTCATGACAGTACAATTGGAAAAAGATTGAACAAGTGTGGCTTGTTTGGGAGGGTTGATAGGAGAAAGCGTTTCTCAAAAAAAGAACATGTTAGCAAAGTTAGGCTTTGCAAAGTTGCATCTGAGTAAAACAAACAGCATATCAGCACAAACACGTCATATCAGGTGTTAAACATGGAGGTGGAGGTGTAATGATTTGGGTTTGTTTTGCAGCTACAGGACCTGGGCACCTTGCAGTCATTGATTTGGTCTATAAATCCTCTGTATACCAAAATATTCTAAAGTCACATGTGATGCCATCTGCACACAGGTAACGTCTGGTCGAAACCAGAGTGGTTTCGACGAGGTGGGCGAGCTGTGCATAAACAAATTCCTGTAAACCTCAATGAACAGAATTTCAATTCAATTCAATTTTATTTATATAGCGCCAAATCACAACAACAGTTGCCTCAACTCTCTTTGTATTGTAAGGTAGACCCTACAATAATACATAGAGAGAAAACCCAACAATCATATGACCCCCTATGAGCAAGCACTTTGGCGACAGTGGGAAGGAAAAACTCCCTTTTAACAGGAAGAAACCTCCGGCAGAACCAGGCTCAGGGAGGGGCGGGGCCATCTGCTGCGACCAGTTGGGGTGAGAGAAGGAAGACAGGATAAAGACATGCTGTGGAAGAGAGACAGAGATTAATAACAATTATGATTCAGTGCAGAGAGGTCTATTAACACATAGTGAGTGAGAAAGGTGACTGAAAAGCAAACACCCAATGCATCATGGGAATCCCCGGCAGCCTACACCTACTGCAGCATAACTAAGGGAGGATTCAGGGTCACCTGATCCAGCCCTAACTATTCTTTAGCAAAAAGGAAAGTTTGAAACCTAATCTTAAAAGTAGAGATAGTGTCTGTCTCCTGAATCCAAACTGGAAGCTGGTTCCACAGAAGAGGGGCCTGAAAACTGAAGGCTCTGCCTCCCATTCTACTTTTAAATACTCTAGGAACAACAAGTGGTTCGTCGTAACGAAGACTGGGCCAAAATTGTTCCACAATAATGTGATACAGTCATACAGAAGCTATTTCTGCTAAACGTGGTTCTACAACCTACTGAATCATGGGGTGTACTTAACATATAGATTCCTATGAAAACCTTATTTTTTGTATGAGTCTAACTAGGTATAAACATATGTAATGAATATAGCAGAAGAAATTTGAGTCAAAAATAAAATAAAGGTTGAATGGACTATAGCTTAAAATTCGTTCTCCTCACTGTGCCGATACAGTTCTCACCTCCCGTCGGACCAGAGGAAAACGCTGCGAAAGACCCGAGCTCGTCTACCGACTGAGAAACCAGCCGCGAACACATTAAACTCTCGCTCAGTTTTAGCAGTGTGGCTCTGATGTGATTTAACACTGACCTATACTTGCGAAGAAAGAACCCGACATGCTCCAAAGTTATCCAATTCTTCACCAGTGTGGGGGAAAGGAGGTGGTTTGTCACAGTCTCCCCTCTGCTCTTGAGGAAATGAGCTGAATAAAAAAAAAACATGAGTTATTTGGAGAGGGCTCAGATATTGTAATATCCAGAGCTGTCCTGATTTTTCATTTCTGCGTGAGGCATCATTTTTAGGATCGCTCTATTGTCTCGAACATGTTTGATATGATGTTATATTATCTGCAACAATGACATCAAAGGGGAACAAGTTGTATGCGAATAAATGTTGAATGGACGGATAGAAACTCATTCAGCCACCAGTGTGAGAGGTGCTTTAGGGACAGCGGGGGTTTATTGTGAAGGCTTGATATGAGTGTCAGTGTGAAGAAATCAGTATGACAGACACCAGCTGAGGGTAACTGAATCACAAGTGTAGTCACGACTCTCACGTGTGGTTGTGGAGACAAAAAAGAAAGAAGGAAAAAAATGGTGTAAAAAAACCCAAAAGTCAACACAATTTAAACTTTCCTATCTCAAAACAACAGGAAAGTTGTGCTTCCCTTCAGCCGCATTTGTGCTTAGACCACTGTGGAAGCACTGAGGACAGCTTGATAATGGGCCTCTACTCCTCTCTTGTCTGCCTTTATGGATGTGCACAGAGGAAGATGAATGAGATTCTTTATTCATGAAGGTAAGAGGAAATTGGTTCCTTGGCATTGCCTTTGTGTGCAGCTCAATGTAAACCGTGAACATATTGTGTCGGGACATAATGGAATCCTCAGGTCACCAGCCGGGACCGTGATGGATAGCTCCTTATCTGTGCTCCACAAGGAAACAAACCCAGAAATAATAAACAATATTGAGTTGTTGCGGCACATCTTTCCAGTCGTTGGACTTGAAGGAGGATAGCTTAGTTTATTTTGTGATTCCTTTTGTGATCCCCCCCCCCACTCCAACCCTTCCTCCTGTTGGTGGCAGCAAAGCAATAAGTTTGGTGATAAATGTTCTAGACTGCTGCTGTTGACCTGTCGAAAACAGTGGCCGGAGAGAGATCTTGTCTCCCTCTGTGTCTCTTCCAGTATTGAAGGCAACCTTTTCATTTTGTCAGAGAAACACCCCCGCATCCACGGAAAACACTGGATCTACTCTGTAGGATAAAAGGTCAAAAATCCCTACTCTCTCTATGGTCTCAGAGACGGATTTTTCTTTATTTACGTACGCAAAGTGCAAGAAATGTAAATTTGATTTACAGCAGCAATAATCTGGAAAATATACTTTCACTTGACACCACATTTTGCCTTCAGAACTCCTTCCATTCATAACAGAGATTTTAGTCCACACTGACATGATCGCAGATGATGATAACGGCTGCATATTTGTTGGTTGCACACCTATGATGTGAAACTCCTATTGCGCCAAATCCCAAGGGTGATCTATTGGATTGGGATTTGGAGACTGTGGAAGAAAACAATCTGGGATTATCTGAGTTTCATGGCATGACACATGATCGTGCTCGAACCATCTATCAGAAGATGGGTATGATGTGGTCATAAAGAGATGTACATGTTCAGTGGGCTGTGGTGTTTAAACAATGCTCAGCTTGCACTAAGGAGGCAAAAAGTATGCCAAACACCATTACAACAACACAACCATCCTGAACTGGTGATAAAAGGCAGGATGGATTCATGGTTTCATTTTGTTTACATCAAATTCCGATCCAATCATCCAAATTTTTCAGCACCAATCAAGACTCGTATTAGGCAATGTTCTTCCAAACTTCCATTGTCCAGTTTTTGTGAGTCTGTGTGAATTCCATCCTCACTTTCCTGTTCTAAGCAGAAAGGCTTGGAACACACCTGGTGTGGTCTTCTGCTGCTGAAGAAGAACACACCTGGTGTGGTCTTCTGCTGCTGAAGCCCATCTTCTTCAGGGTTTGACATGTTATGCATTCAGCGATGCTGTTCTGCATATCTTGGTTGTAATGAGTGATTTGAGTTGCTGTTGCCTTCCCATGATCTCGAAGCTGTCTGGCAATTCTTCTCTGGCATCAACAAGCTATTTTCACATAGAGAGCTGCTGCTCACTGAACATTTCTTTTTCGCAGACCATTCTCTGTAAACCCTACAGATGTTTGTGCAGGAACATTCCCACAGATCAGCTGTTTCTGAAATACTCACACCTGCCCATCAGACACCAACAACCATGTCAAGCTAAAAGGTACTTAAATCATCTTTTGTTGCCCATTCTGATGCTCAGTTTGTACTTTAGCAAATATTCTAGACAATGTCTGCATGTTTAAATGCAATGAGTTGCTGTGATGTAATTGGTGGATTAGATATTTGCATTAATATGCAGTTGAACAGGTGTACCTAATTTAGTGATCAGTGAGTGTATATTAACAATGCCTAACATGACTGTTTGGTAAAAGAGTTGTGACACAAATCCACAAACGGTTACCAACCAAATCTGAAGTTCCACCATAGCTTTGCAGACCCTTTTTGGCTCATTGTTCTGGAATTAGCCTGGAAGATCAAATTAGCACCTCGCTAGTAAATATAAAGAGGAAATGACCGCAAATTAATGCTGTGTTGTTCCATGTCTGCTGCTTACTTATTAATTAACTTAGTAAGTTTCAAATGTGTCAGGGCTGTGTTTACAGCTTGTTTCTGTGCCATTAAAATGCCAAAGAATTAATGCTGCTTTGTAATATGTGAAATATTCATACCGTCTTTAACTGGCAGAAAAAATATATATTTATACACTGAACATTTAGGATTAAAAACACGACCTACATTATGTTCCACCAGACTTCTACTTAAAATGTTTATTTTATATTGTTATCTAAAAATATTCCCCTTTGGGCCTGATATGGTTTGTCACTCAAACACATACTGGGATATTTATAGGGTTAGTACAGTTTACAAAGCCACACACTCTGGAAATTGAATATGTCAAAGTGACACTCAGCACTAACAGCAGCACACACCTGAGCAACCTCTTCCCCGTGCCCTTCAATCACGTTCTTATCATTAGTTCCTCATCTGCGCATATTCACGCCAGAATTCACTCCTCATTATGCAAGCGGTGTAGAGCTGGACAGAGTCTGCTGCTCTCTGGAAAATAGTCCACCTGTCAATCTGTCTGTCCCGCCTGCCTTACCTGACTCCATGGAGGAGACTCTGTCCTCTTCTCAGTGGCTCTCTCTGCTGATAATCTGTGACAGAGGCAAGGTTTAGACAGGTGTAACAATCTCTAATGGTGGTGTCAGTCAGAAAGCAGCCTAGCTGCTGCACGGTGGCGACAGGATCCATCCAACATTGTGGAGGCGCGCATATAGATTTTTTTTTTCTTTCCCATTGCCTACAATATTAAATAGTTGTCTTATATTGTGTGGTTGCTTGATGTATACTTAACTTGATAAGAAAACTCAGAAGAGGGCCACAAGATTTTTCTAATTTCTCGTCCATGTGGGATGGACTGCTCTGGGCCCTGATGGATTATAACCACAGCAGCTGATGTCTTCATTTATAAAACAAGCAACAAGGAATCACGATGGTGGAGTAAGCTATATTGCTCATATGAGTATCACCTAATCCTGCTCCACGCTACGCCCATATTGACTATTCCCCCTTTAGCCTTTTACAGTGTCACAAGCGGTGCTCTAATTAACACTTTGTCCCTACACGATTGTTGGAAGCATTGATTACAGGAATTATTAGTGAGCACCGGGATGGATCATTGATTGGGATATGACTTGCAAATCCTCTGCGAAGCGGAGCGTAATTCTTAGCATCGAGCATCCTCGTTTATACTCATTTATATTCTTACTTGTGTACCAGTTTGATTTCATCATTTGTTATCGCCCTGCGTTTAGACACCGCCGAAGTGAAAAATGGCTGCTTGCCTAGACTTCCTCTAGTGCTGGGTCTTAATAGGCTGTCGTGGGAATAGGAGGAGAGATTGATTCTCCTGATGATTTCATTAGATGACATCAAAGCGGGGAAATTGCAGCAGAGAGCAGGAATGCATCTTCGGTGAATGGGAAATAATGCCCTGTTTGAATTACACTGTAAGAACATTGGCAGGGACATATGACCTTGTCAATGGAGATATTGTAATTATGATGTTTTTCTCATCAGGGAAGTTTTCTTGGGGCACCACGCTGGGGTAGATTATGATAATAAGGTATTTGGATTATGATGCAAGAGCAGGCAAATAGGTTTTATAGCGCCGCGGATCAGTGAAAGAATCAATATCTGTAAAGGGTTTTTGCATTCATAGTATGTCTGAGTCGCTGCAGGTATTCAATCAGCCAGGTGCCCAGGGAAAGAGTTGCTATGTGCAGTGTTCTCCTTTTGAATACGAATAAATTACAAGGATAATTCTCAGTTTTCAGATGAGGATGAAGCTGTTGTTGGGCAAATTTTGAAAAAACACCATCAGGTAGCATGAGCAAGCTAAAGCTGAATATCAGGTGGCTGGAAGGTTGATGTTTCCTTGAAAGAGGCAGCTTGGGGTACATATCTCTGCTCCCAGACATAATTACTCTCATGTTGCATTTAGATTCAAATATTTTATAGATAATAGATCCTCATGTTTAACCAAAGATGGGGAGAGGATGAAAAAATCCCTTTGATCAGTTCCCATAACAGACCATATTATTTTAAAGCAGGCGGCAGATGTTGAAATGTTAACGTCAGATGATCAACAGCACGGGTCAGTTAATCTCACAGCCAGTTCATAAAGCAAACAAGAACTCATAATACAAGTTGTCATTTTTGCCATTGCATCGACAGATAGGATCTTAGCATTCCCCCATCTGGCAAATTCCCTTTTAAACTCAGCATAGACTGTATATGTACAATGGGAATATTCACTGACATCACCCACTGGCGGTGATGATGAAGAGGTGGCCCAAGCTTAGGCCTCACTCAGTAGCAACTCGTCAATGAGAAAACAGCCTGCTTAATGTTTATTTTAGTCCAACTGGTTCTATAATTTTCAAAGTGACCTGATATTAGCATTAAGACCATAAATACATTTGGAAAAAGTTACCAAGGATATGTCATTACGTCATGCACTTCTGCACACTGGAGCTTCTTCTTGCATACGGTGGAGTCGCCACCTGGTGGCCATTAGAAAGAATGTAAGTTTAAAATCTGCACTGACTTCAGTTTTCATTATATATTTTTGCTCAGGAACATAGAAGCAACTTTACATTTTGTTAAGATTCAAAAAAATGCTAGATATCAACCGCCTTAAAAACTGTATATAGCAATCGTGGCTCAAGAGTTTGGAGTTCATCTTGTATTTGGAAGGTTGCCGGTTCGAGCCCCGGCTTGGACAGTCTCGGTCGTTGTGTCCTTGGGCAAGACACTTCACCTGTTGCCTACTGGTGGTGGTCAGAGGGCTTGGTGGCGCCAGAGTCCGGCAGCCTCGCCTCTGTCAGTGCACCCCAGGGTGGCTGTGGCTACAATGTAGCTTGCCATCACCAGTGTGTGAATGGGTGGATGACTGGATGTGTAAAGCGCTTTGGGGTCCTTGGGACTAGTAAAGCGCTATACAAATACAGGCCATTTAGCAATAGTAAGAAAAGTTAAATAACTCTCAAAGACTGGAAGCTTGTTAACTAATTGTTACTTTCATTCCTATAGTGCTGTGTAGGACAACTATATTATAACTGCAAGTGAAGCAATGAGAGTAATTATGGGCTTGTTTGTTTCATTGACCAGTTAATCATGATATTAAGTAAGATACAAAGTCAAAAGATGAAGTCATGGTCATCCAAATTACGGGAAGATATACAAAATCAGGCCTCTTGAGTTTTCATCTGCCCATGTGTGTTAAAATCAGGGTTGGCATGAGACAAAACCAGTCTAACAGCCAATCACAACTAGCCAAAATAAATCAAAAACTAAAAGAAAGAGCCCAATACCAGTAGAGTCGGCAACTCTAACTGGGAGTTTGTTAGGATTTGAGTATACAGATTTGAAGATGCTAAGAATTTCACTGGGAGTCATGAGCCAGAGACAAAGTTAAAGCGTCAAGGCTGAGATGTTTTGGACATGTGCAGAGGAGGGTTAGTGGATATGCTGTTAAAAGAATAACAAGGTGGAGCTGCCAGGCAGGAGGAAAATAGAAAGACCATAGAGAAAATTCATGGATGCAGTGAAGGAGGACATGCAGATAGTGAGGTAGATGAGGCAGATGATCCACCTAACAGGACGAGCTGAAAGACGAAGAAGAGAAGGGTATACATTTTAATTCTACCCTATTTAACCCACTTTTCTAGGAAAACTACAGATCTGGCACCCCTGGCAGGAATGGAGGTCAATTTTTAATATCTCTTCAGCTCCAGGAGTTCAGTACCTGGGACTGCTGCCTCACTTGCTGTAGTTGGGAACCCTTGGACGTGCAATATGTAGCAGCTGAAAAACAAAAAGGTCTGTGATACTGTTAAGGTTATATCTCAGAGATGAATCTGTTCCATAGTTATCATAACACGTAACATAACATAGAATTTGTACTATTAACAAATTACAGTGTAACGATCTGTTTAGGGGATAAAGCTAATAATTACCAGCAGACAGAGGTCATACCAAGAAGAAACAAACCGCTTGCTCATTTTAGTTCAGTATGGTTTCCACAGTCTCATCAGAACCAATACCATCAACGTAAAGGCTCCTTGCACTATCTGCATCCATGAGAGCACGTCCCTGTACCTTTTAACCCTGCCTCTGATCCTATTAAAGCTGGATCCTTATCACCTTTATCAGGTTTGGAATGGATGGGTGCTTAACTGCATTTGTGCACAGTGGTAAGAGCTGACCAGGCTGATGTTGCATTAATCCACAAACAAGGTTACCACCTTGAGAGGAGGGCTGACCATTGATTAGAGAATTAAATCATCAGATTTTATCATCAGTGTCTTAATTGCGGATGTGACACCGAAGCAACACACATAGATGCCGCTTAACTCTGAACTATATTTAACCGACAGCACCAGCATATAACCTCTGACTGCAGGTACGGGAACAGATGGGGCTCAACCTTTCCATAGCCCAACAGTGCCATCTAGGAGGCTAAAAGTGGGAATGGGTTTTTAAAGAGTCTGAATAGCCCTGATAATATTTCCACATGAAAATATTCCTCCAGCACCCAAACAAATACATGCAAATAATGGAGCCAGAAAGGAGCGTAGTGCTGCCTTACAGCAGGACGATTGTACAAACAGTCACATATTATCCAGCACTGTGTGCTGACAGGCACGTTTCCCCACAAGACATGTACCAAACAGGAAAAGAACAGGAAGTACAACAAGGAGGTCCACCACAAAACCCTGGCTGTGTGTCCAGGAAATGCCATTGTTGCTGCACTCTTTCACAACAGAGATCTCTTCCCTGCCTGTGTACTTCAAATATCCTTACTGGAGGTGTTTCTCCCATGAAGTAATACGTAATTCAGGCATTAATAGTGGAATAAATTTATTGCACAGTATACAGGGTGACGTAAGTGGTTTTATAGCAAATTACTGAAAGGTGAGAGGTAATTTGTTCTGTAAGATAAAGTTTGTGTTATCTGCGAATTTAGTTTAGGTAAAAGGTCTGATGTCATAATTTACAGGAACACTTCGGTTTGTTTAATGCAATAAAACAGTCATAATCAATCACCAATATTTTTCCACACCTAAACTTAAAAGTTTTGGGGGGTTTTGTTTTGTTTTCTTTAACCACCCGAAATACTAGTCAGTTTAGAGCTTGTTCTGTCTAGTTTTATTATAACCTTCATCTTTTTTTTTTCAGTAGCAGACACCTTGAAGATTGTTTTGTATCTTCTCGGCCCATAAAAAACGTCAGTGGAAAAAGGTGTTCAGTTGACGCCCAAGCGAAGGTTATTCTGGGTTATTTCCAAGGCCCGGGCTTTAGGACGTCCCACGCTAACGAGAGGGTGGACCTAGCAGAGAGGGAGGGAGCGAGGAGTAGAGTAAGAGCTCTCACACTGTTCCTAATAAAACTCAATGTCATCACGTTGTTAAATCCCGCCGACCAAATTTGCAGGTTATGTTTCGTGAGCTTAATGGCGAATTGTTTGCCTAAAAAATTGGGAGAAACGTGACAAGTGCTAATTGCAATGAATCCAAGACCCCAAAGTAGTTATCATCACTTTTCTTGTTATTTGAACAGCAGCTGTTACATAAGACATAGCAGGAAATGTATACAAGCAGTGACACAAGTTTCTCTCTTGTCTCTCTCTGTCTGTCTCTCTCTTTCTCATATATAGATAGATAGATAGATAGAGAGAGAGAGAGAGAGAGAGAGAGAGATAGATAGATAGATAGATAGATAGATAGATAATGTATTTTATCGTTCATTGTTTTGTTTAAACACTAGGAACACTATTTTTTGACTTGTATAGACGATCTTTGTACTGGAGTAACCGCATTGGCCAATAACACCATTGAGGGGCGGGGATTTCCGGCAGTCTCGTGTCTTCACTGTTCATAGTGGGCGTTGAATAGCGTCTTCTTCTTCAGCTCATACAAGACTTCACGATAACGTTACCCAAGTTCAGCTACTTCAAACCGGGAAATTTGTAGGTTTAGCCGGTCGACGAAGATGACGGAAAGTGCTACGAGTAAGCTGCTAAATGGAGACATTTGTCACCGGACCTCGAATGGTAAAAAGGCCAGTAAAAATGGCTTCGTGAAGGATCACTCTCTGTTTGAACAGCCACAGAAGTATCGCCGCCCTAGAGACAAGGTAAGGCCCAACCGTCAACTGCTAGGGCACGTCCATATACAAACAGCGCTTCAGCATAGTTTGAATTAATCCTGTTAGTGTTAGCCTGTGAGCCGTTCGTTTGTATTTCCTCTGTTTGTGCTGTGGCCACATACTCCTGTGAGGGAGTGTGTTTCCACAGCAAGCATATGAGTGTGAGTAGCTGCCATATGACTGTGACCTCACGAGTTAGCTGCTATATTAATGACATTAGCCAAGACTGAACTCTGGGCAGTTGGTTCACATCTTTATTGTTGTTGTTGTTGTTGTTGTTATTGTTATTGTTATTGTTATTGTTATTATTATTATTTCATATTCCGTACGTTTTTTCTACGCTGTCTCCTTCAGCACCATTCAGCTTAGAAAAAGCATTCAACCACCGTTAGATTCCTCTTCTTTTGGACATTACTGCTGGTATTTTTCCTCATTTCTAACTTTTATATTTTTCAAATTATTCAACTTTATTCAACAAAAATTTATAATGTATTTCAGTGGGGAGAATGTTCAAATCTTCTTTCAACTTACTCATCTTTCATCTCTAACTACTTCCACCTATGTTGACCTACAGACACCATTCAAACTTTCGAAGTTTGAATGGTGTCTGTCGTGTTCAAAGTTTAAGTTTCATGCTTTTTTCACCCGTTTCAGAGTTTATAATGGGTGTCTATGGGATGGATTGTTGGCATTACATCGAGAAAAGCCAAATGCCAGAGTGGCATAGATCAAAAGATGCATCTTAAAATTTTCTCTTTCAACTGCTGCTGTGTCCACAGAGTTTGGTCTGCAGTTATCAACAATGCATCTCTCAAAACTAACACATGTAAACTTTTTAAACTGTGGATCCAAGTGAAGGGAGTAACTTCTAACCAACCCACAGAGACGTACTGTATTGTATTTTTAGTTAGTCTCAACAGCAGGAAAGACCCCACTTTTTAAATTGCTCCTGTGGCCACATTTTTGACAGCACTAACATAAAGAACACACTGTTGTGTGTCTGTAGTGGATTCTCCCCACATTTCAGTGATTTAAAGAATATGAACTTTCAATATTCATTCAGATGTTTTGTGATTCTAAATTTCTTTTGTTAATAGTCAGCTTTTTCTCATCTACACTTTAAAGATGTTCAGCTACTTTCCAATTTTGAGACTTGTTCTGCGTGAACTTTAGTTCTTAACAGTTCTACACTTTAGCCTTCAGGTGAATGATTTGGCCTATTTCAGCTCATTCAATATTTTTAACTTAACGTTCAGCAGCTATTACATTTCAGCTCAAAATATTCAGCTGTCAGCATTCACATTGCAGTTTCTTCAGGAAATGCATTCTCTGGTTATCTCATACAGTCTGCACTTTTAGGCCTAATACTATAAACCTCAAGCTAGCTGTTTAAGTTAAAATGAACTTTTACTTACTTTTTATTTTTAAATAAGCATTTCTCTTTAACATATTCTACTGTGGTTTTACCTTGTATTGGGTTTTCTGTGCTGTATAGGCTACATATACTTATGCTGTCAAGGGGAACATGCCACCTGATCAGGCCTGACTGCAGTGGAGACCTTTTTTTTTTCCTGTAACGTTACACCCTGTTGTTTTTCACCTCTTGCGTGTATATTGCGCCTGTGCCAGGTGAAATCAGACAGGCCTTTGTTTACGCTGACCCTAGTATGAGACGACTGAGGTCCTGCTGAGTTATTACCACAGAAACTTATCAGTCTCCTGGGAGAGAAGGACACTACTACTTTCACATGACACTTGAGCAGGAGAGGAATGTCTTCAGGCTGTGAAGGGTGGGGTCCTTCCCTTTCATTCCCAAGGCAGGAATGAAACCCACAAAAAGAAGAAAAAACTCTTTTTGAAAGTGTGTGTTTTTTGTGGTAGTGGAGGTCTGCCTTGTGTTTGTTGTTTTTAGCTTGTTTAAATTAAACACAGAAGGGGGACAGCGTTAATCCAACAGCAATCAGCTGTAGAATGCTGATTTCAACACTAATGCATTTACATAACTAGATCCAGATTTTGTGGCTATATTAACAGCTTAATCCTTAAAGATATATATAGACGCTCGTTTTAACATGGTCAAAGTTGCAAATAATGAAATGAATGTATGTGGCAGTAAAGGCTGTGAACCGAAAGATCAGTTTCGAAAAGTTTTTTTCCTACTCTTGCCTCTGTGTGAGTCACTGGCAGCGGATATGGTCATCTTGGGGACACAGGGCTGACTGCTGCCCTACCCACCTGCTCCTCAAACCTTCAGTTTATGAGGGCGGGGGATGTAATAAGCTGGTTTAAGGCAAAAAGTAAAAGCTAATGGAGTCCCAGAAAAAGAAACCTGGAGCTAGAAATCCGCACATTAGGACCTCTTTAATTTTATTTGGCAATGTCAAACGGAGCGATTGGCCTAGGTCATTGTTATGCACGGTATTTACACTTAAACTGGAATTGCTGTAAACAGTGAAAAAGCGTCCTCCTGTCCCTGCTTTGATTGGGCACTTGCTTGCTGTTGATAAGGCGTTGAATTTGTTGTTGCTTCCTGGTGAGACCTGTGTTTGATGCAAGAATAGAGATGCTAGCAATTGCTCTCTTTTAGCAGCACTTTTTTTAACTGTTTCCTTCAATCAGCTGTTTGAAATGAGTGTTCCCTGTTGATCGAGTGCAGTATTTAACACATTTTACAGTAAGACTGGATTTCAGTGACAGATCAATAATCACATAATATGACGAGTTTATGGAAAAATGGTTAGAAGCAGGATTTGAGCATGCAGAGGGAAAGATCCTTTCAGCTTACAATTACTCAGTAAAAATGAGCCGAATCCAAAGGTAGCAGATGGAGAGCTTGACTGCTCTAATGTGTTGTGTCTGATGTGAACCGTACACCAAGAGCTGCTCTTATTATGTATACAGTGTAATATGATCTGCTGAACTGCAGAGCAAGCATGAGAAAGAGCAAACATAAAGGGTTGTTATTTGGCTGTTCCTCTGGGTGCAGTTTCAGTGATGCTCGTCTGTAAACAAATGGGACCTCTCTGGGCCTGTGTGTTTACAGGTGTATTTTTTATTTTGTTTTATTTTATTTTTAAACAGAGTAAATCTGAAGCCAGGCAAACTACATCTAGTCTCGTTGGCTGGCATCGGTATGCAACAGTCTGTTTGAACAGTGCACTTGAACAGGACTGTTTTGTGCTCACTGCTTTCAGAAAACATGGCTGCCAGAGTGCTATTCTCTCAGTGCTGTTTCAGTGAACTTTTACCTGTGTGGTTGGGTTTAGTTACACACCCTGTGCACACACACACGCGCTCCTCTCCTGGTCATAAGCTCAAAGGTGTTTCTCGGAGAGGCATGACTAGTCATATGTGATATGGCTGCTAAGCTGCAGGGCAGAGCAATGTAATGAGTAACTGCCCTCATCGGTTTACTGTTGGTTTTGTAGGCAACCAAAAAAATCATATACCCAAGCTTTTCTATTTATTTATTTTTTTTCAGTGTTGTGCTGCTCCACCAATCTATGACCACATTTATATCACCTCACAATCCAAGATCAATATAACTATTCATAAAACTCAGTGACTCAGAGCCCTAGAGGGAATGGGCTGGGGGGGGGGCTGCAGGGACACAGGAATGCCTCAGTGTTCACGAATATATGTACTTATTGTGTAACCTTTAGCTTTCTGTCAGTCTTTCCAAGAAAAACTTAAACTCCAGCTTAAACTGGAGTGACCGGGTCCTGCTTTCTGTCACGCTGTGTTTTGGAGTTCTTGTATAGTAGTAGTAAGCGAACAGATCTGGCGAGATGCGGAAATGGTCTTAAGTCTATATCTCGCACTCAGATTGGCTGGTTGAATCTGTACAAAGATGTTTAAATTTCACTTGTTAATTGAAATTGAGATTCTAACCTCCTGTTTTTGTTTGTTGACTTCCAGAACCAAAATGTCCCCCATAATTCCAGCTTGTACAAGAAACCATTTGTGGAATCCTTCGAGGAGACTCCTCTATGGGTTGCTGTGCTCACCTACATGGGCTACGGTATCCTCACCATCTTTGGCTACCTCAGAGACTTCCTTAGACACTGGAACATTGAAAAGTGCCATGTGGCCCGTGAGAGAGACGAGCAGAAGGTAATGAAGTGCTTACTGAACTTTTTTACATAAAAGACAAATTCAGGGGACAAATTCCAAACAAGACAAAATAATCTAGTCGTCCTACTTTTATTGCAACATGTTTTATGTTTGAATTTAGGATATTTGATGTTTGAAAAGAGTTGGTCTTCATGTTGTTGTTTTACATCTGGTTCAGAGATGGCTCCTAATTTAAACTGTCAAGATCATGTTAGAAATCATCTGCACTTTCTCGCCTTCTTTCTGCAGGATTTTGTCCCCCTCTATCAGGATTTTGAAAACTTTTACACCAGGAATTTGTACATGCGGATCCGAGACAACTGGAACCGCCCTATCTGCAGTGTTCCTGGCGCCAAGGTGGACTTGGTAGAGAGAGTAACTCGTGACTACAACTGGACGTTTGAGTAAGTCGCTTGTTTTTTGTGCTGTTTTTGTGGTTCTTTGTCTCCATGTGTTTATTTTGAATAGAGGTGTTTCACATGAAGGTCATTACTCCCCTCAGAGGTGTGTGTGTGTGTGTGTGTGTGTGTGTGTGTCTGTTCCATTAATATGCACTTTAAGTCACTGACCTTGCAGTTCTGATAATGAGAGTGACGTAGTCTCTCTGAGGTGTGTATTTCTGTGTCACTGATTTACACACACAGTTACTGACCTTGTGTTTCTGATAGTGAGTGATGCAAGGCATGATTCACATGGTTATGTTGAAACCACTGCTTTCTGTCACATGATGTCCTAAGATACACCCTACGCAACGTATTACAGTAAAGTATGAAAGAGAAATCATCCCTAAACATGCTGACATCCCAAAGCAAACTGGCAGTTGGTCCTTTAAAGTCTCAGAATGTCTCAAATTTATTTCCCTTACACCTGTAGATTTCCAGAGGTACTATTTAGGAAAATATGATTAGACAATAATGACTAACCAAAATTAGATGAGTGAGTTGAGTTCATAATTCATATAATTCTCATACCCAATTCATCATTTTTATTTTTTTGTGTTTACTTCTTCAGAGTGCTTTAACTCACTGCCCTAAAAGAGCAGCTTACTTCTGTAAAAACTTTAAATACAAACAAATTTATGCACAAAAGTACTGGACAAACCTACACATCACATCTACAGGAGCTGTTCTGCCAGGAATCTCTCGGCATACAGTTTTTGTGCTGATGTTAATGCCAGAGGAGGTTTGGAATTCTGTAGTTAATGAGTCAGCAGAGCTTTGGCGACTTTGACCTACTATGCACCTCTGCACTCAGTGAGCCCGTTCTGTAACTTTAAAAGGTCCACTGCTTTATAGCTGAGTTGTTGTGTTTCCTAAACGCTTCCGTTTTGCAATAATGCCACTTACAACTGCTCAAATGTCTGGGAGGGAAAACTTTCATGAACTGACTTGTTGCAAAGGTGGCATCTGGTCACAGTACCATGTTGGAATTCAGTGAGCTCTTTAGAATGACTGATTATATCACAAAAGTTTGTAAAGGCAGACTGCAAAGCCAGGTGCGTATTTTTTTTTATTTTTATGTACCTTTGGCAATAGGGCTGAAAACAGGTGTGGCGCAGTACTTTTGTTCACAAAGTCTGTCTGTGTTACACAGACAGCTGCTGAGCCTGGCTCTGCTGTAAGTTTCTTTCTGTTAAAGGGGATGTTGTTATTTCTCCCTATTGTAGGTAGCATGTGCTAGCTCATGCTACCTACAATAGGGTCTTTATAATGTTAAGTGATCTGTAATTAAAGAGTTGAAAAGTTTGACAGCTGCTGAATTTAGGCTTGTTTGAATACAGAAGAGTTCTCTGTAGATAAACTGCTCTGCTTATTTTAAAGACTGTATCATTCTTTAAAAATATTTCTCTGATTAGTATCTGTTGTTTAAAAAAATGCAGCATACCTGCCAAATTCTATTGTTAACATAATAGTTTATTGTTCCAATGTGCATGATAACATTGGAAGTTGAAATGTAAACACTAAAAAAAGATTTGCATTGCAAAATGAGCAAACAAGGTTAAAGAAACAATTTTTTTTAAAACCCAGTTTTGTGTCTCTGTCTCTTCCCCTCAGGCATACAGGCAAAGTGGTGAAGGACATTATCAACATGGGCTCGTACAACTACCTCGGCTTCGCTGAGAACACTGGAGCTTGTGCCGATGCTGCTCTCGAGGTCACAAAAATGTATGGAGCGGGAGTGGGCAGCACTCGCTGTGAGATGGGTAAGGGGTGAAATCTTTTGAATGTTGACATTTGGTCTGTGAAATCCTTCTTGTGATTCGTCTTCCTTCAAGGATGCTTTTTTTCCACTATGAGTAAAAGTGGAATCGCCCAAACTCTCCACTTCCACTTAAACCGCTGCTCCACATTTGTTTTTGCTTTCAGGATGCATCAGCAGCCACAGCTCAAGTGCTGCTGAAGCTCTTAAAAGACTGAATGAAATAATAATCTGTGATATGAGCTTTGAAATTCAAATCTTTTTACAGTTCAGCACCTAGTATGCTGCTCTTTCTTTTTATTTCTTTATTTTTTGGAGGGATGTAGCTTAAGGGAAATGTACTGACTTCACCAATATGATGGAAAAGGCAGCGTGACTTACAGAAAAGTCTTTAATTTAAATATTAGAGGAACCTGAAGAGCTGCTGTGATATTTTTTTTTTTTTTTTTTTTTTTTATTCAGGAAACTTGGACATCCATGAGGAAATGGAGCAATTGGTTGCCAGGTTTCTGGGAGTTGAGTCAGCCATGGCTTTTGGCATGGGTTTCGCAACCAATTCCATGAATATTCCTGCTCTCATGGGGAAGGTGAGGAATTTCTTTCACTTCCTTTGTCACTCAGATGTATTCATCTGTACGTATATTATCACGTTGAGCCCTTTGTGAGTGTTGGTAACAGTCAGTTTTGCTGAGGAAACCCACCTCTTCCTGTATAAAGTGAAAATGGGATCCTTACTGGATACCAGGCAAAGACCCTGCCCTCCCACACAGCTACTGCCCAATTTCACTTATAAATGTAAAACTTTAAATACTTTGCAAAGGCCTTGCCAAAAAAAAATCACTCCATTCATAAAACATCCTGGTCAAACAGGTTTTATCGGGGTCTTTGGGTGTGGGGCTTGGAGTACTTGTGCTGGTGGGAAAACCATTCAGATCATAATTGTGATTGCAGAAGCTGCCAGAGGGGACAGGATTTAAAAAAACAAACAATAAAAAACAGGGTATATTTTTCAGATGGATAGCCACACTTGTAGAGTTCAGGTTGTTCTAGTTTCTGGGAACAAAACCTCTGAGTGTTGGAATTCCTGTTGTTCCAGCCGTGATCCTTAGTTGTGCTTTTCTTCTGTAGCTGGTGGGGAGGTAGAAAGGCGCGTGTCACTGTACCTTGTGAGTCAGAGCATATATCTTTATGACCATTAATGACAAACATGGGAATGGAAATAACATTGAGACTGAAATTTAGATTTAATCAGACTGCTCTCGTCATAAACGTTCATAAATTCTTAACCGTGGTTGTCACGTTTCTATTAGCTCACATCCTTGTGTCCTCATAATGTGATGTTGTAACAAACTCGGGTTTTTATTGGCTAGAGGAACTTGTATTTGACCGTTTGGGTGTGCTGATTTTAAGAGCTGGGCAGGCTGCCATCTTGTAATGTCATCTGTTTTTGTTTTGTTTTTTGAAAGGGGTCAGTATTGCTTTTGATGATGTCTTTTTTGCTTTCAGTCTGTATGAACTTAACAATTATCGATCAGTCATATTTAATTCACTCTTCAATGTAATAAAAATTCATATTGGCAGGCATAGCGTGTCAGTTACTTGACTACTTCTTATGTTTTCCTTGTAATATTTGCCTCATGTACTAAAGGCTTACCTTAAGTGTAACCTAAATAACAATAGATCCATCCCTAAACAAGGATGAGCAAAGACAGTTCTTGAAGTTCTGAGCTATATACGTTTCTGGAGAAATAATGGTGTTCTGCTGTTCTGGCTACTTGGTGAGCTGCTAAAGTTACGTGAAAAAATGTGTAAACTTTGTCGCTTTCATTTAAAAACTGCATTTCTGTTTGCGGTTGTAGGGTTGCCTCATCCTGAGCGACGAGCTGAATCATACGTCGCTGGTGCTGGGTGCTCGTCTGTCGGGCTCCACGATTCGGGTCTTCAAACACAACAGTGAGTGACTTACAGTTTTAAACCGCTGACCTGAAAGCAGTTGAGCTGAAATTTGCGTTACACCCAAAGCATAACAGTACACTGGAGACAAAGGATTAGAATGGATCTTTCAACTCTGTGCAACAATTAACTATAATTCCCGTTAAGTCAAAAGGATAGCAAAGACATTCAGCGTGGGTGTGTGCGTACATTTCAACATGTTGCTTTTATAAAATCCAAACTATTTTTTGGACACTTGCTTACTCATGTCTGCAGTTATACATTGACTGTATTGTTTCCAGTGCTAAATAACACATTATAGGGTGTGGTTATTTTTCAGCTCAGGATAAAAACATGACAGATACACACACATAGCTGAGATCATGACTTGTAGTCAGCAGGCAGGAACCAGGCCAGGTGGCTTCTGAGAAAATGCTCTGTGATCATGAAATATTGACAGAGTTGTTCATCCATTTAACACAGCTCTCATATTTCTGTTGGGAAAATGTTAATCCTTAAAGTCGCTTGTCTTTTCATTACATGGCTTTTTCTTACTGTCAGTGATTTAACAAATAACTTAAAACAAACATTTATTCACAAACTCCTTTGTGTTGTAGACATGCAAAGCCTTGAGAAGCTACTGAGAGATGCCATCGTGCACGGGCAGCCGAGAACCCACCGACCCTGGAAGAAAATTCTTATTGTGGTGGAGGGCATTTACAGGTGCAGACAGCAGTTTTTGTGGTTCTTCAGCATGATAAAATACTATTCCAAAGCATTACACTTGCCTAAACGAAATAATGTACTGCCTTAATGAATTAGCATAGATTATATGGTGTGCGAGCTGGTAATGTGCAGTTAGTCATTTCAACCTCATAAATACTGCAAGTCAAATTAATTATTAATATTTTATGAATATACTACTGTGGTTGGGTGTAAGTTGTTACATGACCATCTGCCACTAGCCAACAGACAGCTGCACCCAAAGAGGTAACAATTAGCCACTTCTAAAATCATGACACATAGGTGGTGTTGGCAGATTGGTAGTTTAATATGTTAGCTTCTTCAACCACAGCTTCTTTATTTTTCGGTGGGGGGGGGGGGGAGGGAGTAACCTGGATATCTGTCCATGTGAGCTGGTTGATCGGTCTTTGAGCAACATAGCAGCTGTCTGTTAAACCACTGACCTCTGGTGGACTGTGCTGTTGTTTGTGGTACATCATGACCTCATTGCATAATCTTTGTTGCCATAACAGTGAGTCTGAAAATTGTACAGTAAAATGCAGTTTCTGAATACAGTAATACTGTTACAGTACTCTAGCCTGTATCACATTACACTGTTTCCAGTCAGCCACCTGACACCAAAGTTTTGCGACTATGAACCCATAAGTCTTTATTTAGTTTGACCGATGGCATATATTCCATAATCTTTAGTGTTTCGTAACATCTACCTATGTCCTAACATGACCTTTCATATCAGTGAGATTTTAAGCACTGGTGCACTTCTGATTCTAAAGGCTGATTTTAATGAGAAGGATACAGTCCCACCTTCACACGTCAGCAGGTTAATTTCCAATGAAACTCTTCAACAAGATAAATGAAGCAGCACCTTGGTGAGTTTAATGTACAACACTCCTCTGTAACCTGGTGCTACACTCGCCTGCTGACTTTAGACATTGTGACACTGTATACCACATATAATGTAATAACCAAAATAACACAAATAGAAAAGAAAGTCTCCAGATTTACCATAATCAGGTGACTGAATGAACAACGCAGAAGGGAAAGTTAACTTTTAAGAAGCCGTTATTTGTGATTGCATTCCATTGCACTAACAGTGAAACGTGATGTGGTTTCAATTATGGTATTTGGGGGGGGGGGTCATTTCTGGAAAAAGCATGGCCAGAATAGTTTGGGGGGGGGGTGATTATGTGTGAATAAGGACTCTTTAGTTGTTTCAGTTTTCTATTTGCATAATAAACAACCGCATATTTTTGACAGATTTCAGAAATAATTTAATAAATACATTTGCCAGACATGGCAGTTTGAAAGTTGTTCCACTCTCCCTTAAGTGTACTATATTCCTTGTTTTTTGAAGGGATTTACTATAAAGACAATCAATCCTGTTGATCAATATAGTTCTCAGACCAACTGCCTGAAAGAGTCAGTGCCCTTTACTAATGCAATGTTAATGGAGTTTCATTTCCACAGGGATTTCTAGAGTTAAACCATATGTTGCTAAAACAGACTGTACTCTCAAACAGAGTATGCATAAACAGCCCTGGAGTCGTTAGGCATGTACCTTTTAATGTCAACTGCTTTACACAGCGGCCTTCTTGTGCTTTGGTTCAGGTTGTGGTTAATAATGGTTTTAGGTTTTTTGCAGGTGTTTAATTTCTCTTCTTTCTTTCTTTTTTTTTTTCGTAATCCTGAAGTATGGAGGGGTCAATCGTACGTCTCCCGGAGGTCATAGCTCTGAAGAAGCGCTACAAGGCCTACCTGTACCTGGACGAGGCTCACAGTATCGGCGCCCTGGGCCCTAATGGCAGGGGAGTGGTGGACTACTTTGGCCTGGATTCCAAAGATGTTGACATCATGATGGGAACATTCACCAAAAGCTTTGGGGCTGCTGGGGGATATATTGGAGGCAAAAAGGTTAGTGAACTGCTGACAGTGTTCAGAAGGCTAAGTCTAGTCTGTGCAATGTGAAGTAGTCAAAGCAATGGTACTTGGTTATTACAGTATTGAGACACTTACTCATAGTCAATAGCTTGAGCAGTTTCCTAACTCCTAAATTGCTAAATTCAGTGTTGGCGAACCGTCTTTACTGGTAAAGTGGAATTCAGCTTCCTGTTTTTCAAGATAGGATCTGATTCAGTGTATGCTTTCATTTTGAGCTAGAAATGACGGCTTGAAAAACTCAAGTATGCCATTAAAATTTTTTTAAAAACATGTCCCGACTGTCCAAGTGATACTTTGTTTTTTTTTTCCCTCACTTTAATTGCATTCTGTCAGGAGCTGATTGACTATCTGCGCCGCCACTCTCATAGCGCCATGTATGCCACTTCTATGTCCCCTCCTGTGGCCCAGCAGATAATCACCTCTATGAAGATCATCATGGGAGAAGATGGGACCACACTGGGTAGGTGAAAAACTGCTCAAAGCCGTTTTATATACTGGTAGGGAAGTGTAGACGGTGTTTTTATCCATAAACTGTTTCTGATAACTGCTTATTAATTGTTGTGCAGAAACATTTTGGTGGTTAACTTGGCAAATCAAATATTAAAGTTGAATCTTTACAAATGGTTTTTGGTATGGTTTGTTTTTTGTGTTTGTTTTTCCCCTGCAGTTTTGTTTTGGTTGCAACACTTAAGGAATCACTGAAATTTTAACCTCATGTTTGTGGTCAGTTTTCCTGCTGGTATTTGACATAACCACAAGATGGCAGTATAGACCAGTCATTCAGATATTATTCTGCAGACTTATTGGTGGGTTATTGAATGCAAAGTTATTATGGTATTGCTTTTATTTAATTTCTAATCAACTTTGCCAGCTTTTCTACTCTTGTCTATATTTTATCACAGCTAGAGATAAAAGCCAGTGTTATTAGCTAACTGGTAAATATTTTCCTATAAATAAAGGTGTGTCAGACCACTTTATCAAAGTGTGTGTGTGTGTGTGTGTGTTACAGCTTTCTGGGTATGCTGTAAATGCTGCACAGGTCCATGCCCATATTATATAACAAACAGTCTGACAGTGTCACATGTGACTGCAGCATGGGGTGCAAAGTTTAGTCACTTCCGTCATGTCACTTCTGATTTTGATTTCTAAATATGTTTAAAAACTGTTGGCTTACTGATGATGAAGTTTTAGGCTCAGAACTTTATCAGAGACTGAGAAATGCAGTTTTTTTTAAATATCAGACACAGATTTGTTGTCCATGGTACTACATGTTATAAACATTGAGATTGGAGCGCACTCTGCTGGACAAAGCATGTGATGAGACCAGATTTAAACTATTGCAGGCACTTTTTTCTGCATTATGTCTCTTTAAAAATAATCAGAACAAGTCTTGGCTCGAGGAGGATGGCTATCTGCTGCAACACGTTGAGTTAATAATAAGCTCACCTACAACGTTGATTCTAAATGAACTCTTCCCAAGCCCAGTTGCATATTTGACAACACATACACTGATAGCAATATATCTGTGTTGGTCTGAAATTAGACCAGCATCCATTGGTCAGGCTCTGAACTTTCTGTGTGATTGTGCCTCTTCCAGTTGGTTGTTAATGGTTCCTTTCTTTTGTCCAGTTCAGTCCAGGCTGATGGAAGGCTTTATTCTGCCCCTCCCCTCTCCCCCTTTATGGCTTTCAGATGTGTGTTTCTTTGTATATGATTGTGCTCCTTCACGCTGTGGGTACAAAGCAGCATGGTGCTTGCGACCAGAGGTCTGTGCAGATCAAACTCTGCTGGACTCCTACACACACACAAATAGATGATAGGGTCTTGTTTTCTTGCAGGGTGGGACCCCTTTACTCGTCACAGGGTTTGACTGACTTGGAGTTCCCAAACATTCTGATATAAGATGAAATGAAACTCATTAGGCATAGCAATAAACATCTGGTGTTAACCTTTATGTTACTGTCTTTCTACAGTGTCATCAACTTTTCCTGTAAGTCAGTCTGAGAGGAGTAGGCCAGACCAGCTGACCTTGCAGCATGTGCTAGTTTTCCTTGTAGAAGAGTAACTATTACGGTTTGATTGGTTGCAGCCCCGTCAGCCCTCGAAATGAAACCCTTTGAAGATCCAGGCGCTGACACAAAGTCAGAGTGACATTTGAGCCGCCTGCGAAACTGTTGTTATTGCTGAAAGCCTGTAAGCTTATATTAATCAAATTTATGTAGACGACCTAAAAGCAGAAGATAGACAAAGCTTTCACCCGTATACAAAGAAGGTTAAAGAATCTTCCATTCTTCTGTGGATACCTTTGGATCCCTTGACTGGAAAGGAAGCATGTGGATAAGTATAATGTCAGACTTTGTTGTGTGTCTTAGTGCTCTGAAGCTGCTGTTTCTGCTCCATTTTTGAGCACAGCCAGGCAGATGTGTGTTGCTCTTGGCGCTTTGTGCCATATGGTTATTTGTTGGGTTACGATGCTATCTCTGGCGGCTCAGACAGACTCAGTGAGTGAATCCACAACATGTATCAGGTTGACACATGATTGATGTTGACCTCTTGACCGTAAAATATTAGAGTTCTGTTTGTCTTCAAAGCTAGTCTTCAAATAACTAGAAGGCTGGAAACAATGTGGCCTTCTTGAGAGTTTTGTACTGTTTTTTGTTTGTTTTTATTTATAGACATGGTTTTGCTGTTAGAACCATGACTGTGTATTTCACTCTGGATCAGTTGTGCTCAAAAGCGGGCTAAATTGAGGAATAAAGACGTCATGAGTGGTGGTGGGAGGGGTCTCTGTAAAGTACACACGGTTTCCTTCACTTGGCCGCAGAATAAGAGCAGATAATGAAATTTTATGAAGCTTACAAGCACCAGTAACCAGAACGGTGTTGTTTGAAGGAGCAGCACACCCTCACAGGTGCTTTCACTCTGGCTGATTAGACGTCTGCTCAGGTTGTCTGGAATGCGTGAGATCACTAAAGTTCATGTACTAATAAGTGCCATAAAAGTGTAAGTTTTCCTGTTCTGACAGGTGCAATGGGGAGTGAGGGGTGGGGGGGGTGCCAATCAGGAACAATTTGTACAGAAGAGGGCTTATCAGGCAGATTTAGTGAAAACACCTGTGTGGTTGCACCATTGATGTGGAGGGGCTTTAATCAAGGCCAGGAGATGTTACTTGGTAAATACTTGAGGTCTCCAATTGCAAAAAAGTTAACTTAATAGAGATTATAATATTTAATTTGACAAAAATGCAAAGAATCAGTTGATACTTCTTCAAGAGGAAGAAATCTCAGGGAGTAAAGAGAGAGTAAACTGACTCAAAAGATTGAATCAAAATTGTGAATAACTCTTCTGAAGCCCAGTTGGATCTCTGTCTACCTTTTCCAGGTGCTGATCGCCTCCGACAGCTTTCACAGAACACCACCTACTTCCGCAGAAGTCTGCATGAAATGGGCTTTATCATCTATGGCAACGAGGACTCCCCCGTCGTACCCCTGATGCTCTACATGCCGGCCAAAATCGGGTGTGTTGGGTTTTTTTGGTTGGTTGGTTTTTTTGGTATAGCTGCACGAGAACATGTGCTCAGTTTTTAATATAACCTTTTATTTCATGAGAACATTAATCGTAGATCCATGGCATGAATAGCAGCACATTACTTTGTCTAAGTTTCCTTTGCTTATCAGGGCCTTCGGTCGGGAGATGCTGAAGAGGAACATCGGTACAGTGGTCGTCGGCTTTCCTGCGACACCCATCATCGAATCCAGAGCACGCTTCTGTGTATCAGCAGCTCACACCAGAGAGATGCTCGATACAGTAAGTCGTCTAATCCCATTTCTAACATTCTCCCTTCACTAATAGTAAAAGCCTTTTATCAGTGTCGACTGACGAAACACAAAAGTTTACTTTTACCTTCTTTTTGCTTTACTTTTTTCCCTTACTCGTACTTGCAGCATGGGCTGTTTTTACTCTAAAAGTTCGTGTCTGTGTGCGCATGGAAGCAGAATTGGTGCAAAACTGAGTTGAAAATATCGTTCACTCTTTTAAAAACAGTTTGAAATGTTGCTTTGTAAAGCACGACCTAAAACCAGAGCTTTGCAAAAGTCACTTCCCTCATTGTAATGCTGCCACTTCTGATCTGCAGCTTCCAGTAAGTTCTTAAATATCATCAAAGACATAAAGAGAAGGGCACATCTGAGCTCTTCTAAGTGGTCTCCTTCACCACTGAAGCCAGTTCAAGAGTTGTTGTTACAGGATAGACTATTTGATTGCTGAAGACTTAATTTTATCCTCAATATGATTTAAGAGTTTGTTTTGATCCACTGTGGGTGATCGTGGATTCCTGGACTTTTAATCAACCAGCCTGCCTGACCGCTGACTGACAGCTTTGTGTGCCTTGCGTTCGAGTCCGTGTATGTGTGAGCGTGCCTGTCAAGTAATAAATGCTTCCAATATGTCCTTTTATTTTGAAGGAACCTAGAAGGGCCAAGCTGTCTCTAAAGATTACAGCGTGACTCAGGCAGAGACTTTTATTTGAGCTGCTCTGTCTCTCCAAAGACACTTCATTCATCTTACTGGGAAGCTTGTCAACACCATTTGTAATAGTCCGTTTAAACGGCATCAGGCCTCCTTTGTAGCAGAGCTTCTAGGAGCCGCTTTTTCCGTCTTTGGAAAAGCCAGACCTCGCAATTTCTCAAAGCGTGGAATCAGAAAAAAGGTCAGGAGGAAGGTAAATTGTTTCCAGGTGCCCTGCAGTGTGTTGCAACACTGATACAGTCTCTGGTGGAAAGAAGTGTTCAGTTGTGGTTTATACAGGGAGCCTTCTGTTCACCTCTGCTTTTGGACTCCTCGCCTCCTTCAGCACTCTGACATGTTAAAAATCAAAGCCAGTCTTATCAGTCTGGCTGAATCCTCTTAAGTTTTGGCATGTGTGCTATCTTTTTGTTTTGTTTTTTTACTATGTGGCTATCTTCTCTTGTATTTTGGATTGAGATTAACTGCATTCTTCCTGTTGCTTTGTCAGGCATTGGAAGCCATCAGTGAAGTGGGCGACCTCCTGCAGCTGAAATATTCAAGACGTGAGCAGCCTCTTCCCTCGCTTGGGTGGATGTCCGAGGAGAGTCTTCTTCAGGACTGAGCCTCATCGTCCTCTTCTTGTCACACAGAGCGTGTTTTCCCAACTCACCGGCCCCTCCCTTAGCGCTTCTCATCTGACATCCGTCTTATGCCCCCACGTATTTTTCTCTGAGCCAGTCTCTGCATTCATGTTATCCATATTTGTTCACATCAAACTCCAGCGGACACAAAGCCAAAGTCCCAACAGCTTCACCGCGACCAAAATCAGCCACATGCGTCCGTGTCCGTTGTTACAAAGTCCATTCAGACCCTTCCAGTTTGTCCTAACTTATTGCGACTGCATCTGTCTAACATAAAGTCTTATTCTTGTGCGCACATTGAATGTGTATCTTATTTGTGCAATAACAGCAGCAGTGTGGTGTTTCTTTGTAATTCAAACAACTCAGAGCAAGGTAGAAGAAGCTCTGCCATGACTTCCTGCTCTTGCACTCTTGAAATCTGATCATAGCTCGTGCTATGATGAACTCGAGAGAAAACGATCATATATGTAAATATTATTTATCACAATGTTGGTAATACTGCCTTGGGGTAGCATCCCAAACCTCAGTGAGAGATGCATTATTTCACGGGAATAAGCATGTGTATACTATATGTATTTATCTGCTTTTGTTTTGTTTTAATCCTAATCACTTTTACTTGAAAAGAGAGATTATTGGGTTCTTTTACCCAACCAAAGGTTCTAAGTATATGTATAGATATGTTTTCTAGCCTTCCTGTTAAAATGCAAAGCAGATGTTCCAAATGAAAACATTTAACAGGGAAAGAATTCCAGAGAGGAAGACGAAGGATTTTTTTTTAACTGCATATTTTCTAAAAATATTTTTCAGCTTTATTTACTGTTTACACCTGCACTCAAAAACTTGAGCCTTGTCTTTAACATTTCTATAAGCTAATGAGCTCCATGTGATTTCTTTCTAGTTTGTTGCTTTCTCACCCACTGAAATCGTTCTCACTCATGTGCTTTCATGAGAATCGCCAATCTGAGCACGACAGCACGCTGTACGCATGACGATGTAGGGCTCATCTGATATACAGACAACTTTATTTATTTAACGTGTTTGTCGGCCGTTAGCGATCTCTTTTATTTGTGGAAGCCATTATCTGAGTGGAAAGTGTGTGTTTCAACTTGACTACATGTCTTAACTTCAGTGCAGCACTACTGACGGGCGTTTTATATGTCCAGATGACGTAGTCACTGAAAACCTGTAAGGTTTGTTTGGTTATAGTCCAAATGTCATTGGGGTTTTCTTTTTGTTTTTTTTCTTCCTCCCTTCATCATTCACCAGATGTTATCATCCTCTGGAATGACATTCCATATCATCCTGCTTTTTGTCACATTTGTTTGTTTTTTTTTTGGTTTTCTGTTTTGGTCCGAGATTACTGTGTGAGGTCACCCCAAACATGTGGCTTTACAAGCCACTGTCAAACATTGTTCATCTGAGTGTTTGTTGGGTTTTTTTATGTTCCATCACTTTATTGATGTGAGCTGCCGTGTCAGTGTAGCCAGTAAGAAACCTGGCCAACGTCTGGCCAATTCCCGCAAACACTCAAAGCGATGAAACACAAGTTTAGAGACGTGTGTGTTTAATGTTTTGGGCATTTCAGCACAGCATGACTGCTATTTGCCGGTCTTTTAAACTGTACATCCATCATACATTAGTCACATTTTTTTTGTCTGTATCATTCCAGTACTGTCTTCACAAAAAAAATAGTTTGACTAACAGATCGGTGATGCATTTGCTGTTAACAAGCAATAAAATGTGGAACACTTCATTATGATCTGTATGCACCCTGACATAAAACTCAAAGTTTCCTGCAGGGCCGTGCAGTATGTTAAGTCTTAACATTTCTGTCCATGGAGGCAAAAAAATGTAATTGCAAACAGCAACACGGCTGTTTTTCTCAGCCTGGTTTCCCCTCACTGAAACTGCAGGTTTAATGTCTGGAGAAATGATTCAAATGCTGAGCTGCTTACAATACCTGTAAACTTGCTTGCAGTGACCAGTGGAAACTTATCTGTTGCTTTTGCCTTTTGGAGTTGTATTTGGGTTGGAGATGAACCACTTAAAGGAGTTTATAAAGCCATGATGTTTGTTGACCGTGCTGTTGGAAACGGTGCTGCAAAGATTAAATCACTTTCTTTGTATCAACTTCTAGAAAGACGTTGTGTTTATTTACCACAAACACGCGCACACACACGCAGACTGCTCACGAAGAATACATTACAAAGCCTTCTTGCCTTACAAGTCAGCATTCCTTACAGTCCAGTCATTGGCTGCCCTTTAACCTACTTTTAAAGCAGTGACACAAATTTAAATTGATTAAAAATTTCACAGAGCTAAAGCTGAATAATTCACTTAACAGTGTTGTCAAGCTCATCTTACATTCGAGGGTCATGCTTTGATCTTAAGTAAGGAGGACAAGTAAGAATTCCCTTTGTCAGCATAAAGATGTGTAACTTCACATTTTATCTCTGAAATATCTCATTATTAGAAAAAGTGCAGTTTCAACTACATCTCAGTTTACCTATATAAAGATGTAGTAAATGAAAGAAATCTGTCACTTTGGGCTTAAATTTGTAAGAAATGTGTAAAATTACAGAGAAGTCTGCGACCTCACTGCCTAGACTCTGCTGTAATTATAAAGAAAGTTTTTGTTAATTCCTGGGAAATTTCCTATTTTTGTTTATTTTACCGTGGACACAGTAAAACTAGACATTTCTATGGTATCATTGAATTGCTTATCTGTTACTTCATCATTGTAGTATTAATGTCTGTGTCTTTATCAGGAGGATAAGCTGTAACATTTATGAAAAAATCCAGTTATTGCCGGGCCTTATGTTTGACACTCCTCCCTTAAGCCTGACTTTGGTATTCAAGATTGAAGATAATCTCTAACTTTTCCCAGTAACACGTGAGAGCATGTCCGCCTTGTGGCTTGCTCTCTGCAGCGCAAACTAAACCTTACCATGTACCTCAGTGGCCCAGCGCACCCACCCTCCGCACAGCTGTGAGCAATGAGCATCCTGCCCCCTCCTCCCTCAGCATCAACCCCCCTGAATGCGTGCGTAAAAACAAAGTTTACCGAAACCGGTTGGCTGGGCGGTGCGCGCGCACACCCTCTCTAGAGCCGGTGGATGAACTTCAGCTGGATAATGGATGAACGCATCAGACAGACAGCTAGCAAAATGCACAGCGTACTATGAACTCCAGATGTCAATGTATTGGACGTGAGCACCCGCCCACGGCGAGTGAGTCACACTCTGAAGTAGCTGAATAAGTGAGCGACAGTGCGGACGGGGAGTTTCTGCGTGGGGTATTTAACTTCTTTCTGGTACTTAAAGCTCCTCCGTCCCGCGGTGTTTATGGAGAAGCGCAGCATCGAGCTCGAGCCGCCACACGGACTGACAGTTGCTGCGCGAGGCGCTGGTGTCAGGAATGGATAGCGCGCGGGATACCTGCGGACGCTGATGCGCATCTTATTAAAGTTGCGACACTCCTTGATAGACGAGGCTGAAAACTTTTATTTGTCCTGAGCCAAAAGTCTGACAGAAGAAAACACGAAAAGGACACGAGCGCTTTTTGTGTTGTTGTTGTAAAGCTGTAATCTAACGTAAAACACACAGTGCACAGGGAAGCACTTTTACCGCCTTTAAGCTTCACGGGAAGCTTTGAAGTGGAGAAGATGAGTCAAGAGGTCCCGAGAAGATTTCAGATGCTGGTTGTGCTCTGGTCAATACTTCTTGTGAGTGTGGTGACGGGGTTACCTACCAGACGCAAGAATATTGCCCACAAAGTAAGTTCTCTTCTCCTTTTTTTCCTTTTTCTTTTCTCTTTGTGTGTGTGTGTGTGTGTGTGTGTGTGTTGGCTTTTTTGTGGCGTAGAGAGTTTAGCAACAAGTTAGAAAATGCCATAAATCACACTTGCCCTTGACAGGCAATTAGCTAATGCTTTGAAGTTTTTGCTGATGGTTGTAAAATGTCTCCTGAGTCCTGTTCCTTTTATTACTACAATAGCTTATAAAATTGTACCAACATAATTTTAAAACTAAAGCACAATAAAATATCAGAAAGTTAGTGCTTAGCTTTCTTTTCCCATTCAGCCTCTTGGTAATATAACTGCTTGGTGCAAATTATTTAAGTTATTCACTTTGTTTGCAACATTTAAAACTTATGTTGTGCATTTGTTTGTAATTTTGTTTGCTGAAATTTAAATATCACAAACACCTTAATGAAATGTGCTCACCCTCTTTTTCCAGTCATTCTTTAATCAACCAAATGGGTTGAAATGAGAATTTCCACATTAGAAATTTGTTGCCTTCTTTTGTTCCACTGCTCTCTCCATGTATAGTAAGGTTTGCCATCTCTGGGCATTCACTCTGCAATCATAAATCCAAACTCTCTGCACACACACACTCTGTGCGGTGTGTCAAAGGGGAATGTTTGTGTTACACACAGACATATTTGGATATCAAAGTCCGCTTGTGTGTGTTTGTGTCAGGGTTCAGTTTTTGCCTTTGAACTCTCTCCTTCTTGTGTGGCCTCCCATGGATGCCCTATTGGGACTTTCTCTCTCTCTCATCATCTGCCTGATTGATGTCAAAGCAAAAAGACACAAGGAGGGACTCATTAGTGACAAGAAGGAAATAAAAATCTTACTGTGGCTTCTGTGACTGCTATTTTCATTCACCAAAAAGCCAAATGTTGGCGACTCTCTCTGCCTGTGACCCCCCTGCATGTGTGAGGGGTGGATGGAGAGGGGAGGAAGACTGCGGGAGGAGGAGGACAAGCTCAGTAAATTGGGTGCCCAGTAAGAAGATGCTTATGTAACCAGAGAAAGGGAAGCCTTAGGCATCTCTCACACTGGAGCTCAGGTCAAGTGCCATTCATCTGATTGTTTACGTTGGCTCTTTTTTGTGTTAATGTGGAATTTCCTGTTTTTGCCTTTACCCCCATGTCTCGGTGGAGAATGGAGGGAGGGGCGTTGGGTTGAAGTGGCCTCTTTTCCAGATACTGGGACCTGTTTGCCCTCTTCTGCTTTGTACCCCCACTACACATACCAACTTCCATCACCTCACCCTGATTCCACCAGGCATGCATTTGTTGTCCTCTTTCCATTTACACAAAGATGGTGATCAAAGAGAGTCCATAGTTTATTGTTCTTCTGTAATGGTTTGGAAACAGCCAAGTGCAGGACCCTTTGATATCTGCGGGCGCATAAATCAGGGCTGCCATACTGCATACCCCCTCCCCAAACCCCAACCGGATCTCGTCCCTACCCCTCTACTCCGGCTCACCCCATCCAGTCTCCGGACCTCCTCTCTCTAACCTAAATGTGTGTCAGCAGTAGCAGTGACAGTAGCCCAACATTCAGTCTTTTTGGGCACTTAAAAGCAGGACGCTGCGGTTTGCCAAAAGGGTGTATTGTCAGTAATGTTTCGAGACGAGAATCCAGTCCCCAGGCCAGAGCCGAGTACCCCCGGTGCATCATGCAGTGTCCCTGTTAAAACGCACTGCATGCCATCAGCCATGATGCCTTTGATCAGAGGAGCCCCACTACCAAGAGGAGGAGATCACGATCAGAGAGAACGAGGGGGAGGACAAAAGGAGGAGGAGGAGAGTGATATACAGGGCGAAAGAATACAGGATCCAGATGTGTAACAGGACGAGATGAGGAGGGTGTGAAAGTATGCGGTCTCTTTCATGACTCTGGACTTGATATTTTGTGTGTGTGTTTGGCTTGTGTAAGCCTGCTATGGCCTGTGTGGACTAAGGTCAGGTACAGGGACAAACACGGCAACGTGGTGGTGAATTTTCTCCAGTGAAATCTAATATCAGACATTAGATTTAATGTCGAAGATGCTGAATCATAAGGTCTGTGCGTTTGTATGTGTGGGGGTGAGTGAGGGCCACAGCAAGTTGGTGGTCTTCTTTGGCTGATTATGTATTGTAAAGTATAAAATGTTAGGTAAAAATGGTGAAAAATCACATTAAATGTTCATCTAAAAATTCTAAAATCCAGTAAACATAACTGTTTTGCATTAGTAATATAAATATAACTGTAGTGTTACTCACTGCTCCATATATTCTTACAATGAATGTTAAAATTCTTGCTAAAAAAATGTGCACCATTGCTATTTTCAGTCAACTTTTACTGTCATTTCTTGTATGAAATGTGGCAAATCTGTTTGTCACCACCAGCTTACACATACTTGAGGAGGGCTCACCTTTATCCATCATTTATCATCCCGGACAGGCGCCGCCTCCTAACCAGCTTTATGTGTTCACATTCTTGGATTTGACCGACTACATAAGTTCTTTATGAGATGATCACAGGCAGTCCCTGAAAAGCCTGCCCTGTTCTCGAGGCCATAACCATAAATCATGAACTGACTGGTCATTCATTAAAGCGTTTCTTCTGCTCTTTAGCCCACCGACTGCCACTGTTGTGCCGAGCGTACCACAAACTGGCACAGGTCCAATCTCAAATTCTTGTCAAATCATATGTTTGGGCCAGTTAGCTCTTTCACAGGATGACAAAAACATGAACGAATGGCAGACAAGGGTTCATTAGGGGTTTTTGTTTTTTTGCTCTTTACCAGTGACTGTCATGAAACAGTCATGTGTCCTATTAGATTTAAAACAGACTAAGCAAAAAACAACATCACATTTTAGAGACTACATTCCACATTTGGTACATGTTTCCGCAACTACCCACTATTATAATGTCACCACTAATCACCATTAATCTCGGAGATCAGCGATTCTTCCTGCCGGTCTTCCTTCTGAGTAACTGTAAAACCTGAAAGGTCAAATTAAGCAGTGGCAGTAGTGGCGGCAGCACAGCAGGTTCAGACACACTCGCATCAGCCCAGGGGTCCCACGCCTCCCAGGCCCTCTCATTAAAGCTAAAAGCGGATCTCTCTCTGGCACAGGACCCCCTTTGTCCACGGCCTGGATGGCATGACTGTTGTGGGGAAAAAAAAGAAAATGAACCGAAGGCTGGGTGATGACTTGGCTGGTTAGTGGATGCCCAGGGGCCTTTTGGAATTGCTGACCAAGCTGCAAAGTGGTGGATGGTGTAAAGGCTTTCTTCCTGAAAACTGAACACTAATTGTTTTTAGACCCTTCAGTAAGCCACTATTAATAATAGATCTTTCTTTCTGACACTAGCCCTTAAGCAGCAGACACTGGTGGTGTCTGCAAACTTTGTCACCTTGCAAGCAGAATCGCACCTTAAGAGTTTTTCTGTCAAGTGTTCTTTTGGTTAGTTTCTTAAATTATTTCAATGGATAACTTGTGCTCACTGTAACCTGCATTTACCTGTTCTTTCCATCAGGCTCATGGCCAGTATGCCTCTGAGGCTTTGGAGCAGCAGAACCAGGTTCAGAGTCTGCTGCCTGAGCCCCACAGCCACCAGAGGAGGTGGTCTCACCCCCAGCACCGCTCCATTGGTGTTCTTCCACAACCTGAGCCTGAGGAGGAGACCAAACCTTTTATACTGGATCTGAAGAACTTTCCAGACCTGGCCAATGCTGACATTAACTCACAGAACCCCAACATACAGGTTAGTAGGGACAAGGGAGTCACGTGATATGACCTCTATGTTATATGTCTAGATGCTAAAAGGAAACCCTTAAATTACTCCAACAAACAGAGTATTCAGAATGCGAGACATAATTTTACCCATCTTCTGTACATCAATATAAGTACAGAGACATTTGATTTCCAAGGAGATTTTATGTAACATAGACCTACAAGACCTACACTTGGCAGAGGATAACAGCAAGAATATACCCAGCTATACTGAAATGACCATAGTACTCGATCTTCAAGCTACTTTCTAACTATTCATTTTACAACAATTACAGAAACATAGCTTTTCTCTTTAGTCTCACTGCTGTCTGGTCTTTACATCAGCTGAAGTGGGCCCTTGGAAGTACTGTGAATCTAGGATGAGTCATATCGAGGTAATGAGAGGTAGTTATCCAGAATAAAGGTTCGCATTCTCTCCCTGAGAGGATCGTTTAGTTGACTGAGTGCTCATGCTCACGTCTGACTGGCTTACTTAGATCCGGAGAGCGGGTTTCCCGACTAAAATACCCTTCCAAGGATTTGACATGGTTGATTTCTTAAGAAGAGTTGTAAGTCAAGCACTAAAGCTGCAAAAAGTATATGCTGTACTTTTTTATAACCACAAAAGCAGATTTATTATAGCGATATTGAACATTTCAATGGATAATATTTGATTATCTTTCATTGACTCCAAATCATTCATTTAAGCATTGTTCATGTTGTCCGCAGTCATATCAGTGATACTGGTGAATGTGTTTGTGCCTTCTGTCTGATGAACAGGGACCCTCTCTTGTTTTACACAGGTGACCATTGAAGTAGTCGATGATCCTCAAATGGAAGTGGAGATGGACCTTGCCAAGGAAAAAGATTGGCTACCTTCCTCTTCCTCCTCCCCCTCATCCACAGTAGATTTGCTCGGAGGCAAGAAGCTTTTCTGGCCCCTGTTTTGGAGTTACACCGATTCCAGCGAGGACAGCAACAGCCGGTCGGGCATGGAGGAAACTGGCGAAGAAGAGGAGGAGGAAGATTACTCTTTGGATTACGGTAGTGAGGAGCCCTTACCCAGCGGAGTAGGCGGAGACTGGGATACTCGCTGGAACGAAGGCTGGGATCCAATGCAGAGTTACTATGGTAGGTTTTGCCAAGTGGTACACTCTCTGTGTGTAACTGAGGCCATATAAACACAACTGTTTCTGTTTCCCAAAGGGAAAAAAGGAACCTTTGGACACTAAATAGCTCAGTAAATCATATTGAAAGCGATGAAGATGGTCTTGAAGTAGAGCTGGAGAAAGAAGTGTAGCTTAGAAAGACTGCATGTTAACTGTATTCACAGTCACAGAGATCCAAACAATGCTAGCAAGTGAGGGTGCATGAGCACTTGAATATGAGGACATTGTGGGTTATGGGTACTTTGAAGTTGACACTGGTTGTGCTGGTCGCAGAGGCCTGCCTTTTGAAGATGGGTCTGATGCTTTTGCTAATGGCAGCGTGAGGCCGGCACTGTTCCCTGGGACAAAACAGCCCTCTGCTTGTAGACAATTAGAGGGCAGATTGGGAACAGAGAATGACAGCGGCCGGCCCTTTCATCCTTCCCTGGGACCCCTCGGGCCCCCTCGGACCCTGATGGTCCTCAGTACCCTCGGCGGCTTGGCCTTTTGAGCGAGTTCAAGAATTTCGGGGGGCTTTAAAGGATCCACATAACTAGTGTTGTGTCTCAGCTTGCACAGACAACTTGTTCAGTTGTAAAAATAGTAAATAGTGCGAGATGAGAAGAGGTCAGATTTGTACAGTGAATGAAAAGCAAATTAATTCAGTGCACAGCCATAGACTCTCCACAGCATGAAAGTTTTAGTCTTCAAAGGTTTTCCCATAGATACAAATTTGTGCACAATTAATTTATTTGTGTTTTTTAACAGTTATGAAGGTTGACGCTGCACAAAGCTCCTCTGTTTTATTGTAATGCAGTAACAGGTGCTTAAAACTAGGTCTTACTGTAACGCTTTTCGTCTATCCTTTATGTCGGTATATAGGCTCCATCTGTTTAAGTGTTGTGCGTATAGACGAGCGAGCAAAGGCAACAATGCCTATAAAGTGGTCACATCTAAAGGCTTGGTGAACATAAATCAAGGATGTCTGCCTTAGCTTCTTCTATAATTAAGACTCTCCTGAGACCTCATTCCTGTATGGCCACATGGCGAGTTGGCAGCGCCCACAAAGTAAAATTGGGTGCTCGCTACACCCAAGCTGGTATTTCTGCACCCACCTCGCCTTTAATCAAGAATGACTTGTTTTCAGTGTTATTAACACCACAAGGAAGCATGGCGCGGAGGCGGACAGCCACAGCACAGCTTTTCTCTCTCTAATTTTACTGAAGCCTTCTTAAAAAGAACATGGGTTTGCATGGGAAAGGTTAGACCAGGAGAAAATTGGACTGAGGCAGTCAGGAAAGTTTGAAAGCTCATTTTGGATTAGCCTGTCGAAGTGCGTGTTTAGTTCATAGCAACACAAAACTGTGTTATTGTATTTTGCCGGTTCTTCCTCTTGTGCTTGTAATTATTTATCAACACTTCGAAGCTGCTTCCAATTAGCAGCACCTATTACAAAAGGAAGGTGCAGAGCTGCTATTGTAATCTTCTCATCACCTCTCGTAATCTCTACAACACTTTTCCCATTGTGTAAATTCTGTTGTGCTTTAATCTTAATAGGCCTTTTCTTGTTTGTGTGGAATAAGTTTTGATCAGTAGGAAATGAGTCACAAAAATTTAATCTGAGTTCACAGAAAATACTTACATTTTCAGTCTCTGATGCTCTGATGAAAGCCGCAAGGCTGAAACACGTTTGCATGTTTGTGTGCATAAGCGCAAATAAATGAGTGAAGTTAAAATCTGTTAAGCACTACCTGTGTACCTTTGGGTTCCTGACACTGATGTTTACATTTTCTCTTCCACAGAGAAAGACATCGATGATTGGACACCCTGGTCCCCCTGTTCAGTGACATGTGGACATGGTGAGAGGAAGAGGACCAAGTCCTGTGGCTACTCCTGTACTCTGACAGAAGCTTCTAAATGTGACCTGGAGCCCTGCCCAGGTAATATTTTACTTCCAAGCATATTTTACTTGAACACGCATTAAAAGATTCAGATTTTTATTCTGATTTGCTAGGCTTTTTTTTTCACTAATCAGCTAATCTATCACTCTCTATGTAGGTGATGTCAACACTGTGGTAGAGCCTTTCCCTTTCGAAATGGAAAATGGCACAGAGCCTTTTGGAACAGGTGAGTTTTTATTAGGGAAGTTTTCCTTAACCGTAAAAAAGGTTTTTCAATCAGATATATACTGGAACTTTGGGCTTACTCAGTAGTGTAATGCAGATGTTTACAGATGCAGGTATAGGAATCAGACTTGACTCCATGGTGTCTGTTCATTCATCTGTTCATGCTCTCAGCAGTGGCAAAGATTTATGTGGTGTTGCTGTCTTCTTTCCAACAGATGTAGATAGCTGTGAGAAATGGCTCAATTGTAAGAGTGAGTTCCTGCAGAGGTACCTCCATCAGGTTTTGTCTGAGCTGCCCAACTGCCCCTGCTCCTACCCTTTCGAAGCCGCGTACACTGTGGTCAGTGTCTACGATGACGCTCACGGACGGCCGTTCCGCTGGCTCGATGCCAGCGGCCCCAAGGAGCGCCTGGACATCTACAAGCCTTCAGCGCGCAGCTGCATCCGCTCGGCACTTTCCAGTGACTCGACTACCCTTGCGGCACAGCACTGTTGTTACGACGACCGCGGGAGGCTGATCACGCGAGGGAAAGGCGCAGGCACGCCGAACCTGATTAGCACCGAGTTTTCGCCCGAGCTGCACTTCAAAGTGGATGTGCTGCCTTGGATTCTGTGCAAGGGAGACTGGAGTCGCTTCCATGCAGTGCGGCCACCCAACAATGGACTGAGTTGCCCAGAAAACCCCCACGAGGATGTGTTCATGAATGAACTCGAAGAGGCCAGGGAGTACTGAAGGACCACAGCCAAAACTACCACTTCGCTCAGAGAGTCAGAGGGCCCAATCCTAATTTGAGGAGAGGTAGCCTACCTTAAAAGTCATGAAATATCACATCAATGCCACCTATAATAATTAAGTAGACATGACTTGATGGAAATTTACAGTTTAGGAGTTTTGCAGAGGTTTAGGAATATTGGTGAAGTCTGGTTTCCTCAAATTAGGATTCGGCCTCAACCAAGCTGAACTAAAACAAAAAATACAGTGTTGTCCCATCAACTTGCCAACCTGTTATACATCTGGCATGACACCAAGCTCTTTCTCTTTCAGTACTCTCTCCTGGGTGTGTGTAAGCATGATGTCTACCTACTGGCTTTTTTGATGCTATCTTTGAGCGCTTGTGATTGACAACACCAACATTAAGAAAACATCCTGATCATGCTTATTGTAGATTTTACATGAGGAAATATAATGAATATGAGCTTGACTGATTGATGGAACAAGCACATGGCTTGGACAGTCCAGGAGATAACTAACTATGCTGCTACAGTATAAAATCCTTCAGGTTTTGCTAAGGCATTATAAAGTGGAACAAGACAGTAGTTTCACAGGACACGTTCATTCAGCCAGTCCTCTGAGTTATTTAACTGCAGTAAGAGGTTATTGAGAAATTTGAGGTCTCAGCCAGACAACTAAGCTAAAAGGATTTGGAACATTCATTTGCAAGTGCTTAGTTTGCTAGAGAGAATTATGCTATTAGTCTTCGGGTAGAAATTATAAAAGAACAGAACATTTGATTTCAAGTGCTATTTTACACCGATTGATTTCAAGTGTTTCCACACATTTTCTTTCATTGCCAGGAAGTATATGTGATCTGGGTGCCAAAGAGATAAAACAAAAGTCTGACTGTTGGTGCCTGTGTAAATCCCACCTCCGTATCTCCACGCAATGTGGGGAAAACATTACGTTCTTTTAGATTGTGTCTCTGCTATCTTCTCAGGGGGGACTAGCTGACCATCACAACAAATTTGCTCATTTACCTCGACAGCAGAGCACTATTGGATCTTGTACAGTCTTGTGGGTAAAGATTAGTAGAAGCGTGTTGGGTGTGTAAACAATAATTGCTGAACAGATGATGCTTTAGTGCAGTTGGAGTCCTTTGATCCCAGTTGTTGATGAATTGTGTGGTTTGTTGTTTAAGGTCTTTGAGTTTCTGTACAGTGCTTGATTGGATAGAAAGGACATTCCTTCTCAAATAAACATCCCTGAGAGGTCATTCAGGTAGCGACCCATAAGCAGGCTGACGCAGGATACTGGTAATAGTCTCTTACCATTATATGGTGTATGTTCATAAGTGTGGCTTGTGAGATTGATAAGGCGACTGTTTAACCGCTCTCAGAATATATTTTGGCTTTGTAGCTACAGAGGTTTTTAAACACTGCACATCACTTAAACAATCCTCATTCCTATAACAGCCTATCAAGATGACCTCATGTGCCACTCGTCCTTTCTATCCAGTCTAATTCTATGGATGTCTGCTCCAAACCTTTATCTTTTCAGGAAGTCTGCATCCAGATGCATTTTTGCAATCGTGCATTTGCATTTTGGTATCACCAATTCTAAAGAAAAGGCACTTTACTTTTGCCATTTGTTGATGAGAGTGTTATTGTGAAGGGAAACTCGCCAGAAATGCTGCATTGTTATATGAAGGTGCATATATACGTATAACTGTTCTGTTGAGAAAAGCATGACCTTTTTGTGACTTCTGAATCTAGTATTACATATATGGTGTTGTACAGTATTTATTTGTCTGTTCTTGTTTTTTAAGTTTGCTGAAGCTTTGAAATGACTCTACTCTCATCATGGTGCACTAGTAAGACTGAATAATGAAGGCACCCATTAACTAAAGGGAAACCTCCTGCCTCATATCACTACATGAAACAACAACAGGTGTCTGTTTTATTCTGTTCGACTGCAGTACTCTATAAATATGTTGCAATTATACTGAAGAAATACATATATATAAAGACTTTGCATTCATCATCTGACTCTTGTGGTGTTTCTTTTTCCACTCTTTAGGTACTGTGTAGTAGAGCCAAGCTGAATGCTTTAAAAACATGAGCAGCCTGAGACTGCACGCCTCCGCCAAGGCTGACATTTCCCTCAACAACATGCATGAATTGAATCCTTGTATCCAGACAGTCGTGTGGATCTAGAGCAGCTTGTGATATAGCAATATAAAGAGGATGTCTGCCATTTTTAGTCATTTCTATTCGATATGCATTTGGAAAGAAATTATTCTGAATGTGCAGTGTTCTCCTATCTAGCAATGGTAAACAATCCTTTAAAGAATTCCTGGATCCTAATCCAGATCCGTACTGACACTTCTAGGGGCGCCAAGGCCCACGAGGGTGACCTTAACCCAACCAACTGAATGTGGGGAAAACAGTATGTAAGAGTTCAACAATATGTTACTAATGCCTGGAGCGGATACAGTTTTATATCTAAAATTAAAAAAAAAAAATATGTAGGTTACAGGCTTAGTCCAAAACATGTGAAGGATACACTCACCTCACCACTTTATTAGGTACACCTTGCTGGTAGTGGACCCCCTTTTGCCTTCAGATCTACCTTCATTCTTTGCGACAAAGACGCAACAACGTCCTGGACACATTCCTCAAAGATTTTGGTCCATAGTGCCATGACAGCATCGCAGAGGTGCTGCAGATTTGAAATCTACAGCCAGGAATCCCCTCCACACACACACATTACACCACCACCAGAGAGGCAGGATCGATCCATGCTTCAATTCTGATGCTACCATCTGAATATCTCAGCAGAAAAACAAGACTCATCACACTATTCTGCCAGTCATTTATTGCCCAATTTTGGTGAGCCTTTGTGAGCTCAGTTTCTTGTTCTTATCTTAGGAAAGGCACTTGGTGTGGTCCAATCTGCTTCAAGGTTCGACACATTGTGCGTTCAGACATGCTCTTCTGCATACCTTGGTAGTAACATTTGGTCATTTGCCTTACCTTCTGTCCTCCTCTGACCTCTGGCATCAACAAGACATTTTCACCCAGAAAACTGATGCTCGCTGGATATTTTGGAGGGGGGATTGGACCATTGTGTGGAAACCCTAGAGATGATTGTGTGGAGAAATCACTGTATATCAACAGTTTGTGAAACACTCAGACCAACCCACTTGGCACCAGCAACCATGCTGCATTCAGAGTCACTTGAATCATTTTTCTTTCCCATTCTGATGCTGAGTTTTAACTTCAGCAGGTCACCTTGACCTAAATGCATCGAGCTGCTGCCATGTGACTGGCTCATAAGTTATCTGCATTCTCCAGCAGTTAAACAGATATAGATAATGAACTGGGCAGCGACTGGGCACTATATTTGATTTGGACCCAATTTCCCCAACGCCGTCACCAAGTACATACTGAGTGAGGCACCTTGCTAGCATGTTAGCAAAGAGTCACTGCTTGCACCATCACAGTCCAACATTTCATCAGCCTACTCTGTTGATTGTGTTTGCTTGTTCTCAGTGTAACAGTGGTCTGCCTCAAGAGTTGACTTCACGTCTACAAGTCAAAAGTCATACTAACATTTTCTCTAAGACTTCCAAACAATCAGCCACAGCTTCATCGAGCCACGCATGGGTCACGATTTACAAACACGTTGTAGCTGTCCTAGTTGTGATTCACGAGGGTGACGCATCATTCACGAATCTGATTTATCAATTGTGGTTTGGGCCCAAAGTTGAAAGACTTTACAGGACAGAGAGAAAGAGCTTGATGGTGGTTTTTGGCTAGAAAATTCTTTAAACTGACGTTCCAGAAAGTGTGTAAGTAGTGTGGTGCTTATATAGCACTTTTCTACTTTATTTGAGCACACAGAGCATTTTCTTACTAGAAAAGTTCACCCATTTACACTCGATCAAATGGATCTAGGGGTATCGCGTGTATCGTGTCCAAGGATTCTTCACCTTCCAGACAGGAGGAGCTGGCAGTCGAACCTTCAACTGTTCAACTAGTGGACAACCTGCTCAAACTCCTGAGCCACAGCCTCCTAAATTTGGATGTCACCAAAAGACATCAGACCGTGGAGAGGCTCTACTCAACCTCACTAAGTGCATACAATGAGCTAGTTTTCTGATTAACCAATTAGAAAAATATACCTGCTTAAACACATGAATTTAACCTCTTAAGCCATTGCGTGCCTTAGCTGACAGCCGCCATCAATGTCAGCCATCTTTGCTGTGGCCTAGGTTGACCTGCCCGTACCATAACATTGTCTGAGGCTATACTCTTTCCAGAGGATTAAATAACATTGAGATTAAAAGTTTAAAGGTCAGGTTAATGCAAATCCGTAGGCTTAGGCAATCTAAATACTCCTTTCAGATCCCCTAATTCCTGTAGGTCAGGTTGGCTAACCTTCATTTACTGCCCGCATTCACCCAAGAAACAAAAGAATATTGGTTTAAAAGTGGGCCCCCATTACAGAAAGATTTACTGTCATGTCTACATGCTTAAAAAAACATATAAAAATCAGTCTCCATCTCCATGGAGAGTACCTACTTAGAGTTTGGTAGATCTACTATGGTCCTCCACTGATTCCTAAGTTGACTACAGATGAGTGCTGTGTGGAGGGAAGCCAGACACATGTTGACCACATTGCTCCCACAGAATAACAGATAAATAACCGCAGATGTGTAGACAGAGGAGAAAGCAGGGAGAGGGAAAACAGAGGAGAGCGAAACAGAGAGGGAAAGGGAACATAAAAGGGAGGGGAGGTTTCAAAGCTTTGTAGCTGAAAGATGTTATCTGGAATATTGAATGAAGCAGGAGTTTTTTCCGGGCAGATGCGTTTAAAACTGGGTGAATACACTTCACAGCTTATGGAGAGCATGTGGATCATGTCACAGAGGGAGTGTGCTGTGGTTGCACAGAAGTTCAAGCTGACAAAAATCATTGTTTTTCAAATTAGGGCGATTGATTTTACACACGAAATGTGAGAAGACCGGACCGGCGCGGAGGATTCTGAATACGCTCTTTGCCGTGCACTCTAATTTTAGGCCGTGAACGTGTGTGTGTGTTATGTGATTCATTCCTTTAGTTATAGCGCTGGTGGCCCAGGCCTGGTGCCAGCCCTCGGTGGTTACAGATCTGTTTACTTTTGCAGGCTGGCAGGAACATGAGATTTCCTCTGGGTGTGCTGCGGCTGGTCGACCTGCAAACAGCACGGCCCTTCAAGTGCCTCGCTGCTCCTGTTACAGCCTCATCCCCAGCTCTCCCGCCGATCGCTTGTGACGTGGGTAACTCCACACAAACAAACATATATTCACCGAGACAGAAAAGGGTTCAGTAAGGTCGAGTAAAGCGGTCGTTACGGACGCGCTCACACACCTAATTAAACGCTAATTCACATATGCATGTCTGCACACACGAACAGACCCATACACATGCCTCAGCAGCTCTACCTATGCGACTTGGAGAATACCAAAGGATCAGTGGAACTGATGGATTATCTGCAGACCTGAATTATCCCATTCCTTGACCAGCTTGACACAGAGGAAGGCCTTGTTCTCAGGTGGTCAACAAAACTAATCTGAAAGTGGAGCCTCTATCCCAGGGAGAGTCTGAAAAAAGAGGAGCTGTGGGATACAAGTGGCTCTTCACACAATTTGTACTTCCACTCTTACAGACTGAAAAACCTGCAAATATAAAACTACTTAAGCACAAATGCACTTGAAGCTAAATGCTAACACCAGCAGGCCGACTTAATGGCAATTGCATGTTGTCAGTTGACACATTTGCCAGCTTCATTTTGCATGTTAGAACAGCATATTTAAAAAATCATAAAATCCAAAGAATTGGCATGTATAATAAATCTTTTTTATATGTATAAATGTTAATAATCTCTGCATGTGTGATGATGCTTGTGAAAGGTTTTGTTGAGATTAGCCCACCCGTTAAGGACGAGGATACACTACGATTGTTACAGTGAAATGGGAAGTTGGAGCGTGCTAGCTTGCTTGATTTGGAGACTACAAAAATACTAGAAGTCAAGAAAACTTTCTAGATGCAAGAATAACGACAGAAAACTTCTGAGTCACCGGTTTGCTGACAGAGTGACTCACAGTGACTCAGAAAGTGACATTCTTTGTCAAGAATGTTGTTGGTGAAATTACCCATAGGCATGCTTACGGTATGATAAATATGCCTTTTAAATTTGTTATCTTTGTAGTTTTAACCATACACAGCATTAAAGAGGGATTTAGTTACCATGGCATCTTCAGTTGGTTCTTAGGTCACATTTTGGCAAGGTGACACCAATGACATGTGAAGCTACAACTTCACTGGCGTGTTGTTCCTCATTTCTGACGCCTAGAATACCCTAATTTTACAAAATAAACTTCATGTTTTATACAGTATGACCCAAAATGAGGGCATGAACTCCTCAGCAAAGTGGTTACAGATGTCTTTGCAGAGGGCTATCTGCCTGTAGATACTATAGGACTGTAGGTCTTTTTGCAACCACCCCTGGTGGCCTGTAAAAAGAACGGTTTAAATCACTTTCATGCTGGCTTAACATTTCAGACCCAGAAGCTAAGTCTGTGTTTTATATTAATGAATTTAATCTGAAAGGCAACAAGACAAGAGGCCTCAAGTGGCTGCTAAAGCAAATGCAGTTTTTAGCATTGGTTTGGCTTGATACAAATATTGATGTGATTGGGGAAATATAATTAGGTGATCCTGTAGGCATAATATAATCCTGTCACAAGTTAAATCGCAATCAATATGTAAGATTTTAAAAGGTATCTACACGACAGTTTTTCAAAGAGATGAACCTAAAAAAGTCAAGAATACACGCATAAATTTTCACAAAGACATATCCAGTTATTACTGATGTATTTCAGCTGAAAACAAACAACCCTCGCTGTCACATTCCAGCTTAAGAGATTAAAAAAAACTATGACTGGGTTCAGCATGTATTTACATGGACAATCTCAAGTTTGGGATTCATGTCCTTCCCTCTTTAATATTTTCATGCTTTTCATGTCTCTTGCAAACAAAGGACTGATAACATTTTCAAGTAAGAATAATATTCGGCATGATAATCCCAACACTGGACATCAATATCCTCAGAGAAGTCTGAATAGCTGACATTCTTTGGATGAACCAGACTCTACAAACTTTTGTTTGTTTACTCATGTCCAGTGGGAGTCTTAATTTTCTCTCTGTTGATAATATAATCAAAAGAACAGCCAACACAATACCTTTGGACATGAGAGGGGCCTGCAGATCCAGTAGTACTGAGGCGGCAGCCAGCCAGCCATAACAACATCAAACGGCCCCCAGCCTCCAGCGTTTACACAGAGCCAAGGTCCTGGACCAAAATATGATTGCTTGTTCTTTTTAAGATAAGAATGCAGACAAGCTTGAAGGTTATTGCGAACAATATGCACAGGTATGAAGCGGCCGTAGCAGTAAAAGTGGCTGGATCGTATCAAACAAATAGAAAGGGGTATTTAAAGTCAGATGAGGATTATTGGATTCCTTAGATCAGAATTTGCGATCTTGTCTTGCAGGAAATGGTGGAAACAAAAAACAGACGACGCTCTCGTTTAAATGTTTGATAAAAAAAAAAGAAAAAAAAAGTGTGTTTTAAATTAAAACCATTACGGTGTTTTCTAGCCAGTCTATGTATGCCGTAGTTTAGTTCTCTAAAGAAAAAGGCCAGAAAGAATGGTGGGAATTTTGGAAGCTGTCATAGAGCACCATCTGCTGGTCATCATTTGTAAGTACACAGGCCTTATTAATTCAGCCTGAACTGTAGCAGTCCTGGATATAACGCTTTGTTTGTAGCCTATTAAATGAGCTAATATTTGAAAGAATAAAGACACTTTTTTTGAGAAGCTACTTATGTTTTATTTTAGTATTGTTTTATTATTTATAAAATACTAATACTAATACTACTACTACTACTACTACTACTAATAATAATAATAATTTTATTATTATTTATTATTTTATTATTTATTACTTATTTTCATCATTTTAGGAGTTTGTTTATCACTTGTTTGATATTTATGAAATCAAGACATGTGAAAAAGAAAGCTTGAGAGTTCTCTAAAATCTAAGTAAATCCTCAACGCTTCCATAGGAAGGAACCTCCAGGTTAGACTGTAGCAATTCTCTTTACTTTGGTCTCCAATCCGTCTCTCTTCGTAGGCTACGGCTTGTTCAGAATGCTGCGGCTCGCCTTCTTACTGGAGCTAGAAAATTTGATTCTATCACTCCAGCTGTCAAATATTGCACTGAGTTTAAAATTTTGCTACTCACTTTTAAAATTCTGAATAATATTGCGCCCAGTTATCTCACTGATCTCCTCAATCTATTTTACTTAACTCTTCTGGTCTATTAGTGCCTCCCTTCTGTCTGTGCTAGTGCCCGATCTGTACTTTAATTGATTTATGTTGATTTTCTGTATTATTGTGAAGCACCAAAGTGCTTCACAATAAAACAGAAATGTGCTATATAAATAAAACTGTATTGTATTGTATAGGAATTAAGAGGGTAAATATCAGCCATGTGGTGCCAATTAAATGCACCTCTATAAAAGCAGAGGTTTTGCTGGACTGGAGCACTCAGGTGTGTTAACAAAATGACAAAATCTTCAGACTGTGCAATTCTCAGAGAAGGAAAGAAAGAACGTGGCGCCATAGCTTAGGTTTTGAAGTTGCATCTTAACAAACAACAAGACTTGAAAAAAATATACAAATAAGACCAATGTGGAGATGTTTGGTCATAATGCAGAGAACCACGTCTGGTGAAAACCAAAGACAGCATATCTGCAGAAACACCTCACACTAACTGTTAAGCACAGTGGTGGAGGGGTGATGATTTGGGTTTGGTTTGAACCCTGCAATCACTAATTCAACCATGAACTCTGCATACTAAAGTGTTTTAGAGTCTAATGTGAGGCCATCTGTCTGTAAGATAACGGTTGGCTGAAACTGGGTCATACAGCAGAACACCAACCTCAAGCAAAGCAGCAAATCATCAACAGAATAGCTGAAAAAGAATCAAAGTGATGCAGTGGCCCAAAGTCCAGACCTCAATCTGACTGAAAAACCTTGGCAGGGCTTTAAAAGAACCTGAGTGAACTGAAGCAACATACAGAAAACAATAACTTAAAGTTATGCTACAAGCTGCTGAATCATACTTAGTTGCATCGAGTCCTGTGAAAGCTTTCTTTCTCACTGGAGTCCATATAAGAAAACATTTTACTATCATGGCAGGGAGGTGAAAAAGTCATATGTACAAAGCTTAAACCACTAAATGAAATTAAAAGAAAAATAATTTTTTTAAAAATAAAATTTGTTTTGCGGCTAAATGTTTTAGCTTACAGTCGGCAGATGATGTATATAAACTGCTGGCCTGTTCCAGAAATCACATTTCACTTAAATCTTTTTGAAATAAGTGACCTAAAAAAAGGATCCACGTAAATCAGAAACCATAGTGTATTAATTTGCCTTAGATTTTCACACTGGTGAATTTACCCAGCACACTGTGACTAAAAAGCAATCAACAGCTTGGTTTAGCATGTCAAAATAATCCCACGGTGTGCGTATATATCACCACCCACGCCTGGAGATGGTACTCATGGATCACCGCTTCTAGCTTTGTGTCAGCCTAAAGAAGAAGATGTGGATGATTGCGTTTGAGTTAGCTAAAATCAGTCACATAAGACTTTTTTGTTTTAATCATATGGATCACAATACTTAGTGCTATAAATAGGATGCTGCACAGGCTAATGCTGCTGGGACTGAGAGAGAAGAAATCGGTTTAGGAGAGTTAAAGCAACAGTTTATACGCTTACTTAGTCGCAGCCTTTCAGCCCGCTTTAGCACGGCACAATGTGCTTAATGCTCAGCCAGCACATTTACACGAGCGAACATAAGTGCGCATTTGATTCACAATGCCCATTCGCATCACTTAGCTTCTGTACGCGTGTCTTCATCAAACCTACGTGAGATTCTGTGCTGACTCAAGCAATTACCCGGCGCTCCTGGAGATGAGTGTAATCGCATGAACCGAGGGAGTATTTCCCGCTTCGCCAGCAGAGGGGAAAAGACAGGCGGGATCTGATGTGTGAAGCACATCTATCTACCTAGTGGCACAAAATTGATCCTGTTTTATGTTTCAAAGGAATTCCCCGCCTTTCCCCCATTTACAGTTTGCTTTAAAAGTTGTGATGATTCAAAACTGCATCTGCGTCACATCGTGCACTGAAGTTTACAGGGCGCGGTGCCACACAAGCCTGCTCCTGCTAAACTTTCTTATGGTGTATTAATTCAATTCATATAGCTCATGGGTCATGGGGTGACCTAACATACGTATTCTAAGGAAGCACTTTTGCTGCATAGCCTACATTCATCATAGAAATTCTGTTCATTACATTTTTATTATTGTTGGTTATGGTCATGGCATTTACAACATAAAAATAATTACAATAAAAACAGCTTTCTTCTCCTTGTTGACATTTCATGGGTTCATATTGTCCAGCCATGTGTTTTATAGCAATGTTGATTCGTATTAGTAGATTAAGAGCTCTTGCAATTTAAAATTTTCTGTTTCCAAATTCCCAGCATCCGAGGTGATAAGAGCACAACATTTCCATGCGGTTTGAGAGCAAGTTTGTGTCATCATGGACCGTGTACGAGCATTTCACAAGAAAACCGTCTTCAGAACCTCAATTGTTAAAGAAAATAACTGATGTCAGAAGTGGGATTCGAACCCACGCCTCCAGGGGAGACTGCGACCTGAACGCAGCGCCTTAGACCGCTCGGCCATCCTGACGTTGCATTACCCAAAAATCACATTCCCTTCTGAGCGTGACTGAGTCCATCGCGCCGTCTACTATTGTTAGGTATGTTTCATAGCAGTAATAATGATGCTTATGTACTGTACAGCTTCGTGCAGGCGACGACTCTTGTTTATGTTACTCAGAAATTTAGGCTCGCCAGATTAAAAGTTGAACCAATTTCCGAGAGCCGCAGATAGGGGTCGCTGTTGGATCGTATTTCTAATGCTATAACACGAAATTATATCAAGCCCAAGCCTTTTCAGATTTTATTAGCGCTTTATGTAACCGAGGGATTATTTATGATTATTATTACTCAAAATACCTCAGTCTTTTTCAGTCAAGCATGTAGGTTTTGATCTGTGAATATTAATATGCCATTTTAATTATGATGACTGGGAAGTTAAATGTCTTAAACTGTTTATAAAACGATTATAGCGTTTACCTAGTGATGACTACTGTGACTACTCATTTAATATATGTAGCATGAGAAATCTGTTTTGCTCGTCGTGGTACCACTACGTAGTTGACGAACAACAAAAAAGCCAGCCAATAATTGAACCTGTACAATTTGAGTTAAGCGAATGACTGAAACATGCTAGACATAAATGTTATTTGCCACCACTGACACGGCCGTAAATCCGTCTCTGTCGATCAACATGGTTATTAGAAAGCGAAAAGAAAAACCAGCAACAATGCAACATACCTGAATTTTTAAAAAAAAAAATGAGATTGAAGGGATTAAAAGGTTATCCCGCGCCAGGCCCCAGCGAGGATCGAACTCGCGACCCCTGGTTTACAAGACCAGTGCTCTAACCACTGAGCTATGGAGCCTGTGCTGGTAGCGCCAATCTTAAAACAACTATTTATTACTACTCGTGACGAACACGGAAGTAGTGCACTTCTGTGTTCGTGAGAAGAACGAAGAAGAAACAAGTGCGTCTTCTTTCAGGGGCTGCCTAATTGAAAGAACAGCAATTTTTAACCCAGACATCTATCAGACATTTTTCAGGATGGCAGTTTTCAGCGTATTTTTGACTTTAGCAACTCCAGCGCTTACGTTTTTCTTCTTTCTGCTTATCGTTGCATTTCTTGCATACTGCTTGTATGTTAGACACATTCATATGAAATATGACCACATACCCGGCCCACCGAGGGACAGGTAGGTGAAGCCGTCGTCGAAACACCTGTACTGGCATTACCAGAGAATGACCAGCTGTTTTTGTCCTCAGTTTTCTTCTGGGACACTCACCGTCGTTTTTGAGGATAATGAAAAATGGCGGAGTTGTACACGACAAATTTCTGGAGTGGTAAGTTGAGCGTAAACGATGTTTTTGTGCGGTTTAAAAAAGAGCTGTGATTAATAATATTTAAACGTCAGCATGTCCTTTACAGGGCCGAGAAGTATGGGCCTGTCTACAGGATAAATGGTCTTCATTACGTTGTAGTGTGCGTGTCCAGTCCAGAGGCAACAAAGGTGAAACAGTGTGAAAGTGCTTGGCAGAAATCCTGCAATTGTTAAATTGCCAAATAATGAAAAATAACTACATTAAGCCTAACTCTCGATAATATTCGCATAAATCCAATTTCTTGCAATGTTTTCTCTACTTTATGTTCGTGGATTCAGGAAATCCTGATGTCCCCAAAGTACCCCAAAGATAAATTTGTTTACAAAAAACTCTTCAGCCTATTTGGTCAAAGGTAAGACTGCCTTATCAGGCTACTTGGGTTGCTTCTCTACATTAGCATCAGACTTGTTTATTTAGATTTTGCTGTTATTTATTTTCCCTTTATCAGTGGAACAAAATTAAATTCTCACGATAAAATGATGTATTTTCATGAATAAATAACCAAACTGTTTTAAAGTCATCCTCTGCTGATTTAGCCAGCGCAGATCTGGTGTGCACTATAATATACTTTAAAAAATGAGAAATGTTATATATTTTTATGATTATTCCATGAGAGGAAATTTTGAAAAAATGCTTTTATTTTAACAGCAATTAGGAATTGGGTATTGTGAGAATGTTTTCTCAACTTCCTTGTTTGAAGGTTCTTAGGCAATGGCCTGGTAACAGCACGGGATCATGAGAAGTGGTACAAACAGCGCCGGATCATGGACCCTGCGTTCAGCAGCGTGTGAGTTATGCATTTGTTGCTTTATAAGGTATACCTTGCCTTTACCAGGCTGGAACCACTTTTGCCTTCAGAACTGCCTCATTTCTTCATGGCATACATTCAACCAGTGCTGGAAATAGGTTTTGGATGATTTTTGGTATTTTGGTCCATATGGCATCATGCAGTTGCTGCACATTTGTTGGCTGTGCATCCATCATTCAAATCCGCCACATCCTAAAGGACCTCAGCTGGAATTAGAGAGCTGACTGTGGAGCCCATTTGAACACAGTGAACTCATTAGCAAGGATCAGAATCTGAATACTTTATTAATCCCTAAGGAAACTATGTGGATTACAGTTGCTCCAAGACAGTTACAGTAACAGACTACACTAATTAAATAATACAACATGTTACAGAATTTACAAATTTAACAAATAGCACTAATTTATCAAAAATCGCTCAATTATAAATATCAAAAATATTGACAAAGAATATTACAGAGATGGAAAGAGGTGGAAGAAACCAGTTTAAGAGGATTTGTAATGAGTAGTTACTCAGTTTGCAGCAGTCTGGACATTCTCGTCCCATCATCAACAAGGCATTTTCACCCAGAGAACTAGTAGAAACTGTAGGGAGATAGTAGCAGATAGTAGGAAACCTTTCCTTTTTTCTGTGGAACATTATCCTTTAATAAATTTCTGTGATAGTTTGTTGGGATGTCCTGGATGTGCTGCTTCTCCGTCTAAAGCTATCATTACTTCCAGGTATCTGAGAGGTCTAATGGGAACCTTCAATGAGAGGGCAGAGAAACTGATGGATAAACTTGCAGATGTTGCCGACAGTAAAAAAGAAGCTAATATGCTCCATCTTGTCAACTGTGTCACCCTGGATGTTATTGCTAAGGTATTATATTACAGGTAGTTTTACCCTTCCAAAGGGTGAGTGTGCGTGTGCATATTTGTGTATACTTTTTTCTTGATAAATTTCAGGTTGCCTTTGGGGTGGACTTGGACCTCTTGAAGAATAGTTCACCTTTCCCTAAAGCCATTGAGACATGTCTAAAAGGAATGGTTTACTACCTTAGAGACAGATTTTTTCAGGTATTACTTCAGTGTTTGTTATTATGCAGTATGTCTGCCAAGAGCATTGTTGTCAGAATGCCATCCTAAACCTGTCAGTTTGCCATTCCAGTTCAATCCAAAGAACAGAGGATACATTAATGAGGTGAGGGAAGCGTGCCGCCTGCTCCGTACAACTGGAGCTCAGTGGATCGATGAGAGAAAGACCGCCATGCAAAACGGTGACGAGGTCCCCAAAGACATCCTGACACAAATCATCAAAACTGCAAGCCAAGGTTGTAGCCCCCAAATTTCACATTTGGTTAGACTAGATAAGAGCAATAATATAGAATCTTGTTGAATCTGTGTGAATAGCATAAAAACGAGTAAATAAATACACTGAAAAAAAATGATAGGGCAGCATAAGTTCAGTGTCTCCCATATGAACTCTCTTTGGAGGTTTGTGTTAGTACCTGTTCATGATGAGAGCACATCTTAACATGGTAGATGTCAAATCATTTATAGGTAGTTTTTTATCATTTCAGAGGACAGCATGACTGAAGAAGATGAGGAGTTTATGCTGGATAATTTTGTGACATTCTTCATTGCCGGTGAGTCTCTGTTATTTCGTCTTTGATGTTAGAAGTAGTGCCCTGTGATGGACTAGCGATCTGTTCAGGGAGGATAGTGCCTTTTTCTCAGTGACAGCTGGGATAGGTTAAGAACACAATTAAGAAAATGGACTGATGGATGCACTGATGTATGAAATGTTACACAATAATTTGGGACTGCGCTATCTTTGTGGAACACCAAAAGGTTTGCTGTGTTAAAAGACGCACAATGCAGTCACGACTATAAGCATGAATTTTTAACTTAATGCCATATGGTTTCATTTTTATAAAATTTTATCTATTGTCAGGTGTAACGACGCAGGTATTCACAACACACATTCATTTTCATGGACTACTGACCAGATGATGGATGTATTGTTATAGACTGTATATCAAAAATGGAAATAGCTTTTGTGTCTTAAAAGTGAACCCTTAAAATGGAAGTGGAAGTTAATTAAACCTGCATTCTTTCTGAAGGCCACCAAATGGCGATATCTGTGGTTGCTCCTGGTCCTATAGAAGTCTATGGAGAAATGACTTTTTCCATAAATGGCTTTCAGTGGTGCTGTTTTTAATGTGATTTTGTAAAACCGGCAGAGTTTATAGGCTCAGGCACTCATCCTGGGTCAACACTGAATCAAAAACCAGTATGTTAGCCATACTGTCTTTGAGGAGAAGGTGGCTGAGGGCTATCTGTAGTATTAAACAACACATTCATTGGTTTGTCAGTCAAATCTCAGGTGTGTGGGCTCACCCCCTCATCATCACATCCTTTTCTTTTTGAAACCAAGATGGTGGAAACTCTCATCTTGCAGCTTTACAATCAGACCAGTGGATGATGTTACAATAGCTACATACATCTTTTGTACTGCCTAATGCCGTGTGTTATTGGTCCATTGTAAGGTGGTATTCTTATTCAGGATTGCCAAATTTGTGCTATTTCAGGCCAAGAAACAACAGCCAATCAGCTGGCTTTTTGCATCATGGAACTTGGAAGACATCCTGATATACTGGAGAAGTAAAAAGTCAAAATATACTGCACCACAGTTTCCACTATAGCAAATAGACTTTGGTTTCTTATGGAGTTTTCTCATTTCTCAGAGCGAAGAAAGAGGTGGACGATGTTATTGGGATGAAACATGAAATAAGCTACGATGACCTGGGCAAGTTGGTCTACCTGTCACAGGTACAAGTGGCAATTTGAAAATTGTGGTACTATTTTTAATATGATCGATCGATCCCCCGCTCCTCCAGTCCGTATCTTAAAGTATCCTTGGTCTTCTGCATTAATGAGATGTGTGGTAGTAAGCATTTTCACTGCTCTGTTGAGTAGAACAGTGTTATATATGTACCAGTCCATTGGCATCATTTGTTTGTTATAACACAAGATGTGCCGTATGCATTGTATACATCTTCCCCCAGGTGTTAAAAGAGACTCTGAGAATGTACCCCACAGCTCCGGGCACATCTCGTCATATTGCTGAAGACATTGTCATCGACGGTATCCACATACCTGGAGGAATCAATGCTCTAGTGAGACATGTATTTTTTGATGTGTTTCTAGCAAAGCAGAAAGTACACTTCTATGTAAACATCAAGATAAGTAAATAAAATATTTTCTAATATTTAGTTCAACTCTTATGTGAGCGGGAGACTGGACAAATTCTTCAAGGATCCACTGAGATTTGATCCAGACAGATTTCACCCAGATGCTTCCAAGTAAGAAACACACTGTTTCACCATGCTGACACGATTTACACTTAGTTTAATGTTTGTACATTCATTATTATCTCAGATAAAATCAGTTAAATTGCTCAAAGTAACTAAAGCTGTCTCTTATCTATTCAACAAGGCCTTATTACTGCTACTACCCTTTTTCCCTCGGTCCTCGTTCGTGCCTGGGAAAGAACTTTGCTCAGGTGAGGATGACAAATTAAAGTGAAGACCCGCTCACCTATAAACACACTGACTCATCTCTGTGGGTGCTGTTGTTTTTTTAGATGGAGGCTAAAGTGGTGATGGCCAAACTGCTCCAGAGGTTTGACTTCACTCTTGTCCCAGAACAGACCTTTGACATCCTGGATGCTGGCACGCTCAGACCAAAGAGTGGAGTGTTGTGCTCTTTGAGTCACAGGGATTACAAAAATAAATGATCTTAAAGTACCATTACATTGGAACAGGTCATAGGTATCTATATGGTGGGGCAGAGTTTTTACTCGTGTCTGAAAACTGATTTTTTAAAGAAAACCTTGTAATGAAAATAGCCTCATGTATGATCGTAATACATAATATATTCATATGAAATGCTTATAACTATTTTTATGTCTTCACTGGAATAATCTGTATTATGGAAAAAAATTTTGAGGAAGCTGGGATCAGTACCATTTGCTACTGTATGTATGTACACACATATACACACACATATAAATATACACAAACACATACTGTGCAAAGCTAATTTCTTTTATTTTGCTTAGAAAATAGGAACTAAGAATACTGACTCTTAGGCACCTTTCTTGTCATTTCCTTTCTGTTAGTAACAATTTTCCTAAATATAAAAGACACTTTCAAAGTTGTCTGTTCTGTGTAGCCACATCACTGATTCATCACTTGAGTTAGGTCCCTATTGTATGCTTGAATGATTAATGCCACTTTAAATAATTAAAGGAAAATCTGGCTCCTTGTAAGCAAAATGTAGAGAAATGAGAAAAGTGGCTCAAGTGTTTTGCACAGTATTGCATAGCCAGTGAGTCACAGAACTGCCTATAACACTCATTTAAGCATGATTTTTGTGTAAATGAAATAAAACGGAAATACAATGTCTGTTTTGAGGCATTGCCCCTTTCTCTCCCTCAGACTCATTGTATACGGCAATAACATGAATTAACAAACTGCTATTAGAGAGTGAAATCTCAGAGGCACACATCCTATGTGCCATTTTTCTTAACGGTTTTGTTTTCCACAAGCGTTTCCTACTAATGTTTCAGAATAAGAGTCCGGTGTTGGGCCAAAAAGTGATTGTGATTGACACAACACCTGTTTTTGCGAAAAACTGATTGCTTGTATTTAAACGGCTATAAGTAACTTGTTGGGCTATAATATGTGAAACATATGTCAAATGCATCCCTCATGGATGACATAAAGTCATCTTGAGCCACAAACAACATTCGTGTAAAAAGGTAGAAGCTGCAATCAGTTTTTGGCGGTGACTTTTATATAACCTTTATTTATGCAGTTAAAATATTTTTACAGAACTATTGTAATATTTGCTGCCATTTCTGCTGTCCTCTTGGCCAACTTACTCTTACAAAAGACATTTTTAATGTTAATGAGATTTTTTTAAGTGGGGATAAAGGACCGATTGGTTATAATGTAAGTACAATAACACAGAGTTATAAAGATACTTGGAAAACAGATAATTTTTTAATTCTATATATAACCCCTTTGTAAACCCTGTTCACCGAAGTCTATTTACCAACATACGTAAAGATATTACACATAAAAAATACACAGAAACATTGGAAATCAGTTTTTGGCACAACACCGGGACTCTGAACTCTTAACCTTAAGTTATTAATAAACCTGCAGGTCCCGCAGCTTTTAAGGTGGAATGCATTTTATTTACAAAAGATGATGCTTAGACGCAGATTTACCAAGTGTGCAAAGCCCTATACTGGCCTGAAATTCAGCTTCAATAAGATGCCTTTCTCTTCCCAAAATATTGCGCTCTGAAAGGGCAACTTCTGCAAACACATATGAAATATAAAGCTGAAAAAATACCCGGGTCTACTCCTTTAAGTCGCAAAATCGAAACTGCGCCTGTTTAGTAAATCCCAGCAGTAGCCTTTTTAAAACAGAAAGAGGGTTTTTGCATTTGTTAACAATGTTCGCAAGATAAGCAGCGAAAGCTGTGACATTCAGTGCGTCTCCGTGGGCTCTCTTCTTTCAAGTACGCTTTATTAAACTTCAGCCTGTGTGCGGTCGGTATTTGGTGCTGCTCCCTTGTTTTTCCTCCCAAAGGGTCGCCACAGCCACGGCGGTTGGATCTCCCGTTTATGCGAGTTTAGAACAACGACACTGGGGTAAACCAGCTTGCTTGTGTCTCCCCTCGGTCTTGAACCAGGGGTCTTTCGCGGTGTTATAGAAAGGACAACCATCTTTGACGCAGACGTCTACGGGATATTTTTTAGGATGGCAGTTTCCAGCTTACTTCTGTCTTTGGCTGCTCAGACGCTTACTTTTCTCTTCTTTCTGCTCGTCGTTGTGTTTCTCGGATACTGCTTGTATGTTAAACACATTCATATGAAGTATGACCACATACCCGGCCCACCGAGGGACAGGTAGGTAAAGTTCTCGGCACTTTTGCTGGCACTGCTCGACGCTGACCACTTGTTTTTCTTGCCCAGTTTTCTCCTCGGACACTCAGCATCGCTTTTGAGGATAACGAAAAATGGCGGAAATATGCACCAGAAACTTCTGGAGTGGTAAGTTGAACGCAAACGATGGTTGTGTGTAGGAGTGATTAATAAATAATGATAAAACGTATCATTTATATAATAGCGTGTCTTTTACAGGGCGGATGAGTATGGGCCTGTCTACAAGATATATGCTCTGCATTACGCTGTAGTGTGTGTGTCCTGTCCTGAGGCAACAAAGGTAAACTGTGATAACAGCATGAGAGTGTGTGAAAGTGCTCGGCACCAATCCTGCCCTTAACTTCAGAGTGTGAACTATTGACCTTTTGGTTTCACTAAGCATAACTCCTGATAATATTCGTATTAAATCTGCTTTCTCTAAATTTTTTTCTGTGTTTTTGCTTCTGGCTTTAGCAAATATTGATGTCCCCCAAATACCCCAAAGATAAACTTGTTTATAAGAGACTCGCCAACCTGTTTGGTCAAAGGTAAGACTGCCTTATCAGTCGCTTTTTTGTAGCGATGCACCAATTCTAAAAGGCTGTGCTGTTACTAATATCGTTTTAACTACGGTTATTGGCTGGAATCGATCAACAGGCAGATATAAGCAGATACCAGTGTGATACTGTGCATTCATTTACTAATATTTAGAGGTGGAAGTGATCTTTGCAATAATGTTATTTGTTCAACACCTGGACTAAGATTAAGACTCACAGATATAAAATGCAGACCATCACTGTACTGCAGAGATGGAAATCAATGACGTACTAATACTTTATCACATACTTAAGTAGCCTTTTGGGTATTTACTTAAGATTTTACTTTTACTCCAACATTTTAACACAAATATCTCATCTTTTCACTCATTACATTTTCAAAACAGGCTCGTTACTTTGGCTTTAAAACATTTGAGAGGAGTTATTATTTCATGTTTTTGTGGGGATGCACCAATTCTGAAAGTCTGCGCTGATACTGAGAATTTTTTTGCTTGTGCAGAAACTGAAAGTAGAGTCCTGATGTTTGATGGTTTAGCATGTTCAGCCTGAGCTTAAATAATTCTCGGCTTTGACAAAACATCTCAGGAAAAAACAGTTTGGGCAGAAGGACTTAAGGGAATAAGTCCCTCACTGTGGAGGCTCGGTGAGCCCATCATGTTCTGTCATGTATTTGCTGTATGGCAGGCAGGATGTGGATTCAGGAGACAGAACATAAACTCAAATCTAGCTTCAATGCTGATTCTCACAAAAAAATCATAAAATCTCAAACAATAACTGGGCAGGAACGAGGAATCCAAACACTAGGAATTTTCTGGGAAACATAGAACAAGGTAACACACAACCATCCAGGAAGAGAGGCAACGTGGCAACAAACAGAGGGAGACAGAGATAATATATACTCACAGGATAACAAGAGAAGATACAACAGGTGGGACGCACAGCTAGAAACTATAGACGTAACGAGGCAGGGGAAGTAAACGCAACACAAGACAGTTACTGAAATAAAACAGGCAGACACAACAAGTGTCAGCTTGATATAGGAGGACAGAAGGACCAGACAGGAACATTTAGATTAGATGCAACCTGAATGCCAACAGGAACTAAAACTAACAGGAACTAAAACTCAGAGGAATAAAATAAAGTGTTTTTTCAACTGTCTCCTTTGAAGGCTCTTAGGCAATGGGCTGGTAACAGCACGGGATCATGAGCAGTGGTACAAACAGCGCCGGATCATGGACCCCGCGTTCAGCAGCCTGTGAGTTTCACAGTTGTTACAAAAAGACAAAAGAGTTTGTCTATTCAACCACTGATTTTTTTTCCAAATGAATTTCTGTGGCAGTTTGTTGGCAGGTTCTGGCTCCTCTGTCTAAAGCTATCATTACTTCCAGGTATCTGAGAGGTCTAATGGGAACCTTCAATGAGAGGGCAGAGAAACTGATGGATAAACTTGCAGATGTTGCCGACAGTAAAACAGAAGCTAATATGCTCCATCTTGTCAACTATGTTACCCTGGATATTATTACTAAGGTATTATATTACAGTCAGTTTTACAGCTTTTACAGCAGTCTTTATCCAAATAATATTTCCTTATATTTGTGTATACCTTTTTTTCTTGATAAATCTCAGGTTGCTTTTGGGGTGGACTTGGAGCTGCTGAGGAATACTTCACAGTTCCCTAAAGCCATTGAGACATGTCTGAAAGGAATGGCTCACTACATTAGAGACAACTTTTTCGAGGTATTACTTCAGTGTTTTTTAGAGTATGTACTGCAAGTCTTGTTAACAGCATGAAATGTTAACTTCTTCAATCTGCCATTCCAGTTCAATCCAAAGAACAGAGGATACATTAATGAGGTGAGGGAAGCGTGCCGCCTGCTGCGCAAAACTGGATCTCGGTGGATCGCTGAGAGAAAGGCCGCCATTGAAAACGGTGACGAGGTCCCCAAGGACATCCTGACACAAATCATCAAAACTGCCAACCAAGGTTGAAGTCCCTAAATTTCCCTAAATTGAATAGACTCAGTAAGCCTTGAGCATTTATTTTAAATTGCTGTGAATAGTACACACAAGAGTAAACAAATACACTCAGTTTTTAGTTGTGGCGAGTGGAGTGTTCTTTGTTGTGGTCTGCATGCTGATGCTGAAGAATCATCATCCCGATGACACCAGCAAACGAAATAAACTGATCAGGAAGGCTGGCTCTGTGATTCACTTGAAAATGGACACTTTGGAAGCTTTGCAGAATATAAATAGATGACCGATAGAGACTTTAACACAGAACACATTATAACATGTGGCATGTGATGAATGAAAAAAAGAAAAAGAGGTCAAATATTAATTTATATGTAGATTTTCTTATTGTTTCAGAGGAAATCATGACTGAAGAAGATGAGGAGTTTATGCTGGACAATTTCGTGACATTCTTCATTGCCGGTGAGTCTCTGTTATTTCACGTGTCTCCAGCAGCCTGTGATACTGAATTGGATAAGCGGTTAACAAAGTATATGGGTAGTTGGATGGATCTGTCAAATGTTACAAAATAAGTTGGAGGTTGTGCTTCCTTCTGGCACACTGCAAGGCTTAACTGCCACAAAGCAATACAGCATATTCGTCCACATATATGAAGCCCCCATCATCAAAGACTGTTTTAAATCCAAACAGATACAAAGTCCTGGTGTTTTTACCTCTTTTGAGTCCCAGCTCCTAACTTTAAGCTGACTGGTCTCTCTCCAGTGATAGCACGATGTGGCACTGACGTTGGATGAGCTGTTGAGAAAATAGATGGATGAATGCAAAATCCAAAATAAGCTTAAGGTTGTGGGTTCTTTTTGCCACACCACAATTGTAATTTTTCATTTAGTAAATTATGGTCCCGATTAACATACACAAAGAATCTAAATAATGGCTTGCTGCTGTTATATGAGTGTGCAGTGTTCTTGGGTTCACCGTCAGATCTGTCTTTTGATTGTGACGCCTGGTTTCAAAAATGCTAAGCAATGAAGGAAATGCTTAACTTGAAACTTGAAAAACAGCAGCATCTTTTATATAGTATATGTTGTAACATTTTATTGAGTTTCATGTGAACTGATTATTTTATGATCCACTCTTTTGGTGTAAAAAGAAGAAAAGATTAAGAGTACAATTATTTAAGTGATTGTACGTTCATTTTAAGGTGGTATTGTGATTCAATTTTAAAACATTTGTGCTATTTCAGGCCAAGAAACAACAGCCAATCAGCTGGCTTTTTGCATCATGGAACTTGGAAGACATCCTGATATACTGGAGAAGTAAAAAGTGAAAATATAGCAGACATCAGTTTCCATTAGAACAAGTGAACTTTGGTTTCTTATGGAGTTTTCTCATTTCTCAGAGCGAAGAAAGAAGTGGACGATGTTATTGGGATGAAACGTGAAATAAGCTACGATGACCTGGGCAAGTTGGTCTACCTGTCACAGGTACACGTGACTAATTGAAAATAGTGGTAATGGTTTTACTGTGATTTGTAATGTCATGTTCACCCATGGATTCAAAATTAGTCAACTAACAATGAAAGACTGCATCAACAGTAAACTTAGTCTCTCAGTCTTGTTTTTATAAAACAAGATGCACCATAAACGTTGTAATCTTCCCCCAGGTGCTAAAAGAGACTCTGAGAATTTATCCCGTAACTCCGGCCACATCTCGTGATATTGCTGAAGACATGGTCATTGATGGTATCCACATACCTGGAGGATTTGTTGCTGTAGTGAGTCATAGATTTTTTTAATGTGTTTCTAGCTTCAAAGCAGAAAATAAACTTCTGTTTTATATAATCATAAAGATCAGTGGCATCAATTAGTTAAACAAAACAAAACCAAACTTACAAGACAGTTACCTGGAATCAAGACAAATAAATAAACTATTCTGATGTCTAGTTCAACTCCTACGTGAGCGGGAGACTGGAGAGATTCTTCAAGGATCCACTGAGATTTGATCCAGACAGATTTCACCCAGATGCTCCCAAGTAAGGAACACACTGTTTCACCATGCTGACATGTTTTAGTCTAGTGTTTGTACACCAGTTATTATCTCAGACTAAATGAGTGAAATGGATCACAGTAACTGAGGCTGCCTCTTATCTGTTCAACTAGGCCTTATTACTGCTACTACCCCTTTGCCCTCGGTCCTCGCTCGTGTCTGGGACAGAACTTTGCTCAGGTGAGGATGACAGTATAAGTCAACATGATGACCCGCTCACCTATAAACACACTGACTCATCTCTGTGGGGGCTGGTGTGTTTTTTAGATGGAGGCTAAAGTGGTGATGGCCAAACTGCTCCAGAGGTTTGACTTCACTCTTGTCCCGGGACAGACCTTTGACATCCTGGATGCTGGAATGCTCAGACCTAAGAGTGGAGTAATTTGCTCTTTGAGTCACAGGGAATAAAAAGAATAAATGGCCATAAATCACCAATACATTAGAAGAGGTCATAGTAGTCTATAGAGTAAAATTGGGCTTTTATTCATATCTAAAACTGCCACTTAAAAAAATAAATAAATAAAAGCTTGTAATGAAAACAATAATGGTATGATTTAAATACATAGCATATTCATATGAAGTTAATGTGATGTCTTTTATTTATTACAATAATGAATATAAAACTACTTGTTGGCCAACAGGGTGCCTGTAGAAACTGTGGCTGAAGACAAAGGAAGAGAAAAAGGGGAAGGCATGTTTGGAGGCAGAGAGAGAGAGAAGGAAAGGTAGGAGTGTGGAGGTGAGAGCAGGAAGTTAAAATGTAGGGACTATGACTGGTAGAGGTGGTGTGACAGAAGAGGATCCTAGGGATGGAATGAGGTGGAGGCAAATGATCTGGAAACCACTAAAGGAAGCAGGAAACAGAAGAGGAAGAAATCCTTTCTGATGCAACACCAAAAGGAGTTGTGTCTCTTTGTGCGAATGACCAGATCTTTTGCTTGTTAGGCAAATGTGTTAACCACTACACTTCAGAGCCACCCATTACAATAGTGAGTATATAGAAACATTTCTGAGGGGCGCTGGTCTCTAGGGTGACACCATTTGTTACTTTTATACACTGCTGATATATATATTTTTAGTTTTTTATTATATAGTTGCTTTTTCATAGCCATTGAACCACAGAAGCTTTAGTGTCTGTAACACTAATTTAAGCACAAGTTTTATGTAAATGAAAATAAAACTGAAACTAATATTTGTCAGTGTGATTTTATTTGTGTTTGCGGTGTAGTGATTTCTTATATACCCAATTTGCTCTTTTAATGCAATTACCAACTGTGTACACGTGGGGGCGCTGAGCTCTTGCACAGAAATCTGACTTTTAAAGCAGAGGCAGCACAACAACAGCTGCAAAACACGAACAAGATTATCGATTAAAATATTACCCAATAAAACATCAGTTTTATTAAACGATCACAGCTCTAAAACAAACATCCAATATAACCTGCAATATTGATCGATTTCCCCGCGCGCAGTCGATCTAGAGCTTGATCGATTCCTCCATTAAAACTCGTGTTCACACTAGTGTGACCAGCGCGCATTAAAAACGGACACCATCCATAATAAATTATCCAAACAAAACGGCAAAAGACACACACCGAACAATATACAGACTCGCACCAAAGTCTGGAACTTCCCACAGAAGAGCACTGACCTCCCCCCACACACCCACTACCTTTTAATGCTCCTGAGCCAATCACACGGCAGAAGGCAGCAAACTGTCAAGGGACACTTGTTACACACCTTTAACACGGACGTCTCCGGGACATTTTCCAGGATGGCAGTTTCCAGCCTACTTCTGAGCCTGGCTGCTCGGGCACTTACGTTTCTCTTCTTTCTGCTCGTCATTGCGTTTCTTGGCTACTGCTTGTACATTAAATACATTCATATGAAGTATGACCACATCCCCGGGCCGCCGAGGGACAGGTAGGAAAAGTCGTCGGCTGAAGCAGTTATGCGGACATTACTTGAGAGTAACTCGCTGTTTCCTCCTCAGTTTTTTCTTTGGACACTCACCAACGATGTTGAAGGCGATGAAAAATGACGGAATTATACACGACAAATTTCTGGAGTGGTAAGTTGAGCGCAAACAATGTTTTTATGCAGAAAAGCTAGCACAATATATAGCCAGTGTTTGGGACTGCTGCCAGCCAATGCTAGCTAGCCTGGCCGTATTGAACTGAATGCAGTTTCCTTTTTTCACAGCATATTTTGCCGCTAATTACCTGTTAATTTCTGCCTATGTAACAAATACATTACAGTACTTACTGTACTCTTTGTAATACCAGCTTTCAGAATCTTGTTATCAATATCATACGCCTTTAAAAGGTTTAATTAAGATGTCACCTGCAGGGCCGAGAAGTATGGACCTGTTTACAGGATAAATGTGCTTCACTACGTTTCACTGTGTACGTACTGTCCAGAGGCCACCAAGGTAAACACTCGTCACCTGACTGTTTTCACATCAGTACACATGTGTCATTAATAAAGGGTCTATTTCTGTGAATCTGTGAATTATTGTGATTAGCAGTACCTGTGTATCTCTGCTGTTTCAGTTTAAAATGACTACAGTGCAATAAACCTGTTGTGTGTGAAAGTGCACCATGAATACTGTTGGCAGAGGTCCCTGCTAATAAACAGTGCCAGCTACTGGCCTTTTTGGGACTTGTTCACATTTAACGCCCTCTTCTTCTTTATCAGACTTTAGTGTCATTTTGTTTCTGGTTTCAGGAAATCCTGATGTCCCCAAAGTACCCCAAACAGAAGTTTGCCTATAAAAGACTCTTCTACCTGTTTGGTCAAAGGTGATGTATCAGATTATCTGATTCGTTTAGTTGTGGCCAGACTTACATTCAGTCATCATAGGCATGAATGTCATGGTAATTTGGGGCTTTTAATTATTTCTTTAAACTGTTCTTTTTCCAGGGTGGAATGATTGTGCAGTTAGTATTTATATAGGATTTTCTTGAATCTGTAAAGGAGGCAAAAATATACATCCACTCATAAATGCTATAATAATTCATGGGGAAGTTTCTACAGTGTATGAGAAAGTTGATTCTGTTCATCTGGACGTAGCGTTTTCAGCTGGAGTGGGAGTGTATGTAGATATTTGAACCTGTGTGAAATTAATTCACACTTGTGAAGCCAGTTGTATCCTGTACAATCTTCCACCCCAGAGAAAGAAACGTTCAAAGAAATCATTAAAACATGACCTTAACATTTATGCCCCTGATGAATATATGTAAACTTCTGACCACAAGTAGTTTGTATTTATGTATCCATACATTACTGTTCAAACTAAATGCAACTCAGCAGTAACTTACCATGCTGTGTAGCTATGCTAGCAGTAATTTAACTATTTAAATAATACAAAGCATGCTTTGTGACAATGTAATGTGTTGAACTCCTGACTTTACAGAGTGAAAATTATTTGTGTTGCAATCATATTTTGCTATTTTTAATTAATTTTCTCAATATCTTTTCAGGTTCTTTGGAAATGGGCTGGTAACAGCACGGGATCATGAGCAGTGGTACAAACAGCGACGCATCATGGACCCCGCGTTCAGCAGCCTGTGAGTTTCGCAGTTATCACAAAAAGACACAACAGTCTGTGTGATTAACCACTTATCCAGGGTTGGAAACATTTTCCTTTTTTCTGTGCAACATTATCCTTTAATGAATTTCTGTGATAGTTTGTTGGGATGTCCTGGATGTGCTGCTTCTCCGTCTAAAGCTATCATTACTTCCAGGTATCTGAGAGGTCTAATGGGAACCTTCAATGAGAGGGCAGAGAAACTGATGGATAAACTTGCAGAGCTTGCTGACAGTAAAACAGAAGCTAATATGCTCCATCTTGTCAACTGTGTCACCCTGGATGTTATTAGTAAGGTATCATAGTCAGTTTTACAGATGCAACATGTTTGTTTGTTTGTTTGTTTTTAATTCTGATGAAGGCACAAGCTTTTATTTTTCTATTTATTTTTATCCAGTTTCTGAGCATGTTGTAAGTGTGAGTGTATGTCCATCCATGTCTTGATATTTCAGGTTGCCTTTGGGGTGGACTTGGACCTCTTGAAGAATAGTTCACCTTTCCCTAAAGCCATTGAGACATGTCTGAAAGGAATGGTTACCTATGTTAGAGACATATTTTTTGAGGTATTACTTCAGTGTTTGTTATTATGTATGTTAATATGTCTGCCAAGAACATTGTTGTCAGAATGCCATGCTAAACCCTTCAGTCTGCCATTCCAGTACAATCCAAAGAACAGAGGATACGTCAATGAGGTGAGGGAAGCGTGCCGCCTGCTCCGTACAACTGGAGCCAAGTGGATCGGTGAGAGAAAGACCGCCATGCAAAACGGTGACGAGGTCCCCAAAGACATCCTGACACAAATCATCAAAACTGCAAGCCAAGGTTGTAGTTCCTAAATTTCACATTTGGTTAGATAAGAGCAATATTTTAGTGTCTTTGTGATGAGACAAAGTAAATAAAACAAAAATGTTAAATATCAATGTATATGTCCATTCTCTTCTCATTTCAGAGGAAAACATGACTGAAGAAGATGAAGAATTCATGCTGGACAATTTTGTGACATTCTTCATTGCAGGTGAGTCTCTGTTGTTTCAGCTTTGATGTGTGAAATGCAGCTGGAAGCTTCTTTGTAGCGTGAGACGAAGCTCACTGTGCTGAAGAGTCCGTTTGATTTTTAGTTTTACACAATATGGTCACTGGTGTCTGTGTGAATTTGTATCCTGCTGCTGTGTGCTGCAGTTTAATGTTAATGGTAGAGCATACTGATATACAGCGAGTGCAGAATTATTAGGCAAATGAGTATTTTGTCCACATCATACTCTTCATGCATGTTGTCTTACTCCAAGCTGTATAGGCTCGAAAGCCTACTACCAATTAAGCATATTAGGTGATGTGCATCTCTGTAATGAGAAGGGGTGTGGTCTAATGACATCAACACCCTATATCAGGTGTGCATAATTATTAGGCAACTTCCTTTCCTTTGGCAAAATGGGTCAAAAGAAGGACTTGACAGGCTCAGAAAAGTCAAAAATAGTGAGATATCTTGCAGAGGGATGCAGCAGTCTTAAAATTGCAAAGCTTCTGAAGCGTGATCATCGAACAATCAAGTGTTTCATTCAAAATAGTCAACAGGGTCGCAAGAAGCGTGTGGAAAAACCAAGGCGCAAAATAACTGCCCATGAACTGAGAAAAGTCAAGCGTGCAGCTGCCAAGATGCCACTTGCCACCAGTTTGGCCATATTTCAGAGCTGCAACATCACTGGAGTGCCCAAAAGCACAAGGTGTGCAATACTCAGAGACATGGCCAAGGTAAGAAAGGCTGAAAGACGACCACCACTGAACAAGACACACAAGCTGAAACGTCAAGACTGGGCCAAGAAATATCTCAAGACTGATTTTTCTAAGGTTTTATGGACTGATGAAATGAGAGTGAGTCTTGATGGGCCAGATGGATGGGCCCATGGCTGGATTGGTAAAGGGCAGAGAGCTCCAGTCCGACTCAGACGCCAGCAAGGTGGAGGTGGAGTACTGGTTTGGGCTGGTATCATCAAAGATGAGCTTGTGGGGCCTTTTCGGGTTGAGGATGGAGTCAAGCTCAACTCCCAGTCCTACTGCCAGTTTCTGGAAGACACCTTCTTCAAGCAGTGGTACAGGAAGAAGTCTGCATCCTTCAAGAAAAACATGATTTTCATGCAGGACAATGCTCCATCACACGCGTCCAAGTACTCCACAGCGTGGCTGGCAAGAAAGGGTATAAAAGAAGAAAAACTAATGACATGGCCTCCTTGTTCACCTGATCTGAACCCCATTGAGAACCTGTGGTCCATCATCAAATGTGAGATTTACAAGGAGGGAAAACAGTACACCTCTCTGAACAGTGTCTGGGAGGCTGTGGTTGCTGCTGCATGCAATGTTGATGGTGAACAGATCAAAACACTGACAGAATCCATGGATGGCAGGCTTTTGAGTGTCCTTGCAAAGAAAGGTGGCTATATTGGTCGCTGATTTGTTTTTGTTTTGTTTTTGAATGTCAGAAATGTATATTTGTGAATGTGGAGATGTTATATTGGTTTCACTGGTAAAAATAAATAATTGAAATGGGTATATATTTGTTTTTTGTTAAGTTGCCTAATAATTATGCACAGTAATAGTCACCTGCACACACAGATATCCCCCTAAAATAGCTAAAACTAAAAACAAACTAAAAACTACTTCCAAAAACATTCAGCTTTGATATTAATGAGTTTTTTGGGTTCATTGAGAACATGGTTGTTGTTGTCAAAAATACAACTTGCCTAATAATTCTGCACTCCCTGTATGCTTATCCAGAGAGGCTGCATAATATCTCCACACACACTGTGTCACACAACTCTATTTCCTGTGTTACTGACTGTTTGTCTCAAATCCCCCCAAAACATTTAGATATATTTATTACTCTGTAAAAGATGCATGACCACATTTCAACACTTTTCAGCATTTCTTCTTTATTTCGATTGTCGTTTACAACTCGGCTGCAGCTTTTTTTTTTTTTTAGCTGTCAGCCACACACACAAACAACAGCTCACCCAGGACCCAGTCCAGACTTAAATGCAGTTGAGACGTTATGAGCTGATGGCACTCAGGTGTGTCCACCTTCCCCGTAGCCGCGCTACAGACCACGCTCCGCCACATACTCTTTTCAAACTTTGTTTGTGACTGGGACGACAACATTTGGAAATAAATAAAATAGCAATCAAGAAAAAGAAACGTATGATCTATTTTCGTTACATCATGCATTATTGACAAACTGGTAACATTTCAGGCCAAGAAACAACAGCCAATCAACTGGCTTTTTGCATCATGGAGCTTGGAAGACATCCTGAAATACTGGAGAAGTAAGAAGTCAAACAGAACATTTTCTATATTTTTGCATGAATATAACCTGAAACATCATCTGATTGAACCTACAAGGTCCTACAAGTAAAGAGGACTTAAACAAACAAAAGTCTGTGAGATCTTCAGAAATCTTCTTGCCGTGACACAGTTGTTGTACAGTCAGCCTGATCCCAGTTCTTACAATCAGTGTGTCCCTCAGATCTGATTGTAAACCCATTGTGTGAAAACAACTTCGTCTAATTTGATCCATCCAAATATCAAACATCAAAAATATTCCCAATCCTGAGATTATTATAAATCTGAAGCCCACAGACATTTATATAGATGTGCATTTTTCTCTATAAAAAAATTATTTTTGTCATCTGTTTAATTGGTTTCTACTTATTTACTCCTACGACCTGTGTTAAACTCTAAAGATGTTTTAGGTAATATTTATGCAGTTCTTATAACTGTATAATATATAGAGTGAATTTTGGTTTTCTAAATTGTATTTTTATTTCTTAGAGCAAAGAAAGAGGTCGATGACGTCATTGGGATGAAACGTGACATAAGCTATGATGACTTAGGAGAGCTGGTCTACCTGTCACAGGTACACGTGGTACACTTATTTGTTTATTTATTTATTTTAATAACTCACCCAAAGTGTGCACCGCTCATTGTAATCTTCCTTCAGGTGCTAAAAGAGACTCTGAGAATTTACGCCACAGCTCCGGGCACGTCTCGTGATGTTGCTGAAGACATGGTGATTGATGGTATCCACATACCCGGGGGATTTAGTGTTATTGTGAGTCATTTCAGTCCAGCTCTAAATGATAAATACATACTGAAGACATCAAATATATGAAGCAAGATATATGGAGTTATGTAGCAAAGGAAAAAAAGATAAATAACTCTAAATATGTTTTACAGATTCCTGAGCGTAGCCACCCTTAACTTTGTTGACAGCGCTGTAAACTCTTGGCCTTCTCTCAGTGAGCTTCATGATGTAGTCATCTGTTAGCTGATTGGTTCCTGCCATAATATCAATTCTAAGTAAAGAAAGAACTACAGCCCTTCATTATTTTAAGAACTGAAGGTCAGGCAGTCCGTAAAATTGCTAAAACTTTGAATGTGTCCCCAAGTGCATTCACAGAAACCATCAAGCACTACGATGAAACAGGCTCACATGAGGACTGCCCCAGGAAAGGAAGACCAAGAGTCTCAATTTAGTATTCTAAATTGAAGGTACACTGAACCAGCATGGCTACCACAGCATCCTGCAGCGACATGCCATCCCATCCAGTTTGTGTTCAGTTGGACCATCATTTATTTTTCAACAGGACAATGACCCCAAACACACCTCTAGGCTTTGTAAGGAGAGTGATGGAGGGCTGCCCCAGATGGCCTGGCCTCAAGTCACCTGACCTAAACCCAATCGAGATGGTTTGGGATGAGATGGACTGCAGAGTGAAGGCAAGAGGGTCAACAAGTGCTCAGCATCTCTGGGAACTCTTCAAGACTGTTGGAAAAACACTTTAGGCAATGACCTCATGAAGCTCATCGAGCGAATGCCAGGAGTGCAAAGGGTGGCTATTTGGAAGAATCTAAAATATAAAACATGTTTTGAGTTCCTTCACACTTTTTTGTTTATTACATAATTCCATATGAGTTCATTCAAAGTTTTAATGCGTTCAGTGAAAATCTACAATGTAAATAGTCATGAAAAAAAGGTAAAACCATCAAATAAGAAGATGTGTATGTATAAACAAAACTGTCACATAGTTGTCAGAAAAACATGTCTTATTTAAGCAAGTACAAATAAATTTATGATTTAAATGTGAAATTAACTATTTTCATATTCAGTTCAGCTCCTATGTGAGCGGGAGAATGGAGAGATTCTTCAAGGATCCACTGAGATTTGATCCCGACAGATTTCACCCAGATGCTCCCAAGTAAGGAACACACTGTTTCACCATGCTGACTTTATTACGTTTCATCTTTGCACACACTTTATTATCTCAGACTAAATCAGTGAAATGGATCACAGTAACTGAGGCTGCCTCTTATCTATTCAACAAGGCCTTATTACTGCTACTACCCCTTTGCCCTCGGTCCTCGCTCGTGTCTGGGACAGAACTTTGCTCAGGTGAGTATGGCTAAATAATGTGAAGACCCGCTCACCTATAAACACACTGACTCATCTCTGTGGGTTCTTTTGCTTTTTTAAAGATGGAGGCTAAAGTGGTGATGGCCAAACTGCTCCAGAGGTTTGACTTCACTCTTGTCCCGGGACAGACCTTTGACATCCTGGATGCTGGCACGCTCAGACCAAAGAGTGGAGTGTTGTGCACTTTGAATCACAGGGATTACAGAAAATAAGGCAACGTCACATAAGTCGTAGTAGAGCATAGAAGAAAAATAGGTTACTCTTTACTAATGTAAAAAAAAAAAAGAAAGTATACTAAAAGCATCAATGTGAATTTGATATAATAAATGTATTTTTTTATTACAATGATGAAAATATACGTGTTTGGTATTTTTTTTTTTTTTTTTTTTTTTTTTTTGATGATCACTGACTTTAATATTCTCTTTACTTTAATGTAGCTCTGTCATTGCTTTTTCATGGCTACCACAGGACTTTTAATGCCTATAACATTATCTTAATAATTCTGGACGTCAAAATTTTAAGTGAAGTTAAAATAAATTGATAATGTGTCTAAATTAGATTTTATTTGTGTTAATGGCATTACTAACAACAACAACAACAAAAACAAACCTTCAAGGTTAAAAGTACATCACACACAACTTTATTTAAAACAGAATCGTATTTGTGTTCAGATTTTTGAGCAATAAATAAATTGTGAATTTCAAGTGAAACAGTATAGAGTGAAAACACGAAAACAAAATGTTTCATTAAAAGGTGTTTTTTGCAGTAATAAAAAAATTTGCTAAAAGTGAATTTACTGATTACTTTTCAAAATCTGTTCTGTAAGTAAGTTGCAAACGGTTCACAAGATTTAATGTCCTTTTACATGGTGAATATCTGAATGTCAACCTGTTTATTTATTGTAAGAAATTGAAACACTCGACCTGTTTAAACATGATTGTAGAGACTGTCTCAGGCCGTACTTGCAAAAAATGTCAACTCCACCTCCATACACCATCCTGTGAGAACTGAAGATGTGCTGATGGAGCTTCAGTGAAAACCATTTTTCTTACTGTGTACAAACTCAACATTGCAAATATCCGTGAGTGTGTGTGTGTGTGTGTGTGAGAGAGAGAGAGAGAAACACATGCAGTCCCTCAATGATTTGACTCAATAAAGTATATAAAAAAAATAAAAAAGTGGGGTGAAACTACATGCACAATAAAAAAATAACACAAATGAATAACATACCAGTTTACATGCAAATAAGATAATATTACTGGATCTAAATCAATATTGTAATTTATTTATCACTCAATTCAGCCGTTCAGAAGTAGTTGTCTTTACGTGACTGTTTTTATTAGACTTATCAGAAGAGAAAACGCCTACAGATACTGTACGTGCTACTGGCAGCACAATGTTGGATTTTGAATGCAACACATTTCAGAATCTGTGAAAAGCATAAAAGCTGAGAAATGTCTCCAAACCTCACATGCACATGTGATGTGATCTGTCCACATCTGTGCATTTAATGTTGTTTATGTGAGAGAGAAAAATGACACTCATATTTTTAATGTTCATATTTGATCAATTAAACCTAAAAATCAATGGTCTGTATATATTCAGGTTTTGATGCAGGCATTTGTAAAACATGTTTACAGGTGTTTAAGTGACTTTCTATTTGTGTGTGGACTGAAAGACACATTTGTGAATATTCACAATGTTGTATACATTTGTAAATGTTTATGCTTTTAGATCAAATCATATAAAGTTACTTTTGAGATTTATCTCTTTCCATGCATAACCAATATAGGCATTATTAAATATCGGAGACAGTTCCTCATGTTCCCCAAACCTGAATCCAACTGAGAACCAATGGGAGCTTCTGCTTTGTTGCATCTAAATAGCACCACAGAGCTCACTGATGGTCTCACTTTTTGGCTGGTAATCACTTTTATGGCCACACATGGAAAACTCCTTTAAAATGCCTGTATCAAAACCTGAACGTTTGGCAGGGTGCCTGGATGAATCAGGACAACATCTGTCAATAATCTCATCAGGCGCTCATAATCTAATGCTGCCAGCAGTAACAAAGCCGCCAGCAGAAAGCAAAACTAGAGAAAAATTAGGAGTAATGAGGAGTGCATTGCAGAGCTCCAGCTGAAAAGCCATTCCACTTTTAGGAGGTTTTCTTGTTGTTGCGTCTCCAGTGAACCTCTTACTTTCATTTGCATCAAAGCAGCTGAAATGGATTCACAATGGTTTCTGCTTCCTAACATGTCGACATCCCAAGTTTAAGTGGGATATTGTGATGATGGAGTGTCGTCTTAACCCCTTAATTACCATTTTACAAGCGCTCTTTATATGACTGTAACTCTGTCATCATTTATTCTAGAGAGAAAATGCGAACGGTTTCGAAAATAAGAGAAGCTGCGCTTTGCGGGGATATTTGGTGTATTACGGTAGCACAAAGCGTTCACACGCTGCTGCTGTCTGAACATAGAAAAGTCAACTCCGCTTAGGTTTTACCATGTGCGCTTCGCACTATCGTAACTGCTCGGCCAGTTGGGCTACTGAGACATTTCAAACAGTTACTGTAAGGCGAGAAGACGAGCTTTAAAAAACGGTCCAATCACAGGTAAGAATTGATGACGCACGGAGCAGAGAGGCGGGTGTGGAGAAGCGGCAACGCCCCCAAAAATTCCTGGAAAACTGTGGGCTCAAGAACTTTTTGTATATATTTAGTATAGTTCATATTTAAAGTTGATGTTGTGTTGCATTATGTTCATGTTTCTACTTAACAATAAATCTGAAAAAACAGTCCGTTTATCTTTATTGTTACTCATTGTCATAACAATACAATATTGTAAAATGACTGCCAGATACTGAAAGCTGAGGTTTTTCCAAAAAACGGGCAAACGCATTCACTTATAGTATGACTTCTGTCCCTTTTACAACCAAAATGCCAAACAATACCAAATAAGTCCAGGCGGCCTGTATGATACTTGGTAAATAAAGGGTTAATGTTCTGAACTACGTACGCTACTTCAGTCTTAAGAGTCACTGATAACAGCCTCGCTGTTTTTATCTGACCGTGGACTTTCTAACTGAAAGGACAACCAGCTTTAACACGGACGTCTCCGGGACATTTTCCAGGATGGCAGTTTCCAGCCTACTTCTGAGCCTGGCTGCTCGGGCACTGACGTTTCTCTTCTTTCTGCTCGTCATTGCGTTTCTTGGCTACTGCTTGTACATTAAATACATTCATATGAAGTATGACCACATCCCGGGCCGCCGAGGGACAGGTAGGAAAAGTCGTCGGCTGAAGCAGTTATGCGGACATTACTTGAGAGTAACTCGCTGTTTCCTCCTCAGTTTTTTCCTTGGACACTCACCAACGATGTTGAAGGCCATGAAAAATGACGGAATTATACACGACAAATTTCTGGAGTGGTAAGTTGAGCGCAAACAATGTTTTTATGCAGAAAAGCTAGCACAATATATAGCCAGTGTTTGGGACTGCTGCCAGCCAATGCTAGCTAGCCTGGCCGTATTGAACTGAATGCAGTTTCCTTTTTTCACAGCATATTTTGCCGCTAATTGCTTGTTAATTTCTGCCTATGTAACAAATACATTACAGTACTTACTGTACTCTTTGTAATACCAGCTTTCAGAATCTTGTTATTAATATCATACGCCTTTAAAAGGTTTAATTAAGATGTCACCTGCAGGGCCGAGAAGTATGGACCTGTTTACAGGTTAAATGTGCTTCACTACGTTTCACTGTGTACGTACTGTCCAGAGGCCACCAAGGTAAACACTCGTCACCTGACTGTTTTCACATCAGTACACATGTGTCATTAATAAAGGGTCTATTTCTGTGAATCTGTGAATTATTGTGATTAGCAGTACCTGTGTATCTCTGCTGTTTCAGTTTAAAATGACTACAGTGCAATAAACCTGTTGTGTGTGAAAGTGCACCATGAATACTGTTGGCAGAGGTCCCTGCTAATAAACAGTGCCAGCTACTGGCCTTTTGGGACTTGTTCACATTTAACGCCCTCTTCTTCTTTATCAGACTTTAGTGTCATTTTGTTTCTGGTTTCAGGAAATCCTGATGTCCCCAAAGTACCCCAAGGATAAGTTTGCCTATAAAAGACTCTTCTACCTGTTTGGTCAAAGGTGATGTATCACTTCATTGTAGTTATGTCCATACTTTATTACTCATAATGAATAAAACTCGACAGTATTACCATGTTGTGAAACTCTCCTTGCTTCACATCTTAGTGCAGGTTGTTTAATTCAACCTGCATTGATGCCTATGATTACATTCAGTCATCATAGGCATCAATGTCATGGTAATTTTGGGCTTTTAATTATTTCTTTAAACTGTTCTTTTTCCAAGGTGGAATGATTGTGCAGTTAGTATTTATATAGGATTTTCTTGAATCTGTAAAGGAGGCAAAAATATACATCCACTCATAAATACTATAATAATTGGTGGGGAAGTTTCTACAGTGTATGAGAAAGTTGATTCTGTTCATCTGGACGTAGCGTTTTCAGCTGGAGTGGGAGTGTATGTAGATATTTGAACCTGTGTGAAATTAATTCACACTTGTGAAGCCAGTTGTATCCTGTACAATCTTCCACCCCAGAGAAAGAAACGTTCAAAGAAATCATTAAAACATGACCTTAACATTTATGCCCCTGATGAATATATGTAAACTTCTGACCACAAGTAGTTTGTATTTATGTATCCATACATTACTGTTCAAACTAAATGCAACTCAGCAGTAACTTAGCATGCTGTGTAGCTATGCTAGCAGTAATTTAACTATTTAAATAATACAAAGCATGCTTTGTGACAATGTAATGTGTTGAACTCCTGACTTTACAGAGTGAAAATTATTTGTGTTGCAATCATATTTTGCTATTTTTAAGTCATTCTCTCAATATTTTTTCAGGTTCTTTGGAAATGGGCTGATAACAGCACGGGATCATGAGCAGTGGTACAAACAGCGACGCATCATGGACCCTGCGTTCAGCAGCCTGTGAGTTATGGAATTATAGCAACGTGCCAGAATAAAGTGTCTGCTGAGCTACCTGTTTATATCCAGTGTTTACAGTCATACTGGCTATAAATCAGTATTGTTGATGATCCTTTAATTGGTGTTCCTGTGTCTCAAACTTTTGTTTTTTCCAGGTATCTGAGAGGTCTAATGGGAACCTTCAATGAGAGGGCAGAGAAACTGATGGATAAACTTGCAGAGCTTGCTGACAGTAAAACAGAAGCTAATATGCTTCATCTTGTCAACTGTGTCACTCTGGATGTTATTAGTAAGGTATCATAGTCAGTTTTACAGATGCAACATGTTTGTTTGTTTGTTTTTAATTCTGATGAAGGCACAAGCTTTTATTTTTCTATTTATTTTTATCCAGTTTCTGAGCATGTTGTAAGTGTGAGTGTATGTCCATCCATGTCTTGATATTTCAGGTTGCCTTTGGGGTGGACTTGGACCTCTTGAAGAATAGTTCACCTTTCCCTAAAGCCATTGAGACATGTCTGAAAGGAATGGTTACCTATGTTAGAGACATATTTTTTGAGGTATTACTTCAGTGTTTGTTATTATGTATGTTAATATGTCTGCCAAGAACATTGTTGTCAGAATGCCATGCTAAACCTTTCAGTCTGCCATTCCAGTACAATCCAAAGAACAGAGGATACGTCAATGAGGTGAGGGAAGCGTGCCGCCTGCTCCGTACAACTGGAGCCAAGTGGATCGGTGAGAGAAAGACCGCCATGCAAAACGGTGACGAGGTCCCCAAAGACATCCTGACACAAATCATCAAAACTGCAAGCCAAGGTTGTAGTTCCTAAATTTCACATTTGGTTAGATAAGAGCAATATTTTAGTGTCTTTGTGATGAGACGAAATGAATAAAACAAAAATGTGACCCACAGTTTTTGATGCCTTCTCAGCACAGCCCTCACACATTTAGCCTCCAAGAACACCAGGTTCGCAGTGTGTTTAGAAGAGTAAATCAGAGGAAAGCTGCTGGCCCTGACAGAATAACTGGTAGAGTGCTCAAAGCCTGCGCTGTCTAGTTGGCTCCTGTGTTCACCAGACTATTCAACCTCTCCCTGTCACATGCCACTGTCCCTCACTGCCTGAAATCAGCAACAATAGTCCCAGTCCCCAGTTCCACCACCATCAGTAGCCTCAGCGACTATAGACCCTTCACACTGACTCCAGTGGTTGCAAAGTACTTTGAGACGCTGGTCCTAAAGCACATAAAGGACTGCCTCTCACCCAGGTTCGACCCCCATCAGTTTGCCTATAAAGCAAACAAGTCCACCAATGATGCAATTTCCACCACCCTCCACTCCGCTCTGCATCACCTGCAGAGTCCCGGGACATCAGTAAGGATGCTCTTCATTGACTTCAGCTCAGCCTTCAATACCATCATCCCAGACAATCTTATAGCCAAGCTGGTAAACTTGGACAGGTAAACAGGCTGCGGACTGACCTACTAGTGTCTTTCTACCGAGCCATAATCGAGAGTGTGCTGGTGCACACCATCCCTGGGTGGTACGCTGGTTGCATAAGAGCTGACAAAAAGAGACTACAGAGGGTCATCAGAAGGTGATCGGCTGTCTACTCTCCTCCCTGGACTTAATTGCCAGCTCAAGATGTCTCTCCAGAGCCAGAGCAAATATAAAAGACCACCTCCACCCTAACCTCTTCAACAACCTGCCCTCTGGAAAAAGGTTCAGATCCATCATGTGCAAAACCAATAGACTAAAAAAACAGCTTCTTTCTGTGGGCTGTCAGATCGCTTAATGGAAACTAAGAGTGTGAACAGACTTCTCCCATACAACCACTCTGACGCTGCTATTGATCAACTATGTTGCTGCCATCCCATGTGCAATATCTCAGTCTTTCCTTCTTCTGTGTAGTATTTTTGGCCCATGTGCAATATTTTGGTCTCAGTGGAATTACCATCCCCACCCCAAATGACCATAGCCCTTCCACCCTTATATTTATTTATTTATTAATTAATTAAGTTATTTATTTATTATATTGTATTATATAACTGCCCTTGAATATAGCCCCACAATGTTTCTGTTTCAATGTTTCTACACATACACCATGTATATAGTTTACTCACATGTATGTATACATATATATTGCCTTTAATTTTTCTTCATTGTATATTGTTTTCTTTACTTTTGCACCTTTGTGGTCCAGCTACCCAGATTCGCTGTGCAAGAAACCGCACAATGACAAAAAAAGCTCTAAGTCTAAATATGGTGCATGTGGTCTGTAAGTAATGGTGGAAACCAGGAGAAGTTAAATATCAATGTATATGTCCATTCTCTTCTCATTTCAGAGGAAAACATGACTGAAGAAGATGAAGAATTCATGCTGGACAATTTTGTGACATTCTTCATTGCAGGTGAGTCTCTGTTGTTTCAGCTTTGATGTGTGAAATGCAGCTGGAAGCTTCTTTGTAGCGTGAGACGAAGCTCACTGTGCTGAAGAGTCCGTTTGATTTTCAGTTTTACACAATATGGTCACTGGTGTCTGTGTGAATTTGTATCCTGCTGCTGTGTGCTGCAGTTTAATGTTAATGGTAGAGCATACTGATATATGCTTATCCAGAGAGGCTGCATAATATCTCCACACACACTGTGTCACACAACTCTAGTTCCTGTGTCACTGACTGTTTGTCTCAAATGTAAAAAAAAATACATTTTTATTACTCTTTTCAAACTTTGTTTGTGACCAGGACGATAACATTTGTAAATAAATAAAATAGCAACAAAGAAAAAGAAACATATGATCTATTTTTGTTACAAAATGATATTATTGACTTTAAGTTAACTGGGCTTTTTAAGACTCACACTTGTGATGTAGAAATTAGGAATACAACCTCTTGAGTGAGAGTTGCATGGCTGTTTCCTTTTGAAGTAATATTCTGACGCATTATTGACAAACTGGTAACATTTCAGGCCAAGAAACAACAGCCAATCAACTGGCTTTTTGCATCATGGAGCTTGGAAGACATCCTGAAATACTGGAGAAGTAAGAAGTCAAACAGAACATTTTCTATATTTTTGCATGAATATAACCTGAAACATAATCTGATTGAACCTACAAGGTCCTAAAAATAAAGAGGACTTAAACAAACAAAAGTCTGTGAGATCTTCAGAAATCTTCTTGCCGTGACACAGTTGTTGTACAGTCAGCCTGATCCCAGTTCTTAAAATCAGTGTGTCCCTCAGATCTGATTGTCAACCCGTTGTGTGAAAGTAACTTCTTCTAATTTGATCCATCCAAATATCAAACATCAAAAATTTTTGGTTTTCTAAATTGTATTTTTATTTCTTAGAGTGAAGAAAGAGGTCGATGATGTCATTGGGATGAAATGTGACATAAGCTATGACGACTTAGGAGAGCTGGTCTACCTGTCACAGGTACATTTATTTCTTTATTTATTTTAATAACTTTTTTGTGCATTTGTGTCCGCCAGTGTCTAAGTGATTATTAAGGTTGCTTAGTTTTGTCAATAAAAAATTAGTACCGGTGCGCTGAAACTCACACATCAGTGTCATGTCAAAATCTTTTCCTTATGGGGGTAAAAGGACACATTTTTATGTTCCTGCATGCGGTGGTGGTTTTTGATATGAGCGACATGGGCAGTTGTCCAGGGCAGCATTGTGGTGGTGGTGGCATCATGGCATCGACAAAAAAGTTGCTCGCACCCACACTGCCCCGACATCATGCCAGCGCATTTTGGGGATTGCATGGGCACCGATCAGTTTTCTATTGCCCATTTGCTGCTTGCCACACAGGAAGGAGAGGGGCAGGGCAGCAGAGGGTTCTCAAACCAAACAAACCAACAAACTAGGGCTGTATCCTGAAACAAGATAACATGCATTAGTAGGGATTGGGAAAACTTCTGTTTACCTTTGTTAGCCACCTGGCTATGATACTAAACAGTAGACACTGATGTGGCTTATTGAATTTTTTGTACTGTGTTCAGTATAATATTAATTAGCCATTAATTGGACGAGGTGTATTGTTGATCTGTCTGCTATTCTCAATGTATGATGAATTATAATGGCTGTTTGTTAGCCATTTGCATACTCTCACTCTCTTTATATAAAATATTTATCTGGTTAATTTCAGTGTGGTTTCGACAACAGTTTTCACAATAACAAGTATTAATGTACAATCCTTAATATGTTTTGTGTGTGTGCGTGTGTGTATGTCGGGGGCGGGGTTACCCTCTCATTGTAATCGTCCTTCAGGTGCTAAAAGAGACTCTGAGAATTTACCCCACAGCTGTGGGCACGTCTCGTGATGTTGCTGAAGACATGGTCATTGATGGTATCCACATACCTGGAGGATTTAGTGTTTTTGTGAGTTATTTTTCTTCTTAACATGTTTGTAGCTCTAAAAGAGAAATCGAGTTTCAGGTTTATATGTATAAAAGAAATTGGCACCAAAAATATTAACAAAACAGGTCAACTGTTATTGTACTATTTCAAACAATTGCAAACAAATACATTTATGATTAAAATGTGAAATTAAATCTTTTCATATTTAGTTCAACTCCTATGTGAGCGGGAGAATGGAGAGATTCTTCAAGGATCCACTGAGATTTGATCCCGACAGATTTCACCCAGATGCTCCCAAGTAAGGAACACACTGTTTCACCATGCTGACTTTATTACGTTTCATCTTTGCACACACTTTATTATCTCAGACTAAATGAGTGAAATGGTTCACAGTAACTGAGGCTGCCTCTTATCTGTTCAACAAGGCCTTATTACTGCTACTACCCCTTTGCCCTCGGTCCTCGCTCGTGTCTGGGACAGAACTTTGCTCAGGTAAGGATGACAGCATAAGTCAACATGATGACCCGCTCACCTATAAACACACTGACTCATCTCTGTGGGTTCTTTTGTTTTTTTAAAGATGGAGGCTAAAGTGGTGATGGCCAAACTGCTCCAGAGGTTTGACTTCACTCTTGTCCCGGGACAGACCTTTGACATCCTGGATGCTGGCACTCTCAGACCTAAGAGTGGAGTGTTGTGCAGTTTGAGTCACAGGGATTACAGAAAATAAATGATCTTAAAGTACTTTACATAAAAAGTGGTCTATTTTTGGTCCCTGAGATATATTAATATAAGCAGAAAGAAGAAGTACAGTTTCAACAGTATGTCTCAGTTTTTCTACATGATTAAGAAATGCTTCTTTAGTAACTGAGATCAGCACAACTCTTTGAGTCTAAATTGTAGAAATAAATGTGTAAAAAGATCATTGTCAAGAACAGAATGGATTTTCTCTTCTTTTTTAAATTTTGTTTTACTGAGGACTTGTTGTTTTTGTTGTTGTTTTTTTGTTGCTGTTTTTATTTTTACAATAACAAAAAACCCTAAAATTTCTATAGTAGATGGTGAAAAATAGGAACTTTTCTGTCATTAAATTGTTTATTTACGACTGAATTTCATTGCTGTAATATTAATGGCCATGGGCCAATTTGGCCCCCGGCCTCATGTTTGACACCTCTGTTTTAAAGGGTAAAACTGATTGATTTGATTTATATTCCCGTCTAAAACTTGTGATTTAAAAAAATTGAATTTAAAGAAAAAATTGTGTCATGTATGAACTACACTGTAAATTCATATGAAATGAATGTAATTATTCTTATGTCTTCATTACAATAATATATATGGTAAAATTATGGGGAGTGCTGGGTATAATACCATTTGCACTTGGCATTTAATCTTGCACAAAATCATCACATAGTTTGATGTAGTGACTTTTTTGTAATAACCAGTGAGCCAAGGAACCTTTTGTGCCTGCATAGCATTCAAGATTTTCTTAAAAATGCTGCATGTTATGGAAATGAAAATAAATTTTGAGATCCCACAGAATTTTTTGTTTAAGTCTGTGTACTTCCAAGATGCTGTGCCATCCTGCTACAAATCACATCACCCCAGTGCCAAAGAAACCCTCAGTCACCTGCTTAAGTGACTATAGCCTTGACATGATGGCACAATTGTTGCGCAAAGTTTGGTATGAATCACATTAAGTAGGTGGAGAATACAACAGTCGTGGGTCTGATCCGGGACAGCGATGTGAGCCAGTGCAGGGAGATAGTGGAGCTTTTCACAAAGTGGATCAGCAACAACAACCTTCTCCTGAATGTGAATAAAACCAAGGAACTGGTGACTGACTTCAGGATGAAACGGCCCTCGTTCAGACTTTTCTACATCAACGACACCGCAGCAGAGAGCATGGAGCACATGAAATTCCTGGGAGTTGATGTGATGCACGGTCTGTCCCTGCACACTACCTCACTTCTCAAGAAAGGCTGAAAAGGTCACATCTGAGTCCAGATGTTCTCACCACCTCCTAAAGAGGCACCGCTGAGAGTTTGCTGACAAGCAGCATATCTCTAGCACGAGAACGAGGACAAGTGGAGTCACCCTGCCATCTATTTAGGGCCTGGCCAAACAACGCTGCAAAAAAACCCTTATCAGGACACCTCACACCCCGACCACAGTCTGTTCTCACTCCTGCTTTCAGGCAGACAGTAACGTAGAGTTGCAGGTCATTGCAGTTCTGTGGAAGCTTCTTTCCAACCACCATCAGACTGTTGCACAGCACAGAAACAGCTGCTATTTTGTAGATTATTAGACTACAAATCTGTCAAGAAAGAATTTTCAGTGCAATCAGCTCATCGGCTCTCTTGTGCAATAATTGAATCATTTTTATTTGTGTTTTCAAATATGCAGCACTGTTTTGATATTTTACATTTATTTATGTATCACACTTGCCTCTTTTTAAACTTTGTAATGAGGTTTTTTGTGTTTTTATGTGAGCTCATGCAACATATTTTCCTTCTGCATTGGTTTCCTGAGGTTGTGCTGAATGACAGTAAAATGAGTTTTGAACCCTGAATCCCTCTGAGTCAGTCTTGAAACCTCTGAAATAACCAGCGTGATGGAGAACTGCTACTTTTGTTTTCTTTTAGCTTGGCCTGAACTATAAACTATAAACAAGTACTTTGATGGTGGGTTTCTAAGCAAAGGCTGAGGGAATGGAGCGAAGGAATGAGAGAAATGAAGAGGACCAGGGATGTAAATAAAATGAAAACTGTGTAAATGCTATAATTTTCTACTTTTTAAGGCAGGTATGTATGCACTTTTCTTAAACTGATATATTCCTTTTAACAGGATGAGCTAGATGACGTCACACAGGTTTAGAACACGTTCCATCAGGCCATGGAAAAACACTAATATCTACAGTTGTCGGCCCAGTGGGAAGCACACATTGTGAGAATGGCTCATTTCAAATGCATTTACTACTGTGTTGCAGGAGCATGCCCTAGTGTAGTGATGAGGACCCTAAAACTAGAGAAAAGTCAGTCAGGAAAGATAAAGAGAGAGCAATGGACTGTTTCCTTAACCCATTGTGGGGGTTGTCTTTTTGTTGCGTCTCCAGTGCACCTGTTCCCACTTTTATTTATTCCATAGCAGGTGACATGGAGACGCAATCAGAGGTGCAGTACTATTTGTTTGAGCACCAGAGCACAGCTATTGTTGGAGCTGAGAAGAAGAAGAAGTAATTTGACAGCTTTGATCATTTGGTGTGTCTCTGTACACTGTCCTGCTTGAAGTGTGCTTTAGCAAGGAATTAATTAGAGTACATGTATCCTACTTCCTCATTTGGAGAAAAAAAAAGTGGTTTCCATTTTCTGAATGGACAGACTGATCTATATCCCTGAAATTTACCTGACCTTGTGCCACAGTGCAATGATCAAGTGTTGCATTAACTGTTAGTCTTGGAGTGCTTGAGGAACAGCTCATTTGTGTACACAGCAGTGGGTGGATATGCATGTTTGATTTGGCACAGATTTTTTGTCGGATGCCCTTCTTGACACAACCTTCCCATTAAGAGTACATCAGCTTGTGATCCCCTGAGGCCCCTTTGTGTCGCCTTTCGGTCTTAAAAGAGGGACCTTTCGCGGCGTTATCCGCAGCGGACTTCCTAACAGAAAGGACAACCATCAGGATGGCAGTTTTCAGCACACTTCTAACTTTGGCAGCCCAGGCTCTTACATTTCTCTTCTTTCTGCTTATCGTTGCGTTTCTTGCATACTGCTTGTACGTTAAACACATTCATATGAAATATGACCACATACCCGGTCCACCGAGGGACAGGTGGGTAAAGTCATTGGGTGAAACACTTGTGCTGACATTATGTGAGACCGATTTTGTTAATTTAAAACCCTTCTCCCCAGTTTTCTCCTCGGACAATCGCCGACGTTTTCAAGGATATTAAAAAATGGCGGAAATGTGCACGAAAAATTCCTGGAGTGGTAAGTTAAGTCAAAACTGGGTTTTTGTGCAGTTGAAAATGGCACGTGAGTGTCAGTAATGATGTTTAAACGTATCATTTAAATGACAGCATGTCGTTTACAGGGCAGAGGAGTATGGGCCTGTGTGCAGGATAAATGCTCTTCATTATGTTCTAGTGTCTGTGTCGTGTCCAGAGGCAACAAAGGTAAACGGCTACAACAGCATTCCCCAAAAATAGTATGAAAGTGCGCTCGTGGACGCGTTTGGTACAAATCCCGCAGTTAACCTCAGAGTGTGAAATAGTGAAGTTTGTTTTGTATCAATAAGCATAACTCTTGATAAAATTCGCATTAAGTCAACTTTCTGTTCAATGTTTTTCTGTCGTTTTGCTTCTGGCTTCAGGTAATATTGATGTCCTCAAAGTACTCCAAGGATACATTTTCTTACAAGAGACTTGCCAACCTGTTTGGTCAAAGGTCAGTCTGCTTCAGTCGCTTTTAATTTTTATAAGGATACACTAATTCAAGGGGAGAGTTAGCAAGAAAGACCTGGGTTTAAATCCACCATCTGGCCCGGCCTTTCTGCGTGGGCATGTTCTCCATGTGTCTGCTTGGGTTCTCTCTGAGCAGAGGTTAGATTAACAGGATGGTGACCTGTCCAGGGTAAAAACACCCTAACCCCCCCACACTTTTTTGAGTTTGGTTGGTATCAGTCAAATAAGGCTGATATCAGCAGATACCAGTGTGTGTGACTTGCATTCATTTACCAATATTTAGTGGTAGACGTGAGCTTTGTGATACTGTGGTTTGTTCAATTCCTTTTACTAATATTAAGACGGGTATAATACTATCCTGTAATGTTAGTTTAACAAAGTAAAAATCAACTGACTTACAATGCCAAACTGTTTAAACCCTTATTTTTTTCAAATTTGTGAAAAAGTATGATCTCAACTGTCTTCTTTGAAGGCTCTTAGGCAATGGGCTGGTAACGGCACAGGATCATGAGCAGTGGTACAAACAGCGCCGGATCATAGACCCCGCGTTCAGCAGCCTGTAAGTTTCACAGTTGTTACAAAAAGACACAACAGTCTCCTTGATTAACCACTTGTCCAGGGTTGGAAACATTTTCCTTTTTTCTGTGCAACATTATCCTTTAATGAATTTCTGTGATAGTTTGTTGGGATGTCCTGGATGTGCTGCTTCTCCGTCTAAAGCTATCATTACTTCCAGGTATCTGAGAGGTCTAATGGGAACCTTCAATGAGAGGGCAGAGAAACTGATGGATAAACTTGCAGAGCTTGCTGACAGTAAAACGGAAGCTAATATGCTTCATCTTGTCAACTGTGTCACCCTGGATGTTATTGCTAAGGTTTTATATTACAGTCAGTTTTACAGCTTCTGAAGGGTGTGCGTGCATATTTGTGTATACTTTTTCTTTCTTGATAAATTTCAGGTTGCCTTTGGGGTGGACTTGGACCTGCTGAGGAATACTTCACCTCTCCCTAAAGCCATTGAGACATGTCTGAAAGGAATGGTTACCTATGTTAGAGACATATTTTTTGAGGTATTCGAGATTTAGATTCTTTTTTGTTTAGTATGTTTGACAAAAGCCTTGTTAACAGTGTGACATGTTAAATTCTTCAATCTGCAATTCCAGTTCAATCCAAAGAACAGATCGTATATTAATGAGGTGAGGGAAGCGTGCCGCCTGCTGCGTACAACTGGAGCTCAGTGGATCCACGAGAGGAAGATCGCCATTGAAAACGGTGACGAGGTTCCCAGGGACATCCTGACACAAATCCTCAAAACTGCCAATCAAGGTTGTAGTCCCTAAATTTGATTTGACTGGATAAGAGCAATAATAAAGAATCTTTTTGTCAGGATAGAACAGATCTTAAACCACTATCAATATTACACAGAGTAAAGAAATACAATGAAGATCAATGAAAAGACATCACATTCTCAGTGTGTGGGACGGCGCCATGCTGCGTGGCAGCCTGCTGCAGTAGCTCTTGTGTGTTTTGTTGTTTGTTTGCTTAATCCCTTACTCAGTTATTCTTAATTCTTAGTAAGTTTACTACTTTGTTATTTTTATACAGCTTTTTTTTCTTGCTCGCGGTAAAATAAAAGGATAATTGAATAATATAACATTGGTCACGCACATCAACATGTAAAGATGTAAGAAATAAATATGTAAAGTCCAGATTAATCCACTCCATAATGCAGCCTGTGCACTTAAAATGTAAGATGGGAAAATATTGTTTTACAGTGAAATTAAAATGAAATTGTGCGCTACTTTGTTACTGTACTTAAAATCACTTGCAGTATGATTTGTCTCCATTCCTGTACTTACTACTGAAATTTACTTACAAGATAATTATTTCTTAACCTGGTCAAATGAACATGAAGAATAATATTTTTTTTTTTTCCAGCTGCTGGACCAAAGGAATCTCTAAAATATTCAATAAATTAAATGTTTATCATCCTACCATCGTATTAGCCATGGAGGTTTGTGTTTATCGGTTTATGAATGGAGGCAGAATATAAATACATGACTGATCATTTTTAAATGCGGTGCTTGTAAGTACAGGACATAGACAAAGAAATCAAATATTAATTAACATGTCAATGTTCTTATTTCAGAGAAAAGCATGACTGAGGAAGATGAACAGTTTATGTTGGACAATTTAGTGACATTCTTCATTGCTGGTGAGTTTCTGCTATTTCAGCTTTAATGTTTACAATGCTGTGACAGACCCGTCCCTCCTCCAGTGACAGGCTCCTGCAGCTCGCATAGTTACGTCATGGTCACAAGCTTTAGTGTGAATTTTTATATAACTGTATTTATTGGCAAGTTTTGATCTAGTTATTCACAACATGCATATAGTACACACGAACATAAATTACTGACTAAATGAGCTGTGTACATTACAAAAGACTGTATATAAAAGATGGAAATTCAAGGAAGCTTTATTGTCATTCTCATCGCATGTTTACATGAGGTGGAACGAAATTATGTACCCACGGTCCCGGTTTTCCATAAAAACAACAGAATGACAAGTAATAAAATGGTACCAAATAGTAATAAAGTATACAAATAAGAGAAGTGCAGCAACCTGAGTAACAGTATGGAGTATAGATATAGAAGTGTAGGTATAAATATTTTAGCAGCAAAGTATCAGTAGTGATTAAGGCGCTATAGTAGCAGTTTCTTGTCCATTATGTATTGAAGTCTCACAGCTTCTGGAATGAAACGGTTTCTCAGTCTGGTGGTTTTGCATTAAATGCTCCTCAGCCTCCTGCCTGAGGGGAGTGGAACAAAGAGTGTGTGCTGGGTGAGTGGGGTCCTTCATGATACAGGTGGCCCTCTTCCTGCATCAGGTGTATATTTCTGTGATGGTTGGGAGGCTGCCTCTGACAACTCTGTGCAGCCCTCACCACCCTCTGTAGGGCTTTCTTCTGCCACAGTGCGGTTTCCGTGCCACACGTTGATGCCAGAGCAGCGGTCCCCAACCCCCGGGCCTCGTACCGGTCCATGAAAATATTGTCGGGCATAAACCGGTCCGTGAGGCAAAAAAGGTTGGGGACCGCTGTGCCAGAGCACAGAACACTCTCCGCTGCACATCTATAAAAGGAGCTGAGGACTGAGCTTTCAAGTCTCGCACGCCTCAACCGCCTCAGGAAGCAGAGCCTCTGGTGTGCCTTCCTGATCAGACAGGAAGTGTTGTTTTTCCAGGTAAGGTTGTTATCCAGGTGCATACCCAGGTACTTGTAGCTGGCTACTACTTCAACTGCAGAACCTCCGACGTGTGTGTGTGTCTTCCCCTCCTGAAGTCCACAATCATTTCCTTCGTCTTCTTCCCATTTAAGCAGAGATTGTTTTTCCCGCACCAATCCTCCAAGTGTTCCACCTCCTTCCTGTAGCTGGTCTCGTCGTTGTTTGTGATGCATTCCATCACAGCTGTCGTCCGCAAACTTTACAATATGACAGCCAGGGTGGTTAAGTGAGCAGTCATATGTATCAGCGTGAACAGGAGGGGTCTTAGCACACAGCCCTGAGGGGAGCCAGTGCTGAGGACTATGGAAGATGAGGAGACATTGTGGATCCTCACAGACTGTTGGTCATGCAGTCCAGAACCTAGTTGCTCCATAAAGACTAATAGTTTCTAGGTCTGAAAAGTGACACATGTATTGCAATGCCTTAAAGCTACATTGTTTATAATGTTGTCTTTGTATGGACATTTATTTATGGTGTCTTTGGACGTTCATGAGGAAAAGACCAGTGTTCTTGTTTACGCTGTCAGATCTACATTCTGACTGTAAGCAATGGAAAAACAGCAGCGTCTTTTATATATAGTTTATGTTGGAACTGCTTTCACTTAATTTTTCAGTCAACAGATTTGTGTCGATAATAAGAATACAACCGCTTAAGTGAGTTGGTTCACTTTAAGGTGGTATTGTGATTCAATTTTAAAACATTTGTGCTATTTCAGGCCAAGAAACAACAGCCAATCAGCTGGCTTTTTGCATCATGGAACTTGGAAGACATCCTGATATACTGGAGAAGTAAGAAGTCAAAATATAGCACATAACAGTTTCCATTAGAACAAGTGAACTTTGGTTTCTGATGGAGTTTTCTCATTTCTCAGAGCAAAGAAAGAAGTGGACGATGTTATTGGGATGAAACATGAAATAAGCTACGATGACCTGGGCAAGTTGGTCTACCTGTCACAGGTACATGTGGCAATTGTGGTAATGTTTTTAGTGTGAATCCATAAGATTAAAAATCAAAGTTCGTCAACTAACAATGAAAAGCTGCATCAACAGTTAACCTACTCTCTTATACTTGTGCGTTATGACACAAGACCTGTTTACAGGCAGGGATAGCTCAGTAGGTAGTGTGGTGGCCCCACGACCGGAAGGTCGGGGGTTCAAATCTGAACCGACTGGCTACCCTGAGGTACCCCTGAGCAAGGTACCACTGCTCCCCTGCATTCACTGGGTGAATGGGTTAAATGCAGAGGAGTAATTTCCCTACGAGGACTAACACATCACAGGTTTTCCTGTAATCTTCCCCCAGGTGTTAAAAGAGACTCTGAGAATGTACCCCACAGCTCCGGGCACATCTCGTCATATTGCTGAAGACATGGTCATTGATGGTATCCACATACCTGGAGGATTTATTGCTCTTGTGAGTTGTGTAGATTTTAAATATGTTTTAATACCTTCTGCTTTGAAGATAGATCTCTCTCTCTCTCTCTCTCTCTCTCTCTCTCTCTCTCTCTCTCTCTCTCTCTCTCTCTCTCTCTCTCTCTCTCTCTCTCTCTCTCTATATATGTATGCGTGTGTGTACATATATATATATATATATATATATATATATATATATATATACATGTACATGTACATGTACATGTACATGTACATGTATATATATATATATATATATATATATATATATATATACATGTACATGTACATGTACATATATATACGTACATGTACATATATATATATATACATGTACATGTACATGTACATATATATACGTACATGTACATATATATATATATACATGTACATATATATATATATACGTACATGTACATATATATATATACGTACATGTACGTATATATACATATACGTACATGTACGTATATATACATATACGTACATGTACGTATATATACATATACGTACATGTACATATATATACATATACGTACATGTACATATATATGTGTGTGTGTGTATGTATATGTATATATATATATGTATATATATGTATATATGTATATATATATGTATATATATGTATATATGTATATATATTCTTTTTTTTTTTTTTTTTAAATAGAGGCGTATGCTTCTATCTAATCACTTACTCAAACAGAACCCAAACAGCCCCCCACCAGCTTAAAAGTCCTTTAAAAAAGTTACCTGGAATCGAGATAAATAATAAATAAACTGTTCTAATGTTTAGTTCAGCTTCTATGTGAGCGGGAGACTGGAGAAATTCTTCAAGGATCCACTGAGATTTGATCCACCCAGATGCTCCCAAGTAAGGAACACACTGTTTCACCATGCTGACATGTTTTATTCTTCTCTTTTGGTCATTATCTAATGACGAAAACAGTTCAGTAACTGAGGCTGTCTCTTATCTGTTCAACAAGGCCTTATTACTGGCACTACCCTTTTTCCCTCGGTCCTCGTTCGTGCCTGGGAAAGAACTTTGCTCAGGTGAGTATGGCTAAATAATGTGAAGACCCGCTCACCTATAAACACACTGACTTATCTCTGTGGGCACTGTTCTGTTTTTGTTTTTGTGTTTTTGTTTTTTTTAAAGATGGAGGCTAAAGTGGTGATGGCCAAACTGCTCCAGAGGTTTGACTTCACTCTTGTCCCGGGACAGACCTTTGACATCCTGGATGCTGGCACGCTCAGACCAAAGAGTGGAGTGTTGTGCACTTTGAATCACAGGGATTACAGAAAATAAGGCAACGTCACATAAGTCGTAGTAGAGCATAGAAGAAAAATACTAATGCAAACAAAAAACATATACTAAAAGCATTAATGTGAATTTGATATAATAAATATTTTTATTAAAAAAAACATTAATGAAAATTGTTTGGTTTTTTTCTGATGATCACTGACTTTAATATTCTCTTTACTTTAATGTAGCTCTGTCATTGCTTTTTCATGACTACCACAGGACTTTTAATGCCTATAACATTAACTTAATAATTCTGGACGTCAATGTTTTAAGTGAAGTTAAAATAATTGAATGTCTCTAAATCAGATTTTATTTGTGTTAATGGCATTACTGACAACAACAAAAAACAAACCTTCATGGTTAAAAGTACATCACACACAACTTTATTTAAAACAGAATCGTATTTGTGTTCACATTTTTGAGCAATAAATTGTGAATTTCAAGTGAAACAGTATAGAGTGAAAACACGAAAACAAAATGCAAAAAAACACGTTTTAATGAAACGGTAATAAAAAAGATTTGCTAAAAGTGAATTTACTGATTACTTTTCAAAATCTGTTCTGTAAATAAGTTTCAAACGGTTCACAAGATTTAATGTCCTTTTACATGGTGAATATCTGAATGTCAACCTGTTTATTTATTGTAAGAAATTGAAACACTCGACCTGTTTAAACATGATTGTAGAGACTGTCTCAGGCCGTACTTGCAAAAAATGTCAACTCCACCTCCATACACCATCCTGTGAGAATTGAAGATGTGCTGATGGAGCTTCAGTGAAAACCATTTTTCTTACTGTGTACAACTTCAACATTGCAAATATCCGTGTGTGAGAAACACATCACAAGTATGACTCTAAATCAATAGCACCACAGTGCTCACTGATGGTCTCACTTTTTGGCTGGTAATCACTTTTATGGCCATTTAAACACATGTAAAACTCCTTTAAAATGCTTGTATCAAACCCCGAACGTTTGGCAGGGTGGCTGGATGAATCAGGACAACATCTGTCAATAATCTCATCAGGAACTCATAATCTAATGCTGCCAGCAGTAACAAAGCCGCCAGCAGAAAGCAAAACTAGCCCTTTAAAACCTGAACCATGAAATAACTGCCAGAAATCTTTAATTTTTTGATAAGGGAGTGTTTGTTGACCTTTTAGACAACATGTATAAAAATATCAAATTTTAATCTTCATATGAGTTTAAATTGTATCACATTTGCTACATTAGCCATATTTTTGCAACTTAGTTATTAAAACTTTGTCATGCAATTTGTATCATTTTTTGAGGGTAAATAAAGGTCACGCTGATGATGTAGAAGTCTCAAAAACTCACAAAAACATATGTATCAAATACAATACGCTTAGCTTTAAAGGGCTAGGAGCGATGAGGAGTGCATTGCAGAGCTCCAGCTGCAAAGCCATTTACCTTTCAAGAGGTTTTCTTGTTGTTGCATCTCCAGTGAACCTTTTGTTACTTTCATTTGCACCAAAGCAGCTGAAATGGATTCACTATGGTTTCTGCTTCCTAACATATCGATATCCCAAGTTTAAGTGGGATATTGTGATGGAGTGTCGTCCTAATGTTCTGAACTACGTACGCTACTTCCGTCTTAAGAGTCACTGATGACAGGCTCGCTGTTTTTATCTGACCGTGGACTTTCTAACTGAAAGGACAACCATTTCCAGGATGGCAGTTTCCAGCCTACTTCTGAGCCTGGCTGCTCGGGCACTTACGTTTCTCTTCTTTCTGCTCGTCATTGCGTTTCTTGGCTACTGCTTGTACATTAAATACATTCATATGAAGTATGACCACATCCCCGGGCCGCCGAGGGACAGGTAGGAAAAGTCGTCGGCTGAAGCAGGTATGCGGACATTACTTGAGAGTAACTCGCTGTTTCCTCCTCAGTTTTTTCTTTGGACACTCACCAACGATGTTGAAGGCGATGAAAAATGACGGAGTTATGCACGACAAATTTCTGGAGTGGTAAGTTGAGCGCAAACAATGTTTTTATGCAGAAAAGCTAGCACAATATATAGCCAGTGTTTGGGACTGCTGCCAGCCAATGCTAGCTAGCCTGGCCGTATTGAACTGAATGCAGTCTTTTTTTTTTTTCACAGCATATTTTGCCGCTAATTGCCTGTTAATTTCTGCCTATATAACAAATACATTACAGTACTTACTGTACTCTTTGTAATACCAGCTTTCAGAATCTTGTTATTAATATCATACGCCTTTAAAAGGTTTAATTAAGATGTCACCTGCAGGGCCGAGAAGTATGGACCTGTTTACAGGTTAAATGTGCTTCACTACGTTTCACTGTGTACGTACTGTCCAGAGGCCACCAAGGTAAACACTTGTCACCTGACTGTTTTCACATCAGTACACATGTGTCATTAATAAAGGGTCTATTTCTGTGAATCTGTGAATTATTGTGATTAGCAGTACCTGTGTATCTCTGCTGTGTCAGTTTAAAATGACTACAGTGCAATAAACCTGTTGTGTGTGAAAGTGCACCCATGAATACTGTTGGCAGAGGTCCCTGCTAATAAACAGTGCCAGCTACTGGCCTTTTGGGACTTGTTCACATTTAACGCCCTCTTCTTCTTGGTCAAACTTTAGTGTCATTTTGTTTCTGGTTTCAGGAAATCCTGATGTCCCCAAAGTACCCCAAGGATAAATCTGTCTACAAAAGACTCTTCTACCTGTTTGGTCAAAGGTGATGTATCACTTCATTGTAGTTATGTCCATACTTTATTACTCATAATGAATAAAACTCAACAGTATTACCATGTTGTGAAACTCTCCTTGCTTCACATCTTAGTGCAGGTTGTTTAACTCCGGACCTCAGTGATCGTATTATAGGGGCCATGTATGAATTTATGATGATGACATTTTCTGACAGTAATGTTTAAGGGGTTGGTGCTTGTGATGAAACTTATTCCATAATATTTTTGTGTTTGGTTGGGACGGTGTTGATTGCCAGTATCAGGCACCTGCTCACCTGTCAGGAGAGAGGGTGAATGGGTTGCTATAATTTGTTTGTTTTTATTATTTCATTATTCTGCTATATTACTATCGCTTAGCTATTTGTAAATCATTTTCCTTTTTTCAAGATTTTTTGGTGATGGCCTGGTAACAGCACGGGATCATGAGCGGTGGTACAAACAGCGACGCATCATGGACCCTGCGTTCAGCAGCCTGTGAGTTATGGAATTATAGCAACGTGCCAGAATAAAGTGTCTGTTGAGCTCCCTGTTTATATCCAGTATTTACAGTCATACTGGATATAAATCACTATTGTTGATTTAGTCCTGTCCTTTAATTGCTGTTCCTGTGTCTCAAACCTTTGTTTTTTCCAGGTATCTGAGAGGTCTAATGGGAACCTTCAATGAGAGGGCAGAGAAACTGATGGATAAACTTGCAGAGCTTGCTGACAGTAAAAAAGAAGCTAATATGCTTCAGCTTGTCAACTGTGTCACCCTGGATGTTATTGCTAAGGTATTATATTACAGTTATAAAGGCTACAATCATCTTCTACGTGTAAGTGAATGACTGTGCATGTCTTATGTTGATAAATTTCAGGTTGCCTTTGGGGTGGACTTGGACCTCTTGAAGAATAGTTCACCTTTCCCTAAAGCCATTGAGACATGTCTGAAAGGCATGGTTCCCTACCTTAGTGACATATTTTTTGAGGTATTACTTCAGTGTTTGTTATTATGTATGTTAATATGTCTGCCAAGAACATTGTTGTCAGAATGCCATGCTAAACCCTTCAGTCTGCCATTCCAGTACAATCCAAAGAACAGAGGATACGTCAATGAGGTGAGGGAAGCGTGCCGCCTGCTCCGTACAACTGGAGCCAAGTGGATCGGTGAGAGAAAGACCGCCATGCAAAACGGTGACGAGGTCCCCAAAGACATCCTGACACAAATCATCAAAACTGCAAGCCAAGGTTGTAGTTCCTAAATTTCACATTTGGTTAGATAAGAGCAATATTTTAGTCTCTTTGTGATGAGACAAAGTAAATAAAACAAAAATGTTAAATATCAATGTATATGTCCATTCTCTTCTCATTTCAGAGGAAAACATGACTGAAGAAGATGAAGAATTCATGCTGGACAATTTTGTGACATTCTTCATTGCAGGTGAGTCTCTGTTGTTTCAGCTTCGATGTGTGAAATGCAGCTGGAAGCTTCTTTGTAGCGTGAGACCAAGCTCACTGTGCTGAAGAGTCCGTTTGATTTTCAGTTTTACACAATATGGTCACTGGTGTCTGTGTGAATTTGTATCCTGCTGCTGTGTGCTGCAGTTTAATGTTAATGGTAGAGCATACTGATATATGCTTATCCAGAGAGGCTGCATAATATCTCCACACACACTGTGTCACACAACTCTAGTTCCTGTGTCACTGACTGTTTGTCTCAAATGTAAAAAAAAATACATTTTTATTACTCTTTTCAAACTTTGTTTGTGACCAGGACGATAACATTTGTAAATGAATAAAATAGCAACAAAGTAAAAGAAACATATGATCTATTTTTGTTACATAATGATGTTATTGATTTTAACTTAACTGGGCTTTTTAAGACTCAAAGACTTGTGATGTAGAAATTAGGAATACAACCTCTTGAGTGAGAGTTGCATGGCTGTTTCCTTTTGAAGTAATATTCTGATGCATTATTGACAAACTGGTAACATTTTAGGCCAAGAAACAACAGCCAATCAACTGGCTTTTTGCATCATGGCGCTTGGAAGACATCCTGAAATACTGGAGAAGTAAGAAGTCAAACAGAACATTTTCTATATTTTTGCATGAATATAACCTGAAACATCATCTGATTGAACCTACAAGGTCCTACAAGTAAAGAGGACTTAAACAAAAGTCTGTGAGATCTTCAGAAATCTTCTTGCCGTGACACAGTTGTTGTACAGTCAGCCTGATCCCAGTTCTTACAATCAGTGTGTCCCTCAGATCTGATTGTCAACCCGTTGTGTGAAAGTAACTTCTTCTAATTTGATCCATCCAAATATCAAACATCATGTTTCTAAATTGTATTTTTATTTCTTAGAGCAAAGAAAGAGGTCGATGACGTCATTGGGATGAAACGTGACATAAGCTATGATGACTTAGGAGAGCTGGTCTACCTGTCACAGGTACACGTGGTACACTTATTTGTTTATTTATTTATTTTAATAACTCACCCAAAGTGTGCACCGCTCATTGTAATCTTCCTTCAGGTGCTAAAAGAGACTCTGAGAATTTACCCCCCAGCTCCGGGCACGTCTCGTGATGTTGCTGAAGACATGGTGATTGATGGTATCCACATACCCGGGGGATTTAGTGTTATTGTGAGCCATTTTCTTTTTAATATGTTTGTAGCTCTAAATGATAACTACATACTGAAGACAACAAATATATGAAGCAAGATATATGGAGTTATGTAGCAAAGAAAATAAAAAAAACTCTAAATATGTTTTATAGATTCCTGAAAGTAGCCACCCTTAACTTTGTTGACAGCGCTGTAAACTCTTGGCCTTCTCTCAGTGAGCTTCATGATGTAGTCAGCTGAAGTGGTTTTCACTTCACAGGTGTGCCTTGTCAGGGTTCATTTGTGGGATTTCTTGCCGCCTTAATAGAGTTGGGATAATCAGTTGTGTTGTGCAGAAGTCAGGTCGGAACACAGCTGACAGCCCTATGCTGATTGGTTCTCGCCGTAATGTGAATTCTAAGTAAAGAAAAAATGACAGTCCTTCATTATTTTAAGAACTGAAGGTCAGTCTGGAAAATTGCTAAAACTTTGTGACTACACTTGTGGACACATTCAAAGATCAGCAAGTGCTACAACAAGACTGACTCACATGAGGACCGCACCAGGAAAGGAAGACCAAGGGTCGCCTCTGCTGCTGAGGATAAACTCATCCGAGTCACTAGCCTCAGAATCAGCACGTTAACAGCACCTCAGATTAGAGCCATACAGAGTTCCAGTAGCAGACACATCTCTACATCAACTGTTCAGAGGAGACTGTGTGAATCAGGCCTTTATGGTCAAATAGCTGCTAAGAAACCACGACTAAGGAAAAGCAACAAGCATAAGATTTGTTTGGACCACGAAACAGAAGTTATGGACATTAGACCAGTGGAAATCTGTGCTTTGGTCTGATCAGTCCAAATTTGAGATCTTTGGTTCCACCTGCTGTGTCTTTGTGTGACGCAGAAAATGCAACTGGATGGTCTCTACATGCGTGCTTCCCACCATGAAGCATGGAGGAGGTGTGATGGTGTGGGAGGCTTTGCAGGTGACATTGTTGGGGATTTATTCTAAATTGAAGGCACACTGAACCAGCATGGCTACCACAGCATCCTGCAGTGACATGCCATCCCATCCAGTTTGTGTTCAGTTGGACCATCATTTATTTTTCAACAGGAAAATGACCCCAAACACACCTCCAGGCTATTTAAGGACTATTTGACCAAGAAGGAGAGTGATGGAGTGCTGCACCAGATGTCACCTGACCAATCGAGATGGTTTGGGATGAGATGGACTGCAGAGTGAAGGCAAGAGGGTCAACAAGTGCTCAGCATCTCTGGGAACTCCTTCAAGACTGTTGGAAAAACATTTCAGGCGATGACCTCATGAAGCTCATCGAGAGAATGCCAGGAGTGCAGAGGGTGGCTATTTGGAAGAATCTAAAATATAAAACATGTTTTGAGTTATTTCACTTTTTTTTTTTTGTTTACTACATAATGCCATATGTGTTGATTCACAGTTTTGATGTGTTCAGTGAGAATCTACAATGTAAATAGTCATGAAAAAAAAGAAAAAACATAATAAAGAAAATAAGAAGTGTCCAAACCTTTAACTGGTAGTATACATATAAACAAAATTGTCACAAAGTTGTCAGAAAAACATAACATATGAGGTCTTATTTAAGCAAGTACAAATACATTTATGATTAAAATGTGAAATTAACTATTTTCATATTCAGTTCAGCTCCTATGTGAGCGGGAGACTGGAGAGATTCTTCAAGGATCCACTGAGATTTGATCCCGACAGATTTCACCCAGATGCTCCCAAGTAAGGAACACACTGTTTCACCATGCTGACTTTATTACGTTTCAGCTTTGCACACACTTTATTATCTCAGACTAAATGAGTGAAATGGATCACAGTAACTGAGGCGGTCTCTTATCTGTTCAACTAGGCCTTATTACTGCTACTACCCCTTTGCCCTCGGTCCTCGCTCGTGTCTGGGACAGAACTTTGCTCAGGTGAGGATGACAGTATAAGTCAACATGAAGACCCGCTCACCTATAAACACACTGACTCATCTCTGTGGGTTCTTTTGCTTTTTTAAAGATGGAGGCTAAAGTGGTGATGGCCAAACTGCTCCAGAGGTTTGACTTCACTCTTGTCCCGGGACAGACCTTTGACATCCTGGATGCTGGCACGCTCAGACCAAAGAGTGGAGTGTTGTGCACTTTGAATCACAGGGATTACAAAAATAAATGATCTTAAAGTACTTTACATAAAAAGAAATCATAGTGGTCTATAGGGTAAAACTGTGTTGATCTTTACTCCTGCCTAAAAGCTGTGATTAAAAAAATAAATTGTTATAATAAAAACAGTATCAGATATGAATTACATGGTAAAGCCATATGAAATGATGGTGATAATTATTTTTCACAATATAGAGCATATTGGAAATTTTTTGAGGCGGACAGCTAGGTTTAATACCATTTGCACTTGTTTGCTTAATCTTGCACAGACTCATATAACGGTGTGTCGTGACTTTTTTTTTCATAACCACAGACCCCTTTGTGCCTACAACACTAATATGTAAGTGCTAAATATTAACGTTTTATGTAATTGGAAATCATTTGGAAACAATTGTTTTATATTTTTGTGCTATGCAGTGATTGTGTACCCGATTTGCCGTGTTAATGCATTTACGGACAGTGTCCACATGGGGGCGCTGAGATCTTGCAGAGACTTCTGGCTTTTAAAAAGCTGTTTAAATTCAATGTTCAGAAAAAGAACTCTCTCAGAAGTTGTCTCTCGTTTAAACACAGATGGTAATATTTTTTTAATACTTAATTAAATACGCATGTAGCTAAAACCTACTGTCATTTTATAGGTTGAAATATTTTTGTTTTTTAACTAAATAAATATTTTGGGGGCTTATTTCAATAAAACAGCCCAACTTTTCAATGCTCAAGTATTGTCAAAGAAATCACGGCCATTAAAAGTACACAATACATCTGTGCTTCATTTAATAATAAAGAATAAAAGTCATGAGGCGTAGTCTGATTTTTCTTCTCCTTCTTTAATGAATCCAGTGTGTTTTTACGACGAGCATATCCTCCTGTACCTTTAAGAAGGCCGAGCCTGAGCCCTGTGAGGCTGCACCGCACTTTTTCATCTACCTGCTGCCTACTTCTCTCGCACGTCTTGATTGGTCGTCTCGAGCTGAATCGTCTTGAATGATTTCAAACCCGAGTGTTTGGACAAGAGGGAGGAGAAGGAGAGAGGCGGGGGTCCACTGATAATTCCGAGCCTGCTGGCTGCCTGGCTGGGTGGAAAGGACTGAGTCGTCCACTATCGCGCCGCCTCACTGAAGACGCTTTTATCCGAGGAGACGGTGAAACACGTCCAAGAGGGCTTTTCTTATAGGTTGCCCGTTTTACTCGAACATTCGCTGTTTTGCGCGAAATTAGGTTGAATTCATCTAAACATAAAGGAAGAAGCAGTCTGGTGGATTTCACGTTTTACATCATGTGAATGTTGTGATGTCCAGCAGAGACTGTGCACACTGTTACGGGTCGCTGTGTTTTTGCCGACAGGACTCGGTGATCGGAAATCCCTGATAATCGATTTTATATCGCTTGTTTGTTTCTGACCGACTGTGACCACCAACTGTTGTTCCTGTGAGTATTTTTTATTTATTTCTTACCAGATCAGTGGTGGCATTTCTTTAAAAGCTGTGGTTGTGGAAGCATCACAATCATATTTGTGTTGTTTGTTTTTTCAGTTTTATTATCGGCCTGTTGAAGATCAGGGCATTATCGATACTTTTCAGATTTTTTCCCCCCTTTTTGGACAATGTATTCGTGTTTTAACACGATTCCACAATTGAGGTTAGGTTAGTGAGTTTCTGAGAGTTAATTTTAAGCAGCTGCATAAACGAACTGAGACTCGTAGCCGCGACAGTCATGGCTAAAAATCCGTCCGAGGGGCCGAAGGATGACCTGAGCCAGCTGACGGACGATGAGCTGCTGCGGTGCAGCAAAGAGGAGCTGGTTAGGAAATTAAGGAGGGTTGACGGTGAGAAAATGAACTTGATGATCGAGCATGGCAACATGATGAAGGACATTAACCGGCGGCTGCAGGTGCACCTTCATGAAATCCGGAACCTAAAGGAGATCAACCAGAAGCTCCAGGATGACAACCACGAGCTCCGGGAGCTCTGTTGCTTCCTGGACGACGACCGACAGAAGGGCAAGAAGCTGTCCCGGGAGTGGCAGCGTTTCGGCCGCTACACAGCCAGCGCCATGTGGAAGGAGGTGGGCACCTACATGATGAAGCTCAAGGAGCTGGAGGCCAACCAGGAGACTGTGCTGAGGGAGAACTCTGAACTGAAGGAGATCATCCTCATGCTGGATGAAGAGAGGAATGGGGCAGGGTCCCGGAGCTCCATAGATAGTCAGTCCAGCTTGACCAACCTGAACGGGGGCACCAGCACGGTCAGGGATGTTGGAGATGGGAGTAGCACGTCCAGCACAGGAAGTGCCGGTAGCCCCGATCACCACAATCACAACCACATGCACAAGCCCTCGGAGAACGGTAAGATGGGGCCCACGATGAGAAGATCCATGGATGACCTGTCAGCGCCACATCATCACAGAAGCATCCCCAATGGACTCAATGGTGAGTACATGCACTTGTAAACACACCTGGTTGCCTTAGTCATCATGCATGGCCCACATCATGGGGTTTCTGTAGGGAAGTAAAGCAGGTCGTCGACTAATCGGAATCTAAAAGTTCCTAAATAAATACTTTGGTCCCATTCTTTCTTTAAACAATGGGGAATTGGCCCTTACACCTGTATTCCTGGGCTCTGCTGCTAATAGAGGCACACTGTGTAGTTACTGCGTGTATGTGCTTGCTGTGGCCGCATATGCTGATCAGAACTGTTGGGATGGATTAACACCCATGGGGTCTTGGCTTAACCTCACTGTAAAGTCTTGATTGGGGTGATTATGAAACACACAGCATCTCTTAAGTGGCCTTTTCAGCCCCCACGCCAACCTGTCATTTATGTCTGCACTGATTTAGGTCACTGCACTTGTGCTTCTCAGTGAAGGAGACTTATCTTAATAGCTTTTAAAAGGGGATCAAGCAGATTGATTTTTTTCTCCTTGGGGTCGTTCACTGATTATCTTTGTTGTCTCTGGCTGTGGAAGAGCACTCATATCTGCTTAGGGCCCCCGTTTGAAATGCATGGCTTGGAACCAGAAGTCAATGTCCCTGTTTTTTAAGACCTAAATACATGACTGAAAGCTGCAAGTGGGGATGAAAAAGCCATGATGGAACAGGAGGACACTAAGCCTCGTTTAGGAAGCACACGGGCTCATAACCCACTGTGATCTGTTTTGCGAGAGGAATAAAGTCTGTTTCACGTGTGTGTGTGTGTGTGTGTGTGTGTGTTTGTGGGGGGGGTTGGACTTTATTTTACCCTGATTTACAAGGACAGGGCAACTGCAGCACAATTTAGGCTCAAAGCAAGCAGCTTCAAATCAGATCACACCAGTCACATGTTATCCATTGGACATTCCTGGAATTGTGCACTGAGAAAACTGTGAAGGTAACATAATATAAAAGACTGGTTGCATGCACGAGGGAGCCCTTAATCCGTAAATACACACGCACGTATACTCGCACAACACGCAACATTTTGGTCTCTGCTCGGCTGTTATTATGTAACATCCACATTGTGTCTGCGGCAGCCTAGCGCCTCTCTCAGCCTTTATGTGCGAGTGTGTGTGTGACATTGTGCGCCCCTGAGTCTCAGGCTCTGTGTGTTCATCACTGACAATGATGTACACATTTCTAACAATACGCTGGCATGGGAAAGGGCCGCCTCATTTGAGAGGTTTATTATCTCATTGTTAAAACCTATGCATTTGTAATGAGACTGACGCTGCGTAGTCCCAAACAACCCCGAGAATCGCAAATTATCCTTGTGCTGTAAACAGCGCGAGTCTGGTAAGTAACAGAACAGCTATTGACATTTCCTAAGATGTCAGGAAAAAGCAAGGCTACTCTCATAGGAAGCTGTTATTTACACATGTTAGATTGCTTTACCCAGAAGCATGCCGGTCAAGCAGGTGTTTCATCGCTTCCACCCCGAATAAATAATTCTTAAAACCTTGCTCGAATAGCTGCCTGGCTACCTGTTACATGCCAGAGCGAGGCTGAGGGGAGGGTGAGTAGAACGGGCTTCTTCACCGGCACAGATTTACTCAATTGGCTGGTTGAAATCTGAGTGGAGTGGCCATCTTTGCGAGGTCAGATCTGGACGTGGTGTGAGGTCTGCAGAGTGGCTTTTTATTTAATGCTGTCCAAATGCCAGTGGCTCCCCTGGGCATTTAGCAGACAAGCTCGAGGATTGCTGCACAAGTGCTAAATGAACAGCATCTGTCAGCTTGCCAGACACACACACACACACACACACACACAGAGAAAACCAAAAGGGTTTTTTTGTGTGTCTAAAACTAACAACTTTCTTTTTGAGCTAAGTTGCCTTAAACTTTTTAATGTCAACTATTAAATTTGTTTTTCCATCTTGGCTGTTGCACATCGTAAAGATTTCCATCTCTTTGGAGGCAAAAGAGACAACTGGGAAGAGGGTGGGGGGAGGTAGGGGGTGCATGAAAGGGAGCCCAGCAAAGGGTCCTCAGTGGGTCTTGGTGGTGTTGGGGGAGTGGCTGAATGGCGGTAAGGGGTTGGCTGGGAAGCTTGGGAGTGGAGCCGGGACTGTTGGAGGGCACATTGTGCTCAAAGGAGGTTGGGTTGTGGAGCTATCCCGCTGTCTGCTTAATTGAATTTCTTGTGCACTCACATGGCTCACCCCCACCCCGATTCACCCCACCTCCCCCTGCCAACTCTTCTTCTTTTGTGGATATAAGGACAATGTGTGTGTGAGACGGGGTGAGTGCCGTTAACTGTGAGGTTTCTGTTTAGAAGTCCTAGAAGAAAAAGCACTGAGCTGTACTCAAAGCAACCCCCAGTTTTCCAATCTAAAACAGTGACTTATATTTCCAAACTTTGAACGTTTGCATTGGCTTCTGGTGGTCTGGAACTTAGTTCCAGTCAAAGACCGCCTGAAACATGATGCTGTCACAGAGGGCTCGCTTTAGGCTCCCCTACAGTGTCGCACAGATCGCCTGAAACTCTCCAAACGAGTCAGGGGGAAACGCTGTCCAGATGAACTGATTAGGATCCTCTCTGCAGTAGTGCTTCTTTGACCTTTAGACACTCTTACACATTCCGCTGGCCTTTTAGCTGCCAGAGATTGTAAGGAGCTGTCTGTCGCACACAACGATGTTTACGCCTGATGTCCACAGTTTCCTGACTTTTGCAAGTGCTGCTGAGCCCGTTTCAGTCTATAAACTGCAGACATGACAAGCTGATAGGAACCATCAATTTACGTGTCCTTCCTTTTCTGGGAAACAAACGCCTTGATATGATGAATTAACTTGACGTGCACTTGCTGCATTCTTCGCAGCACTTATCAATACTTCTAATCTAATAATCTGCTGAAACTCTCACCTGGACAGGAAATGGTTTCTGTTTTAAAAACGGCCCCAGATAATCTGAAGGTGTAAACATGTATGCATGCTTTAATTATTTTCTACCAGTGTCCACACTACTAATGAGCCAGTATTGATTTGATAACTCTCAAACTGTCCGAGCTTTGCCATGTTTAAGGCTAGATCCACATATTTGATTTAGCACAGACTTTAAACTGGACGCTCTTCCCATTTTTCCAGACTTGGGACTGGTACACCAGTTTGTATGGTGGGTCTGTGTCTTCCCCTCGAGTCAAACCGGAGATTATTCGTGTGTAAGGCAGATGTCAAACCACCATGCAGGTGCATGATGCACACGAATGATCACTATGATAGGACGTGTTATTAGAGATGGAGATGGTTTTAGTTAAAGTTGTTACTGTGGCTACGGCCCAGCTAACCCAGAGGATCAGGTTTCTCAGACTCAGTTGAAGAAAGAGAGAAATTTATGCTGTCATCTGCATATTTTTGTCCACTTGTAACATTTTCAGATCTATCCGCAGTATCTCAGCCCCCGCTGTGCTGTGAATTTCACTTCTCATAAATTATTCCCATTCTACAAAAAATCTGCCCCCTTTATTCCCTTTTATTGGTTGACACTTGTGTACCAACATAGATGAATAAAACGTTTAGTAAATAAGACTCAGTCAGTAAATACTTTTAATTGGGCTATGTAGGTGCAGCTGGTTAATCCATTACTTTCACACAGCCTAGTGCGTGTGCTTTCTTTGTAAATGTGTGCGTGCCTGGGGCCAGTGAAATTTGGAATTAAGCCCAATCATCTTTGACAGCCGCAGAAGTATACCAAAATGCTGGATACCTTGATTATTAAAACTTTTCCCCTCCCTTTTCCCAAAGACTTGTTCTTACCAGTTCATATTATTCTAGTCAGACTGCTGCAGTGGGTGGGCTCATTTGCTATGAGGAAGAAAAAAAAAAAAAAAAAAAAAAAAATCAGTTTGGGTGAGCACCGCTAACACCAAGTCATCCATACAGAGCTGACCTTTGAGCCCTACGGTCCAAAATTCAGGAAGTTAGTTTGCTGTTTCACTATAAACATAAAAGTTTGCAGAGCGTTATAAGAAGGCAGAAACCTGCAAGTATGGCTGCTGAATAAACAGTGGGGACTTTGTCTTGCTAGTAGCTTAGTTAATGAGCTGGCTAGCGAGCAATTAGCAAGCTTGGATAGATTATTTTCCTTAGTCAGTAAAAATGCTTGAGTGGAATAGTGTGTAAGCTTGAGAACAAAGGGGGCGATAAAGTGCACATTGCAGAGAAGCCACAGTAGTGAGTGGCTGACATGTTAGCGACTGGCTCACTAGCTGACGTAGTTCATCAGCTCTGCGATTCCTTTCATTTATTTATTTAGAGCTTGTTACCGCCCAGTCTGTCAGCCCACTCAGCTGTGTGTGCTGCTCGCAGAAACCAGTCAGATAGGTTGGTGATTCACCAGAGATTAAGATGTGTCAAGATACTACTTTTGAATTTTGGTTTAGAGCGTCATGCAAAAAACTTGTGCCGCCTGTCTTTTCTTTATGTTTTGGTTCCAGGAAACCAGATTTCTTTTTATATATTTATTTATTTGTTTAAAGTGATCTTGAGCGATAGTTCTCCCGGCTTTGTGAAAAACTTCTTTGTTTTTCTTTGACATTGGCTGCTTTTCGCTTCATTTGTAACTCAGTCCTTGGAGATAAACAAATAAATGTCAGGATTTAAAACTATCTGTAGCAGACGACCTGTATATGAACATCATGCTTTTAGGAAATGGCCCTCTACTGTTCACTGAAGCATCATCAGAAATGGATTCATTGGAAGGGTGGCTGTCAAGACGCCATTCTTAAGGGAAGCGGGGGGAAAAAACGCTGATGTGTTGCCAAAGCTGTTGGGTAATTACACCAAATTACACGAGAACTGGGAGAACAGGACTATAAATCAGTGGCGACAGGACTTATGGAGTGATGACTCTAAACTGTGAGTGTATACAGAGGAAGTCAGGAGAGCGGGATAACAGTGACTGTCTACAACCGTCTGTAAAACACGGTGGAGGCTATCTCATGGTTCGGGGCTGCCTTTCAGCCAGTGGTGTTGGAGTTAGACTGATTTATCTGCATTCATATGTGGAACAGCTTCATTTTTCAGCCTCAAGAAACCTGGAGAACTATTCCCGAAGACTAAAAGAAATGACGAGAAATCTGGTCTAATATAGTTCTTACTGTGTTGAAGAATAAAGATGGTCGTAGCAGATCCTGTTAAAGCTTGTCAAAACTGCACAAATGCTCTTTTTGCCTTTATATACTGTATGTGAATGTATATCTGTGTATGTTTGCACTCTATTCAAAACATAACAAAATAGAAAATACTAAGGAGTGGCTCAAGAGTTTTTCCCAGTATTCTATATATTGAAGCGCGCCCGATTCCTGCATCTACTTTCCTGAGTAAAACGTTTTGTTCCTGAGAAGCTGTGCCTTAGTACAATATGTTTAGTCACTCGGCTGAGTCATCCACTAAACCAACCCACTCAGGCTGAAATTAGGTTCAAATTACTCCTAATTAACTGACTGAGAAGTCATAAAAATGCATGTTTAAACTGGGGTCTTTAGCACCTGCCGTTGCTACATGTATGTGTGCTTTAATGTGTGAGGTGCCACAGTCAGCGTGAACTATTCACCGCTCTCATTTAGCGATCTTTCTCTTTCACTCTGTTTTCATTTCCTTTTTTGTTACCCTCAGGGAGTGACATGACCTAAAAGCTCACAATGAAACTGTAGAGCCAGCCGTCTTTGTTGGCCACCAGCGTGTGTTTGTATACTTCATCATACTAAAGAAAATTAGTCATGTCCACATTCATGTGTGACAGAAGCAGTTTTCACTGCATTATGATTGATCAGTTACTTTAAAAGCGAAGGATCAAGGATTATTTTCATCTCCTCGCATTAGTCTTGAACTAAAAGACCATTATGGTCGTTTATATGGGGAAAAAAATCAGTCTCTGCCTATTTTGTCTGCATTAGTTCATCATCTTCATACAGAAGAGTTTGTTACTTCTAAGGAAAGTTGGGTTTTTGAATGGTTCCCATGTTTTTCTTCAGTATATCTCAACCAGCGACTCTGTTTCTCTGTGTGAGCTCCTTTCTTGTTTCAAAGGAAACCGTAGGACCCGCAACACAATGGTGTTTTTCCTCTCTGCTGTCGTTTCAAGTCATTGTGTGGAAGTCTGTGTGGCAGAAAAAGGGCGTCTAAGCAGGAATAGGATGTTTCTGTCACCGATATCCTGTTTGTCCGTGCTGAGATTCATGTTTCTGTGTTCCAAGACGCCGAGGTGGTTTCTTGTAACCTCTCCCCTGCTTAGTGGTGCTTTTTCTGGTAAAGATAAACACCTCCATGTTGCCTAGTCAAAACTTAGAAAGAGAGCAGCTGCTCTCTGCTGCTAAACTGAAACGGCAGTTTTGAGATCGTCATAAGTGCCAAAGCGAATAAAGGTTCACCACATCAAATTAAAACGAAACTATAAATCTACGTAAAATTGCCGTGGCTCGCCGTTTGTAGTTTGCAAAATACCCCACAAAACATAATTAGACCCAGCGGTGACTTGGGTTGTGTCACATGTAGTGTCCCTGGAGTATAGCCAGCATCTGTGGCTTGTATTCCTCCAGCAAACTGAGGCCCGCTGGGCTGATAACACAGATAATGGAGAAGAAACACAAACTCACTGATGTACGCAGGACAGGTTAAGAGAGAGAGAGCCTCAGTGGGGAAACTCTCAGCTGTGCACTGTCAATGAAAAGCCTGCCTGTCAGGACGTCCCACATTCCTGAACAAACAAAAGAGGAAGTGGGTCCCGTTCCTCGTTGTGACACAGCAGGAATGAGACTGCACAGAGAGAGGAGCAGCAGGATGGAAAAAATTGAGGAAAGCGCGTGTCTCTAGGCCGCTTTTTGAACTTTTGCCTCCCCGTCTATTCTTACCTGACAGACTTCTCCAGTCGTTGCCTCTATCCGCATCCGTCTCTCTGCTGGTTTCTGTGAACCTGCTGTCTTATTCACTGTCCTCTCATTCCCGTCAGTGCAGCACCCGGCCGACAGAATGAGGTTACAGAGCCAGCGTGGGGCTCGCGCACACACACGGGCTGGCTCGATGCGAGGCCTTTTAAGAGAACAAAAAGTTTTACAACAAGTCGTGAATGCTTCATGTTCGTGTGGTCATCAGTGACACACTGGAATCTATAAAAGTGCCGCTGATGTTGTGTTTTAATACAATTAATAAAAGCACTTGGCTCTGTCGTCCTCATGCTGTGCCCCCGTTTTGCGACCGTGCCTATCTAAGAGGCTGTCCTTTTCTTCTGATCATTGGACAGCGGGCTGCTGGAGGGGCTTGGTTGCTCAGTTGCCAAGGCAACAAGCAGTGATCAGTGGGGCGAGTCGATGGCTCCCACGCCTAGCCTCAGAGTCACTGAAGCGGAGAGAGGTAAGGGGTGGGGGGGATGGGGATTGGTTTGGGCATGGTTGGCCTCCATGGTGGTTGACCCGTGCACAATGATGCCAGCCCAGTGAGGTCAGCTCTGTCTGTGTGCGAGTTACTCACTCATAATAGACAAACAGGGCGTGGTGTGCACGCTTACTCATCACTAGACCACATTTTATGTGGGCACTGTCGTGTGAAGCTGAATTATATTTTGTGACAGCTTTATACAGGTAAAACATCTCACACTGTAACAATTAAATGTAGAATGCACTTTAAATTTCCTAACATAAACCCTTCTGAGATCCTATCCAAAATCTTTTTCCTGCTTTGTTTCCCAATGTGGCTAACTTGTCTCGAATGCAGTGCAGTTTAGCTTACACTCTCATCATCCCTGGTTGGCGACCTGCTCTCGATTAAAGTTGAGGTAAGTGAAAGACGCTGTACTCCTGGCAAGACCTTTATCGATTCACGTTTCACGTCAGGTGGCACTAGATCTGATAACGAGCTGATTAGGATGCAAATGAGAGCAGCTGGACAGAGTTCAATTGGTGGCAAAAACTCATCTGGGCTGCGCTGTAAAGTCACCATCAGCAATTTGATTTTGTCTACGCAACACCGCCAGTGACCTTCGAGAGTAGAACAGGTTGCCAAAAGTCAGCAGCTCGTAGATAGAACACCTCTTCATCAGCTCCTTTCGAGGGCCCGGGAGGAACGAGGCGTTTATCTGGATTTTCTGCCTGTCAGCTCTTCTGTTTTGGTCGCTGTGACATTGGAGACTGGAGTCAGCAGATGTCTTCGCCTTGCTTCAGTTTACACAGCGATGTCACCTTACTCCAGCCTCCAGTCTTAACAGTTATAGATTGTGTTTTTGTGAATGCTTGGGCTCTTTAAATGGGGCTTTTTCGATTTGGAGCCAGGAGAATGAACTTTCTTCACTTCTTTGTGAAGAAGGAAAAAGAAAAGAACTGTTGCATTAAAGAATTACTGAAACGCTTGCTTTGTTGCTTGGATGAGAATAGCGTCACATTCCTAGTTGGATGTTCACTGGAGCACTTGTAAAATAGTGAAACTGGCCATTGGCCATCGAGATAAATGAGATAATGTGGAGGTCTGACTCTCGGGTAAAACATCTGGAATCAATCGTACAGTCTGCAGCACTATTGCTCCATCCTAAGGAATTTTCTTTCTTTTTTTTTTTTTTTTTTAAGATGGTTTCAGGTAACATTGCTTTGGTTTGCTCTGGAGGCTAATTTCCTCTTGCAGGCTGGGCTGCGTAACTTAAACATCTCTGTTGTGGTTTGGCACGGCATTTGAGAAACACATTTCTCTCGGCTATTTCTTGTTGGGCGCTGGAAAGAAAGTGCAATTGAAACCATTTGGTTATGCTTTAAAGTAGAGCTTTAATAGCGAAGTGGTCAAGATAGACAATGACGCAAAGAACTGAACCCACCAGGCTTATACATAAATCTAGGTGTGCTGGGAAATGCATGTCTGTTTTGAACTTGGATACATAACGGGAAAAATCTTGTAAAGAGAAAGTTCAACAGATGAAAAGAAGGTAAGTCAGAACGTAGAAGGTCAGAGGTTGGCTTTGAAGCTGCAATCCTGGTGAACGTATCAAACGTATTCCCAACACATTAAATATGTATTCATCTGTCTTTTACCACATCTCACTTCTCACGACAAATGCTCAGCTACGATCTGACAGCTGTCGACAGTCCATCAAAAAAGGTATTAAGACCACCCCACTTAACTGAGCTCGGCCTCAGATTATACAGCCTGATCAAAGTCATTATTTATTCAAACCGAGCCAAACGTAGGGCATTTGATTCCACCGTGACAATCGTAAAGCGCTTACGTGAAAGCTGATAATCGGGCAAAAATGCAAGCTCACGGGAAGAAAAGGCGTTTACCTGACCAAATCGATGACTGGCAACAGAGGGAGAGTGATGCAGATGCTTTTTATCTGGCATGCGTTTGCCGTTTGTGCGGGTATTAACGGTTATGGACTAACTGCCAGGGAAAGTCTGCGTGATTATCTAAAAATCTGGAGATGTTCCTGGGTCTCCCTCCGATCCTCTTTGACTCCATCAGAGCTAGCTATGGGTTCAGCAGATGCGCAGATAATGTCTGATTAAGCACAGGCTGCTGGCTCTGGTTGGCTGCAGTGATGGTTCTTAAAGGGATGTGAGACAGTTTGGTTTAAAAGTGTTGCAGTGGGAAACGGAGGGAAAAGAAATCGCCCTCTCTTTTCCGTCTTTTCAAGCCGCCCTGTATAGAGACGGGTTTCGAGCTTGGTGTAAAGTTGGTAGGTGTCATATGAGGCAAATTGAGGCAGTTATTCATCTTCAGAGGGGCATCAAACATCGTATTTCAAAACTCTTCTAACTCACACACTGAGAGGAGATGACACTTATGACAGCCAATTATAGCCAGCCTATTTCTCCTCCCCAGCTCTGCGGCCTAGTTGGTTCTGATCTGTTCTCCTCGCCTGCTGGTTTTTGTTTTTTTCTTTTTGGGAAAGTTCAGCATCGGCACATTTTGAGTCAGACATCTGCTTGCAGGGCAAAAGAGGTTGGCTAGCACTTCATCTCGAGTGTTTCTCACAAGGCACCACAAGAACATCCTCATCAGTCTCTCGGTACGACTGAAACAGCGATTTCTAACCAGTGGCTTAAGTGTAAGGTCCTGCTGCAATGGGAAGGGGGTATGTGCACCGAATGACTGAGCTAAACACATGTAACCCCCCCAAGAGAGCAAAAACTAGTTATACTGGTTGAAATAGTAATTGTCACAAAGAAAATAAATGTTTGCAAAAGTGTTGTAAAAGTACAGCTATTAAAATTATTCTCTAATTTAAAAAAGAAAAATGTAAACATTAGCTAAAAATAATGAATAAACCATTGAAATAGAATAGCTAAATTTATGAGTAAAACTTTTTTGCTAAAAATATGCGTGCATCTTCAAATAAATGTTAGAAAGCTAGCTAAACGGAAACACTAGAAATGAATGTTAGTGAAACATGTGGACTTCTTAAAGAAGCAATTAGCTGCTGTAGCCAAAACTAGCAGGCTACATCAGTGGTTGCAATAATAGGCTAATGATTATTGATGGCTAACTAAGTGACTGATAAGCTGAACGTTATTCAAATTCAGTTAAAATGAGTTGAGGCTTTTACACACCAGACGTGTAAATGCCGACTGTGTATTTTCACTGGAAAAATTTGCGGAATTTATTTGATTTTAACGCGTTAAGGCCGAGCGCTCTGCAGATCTGAAGGTGGGTCCTGGTGTGTCTAAACAAAAGGAAGAAACTGAGATTCTGGGTTCATACATAGTGTTATTTTACAATTTATATATTCAGTACAGGTCGGCGTTTTGAGCTGTGAATGCACATTTAGCAGTACAGTTCTCCGATCAGTCGGATCTGTTTATTCGAGCTTGGTTTGGAAAAAAATTCTGTAAATTGTTCTGACCGGTACTTCGATTATTAATTATTTTCTGTTTATTAAAAGTCAGTCAAGAATTTGGCATTAAAGACAACATGTTTGTCACACATAACTAGATTTCAGTAACTGTTTAGAAGTCTGACATAAATTTAAAGATGGCTTAAAGGTTTAACTAAAAATTGTGCATAATGTCCGAGTAGTCCAAAAAAAATCCACAATCAAAGATGTACTAAAACTATATATGATATAATCTTGAAATTTACAGAAACGCTGCAGCTGGGATATTTTCTATGGCGTCTGTCTGAGTGAACCGATTGACCCCACACATCCTCGTATGCAGACGCCACCGCACAGAAGGACTCAAAGGGCGCTTGCAGAGTGTCCTTCACCAAGGCCAACGCTTTAGTTTGTGATTTTTCAAGCAAAGTGACTCCCCAGAACTGATGTTCTTCCACCTTCACTACCTCAGTCACATTAAGCCTATTAATTTTTGCACACAAATTAACAAACACCTCATATTCTAAAACTGTGTCCTTTTTCTTAAGGAATCCACTCTGACCTGTGTCTGTCTTCGCAGACATCCGTCACTATAGTTGTAGACAGAGTAGCAAAAGCAGCTATGGGGAATTTCCAGAGACATTTTGCCCTACGTTATCTCCTATATATCCACTCCTCCTTGCTAAATCTCCTCTCAGTCTGCAAAACATGGAAGTGGATTAAACTGCTTGATGTTGTAGCTGTGCCACGGATCTCAAACGTGGCAGAGGGTTTGGAGGGGAGGGCTTCTGTTTAAAAAGGATTTGAAGAGCAGGCTCCAGTGCTATATCTCTGCCCACCACTCTTTTGAATACATGGCACGTAGCCCTGCGTATGATAGGCGCTGAATAAACCGATGCACTCTCTTAAACCCTTTAGATGACATAGCTGTGTTAAATGGGATGTGTGCTTGATGAAAGTGCCCCTCACTGGGGTGCAATAGAGTGTCTTAACAGGAAGCGGAAGGATAGAGCATGAGAGAAGGGAGACGAGTGTTTCTGACAGGGCTGCTGAGGGGGAACCTCTGTAAGAAGGATGCAAGGTTGAAGATCCAGGAGCAACGGAGGACACTGCAGAGCAAGCAGTGTTCCCTTTTTGCCAGTTGCTAGGTTACTATACCCTTTTTATTCAGCGTTATGGGGTGTGCTTTACAGCGCTTTCTCCACAGAGAGGCACCTCTTTTAGCTGTGCTCATTCCTGCCATACATCTCGCTGTACATTTTGACAAATTTCTCCTGTCAGCTTAGGATATTTTTGTTTTTTTGGGGAAACTTCTAAACAAGTTGAATCTTGCTGCAGAGGAATGTATCTCGATGGAGGCTGGTGACTTTAAATCAGGCCTCCCTCGAGCAGGAATGTGCACTCCCGTACCTGCAGGGGCCTCCTCGTAGTCAGCACATGTACACTAAACAATAACCGTGGGCATTCAGCAGAAAGAGACGAAAAGGGAGGCTGTGACATGTGGTAGCAGTTTGAGCTCAGTTAAGCTGCGTAAGGTGGAGCATTTATGCAACGTGAAGCAAGATGAAAGGTACAGTGTAAGCACTTTCCATGCAGACGTTTCATTCACTGTTTGGGAGAAATACTGGATGAGATAACACTTTCATAGAAAGCCACAAAGTAAAATAAAAGCACAGACACGTAGCTCGCGGTGGCGTGGTGCAGCAAGCGACTGGAAAGGCTGACAGAGGAGGTTTTCAGGGAGCTCACGTCAGTGGCCATCAGCTGATGAGGGGAAATCTGAGAAATTGTAAAACTTGAGAAAAATGTGCAAGAGGGAGAGAAGATCTGAGCACATATGTGGAAACATGAAACGGAGAGAAAACCAAAAGCATTAAAGGGGCCTAAATAAAGAGGAGACCAAATTATTGGTGGAGCTGATGGGAAGGATGAGGGGCAAAGTATAAAAGAACGATGAGAGGAGAAATATCTCACGGCTTTAAAAGAAACAAAACGGGCTGTCTAACCTCAAGTGCTTCTGCTGAGAAAAACATCTGAAGGAGACGCACAGAAAAAGAGACATCACTACACCTGCAGAGCACTGAACAGTGCATGTTACTAAGCGCTGAAAAAAGGACTTGGCGCTGACTTTACATACTTTCATTTTCAGAGGAGTAAATATTTCACCAGAAGAAAGCCTTTTATCTCTGCTTGCACAGCTCCCACTTTATCACTGTGTTTTACATCGGAGGTACAAAGTGCAAGTTACTTTCTGCCCTGCATACCATTTGAGTCACATAAGTGATTCCTAATGCTCTCCTCTACCAAGCAGCAAACACAGTAATGTTTTTTGTTTTGTTTTTTTTGTAAGGAATCTGAGGAATCTGCTCAATTTTAATGTATTTTTTTGGGTTTTGTTTAGTGTTTTTTACACAATATTGGCCGGCCCTGCTGGGTGGTGATGATTGGGATTCCACACTGTTCACTTCTTTCCTGATATCAGCCACACTGTAGGAGACAGAGTGAAAGGAAAACTTGTAACATGAGTCGACAATCAGGTGATTGCGTTGATGCGTGCACACGGCAGAGGCAGGCATATTTACGTGTTATCCTAGTAAAAATGCAGATGAGTTCTTGTTGCTTCTCATATCTGTGCTTTGCATGGATGATCCTGAGACATTTGGCTCTCTGTATTGATAACAAAGCTGTAAAATTAATATAACCCAAGAGGGATGAAATGGCTTTAGAAACCTTATTTTTGGGCAGCTGCTTTAAGGTGTTTTTTTTGTTTCTATATATAAAATTTGCATTGAGATTGCATACATGCAGTTTTGGGTCCTGGTGACCACTGAAAGTGTAGCCGTAGCTCGCGCTCCCAGTTCATCTAGCGACTTCAAAATAACTGCCCAAATAGCTGCCTGGAGGCATTAGCAAGATTAGCTCCCTGATGCTCACTAACCAGCCATTGGAGGCCAGTGTCCCACCGCACAGCTTGTCAGGGTTTGACAGCAGTTTGACAGTGGCATTACCCTCGGCCTCGGCGATGATTGGCTTATCAAAAGTGCTCCCACGGCGCTGATTTGAATGATTGATGCTTTTTAAAGGTCTGGCTTGTACACTCCCCTTTTCACATTCCAGCCTTTAGCTTAATCCAACAAATGCAACGCTATGCAAATCTCTTTTGTAGCCGGGGTTTCGTAAACTTGCATATCGTCATCAGTGTGTTTCACAACTGATCCAGCTTGGAGCAGATCCAACTTCTTAACTGCTCTGCTTCCATCAGACGTCTCAGTGGTGGTCTGAAGTTCGCTTATTTACATGTTTTTTATAATATGAGTTATGGCTTTCACTGTAAAATATGGAATGTGAACTTGTGATTACTGCAAGGCCGCAGATGTTAATGGCTCTCGAGTGGGGCCTCTTTGACTCTCTAAATTTCTGTGGGAAGTCAATAAGAATGGCACGCTGACAGGAACTTGGATGAAAGGTGCAGTGAGTGCAGTCTATTGTTGTTACGCTGTTTAAAAAAACAGGTTCGTTACGTAACTCTGTGTCTGTGAAGATGCCTTTTTGCTGAGCTGCCTCGTGGGATTCCACATGCGGAAAGAAAAATGTGACAGAAGAGGTCATATTCCACCAGGTGGAAAGGGAAATCAGGCGGTTTGCCTTCTTGTCGTCATTTTAATTTCCGTGCTGTGTGAGAGCGTTGAGAATTTCATGCATGGATTCGTTAGAATCCTTGGATGAAAAGGAAACATTAGAAATGTTCGTGAAACTAACAGTTAAACTCGTGAAGGAGACACAGCAGCTGACATCAGTTCGTCAGCCTGCAGCGGTTTAAGTTTTAATTATTTTAGTGCCTCATGGACTGAACACCATCCCATCCATCCCGTCCTGTGCAGGATTGCTTGAAGTTTTCCTGACGCACACTCTGAAGTGAAAGGCCAGGCTGTCACAGGGCTGACACACAGACAAGAAGACCAAGACGCTCGCACCATTTGGCCTAGCCTGCACGTTTTTAAACTGAGAGGAAATCTGAGCACGCAGAGGATGAGAACAAAGGAAGAAGGAGAGGGGGGGAGGGAGGGAATCTCCCAACAGGAAAAGCTTCCTCTTGCTGAACACGTTGGATTAAGTGGAATTTTTAAACGGAGACAGACATGAGAATATTGTCAAGGACAAAAAAAAAAATCTAACATATGTTCCTGTTTGCTAATCTGGAGCTTTTACAGTAAGATGATTAGAGGTTTGAGAAGCCTCCATTTAAAAATGAAACAAAAAAGCCGAGGGCTGTTTGAATCCAGTTTGAAAGATTTACCTCCCTCTTATGTTATTGAACTCCTATGTACTCTGTTCATCTGTAAGCGTGTACAAATTTGTTTGCCACCAGCCTGATCCTCCGTTTCCCTTTTGACACACTAACGTTTTTCCCAACTGGATTCTGTTGGAGATTTACTGCTCACCACCCTCTGTTTTTACTGTAGGCCTGTTAGTACAATCAGTGGAGTCAGAGACCACCTGGTGACCGCTGTCTCGTTCTGATCTGTGTCACTCACTGCTAATCTGAGCTGACACGGCGACTCCCAGAGGACAGCTGGCTCCGCAAACAACAATGGAGGCCAAGCAGCGTGTGACCCAACCATGCTCGCCGAGATAAAGTTAGCCCCGCTTTTGTTCTTGACTGGTGTCTGGTGCCTTTTGCCTCCCCAATAGTTCAAACCTTCTGCTTAAAAGGGGCGGCCAGTCAGGAGAAGAAGGGCGAATGGGCTTAATTTGAGAGTTTGTTCCAGATAGCTGATGAACTCGCTGATCAACGTAGCTCGATTTTGTCAACTAAAGTAGGTCGACTGTTCGGTGTGGAGGTGACGCTTCTGATTAAGCCTGTAGTGAAGTTGTTACTTTTGGACAAGCTGAAATAGTTTTTGCATGAAGTTTCTGGAGAAGTTTTGAGGCATTTGTGAAATAAAAATCCAATCCTGGTCGTTAAAATTATTATCCCAGTCGAGTGCATATTTCACTCAACCATCTTCTAAAGTTCAGCGGCTTCAGCAGCCAGCGGCAGCTCCTGCCACAGTTATAACTTCCCGGTGAAAAATTGTCCCCTCACATTTTTTTTCTTCTTCTTCTACATTTTATTTATGACAGCCAGACGCCAAAAACCATCTTCAAAGATTGCATCTGTCAGATTGACATAAAACGGGCTTCTGATCCAGCCCCCATCAGAGGCTTCAAACCAAACAGCCTGTGTAACCGCCCCGCTGTGCGAACGATAGCCATGCGTCACGCAGAGAGAAAGTGTGACTTGACGACCAGACGATGGGGTGCCGGGGAGGTCTTGTATAATAAAATTACCAACTGATGAGTTTCCATTAAGCTTTATGAGGCATTTATGTGTGTGTGTGTCTGTATGTGTGTCTTTTACTGTAGGCTGATTCAAGGCAGGTTAACCATCTGGCCATAAACCTCTAGTCTTACTCGCTAATGGAATTTGTTCCTGGGATTCTCAACTCATGCGTGTATGTGTGCGCGTGTACGAGCTACACTAATAAACCTAATGACTGTAAAGTCAGAGGCAGCGTTTAGGCCTATTAAAAGCATGGAGCGCTTCACTGCTACACTGGCACTTATGGAATTGGGACCCTTGTGATGTACCACCGCATGGTGTGTGCGATGGGATTTTAAACTCTCCCTATATGCTGGGTTACAGAATATCTATAATGCTTTAATCCACTCCATTATCCGATTGAATCTAAAGCTCTAAATTTTAGGGTCGGCCGACACGGGCGGCGGCACCGGTGGTCCGCTAGAAGTAGAGTTAATGTTTGCAATGGCACCGCTTCCATGAAGCCATTCATCAGCTTCATTAGTTAAGTGTTTACTCGTATAATTAATCACCCTCACATGATTGGAGCTGCTTACTTTATTGATTGGGCTTCTTTACAAAGTATTTAAACCTCTGCCAGAACAGAGCGCCGCTTGGGTATTTGTCACCACAGGCTCCATTTCTCTTTAACTTTTTCAATTTAGCGTTGAAACAAATCGTTATTGGCATATTGGAATAATATGAAAGCAGTTGTTCTCAACCAGGGAGGTCCACACTCAATTTATGACAGAGAGAAAAGGAGCAAATTTCAGTATTTGCTAAATTCAGCACAGGGATTTTACTAAAGATGCCACTGAAGCAGAGCTGTGAAGAGACTAGTGGTCCATCTTGAAGGACACTGGCTCTAGATCAGTTTTAGCTGTAGACATTTGGACTGATCAGGCACCTTAAGAAAGCTTAGCAGGACTGTGCAAAGGGAAACAAGTTCTCAGTGCAGCCCTGCTCTCTCAGGCCTGCCACGTGACAAAAATAACCAGGAGTGTAGCCTAATGTGTGCTTGTCACGACATGTAATACTTTCTTCCTCAAAGGTCACCGGCATTTACGCTCACTTGACTCCTCTTCTCCCTCAGGTTTCACACCTTTGACTTTATCTTTCATGCACTTAAATATTAGATGAAGAAGTGTTTTGTTTGTATCCATCTGGAACAGCTAGGTGTCATCTTTCCATCAACAAAGGGAAAAGGAGTACTTATTCGCTTCGATTAAATTGTTACTTTGCTGCAGGAACCTCACGTCGGGGAGAGGTTAAACACATCCTGTGTCTGTGAATGTGTTTATTAGTGGCGTGCCCCTGTTTGGACTTATAAATGCTTCTCCTGCAGAAAAGGATGCAGACGTTTCAAAGCTAGACAGACTGGTCAGTTTTACTTGGAGCTAAAAAAACCCCCAAAATTCAAGGGATAATATCAGTGGCGTGGATAATGATTCCTGGCTACCCTTGTTTTCCTCTGTAGTGGAGACTTCAGTCCAGCCAGCTCTAACCATTCATAATGGGGGCTATAATAGAATTCCCTTTGTTATTCTGCCTGTTTCTGTCCTGTCTGCACAGTGTCTCCTGTCTCCCTACTGTACGCCTTGCTGTCATTCTCCTGTTTCCTTTCTAATGGCCCTCTTTCCTGACGACTGCAGAGTATAAGTGCTGTCGCCTTCGCTTAGCTTCACCGTTTCTCAAATCACTGTTGTGGGAGCGAGCGAAAAGCTGCGGAACTCGGATCCAGCATCAATCCAGTTTTAAGCTGTGGTTTGGATGAGATGCTGTCTATCTGAACAGCTCTTGCATAAGACCTTTTTTCTCTTTGCGGCAGTTACTGTGCCAATAGCCCTTTTTGGTACACCTCCAGATGACTCGCATGGACAGGGTTTTATGTTCGTTTGTGAGAATTGTCCTTGCGCTGTTACAAAACTCTCGACTAGTTGTGCAATTACAAACGGAACCCGACTGATGTAGGTTTTTAAGACCGATACCAATATCGAAACATGCTTAAAAAAAGTATAAATTTAAAAATAATTAATTTTTTTGCTCACAGGAACTCAGCTTTCAGTGACTACTCGAATCAGCTGGCTGATGTTTGTGGTGTTCCGAGCTCACTTTGCAGAGTGTCCTCTGGTGAACAAACGATGCAACATTAACACTCTTAAAAAAGGTTGAGTGGTGTTTCCCCCGTCTCTAATAGCGACTGATAGGGCCCATATATTGGTTGAGAACTTTTTCTGACCAGACCCTGACAATAAGTGTTGAACTGTTCATCTTTGCCTGTGAACATTGTAAAATGGGATTCCTGCTGGTTACACTGGCATACTCTACTTTCTTCTCATTGATGAAGAAGGAAACAAACTTTCCTGCTTCTCTTTCTATCGTCGCACCGGCAGCAGTGAGAGCTGCACCTATACGACTCTGCATTGAGGTTGGTGTTAACTTACCCCCCCAAAAAATATCCCTTCTTACTTTTATTCTTATGCAAAGTCATTTTCGGGATTTCCTACATGTTGTCACATGTAATTCTTTGTTTTGAGATGTAGTCAACATAAATACCGTCCATGTCGACACATAGCAAGACAGATGTTGTCAGCTCATAGATTAAATAGCGCAGTCACAAGCTGAATCTTGCCTGCCCTCATTTTTTTCCGTTTGTTTTCTCCGATTTACATTAGAATGAAATCACTGGCGGTTGATATTGGCGTCAACAGTAATGAAACCGCTGTATGATGTCACTGGAAATGTTATTTTCACAGGATTGGAAGAAAAAGCCCCGCTTTGCGGATTGCATCAGAACCCACATGGGAGATGGGATTTTCAGAGGCCGATAATAAAGGGGTTTCAGTGTTGTACTTATGGAAGGAACGTCCCCTGTATTTACCATCTAACTGCTCGCTCTTAGACTCTGCTTACATAAGCACAACCTTTGCCAGCTCAGCAGTCAGTCAGACAGGCTTTTAAAAGAATGCAGATTTATGCAAATGAGGCTGCTATGGGGTTTGCAGTGGCGAAACCGTGGTAACGGGAGAGGAATGAGGTTAAATAGGGCCGTGGGCTCTGGGGGGACGTTCTCTACCCACAATGCCCTCTGGTGTTTGTTTACACACTGCGGTGGGTTGTGGGTTGTGCGAGGTAAAGCCAGCCATCTCTTAAGCCTCTTCTGCAAAGCCTTCCGTGGGCACTGTGGGGTTTCACGTTGATGACATCCACACGTTTACAGGCAACATATCTTTGAATCTGTCGTCCAGACTCACGTGTTCAATTGCCGTTTTCGCTGACATTTCCAAAATGTTTTTTTTTTTTTTCATTTTAGTTTGTTGACTAAAACATGTTTTAACTCAAGTAAATATTCATAATTCCTGCTAGCAAAGCACTCCTAATCCCCCGAACAAATCATCCCATCTAAATGGCTGCATTATACTGGAATGTATTCAGACAAAGGGGATTGTGCAGTTTTCTGTGCTGTTATTTAAAATAAATACGCAGAAACGCACTAATTCCACCATCATCTTCTTCTGCGCCAGCAGAAAATGGTTGCTGATCTAGAGGAATGATGCGCCCCGTCCCTGAGTCAGTCAAGAGTTATGACCCCTGACCTTCATTGTTGAGGGCCTTGAGTGCTGCCGAGCGTGAGAGATCGGTAAAGCCTTTTTTGGTCCTCTTGGAATCAGCGTAGACTGAACAGAATATATGGCTCACCCCTGAAAGCTTTAGCGAGCCCGTGACAGCTTCTTAAATTAGTACTGGAGCGCTTTTAATGTCCATTTATCTTATAGTTTGGTTCCTCACCTTGATCGCTCAGTAAACCAAGGGGTAAAGGATGATTTTTAAAAAGGGTTATCTGCTAAATAACAGAACATACACGCTGTGCAGGAGTAGGCTGAAGAGTTTCGGGACGGCAATCTGAAGGCAAACAATAGCTACCAGCTAATCCATCTACAAAATGTCACTAATCTTTTTCTGTTTTGTCTCGCAATGAATAGCCATCACACACACACACACACACACACACACACACACACACACACACACACACACACACACACACACACACACACACACACACACGGACAGTAAGGGTGCGGACCAAATTAAGCCCACAGCTTTGATTTCACAGGATTAAACTCAACTAGCTGCCTGATTGCCTTTCTTTTAGCCTAATCAAAAGATTAAGGGCATGGGGCAGTAGTCTGAGAAGTGGCCTAGTACCGTGGAGCACTTAAGCAATGCAAGTGCTAAACCAAATGTATTGACTTTTGACAGCTTTTGCTAATAGTCACCCTGGAAGTCTCCCATTTAAAAAAAAAAAAACATACAAAAATATCTGTGCATTAATGTGTGGCCTCATACTGTATACGTAATCAGTGACGCACACAGATATCACACGTACTGTATTGCAGACGTATTTTCAGCCCGACGGCCGTAGGTGCAGACGTGCGAAGGCATCCGCTGACCCTGCAAGGGTGGTGATGACGAGCTGAGGAGACAGCGGAGGGAGGCATCACTTTGTCGGGCAGGATGTGTGATGGGAACAAGGCGCGCGTCAGCGTCGCTGTCTGCTGGAGTACCTATAAATAAATCGGGTTTCTCTCCCTCTTTCTCTGCCACCGTCGAGGCAGACAGAGCGATCGATAGCTGGACGTCAGAGAATTAGTTTTCAATTTCCACTCAATGGAAGCGAATAACCTCTGACATTATGAAGAGCCCCAGCTGACCTGTGCGTAACTGTGAATGTCTGAAATTTACATGATTAGATGCATAACAGGATATGATTACCGTGGGGAATTGGACAAAGTCGATAGGCATTCGCTGCCAGCATCCGTTTGTTTATCCAGACAGATTGAGCTGCGTTGGAAAATATGAGGCCAAATGAGGATGCAAGAAGCAGGAAACAAGTGGAAAGCCTATTTTGTAATGTGTTTAGACTTCTGGACTGAGAGAACATTTCCAACTGACAGAAGCCTATTAGTGTAATTGAAGAGCAGTTTGGGTGTCCCACTGCTTTTCTCTCCACATTCCTTTCCATATGTTTTTAGTTATTTGTGAGTTTTGTCCTTCTTTTAACACACATATATTTTTATGTTTTACTTTGAAAACCTTGATTTTGAAAGTTTTGGTCTTTATTTTGAAATCTGAGGTTGTTCCCCATCAGAGAAAAGGCTTTTGGATCATCCAAAGGGACGCTGTATTCTGCTGTGATTCAGTGCTTTCACTATTAGGAAGATTTTTTTTTTTTTTATGTTGTTTTTCTGTCTGGATGGGACACTGAACCAAAAACCCAACTTCCATTGGAAAAAAAACTGTGCAGAAAACGGCGTGTAAACCAAATATTAACCTCATAATTGCCAAATTAATTTACTGATGGTCAGATGTAATTCATTTCTCTCTTCACAAGAGCTGAAAGTTAATGCTTAGCAGAGAGGAAGACCTGCTGTTACTCTTAAACAGAGAACACAAAGCTTGTTTATTCAGTATTTTTATTGTGGTCAAGGTCCAAGGTGCACTTTACATCCATTCAACTGTCTACTTTCCACTGCATGCCCGCACAATGCTTCGTAAGGCCATGTTATTCATGTGATACACCAAAGTGCGTGAAATATTTATGCCACCCAAAACTCCCCGAGGCAAAAACCTCCTCTCGTAGTTTTTCTCTGCGTTGAAGCTGAGCTGAGCTGTTGGTGTTTGGTTTTGTTTCCAACTGACAAGCAGCAAATGATTAAAGAGCCGATCTCACCTGGTCAGTGTTTAAGCGCTGTCGACGAGCACGAGCCTTCCCTCTGGAGTTCGTTTGACACTTTTAACTTTCACGTTAGTCACTCTGCAGGGGTCGTCTCCCTTCGAGCGTAAAGTAACACTGCACTGTTGTCACACGCAAAGACACACTTCCACATTTTCATTCACATGACGAAAAACAAAAAAAACAAAACATGGCTCGCTTCTTTCCACAGCACATTCTCCCACGTACACATGCACGAACTCATGCACGGGAGAGTGCGTGGGGAGGTGATGCGCTCTCACTCTCGCTCTCTTGGAGTGGGTGCCATGTCTTGTCAGATGGGGTTAGCTCCCCGCCGGCTGATGAGCCAGTCGAGGCTTTGAAGACCTTCCAGGAGCCCGTGGTTTATGTGGTTGGGTTGCCAGGTTTTGCCATCCCCCTCATTAATGCAGCATGGTTGCCCACTTAACTTGTTCTTCTCTGTTCCCCTGGCCAGTTCACCCTGGCTATGACCGATTACAGTGCATCCAAGCAAAGGAACTAACTGGCCAAGTGCATGCCTGTATATGTGGATTGCAGAATGCAGCACATGAAATATTAGCTTGTTTTTATTGCAGTTTTTATAAACGTAATTGATAAATTAAAACTGTTCATCTAGAAAGGAAAGCCTGAAACCCTGTTTCTTTGGGTTCCTCAGCCACTCCAGGCTAAAATGTCATAAGCAAAAATAAATAAATCTCAAACACTTAAAGAAGATTTCTTCACATTTGACACAAATGCACATCAGTAATTCTTTCTTGGACATGACTCTTATAGCTCAACGTTTCCATCTTCAATCTGACGTTCCTGACCATTCTAACCAGTTTCCTTAGGGAAGGATTTTCCCAACTAATCGGCCTGAATTTAACATCTTGCTGAGCTGACAGTACACAGTCATGTCTACATTATGGAGCACAGAAAGGCTCTGCAGGCAAATGTCATTGAATACTTTTCCTTTTGTTTCTCTTTGTTTGTTGAACACACTTTCCCTTTTCATCATCTTGATGAACTGGGCAATGAAAGTTTCGTTTTTACGCCAGAGCGGAGGTTTGTTAGACTTGCAACGTCAAGACAAAAAGAAAGCAATGCTGTAAAAATGAATGTACCGTCTGTTTGTCATCTTTGCTATCTAAATGTTTGGAAGCCAAAACTGGAAAAAAGTTAATTTCACATTTCACAGTTTTGTAATTTTTTTTTTAAGTAACAAATATAGCCACTGGTGTCGTTCTTAAAAATGCTTTATCAGTCAGGCTGCACTCCTCACTGTTCAAGTGCATACATGGTAGGTTGGAGGCAGCGAAACCTTATCACAGAAAAGTGAGAGCATCACGACAGATACACCATTTAATAAGTCAGAACCTGCATTATGAGAAGAGACTGTGGTGAACTGCTGTGTAGCTTGGTATGGGCTAGCATTAATGGTGCCTTCACACCAAACCTGTTTTTCGTCATGCTTGATTACATACAAAGCCTATGTAATCAACTGAGTTGATGCAAATTTGCTCCTGGCAACGCAAATGGAGGCTAATCTGTATTCACAAGTTAAAATTTAGCAGCTTAACTTGTGCACACTGTTTAGGAGCAGCTGAAGGTGTTCGAAAAGTCCACTTTTAAGGTGGCATGTTATGCAAGCAATGCATTTCCAACTATTATACAACACCATAACTCGAGGTGGTGACTGTACTTCACACACCTTATGGTGACGCACTCGTGTAAGCTCCATCTTGATTGGGTTTAAAGGTAAGTTTAGCAATTAATAGGTTTTTACAAAAGCAATAAAGTGATGGAACAATAATTCAAGGAATTACTTTTGCAGCTAAAATAATGTTACTTAGACAAACATTACATTTAAATGATTACTGCTGCTCTGACTGCCTGGCTGGAGGGAGTGGCGTCTCTCCATTTCTTTGATTCTCTTCCCTCTCTGCCTTTCCTCATTTCCACCCCCTTTTTCAGCTTTTAAGGTGGACCTCTTTCAGATTCCCAGCATGAATACGGCCCGTTCCAAACTGAGATTTTAAAAGTTGCCGGTTAATAGAGCTATTTTAGTATAACGACTTTAGCTTTATGTAACCAGTGGAACTGATTTGACCACTGACTCGGGTGTAAGTGTAGAGAAAAAAAGGAGAAACAGTCCATACCGTTTCATTTTCTTCAACATCTTGAGGTAATTGACCCAACCTATTCCTGACGCACGCGCGCACACACACACACACACACACACACACACACACACACACACACACACACACACACACACACACACACACACACACACACACACACACACACACACACACACACACAGATAGATATAGATAGATTAGTGTAATCACAGATGGGTTAAAAAAAAAAAATCCCCTTTCTCGCACGAACCCTCTCACTCATTCTTCCACCCTCCCACACGAGCTCACACTGTCAGCTTAGACACCCATGCAGCCCACATGCATTCCCTGTCTTCAAAATGTTGTGCATAAGCACTCATACATGCTACACACACGCACACACACACGCGCGCACACACACGCATGCATGTACGTCGCTGAGAGAATATACATGTCTCTGCACTAAAACACTGAGATACAGCTGTGAATAGGAGATGAAAGCCAGAGCCGAGCCAGGAATAATAAAAGCAGAGTGATTTCAATGCACTGCAGGCTTTCTAAACAGCCCTGGGATCTGACTTGAAAACATAAGGGGATTCCAAAGCCTGGTCCTTTTTAACCATACTGTTTTACCAAAGCTACTTTGATGTAACAAAGACCTCGGAGGCTGGTTTTTGTAATATTCCCGCCACTATCTGCCCAATGTCGATTGTAAATGTATATGTGTGGTCTAATTTTAAGACTCGTCAATATAATTGTTGCAACTCCCTCTTCTGCCATGACCTCCGATAACATCAGGCGTACCTTTTGTTCCACTCTGGGGTTTGAAACATATACACTGAGGGTGTAATAGAGAAAAAGAACTAATGAAGAGATGGAAAAGCAGGCTACAAATTTAAGGAGGAGAATGATATTATACATACGCTATCCATCACCGTGACACTAATTCTGCCATTTCTTGTGGATGATACATTATCATTATGAGGTGATTCAGTGCAGGCTATATAAATCATCCTGGAAGATAAGAGTACTCAAACAGAAACCAAAGGAACTCTCTGGAGGTTTGACCAGTTGTAGCGCGGCGGAGCACGGTTTTATGAGAGGGTTCACGTTTGTTTGTGTTGTGAAATGCTGCAATGTTCCCACCTTATCCTGCTAATCAGCAGTGTAACGTACAAAATCTCACACTTATTGAAAAGTCTTGAAATTAAGACTGTATATAAAAGATGGATACAGACACGTCACCCATTGGTTTGTGGACTTTTGCTATGAAGCCTACAGTTGGCTGTTGCTAACTTGTTTTTGTTTGTTTTTATTTATTTGTTTCTAAACCAGATGTGCCACATTTGGACAAAAGGTCTGGAGTAATTGTTAGCTAGCATTAGCTTCATTACTTAGCCACTTAGCTTAGGATAAAATCACTTACTGACTAAAGTGCACAGCCAACTTCTGGTAGCGACCTGATTAACTGTTGCTCAAAGTAGCCAAACACCTAACAATTTAAGCCTTAATATATCATTTAAATGGGTCAAATTGACCACCATACTGTTGATGCAAAAGGAGAAAAATGCAACACTTTTTTTCTTAGAGTTTAACAGTTTTACAAACTTGTATAAAAAGTTTATAAACTTGTTTATTTGTTCTGTAAAGTTGGTCTTTTAAACATAGGGAGTCTATGCTTGATTGACTTGTACTTAGAGACGCCTTCAAGTGGCTATATGAAGAACTGCGGTTTTTGGCACAAGTGCACTGGCTGCAGGTTTCAGCCTCAGAGGTTCCAACATGGATTTAAATTATTTTAAAGGTCTTTATTTTTTTTATGGCAAAAGGAGTCCATTTAACACGTTTCAGCCTTCAGTGCATTCAGTGCAGTGTAACGCTGAATAGACATAAGCAACTATAAGAAAACCAGACTTGCCTTAACCATTATGCGTTACATTTCTCAAGTTCAGTTCATACTATAACACAAACTGTCTTGTGCAATATTAAATTCCACACTTGTTTCACTTGTGATTTGGCTCGCAGATATTTTTGTCTGCTAGAGGCGTGCAGCAAAGACCGCAAGATGGGCTGTTATAGACAGATGGGCATAGGCTGCCTGGAGCCTTGTAGCAAACAAACAGGAGCTAGTGGAGGCCAGACCCTTTTTTATAACGGGGTCACAACAACTTTTTGTAACTCTATTTTCAGTCAGATTAACTGCCTCATATGTGTTTTTATTGTCGTGACATCATATCAGGCCAGTCTCTTCAAAACTGCCCTTTTTTTCTTTCTTTCAGAGCAGCAAAAGAGCCGTAATGGAGAGAGTCGTTAAAGTAATGGGATGTAGTAAAATGGAGAAATGGAGGGAAAAGGGGGAGTGAAGTGGAGGTAAGGAGGGGAGTGGCTGCTGGAAGTGGGTCACAGTGGCACTGACGTGATAAAAAGTGACGCGCTGAGAGGGGGGATGGACTCGTGCCGCCGTCTGCGTCACCTTTTGTCCGGCACGCACGCAGATATATACAGTCTCACGTCAGCTCAATTCAGCGGGTAAACAACAGTAGCACAGATATAAAAATAGCTCACGTAAAGGCCGGGTTTTCCTCTCTGAGGGCCTCCCGCGTTCTCTCATGCTGCATTGTCTACAGCCTAGTTGGAAATATTTCACTGCTTCACAGAATCTTCTACTCGCTTATTCACCTGTTTAAGATTGCGTTCAGGCTGTGCATGAATAATAACGGCCATGATCCTGTTTTTGTGGGGCTGTGTGTGTGCATGAAAGAGTAGATGCACCGAGCGGAGTTTCGAAGGGCGGTTATTTTGGCTCGGCTGTGTGATCTCTGTATGATCTGTAGCGTTTCCTTGTGGACGAGTGATGCAGGGGAGAGGATGTGTTGCTGGAGGGGCTGCGGGGATAAAAGGATGAAGGAGTGGCAGGGGAGCCAGGGAACAGTTTAATTGCCTGACCCTTCTCCCACCAGGATGACTCTCTGGAGCTGGGTGTTAAAGAGAGAGGGTGACGGCCGGATTCCACGAGCAGATTCCTGCAGCTCTGAGCACGTGCACTGTGTGTGTGCGTGTGTGTGTGTGTGTGTGTGTATGTGTGTTCTTGTGAATGTTCCCACAGCAGATCTGCACATATTTGAGAAAGACAACTTAATCATGCCGTGCGTGATGCTGAAGGGATGCACTTTGAGATTTAGCCTCCTATAACACATCAAAGGCTTGTGGGGAGTAGAAGGGGAGGGATGGTGCTGTGGTATGTGAAGAAGCTGTTCATGCTCGCGTCTGTGGAACCCATCACTTAGGGCCAATTCTGTTTTTGTTCTGTTTTTCTAGTTAAAATGGAAAACTGCACCAATATTTACCTTCGACTGCACATCTTTACATCTTATTGTTATTTATTTGGTCTTAAGAAGATAAAAATACGAGTTTGTTCGAACACTGATGGTTAAATCCAAATCCCTGTGAATAATCTCAATATACACAACACTGGGGGAGAAAAGCAGCAGTTAACATCCATTTTCTGCCCCCCCTCCCCCTTCAGAGTCTTCTCCGTTTGTTGTTTGCTGACTGAACGCTGAGGAACCTTCATCCTAATCAGCTTGAGATCTGGCTGCAGGTCAGGCAAGCAGATGAATACAGATTAGAGTGTCACAAGGCAGTAAGAGAGGATTACTAGATCTGGCCAGAGTCCCACTGTGGCCTCCTGTAGGTGTCCAGTCACTGGCTAACAAGTGTTGTCTGCACTGGCCCTTCTTTAAAAAAAAAAAAAAAGTCATGGGGTTAGACCGATTGGACTTGGCTCTGTCTGCTTTCAAATTGTGGGAAAAAGATCGATGATCCTGTGAATCTCAAAAATTTGTTTTAAGATAGGATATATTTTTTAAATTCCCTTTCTTCATACTACTTTTATATTATTACACAAAGAAAAATGAAGCAAAAGAAGATAAAACACAACAGTAGTTGAATAAAAGACAACAGGGCTTTACCACTGCTGTCCTGGTAAAGCGCATTTAATACAGAGCGCCGATTTTGACATGAGAACACTTACAGGCTCCAGATTCAGTTCTGAAAATGTTGTTCTGCATCGATAATGTAAGGTAGATTTAGGACACCAGTTAAGCATAAGCTTGACCAAGACTTCATGGATCTGCAGACAGCTGAGTGTGTATGCTGTCTGATGTGTTTAGAAACATCCTGCTGTTTGCATAAAGTATGTCTGAAACTGATAGCATCTGTGGCTGTGTGCATGTAACTGCAAACCTGCTGAATTCGGGTTGGCGTTCGAGTGGGCTGATTTGTGAACAGTGGTGCCCCCTGCTTGCAAAGTGCTTGTCGACTTTAAATATGTGTTGGACTCGTGAGGGTCATTTAAGTCGAGCCAAACTAAGACAAGAGTTGCCAAACAGATGCGAGAAGCTTTGTTTCATTTGTGTGTGCGGTACCCTGCAGCTGTGAGTCCTCATGTGCATCTTGTTAAACCTCAACCCATCATTTTCATCAGCAGCTTCCCCGCCGTCGCCGCTCTCAGCCTCTCTTTAATTCCACTTAGAAAACAAAACTAAATAAAGCCGTGCGTGCGGTGTTGTGCTCCCGAGTAGCTACCAGAGCGCGGCTCCTGTGCATAACTCGGCTTTCATCTCTCTCTGTAAATTAAACATGCCTTTTTAGATAACAGGCTCCCTGGCACCTGCAGAGTCAAACTGCACCTCCGCGCTTCACATCAGCTCCCGTCCCTGATTTGAACTCGGTAAAGTTGATTCAAGTCAGCACAGAGTGCCGCTTTATCGGGATCAACTATGGTTGTGTAAACCTCTGTGGGATAATTAGGCTGCAGTTAGACTGTCAGATGTGCAGAGCACAGACAGTGTGATGAATCTCAAATATGACAGTTAGCTCTCTTTCATACAGAGTACAGGAGAAATGTGCACCAAGTTGGTAAAGGAAAAAGCGGTCGAGTATGGGGTCAAAAAACGGGTCAGCGCGCACACTTGACCTTTGACATCAGCTGCAAGAACTTATTTTGCAAAGCGACCAATAGGCTTGAATTTGGGGATGGAACCAATACTTGGATCAACTAAGATTACTAGAAAATTAAAAATAGGGGTCAACTCTTTACTACTATTATAAAACTTTTTTAGCCAGCTTAAAGCTGATGCCATCTTTTTTTTTTTTAAGTCACCAGAGCTGATATAAGCCCATACCAGCATTTGCATCCATAGTGCAAAAATGTAAAAGGAGGGAGAATTTGTAGCTTTTGTTCGAGTGCCAATTTAATATTTTTAGATTTTTGAGTGTCAGAGCTAGCATATTAGCTAATATTAGCTATTTGCAAATATATCGGTATGGGTATTTAAAACAGACATCTAGTCATCCATCCAGTTTCTTCCGCTTGATCAACGAATCAGTTGGAGAAATGCACTTGAATGTTTTTATAAGTGTTGATGTTGCATAGCTTGTCCACATGAGGGCACTTTACAAAATCCCTGTTGGCAAAAATTGTTTGGCTAACCAGCTGATCCCAGCAGAGTCGGGCAGAGCGTAAACGGGTAATCCAACTGCACAGTCACATTATTTTTAGTAAGTACTGATCAGTAAGTACACTTACGAAAGGTTTGGAAAACCTCTTTACATTTTGTGCGTCTGAAAGAAAACGTATCGTGTGATATTTCAGATGAAAACAAAAAAAAAGGCAGTAGAGTGAGAGTGGGTGGTGTCAAGGGAGACCATAAAAAAACATTTGAGCTTTACACTTGACTATGTTGTGAAGGTCCTCATTGGGACGCTGCTCTTTCACAAGGATATGATGTGCTTCTCAAACTGCACAGCAACCTCTGGAGCTCTCTGTGGTCCTTCTGCCTCAGTGGCCCTGCCTGCCCGTTTTCCGCTTGAGGTCTTTGAAATGCTAATCACTTCTCCTCCTCTCTTTTTTTCCTCTTCATCCCTCCTCCAGATTCTTCCTCCAACTACATCAGGCAGCTGGAGACGAAAGTGCGGATACTGGAAGACGATAACAATAAGCTCCTCTCACAGGTGAGGCTTGCACAAGCACACACACAGGCACACGTACCACGCCGGCGTGCTCGCTCCTTTGCTCAGCTTCAGACGTGCAATTAGCCCACTTGAGTTTCCGTCTAAACTATACCCTCGCTAAACTCCTCTTGTGTGACTTTTTAACTCATCCTCAACACGTGACAGGAAGCTGCGATGACATAAAATCGTTGCCTAATGCTTCTGTGAAGCCCCCCCTTGCAACAGGCTCCCTGTTAGTTGGAGAATATGTTTATCCATGTTTAATTCATAGGGAGTCAGTAAGCTTCAGTAGCATGCACTGATGTTAGCCCCCGAGGCGAACTGTGGGAGCGGAGGAGAGATGAGAGGAGGAAAAAGAAGGGAAAAGAGGCATTAAGTGACAGTGACAGAGTAAAGGATTTATCCCCAAAGTTGACCTTGCTCTGACTTCTCCCAAATTTGGAGGATGGAGGGCTCGGTGAGGGAGGGTGTGTGTGCAAAAACGGGGTGGGGGGGTGTGGAATGCTGGTGTGGTTCACCAGAAGGTCACATGTCAGTCTGCGGAGGTGTGTTTACGCAGTCGAGCACAAACAGCAGATGATGAAACTGAAGCACACTAATCTGGTCACGTGAGGGGAACTCGGATTCATGAAGTGTTCAACTAATTATTGGCAAAAAAGCAAAAAAAACCAAACCAGCTCAGGCTCTAAGTTTATAGTTTGGCCTCTTTAATTTTATCGCATCATTTTATGATGCGAGTCGGTTCGTTTGAATGCAAATCAGGTTGCACAGAGACGAGGGTGAATTTCACACTATAATTTGAAGTCTTTTTTCCCACTTATATCCCAGCAGATTCATATGTAGGCAGAGTGTAGGTTGTTATCACTGACATGAAACCTAAACGATCCTCATAATTATCTCTTACGTGCTACAATTAGGTGTTACACATTATCTCACAGCAGTCCAAGTATATGAACTCGCGCCTTATAGTTTTTGCCCACGTTGTTTTCTGTAGACTTGAGGTTGGGATATGAATGTGTTCAAATGCAGTGCAAAATGTGAAACTGTCGGAACTGATTTTATTTTTTTAACAAATACATTACCTTAATTTTATGTGTTTAAATCCATCAGCAAAACAGTTGCTTCCATTGCTGTTATTCATGGCTCCTCACAGAGCGAAACAACATAATAAACCATTCCACCATTATGTTTTTCTCTCCCTAGGCTTATAGCCGCTATAGCTTATCGCAAATACAGACGAGAAAGGTAATCTTCTGTGATGTCTGTGTTTGTTGGCTCTTCTGCTGGCCGGTTGGTTCAGTCTGTTTTGCCCTTTCACTCTTTTTACTCGTTTGCTGGTGGGACTTTTCACATCTTTGAGCTTCTTGCTTTCTCTTCTGTAGAGGGCTGACACTGTCAAAGCAGCAGCTGTACAAGGCAAGGCGACTCATTGCAGTAATGTTTTATGTTGTGGCTTTCAGACAAGGAATCACCTCTGTGGTAATGTTTAAAGGGTAAGAATATGATTATTTGTTCCCTTGATGGGATTAAGTTATTATGACATAACAGCCTGTAGTTTTTTTTAGCTTAGCATAAAGGCTAGACGCTAGCAAGACTGTGGCAAACATCATCCGCTGGCTTCTGAAGAAACCATTTCCACTTTGGTAAAAAAAACAAATCTAATATGACGAGGAGGGGTGGGTCTGACCGTCAAACCACTTGCTCATCGGCTATGAATTTGTCAATATCACATCGTTAGCTAATGAGCATACCGCAGATAATCCTCCAGTTTGAAACATGACCAGGACTTACGAAATACACTTAATCTTCATGACCCAAAATGAGCAACTGAGCCCATAAACTCAGCTGTAAAGTATTTACACAAGCCAACTCAGAAAGCCATTTTCACATAAATTACAGGACCTGAAATCATTTTGTGAGGCTTTTAAGCAAAAACTACGGTGGCCCTGAGAGGTCAAACGGACTGCAACTTAAGAAAACACCAGCAATAAGAAAAACGGTGCAAAATCACACAAAACACAACAGAAATAGAAAAAAGCGAAATAGGAAAAAACAGATTTCCAAAAGCACAAGGGAAGAGTTTCTGGGGAGACAATAACCCGACGGACCAGTTCCAGGAACCAAAATATGCTAAGAATTGCACTGAGAGACACTTAAAAGAAGTGGCGGATCTATTAGTTTTGTGAGGTAGGAAAAGATGAGAGGTAAGTGTGTTAGCCTAACTAGTAGCCTAAAAATCCGTCATCAGTATTTTATGAATCCTGAGATTGAAACACACCTACCTAGCATGTTTTGGTTCCTGCAACTGGTCCGTCAGGTTATTGTCTCCCCAGAAACACTAACCTTGTGCTTTGGAAATCAATTTTTTCCTATTTCCATTTTTGTTTTTTCTATTTCTGTTTTCTTTTTTCCCATTTCTGTTGTGTTTTGTTTTTGCAGCGTTTTTCTTATTGCTGGTGTTTTCTTAAGTTGCAATCCGTTTGGCCTCTCAGGGCCACCGTAAAAAACACTTTGGATTTACTTTTCGGACCTGAAAGCTACACCCACTGTCGGTGGTTCAAAGTGCTAACACAACCTACCAGTATTATTAACACTTAGAACTTGCTAATTAACATAATATATCTCATGTTTTTATACTATTAAAAAAAAAAAAAAGAAGTTGAACAACACATAACTTCTGTAACTTGTCAGTGGTTAAATCATGAGAGAGAGTGTTATCAGAACAGACTCAAACAAGCTTTGTCCCCATCACTCCCTCTCATCCTGTAGTGCTAAACTAACCGGTTTCTGGTATGACTTCATATCATCGATACACACCTAATATTGATATTGATCTCCAACTTTTCGTAATACAGTAAAGTTAATTGACAAACATTACCACAGAAATGAGTCACCTTGTGATTGTGCCGGTTTTCCGAGAACACGGGAAGTTAAATGCGCCGCCTTGCAGGGTTGTGGCTTCTGTGTCCAGGGGTTTCTTTTCTGTGCTGCTAGCATGCTGTGCTAATGAATGAACACGGGTGGCCCTTGCTTGTACGTGGCCTTTCTTGGCAAGAAAGCTTTTATCTGTCCTTGGAACTGCACCGCACAGTGTTTGGTACAAGGTAACTTAAGTGAATGAATGCTATGTTGTGCTTTGGTGCATAAATGACACACGCCTGTCCTAGCTTGTCGAGACGTCTGGAGGACTGAATAATTAAAGATCCGGGGGGGCAAGCCAGGTAGATTCAGGCATCTGTTATGCATGGCCGAAACTGTTGTGGGAGTGCAACTGAACAATGAAGGACTGTCAGTCTGAAGCTGTAAAATCTGAATCTGTAATCTCTGGTTGTTGTTACTAAACATGACTTTCCCGCAGGGGTGATAACAGTAAAATATTGGGTGAAAATAAGAATTACTGAAGTTTACCATTCAGTTAGATTTCATAATATCCTACCTGATGACGTGTGTGCATATTAGCAGGTTCAATTGTTACAATGGATTATCTTCCCCAGTGGATTGTATTGCCTAACTTCCTGTGTTATGAAACCGGCCCAGCGAAACTTGTGTTAAGCTACAGGAAACAATGGCCTCTTAGTGCAGGAATGCTGACCCTCCAGACCAGCTTGGCTGAGGTATTTTAACCATACTAAAGGGAGCGTGGAGGGAGTTAACAGCAGCATCCCACTGTGGATATTAACATTAACAAGGGCCTACATAGCCCAGGTGTAAACACAGTTAGAAAAACAGGTGTGTGCACTCAGACGCACACACACAGACATGCTCAGACACGCGCATCCTCCTCAGGCTTTCTCCCACTCAGCTCTCCCATTCCTTCCAGCTGTTACTTGTCTCTAGTCGAGCTCGCACACAAACTCCGGACGATGTTGAGATAATCTGGTCCGGACATTGTCGGAAGTTCACTCTTGGTAAATACTGTTTGGTTTCGGTCAGGGTGAGTCAGGCATCTTGTAAACTTTGCATTTGGGAGCTTGCAACCCAAAGCAATTTTATCACCCAATGTCAGAAATTTGTACCGTCGTTGAGAGAGACTCAGACCTGCGGAGAAAATATCTTTTGTCAACTCACTGCAGTGTGTGAAGCACTCATGCGCTCTTCCTCAGTCCACACTGACACTTTGTCATGAAATTGACAAGTGTAAGCGCGTAATGATCTGTATGTCAGATGATGCTCCGTCCCCTGAGTCACTGTAATAAGCCCCAAACTCTCAAACACTTAATCTTATGACTGTCAGGCTTTGCATTCATGGCATAATTAGGTTAACAATAATGATGGAGGAGCGACGTATTTAAGTTTAAAGACCAGGTCATTGATTTCAGATGCAAAAATACTGAGGCTAAAGCTGCATGTCCCAGATTAGCATCCATACCGCACCGGTATATGATGTACAGCACAACTGCCTAACGGTGTAACTGTGATAAGGAAATGCTTCTTATTTCAGTCTAGCACGAGTTACTCTGATTTAACAGTTTCTATCCTGTATTTGATTAAATCACGGCTCTGGAGGAGCATCCTGCTGTCCTTCCTACCCTTTTGTCAGAGTGGCATCACCCCTGCCCCTCATAACTCAAACAGGAAACGATGCAAGACATCCACAGCATCTTCCCGTCATCACCAAGAACATTGTGATGGATGGATAAAGATGCAGGGGCCCTGAATTCTAGCCAGGAAGACTGCAGCGAGCCAACTGTCCTCAGCTGTCTGGCAAACAAATGGCTTTGCTGGTCTCAGCGGTCAAGGTCATGTCGGGGTGGGAAGTAAAGTTGGAGACGTGTGATGGTTAAATGAAAAGCTAGACTCAGGGAGAGGTCTGCATCGGTAACGTAAAACTCTTTAGCAAGCCTTCTTATTCAGGTGATCAACTATGCGTTTATGTCACCCCTCCTGATTTTGACATTTAAGGTTACCAGACACAAAGCTTATAGAGATGTCAGAAAAGGTGCACTATTGAGGGCATGAATATGGAAACCGAAAGGATAGATCAAGAAGCGCCAGGGGGAGGACTGGAAAAGGTTAGAGGAACATTACAAGGATACTGAGTTGGAGGAGAGAAGAGGAGCAGGAATATCAAAGGACGGGGAAGACGAGGGGAATGCTGATTGTGGCTTTGTGTATGTGAGCGTGGACCTGAGTGCGTTCCACACACACACACACACACACACACACACACACACACACACACAAAGATAATACAAAGGCAGACAACACAGCACAATGTCCGTGCATTCATAGACACACACCCACAGCTCAACGGGTTATTTATAGCCGAGTGCTCCCAGGCATCACGTGTGTTCATGCACCGTGCCACGCACAGAGGGAACACTAGTGCGCGACACGAGAAATGTCACAAGGAACAGTGGTGTTTGCCGTGTCCCTGCCTGCAGAGCGAAGCTGGGCTGGTAACTGCCCCCCAGGAACCAGTGGTCTTTGGCTGCTAATGAGGACAAATATTAGGCATGTTGCCCCTATGTAGTGAACCTCAATGAAGGCAAAACGGGATACTTCTGCACATGAGCAATGGCGTGAGAGTGATGATGAGGAAAAGTGCCTTGTATGGTGAGGGAGACGCAGCCAAAGACTTTAATAAACCCCTTGGATGGAAATACCAACGGGCAAAACCTGGGTAGTAACAAAGATGCTGAACAAAGTGACACATATGCAAAAAAAGCAAATCAGTGTAAAATTGCTTCACAGGCAGTGTTTTCTCTGTTTATGTGCACAAAACGGGGTGAATGTTGGTGATGGTACTTGCGAGTACCTCAGGATTTTGAGTATTTGAGTAAAAAGTGGCCATTTTTATGTTAAAATATCTCTCATAGAGGCAAATACACTGATTTAAAAAAAAAATTGTCAGAATGAATATTAAGGTAAAATTAGTACTAAATCCCAAAGTGAACAAACTGCCAGGATTACCTGTGTGTTTGCACCTTGTCTTGGATTATTAACTTTGATTTATTAGCAGTGAAGCCACTCTTTGGGTCATTTTAGGTAAACCTGGCATTAAAGTCTTATTTTTCTTTTTTTTTCCTTTGGTGTTTGTTTTGTGACCGTTTGTGCCCAGCAGTGTAACCCAGGTGACCTTCGTGCCCTGAGGAAGGGAATGACTCTGTACCACTCAGAGTCCCAGCTGTCCTCACTGCCCCAGCGCCAGGAAGCCATGCACATGGTCAGTAATCAGAAGACTGACACACGCACACATACGCAAACACACAAATATGGAGAAGGCTAACCACCTATACTAAGATTCACACTGACATGCTTAGATGAATACCCGCTCACACTAACCGCTAAGACAATAGTCACAGCAATCAGTCAGCGCTATGACACTGCTTATACAGATGTGGTTACATAAAGAGACAGGGCTTAATTGCACACAGACATGCACATGCTTAATTGTAGGGAGCGCTATGCCAATGCCTCCATAGCAAAATCAAGTCAAGTCAGCTCTAATTCACTTTACTTCTCACACTCCAATTAAACCTCCACGGGCAACCTCGCTCTCGCTTACACGTGACGGAAGGAAGAAAAAAGAGAGAGGGAGAAGAAAAGGAGTGAAAGGAAATGGGGCATAAGGGGGATGATCCAGACAGAGTCTTAGACAGAAGAGAAACTAAGGCAGAGACCAGGATAGAAATTTAACATAGTCAGCACTCTTCCTCATATCCTGTCCCTGCGTTTTCTTCCTCCCTGGAGCTTGTTTGAACAAAATTCCACTATGAAAATAATAACCCTCTACACTCCACCTCCACCCTTAACCCTGCCAATGTCTTCGGGAGGATTGGCAATTAAGGAAGGTCAGAGTCGGGCCATGCCGCTACTCAGAAGACTAAATCTTCCTTGTGTTAAAAAATATATATTCATATATTTTGTTGTAATCACAGGGTCAGGTTGCAGCACAGGGGTAAATTGTGAATTGTAGTTTGCCCATATTTACAGTGTAGTTTTAGATGAAATAAGGTTAAACATGGCATGTGCTATGAATAAGACATTTAACAGACGTGTTGTGTAGTGAAAAAATATGCAGTCATCTTAAAAAATGTTGGATATATTTGATTAAATCATCATGTAACTATATTTTTGCTTAGCCTTGTAGCATTAGCATCATGTATTTGGTATTAAAAGAGTTTTATGTATTGTTAAATTAGAATTATTAGCAGCAACGCTTTTTATTCATTGTTTCATTTATTCATCATTTCATTGTGTATTTAGTGGTGCGTCTTAAAAATTCAGTCCATATCAATTTTGGTGACTGTTAAATTATATATGGGTGACGTAGGCCGAACAAACCCAAGCGATGAACATAACATTGAGATGATGAAATGTACATATCAGAAAATCCAAAGAATTGGGATTTAATATAAATTGAAAAAAATATAGATATTAATAAGTATGTGTGACAATATTTGTTCAGATTTTGTTCTGAACTGTCGTTCTGTTAGGGAGGAGATAGTTTATGTATGTACATATCCTATGATCGTTATAGTAACATTTTCTTGCAAACTAGCTGTTACGCTTCGCTAATGTTTAGATTATTATTTTATGCTTTATATTTATATTTAAATATTTCTAAGATTATAAATGTTGCTTTTTAGATTGAACGACTTATTAACTTGAAATTTCGACTTACTTTTCTCAAAATTTTGAGTTAATAACTCGAAATTTCGAGTTAGCTCTGCCAATCAGTAATCTACATGGAATGCACACTCAAAACTGGATCGCAACAAATTGGCGCTTCCGAGTGTACGTTTGGTGATAGTAACGCCATGTGATTCAGCTAATAACACAAGGATTTCATCATTTGTGAAGCCACGCTGAAAATAATCAGCAATTTGTGCATTCATGACTGGCTGTAATACTAGTAGCTTAGCTGTAGCATTTGTAGCTGAGGACTTCAGCTTCCGGGTAACAAGGTAATGACAATAATCATGTAGATTACGGATTGGCAACGCTAACTCGAAATTTTGAATTATTAACTCTAAATTTGGACTAGAAAAGCGCTATACAAATGCAGGCCATTTACCATTTACCATTTAATTTTTATTTTATTTTATTTTTTAGCTTTGCTAATGGCTTTGTTTGTGACAAGCCCACAGAACAGCACTAACGTTGAGCTCTGTAGTTTGTCCAGTTCATGTTGGGGAGCAGGGAAAGAAGGCATAAAAGCAAGGATGAGATGTGGGACTTCAGAATGACTTCAGTGAAGTGGACTCTTAGTTGTGTGTGTCCCTCCCAATCGATCAGCTCATCCTCTATATTCACTTCTTTGTAATGCTCAAAGTTTCAGGTCAGTGAGCGTGCATGAGATTGTCAAATAGAAGACGCTCAACAGTCTGTGCTCATTTTCGTATGTTTAAACTTCAAACCAATGCTCCTGACAGTGTTTGTCCCCCTGCCCGCCTCTTGCTGCAATGGCCCAAATCAGCCCTGTTAATGCAGGAGATGCTTACAGTCTTACGAGCAGTAAACACTGCCCCGAGCTATCTGTGTCCAAATCCTTTTCTTGACTGCACTGCTCTTGGCAAATGCTTGCAGTAAATGTTTACATATTTCAAATATTAGAATAATCACAAAAGGCTTAACAATGATTTATACATTCATACTTTCAGTCAGACCAAAGTCCACTGTTACCTTTTGTTGGTATAAAGACACAGTCTTAACTCACTGGAAAATTGAAGCACTTGTAAAGTATGAATAGGTCTTGGTGATGCACATACAGGTAATTGGATATCATAAATGGCATACATTTTAAAAACAATTCCATTTGTCTTTTGTATTATGTGTTTTTACACACAGAAAGTTCTGCAAACGTAATTTTTAGGTCAAACATGAGCGAGCAGCTGTTGCAGCGAGCGAACTCAACTGTGTTTGTTGAATGCTAAACAAAATGTTTCCCTCGCATGTCTGGCTGAATTTGCTGTGTTGTTTAGCTGCTCTTTGATCAGACAGTTGCAGATTTAAAGAGAAACCCTGGAATCCACACAGGCAAAAAGAAAGGGTGGGTAAATTTAATATACTAAATATGTGCAAAAACGGGGGCTTGGACTGGCATCTGCACTGGATTACATCAAGTATCAAACCAGTCCAAGTTTTTCTGGTACTGTATGTAATTAAGTGGATGTCATAAATGGTAAACTAAGACACTGGGTCAGTTCAAGCACTGGCAAAACGTACAAATGTACACTCACATTCACTTTCATTCTATTTTTCTCATGTCAGAGCTTGTAAATATAATACTCAACCTGTCTGAGGATAACATCAGCTTATGCTTAAAAACATGGAAACATGCCGTTAAGCTCTTTTTTTTTTTTTTTTTTTTCCCCCCCCCTATAAATCTGCCAGGTTGATGTTTTCCTGTCCAATGGTCAAAAGAATACTTTTCTTATTGGTTTGTATGGCCAGAAGCCTCTAGACGTAAATCAGTGCTTCGTGCGGTTTATGTGATGTGAATAAACTGCTGGGCAGTTTCCACAAATCGGTCCTCTTGGCTGCAGTGGGATTATTATTTTATCTCCGTGCTATCAGGTTACGTGGGATCATTCTGGCACCCAAATGGGGCCAGTGGGCATGGAGGGAGCTGACAGGAGCTTCACTAGTGAGCAGAGAATTTAACCCAGGCTAACATAGCCAGGGATCTGTGTCTAATGCAGGACCCCGATGCCAGGTTACAGTGAATGGGACCCATTGTGTATCCCAGCAATCTCTGTGTCCCTCAGACAGAGACCCACTGTCTGGAACTAACCGGGAGGGGGGTGGTGATGAGTCAAGCAAAACCCCCCAGTCCCCTTCCTGGCTGGCTGCTCCCGTCACACCAGGTTAAATCACACTGTGCAGGTAGCAGACCAGAGGAGGGAGTGGAATACAAAAGAAACAGGGAAGAAAAACACCAGTGGAGGATAGGTGATTTGAGCGGGTATGAAGGGGGTGACATTTTCAGTGCGACAGTACAGGAATACTCTTTTTAAATCCGAACAGATGCCCCCTGATGGGAAGAGTGGGGCCTTTTTTTGGTATCTTGACTCAAATGAAGGGCTCTTTGCAGATGTCCTGGCTGGTGCAGGTTTACACCTGCCTCTTAACCTCTGTCACAGTTCTCCCGCTCCCTAACATCTTCTCATTGTACCTTATGTTATTGTTTCTTTCTCTCTCCTCTTAGGGGACTGGACGCCTACCAACAAGCGAGTCCTCTCCAGCCACAGGCTATCTGTCCTGTGTCCAAAAGCCTGAGGCTGTGGTCCATGCCATGAAGGTAATATTAGTCAGGGAAATCAATCACAGGGTATAACTGTTGGTAAACAGTGTTACAGCTTTTGTATCACTGATGCAGCTGTGATGCTATCATAGTGCAGTTCCTGGAGAATTTGCAGGATGATGCCTGAAGGCTATTATGGCATAGCTGCACAGCCTAGACCAGCGTGACAGTTCAAATGTGGGAAAAACACATTTGAACTGTTTTTCCCCACATTTGTTACTAATATAATGCTACCCTCTCTTAATTTGTTAAGAGGGGATAGCATTATATTAGCAGATAAAGTAGCACCAGATCACGCCTAAAAGTACTTAAGTTCATGTTCATGTGGGTCAGGCTTGGAGTGCTATGGGAAAAAAACCAAGAACACATTGACAATTATGCGTTGCCTATCATAGTTATGTAGGTACAGAAGGAAAATGACACATGTCCAACTCTGTGTCTGCCATCAGGTGCTGGAGGTCCACGAGAACTTGGATAAGCAGGTTCCTGAGGACTATGAGGATGATCTCAGCGAGAAAGAGAAGGCCATTGTGCGAGAGATGTGCAATGTAAGTGCACCTCCTGCTCCCACAGATGTACTCGTATCCTGGTCTTTATTCTAATTGTCTGTGTGTTGTCATGATTATTGGAGAGCCTGAAAGTGGGGGGCTAGGTGGGTGTCTGAGCACTCACACAGGTCTGTTGCCATCACTGCAGAACCACTTAGCTAATCACACCACAGGTTTGTCACTGATGTAGTGCCAATAAAATAAAATGCACTATATGCAGATTTAGTGTAACAATGGAAAAACTAGGAATTTTATAGTTGTAAATTCAGTCAGTCTGTTCATTAGCGTTTTAAATTCATTCTACTAGATTCAAATCAGGTCAGTTTTGAGCCTTTTTTGCTAATGAGGAACTCGTTTGGGCTCATTTGGTTTGGAATGACACAGCAGCACTCCCACTTTCTTTCTATCCATCCCTCTCTCTCTTTTTGTGCCCCCCTTTTCCACTCCAAAGCTGAAAGCCCAAAGTATAGAGGCTCATAGTTGAGCTGTCAGAGCAATTAAACTGATGCGGCAGGAAAAAGAGCACCACCCCCTCCTCCCTCCCAATAGCACTCCTCCACCTCACCCTTCTATTCTTCCACCTCTCATTTTCCCCTCATCTTTCTCTGTCTGTGCTGAAAAGGCCTTTCCCAGGATAAAAAGGTCTGCTGATTAGAGCGAGTACGAGAATCGGGTTATCTGGGCCCTGCAGAGGTATGTGACAGACCAGGAATGGTGAAGCACTACAATAGTACCTCTGTAACATCACCGGGGTCCTGCGGGGGCCCCTCTCACTTTCACAGAGAGATTTCAGCACCGGAGAGAGGACAGGACTGAGATAGAGTCCAGTCCTTGTCTTTATACTTTGATGGAAATGGAAAATAGGTGCAGTGCTTCATTGAAATGTTCAGACATATACAGTATATAAGAGGCAATAAAACAGTTGGGATAACTCCAAAGAGCTTAAAAGTCAATATTCGATGTGTCCACCTTTATTCCTTAATAACTCTCTTAAGCAGCATTTCTTAAAGTGGTGTTCAGGAATAGTTCTCCAGGCTTCCTGAAGGCCATTCATGGCTGCTTTTTGATCCCACACTGCTTCAGTAATGTTGAGAAGGAAGGCCTGTCCATGACTGATACGGCTCCATTGTGTGCTTTTTCTATACGTGTATGCTTTTACTGCACTGGGAGTGTGTTTGGGATTGTTGTCATGCTGAAAAATGAAGCTGTTGTCAGTCAGACATTTTCCAGATGGTGCTACACGGTGGGTTAAAACCTCACTGTTCTTTTCACCCTTTAAAATTACATAAATCTCCAACAGCACTGGTTGAAACGCTGCCCCAAACCATGACAGAGCCTCCACCGTGTTTTACAGATCGCTGTAGGCACTCACTGTTGTTAGTTTAGTTCATCACATCGATCAGACCTGTTGCATCTTATTTTTCACACCCACCTCAGCCTGTCTGCCTCCTTAAGAATGCCCCCCCCCCTTCTACTGAAGTCATTTCTGATCAGGTTTCAGTGAACAGTAGACGTTTCAACTGTAGAACGAGTCCAAAGGGAAACTTTGAAAGACCTTCAGAAAGGCTGGAGAACTATTGCTCACTTAAAAAAATTATGAAAAAATCCGGCTCCTTGAAAGCAAAATATAAAGAAGCTCGAGACTTCTGCACTGTACTGAAGCTCTACTGTAGTGTGTGTGCGTGTGTGCGTGTGTGTGTGTGTGTGTGTGTGTGTGTGTGTATAGTCTTCCCAGCTCAAAGTCAAACTGTGGGCATTTGAAGTTTTCCCTCTTGAAGAAGAAAGTCTTTTCTTTCCACTCTCTGTCTGCCCGTCTTTCTCTCGCTGTTCCTCTTCCTCGCTCAGCTCCTCTTCTCTCCTCTTCTGTTCGCAGGTGGTGTGGAGAAAACTGGGTGATGCAGCAGGATCAAAGCTGTCCGTCAGACAGCACCTCTCTGGTAACCAGTTCAAAGGCCCGCTGTAGCATATCACCCCTAGAGAGAGACGGAGAGATATCAGGATCCACACTCACCTGAAACGCCACCTTCCCTCCTGCACCTACACGGACCCGTCACGCCACCGTGCTCCCTCCTGCCGACAGTACCCGGCATTCCTCCGACAAACACTCTCTTGAGACTGGCCACAGAATGGACCTGTTAGTCTCGTTGTTCACGTGAACAACGTTGCCTGTATATGTCTTTGGATCTCTGTGCTGACATGTTGACAGCCGGCAGCTAGTGTCACCAATCCGCCACTTTTCTGCATCGGTTTGGAGGCTTTCTGTTTTCTCTCTGTAAACAAACACACTCCGCTTTCGGTCCTTTAGAGCTTAGCTGAGCTGTAATAAGCTAGGGATGAGACGTGGTTTCGAGCACAGGTGAGGCGGGTGGGGGGGGCAGAAGTTGGCAACAGTGAGGCAGTTAATACCAGCTTCTATAGAGAGAGACACCCCCATCCCCTCCCAAGCTCCTGTCACATGTATGACCCCGCCTCCCCACTTCCTCCAGCGGTCAATGAGTATAACTAGCATTAGCATTCTATAATGTTAGCCAAGTGAAACCCACTGTGACCTAGCGCCTTTTTGCTCGTAAGACAAGTCTATGGATAATAAAGTCTAGAGATCACTGTTAACTCGTGTATATTATGTATAAAACCATAGCATTACTTCATTGTTTCTGTTGATTTGACTTTATTTTGTATTCTAGCGTGGCCATGTGATCAAGAATTGAGTTTTAAAAAGCACACACATACACACCTACACACACACACACACACAGACCTTAAACAGGGTTTGCTTTTGGTAATACACTTTTTTTTTATTATTGTCATTGTTATTATTATTATTGTTCTTTTCCAGATGAATTGCTCTTACTCCTTCTCTCTGTAACGTTTGTTATCCGGGCCATTCTGAATCTGCCGTCTCGCTCTGTTTATTAAGGAACAGATAAATTTTCTTACTTTTGTGAAATGAGCTAAAAATTGTATGCTGTGTGCATGCTTGACAATCATTCTCTCAGGTTGGGAGGGCTACAGCTTTACCTTTGCCCATCTGTGACTGTGCGCGCATGTGTGCGAGTGTGTTTAAGGGTGTGAGTCTGTGTGGGAGGAGACTGAATGGTTGGAGCTCTAGCATCTGCCTGTGAATCCTCTCTTTTTTCGGCCATTGAACCCTGGTTACAGCCCGATTGAAGGCTGCTGAAGACATTTTCTGAATCCATCCAAAATAAAATGTAATTGCTGTAACTAAAATACACTGAACCTCCCCGATCAGTTTGATCTGCTTTTTTTAATACAGTGGTGTGAAAAGTGCATGTTTGTCACAGTTGCAGGTTTCAGATCATCAAACAAATTTAAATACTAGATAAAGGTAACCCAATTAAACACAAAATGCAAAAAATCTAATCCTGCATGGTCCTGTGTGGAAAAAGTGATAACTGGTAACCTAATAACTGGTTGGGCAGCAAAAACAGCAATAAAGCAGCAACAACTGTAATCGAGCATTCACAATAACTGGCAGTGAGTCTTTGACAGCGCTGTGGAGGAATGTTGGCCCTCTCATCTTTGCACAATTGTTGTAATTCAGTCACATTGGAGGTTTTTCGAGCATGAGCCGCCTTTGATTAGGCCGCTCCAAAGGCTTCATTTTATTTTGCTTAAGCCATTCAGAGGTGATATTGCTGGTGTGTTTTGGGTCACTGTCCTACTGCAGAACCCAAGTGCGCTTCAGCTTGAGGTCACAAACAGATGGCTGGACATCTGTAGGATGTTTTGGTAGATGGCAGAATTCATGGCTCCATTTACAACAGCAAGTCTTCCTCCTGAGGCAGCTAAACAGCCCCAGCCCATCACACCACCGCTGTGACCCTTTCCAGACTGATAGCTGTCAGCGACTTTGTTTCTCAGGTGTTTCTTCGAATCGTAGCATGATGTGTTGCTTTTTGAGATCTTTTAGCCTGCTGCACTTTAACAGACAGGTTCTATTTGAGTGATTTCTCAATTCAACAGGTCTGCCAATAATCAGGCCCGAGTGTGTTTAGTGAAACTGAACTGTTTTTTGTTTTTTTTTAACTGAATTGTGGTTAATCACAGTTAATTCCTGATTTAACAACAGGGGCGATTACTTTTTCACACAGGAACAGATAGGTTTGGATAACTCTTCTCCCTTAATCAGTGAAATCACCATTTAAAAACGGTGTTTTATACTTACTCGGGCTGTTTTTGCCTAATATTAAAATGTGTTTGATGATCCAAAATATGTAAGTGTAACAAATATGCAAAACAGTAGAAAATCAGGAATGGGGCAAAGACTTTTTCACACCACTGTATCTCTGACGATAACATAGGGAAAGAAAAATAGTCACATAGATGGATATTAGACCGTTTCTCACATCATGGATTCAGCAGGTGTGTTTATGCAGTGCATGTTTTATTGAAGTTATTTTTTTCTTTCTTAGAATATGAGATAAGTCTTCCCTTTGATGTCTCTGTACCATAAAACACTAACATTTAAAACAAAAAAAAATTTCTTGATGTCAGAATGAACAAATACTGTTTGTCAGTGTATTTATTGCCAGGTGTAACATAGTAAGATAGAGATGGGAGCGCAGTTGGTAACTGAACGGTCACGTTTTAAACTCATCAGATGGATTTCGTGTTATTAAAGTTGTCTGATGAGTTTGCCGAGTGACTCGACAGCTCGGGCTCTCCCATCTCTAGTGTTATTTGTTCCAAATTAGAACATTTCTGAGGCTACCCGTTTGTCCACCTTGGTACTCTCAATTAAAGGGTTAAAATATATATACATATATATAATAATAATAATAATAATAATAATAATCAAAGTCTGATTTTTTTTTTTTAAAGTGTCCTTTTTTCTAGGAACCGATTTGAAGCCATTATACAATTTTGAATACTTTATATATGGCAAATGATTTGAGACGTGCCGCACTGTTTTCTTCATGTGTTTTAATTTGGACCCAGCTGTATATTTGGGGGGGGGGAAGCATCTGTAGTGTTTTTTTCCTGCCTATATGCTAAAACCACAATACAGAAACCTAGAATCTACAGTGTAAATGTCTATTCCTGTAGTAACTAGCATGACTGGAACCTCTTTTCGTGGTTTCACCAATAAAGGTGAATATTTCGCTGGTGAGACCGAAAACATGAAATAGGACACTTTTAGAAACATTTGGAAGAAAATAAACAAGTTGCTTAATGATGATGTGAACGGCTGTCTTTATTTAAGCATGCACTACACTTTTTTTTTTTCACTAGATGAGGTAGGCTGCCCTCTGGTGGCGGAACAGCGGAAATGAAAATGTACAACCAAACACTGGAATGCACACCACTGGCCAATTTATTAGGTACCCCTGTTCTCTTCAAATCTGCCTTAATTCTTGGCGTAGTTTTAAAGAAGATGTTGAAAACAAAACAGTGATTTTGGTCCACGTTTGCAGGATAGGATGACAGTTTCTGCAGATTTGACGGTTGCACATTTATGCTGAAAAATGGACATGGTCAGCAGCAATACTCAGACAGGCTTTTAAATGTGGCATTTAAATGATGCTCATAGCGTATAGTTTGTGCTGGATCAGGTGACCCTGAATCCTCCCTGCAGTAGGTGTAGGCTGCTGGGGAATTCCCATGATGCACTGAGTGTTTCTTCTTCAGTCACCTTTCTCACTCACAGCATGTCTTTATCCTGTCTTCCTTCTCTCACCCCCAACCGGTCGCAGCAGATGGCCCCGCCCCTCCCTGAGCCTGGTTCTGCCGGAGATTTCTTCCTGTTAAAAAGGAGTTTTTCCTTCCCACTGTCGCCAAAGTGCTTGCTCATAGGGGTCATATGATTGTTGGGTTTTTCTCTGTATGTATTATTGTAGGGTCTACCTTACAATATAAAGCACCTTGAGGTGACTGCTGTTGTGATTTGGCGCTGTATAATATAATTGTATGTTCAGAGATGCTCTTCTGCATACCTTGGTTGTAATGACTGGTTATTTGAGTCACTGTAGCCTGTAGTCAAAACATTCTCCTCTGACCTCTGGCATCAACTAGGTATTTTTTCCAAGAGATCTGCTCGCTTTCTTTCCCATTTAACTTCAGCAGGTCATCATGACTAAGTCTATCTGCCTAGATGCGCTGGGTTGCTGCTATGCAATTGATTAGATATTTGCGTCAATAAGCAGTTGAATGGGTGGCCTGGAGATGTGGGTGAGTATCATTTTCACTGCTAAAACCGATTAGTGGAAAAGGTATCTGCTCATACAAATGTCTGTATCATGTCATCTGTTCATAAACATTTGACTGGTGTAGATAAAGAGGAACACGAGCTCGTGTGTAAAGGGTGGGAGAAATCTAAGAAGCAACACCGTCTCGCTTCACACACATCCCATTTTCTACGATGAAGAGCAGGTGATGAGAACTTTTCTTACACCTAAACCAAAGCATAGTAGTCTAAGGCAGTTGTAGACAGAAGTGCTCAAAAAAGTGATATCTACACTTACAAACTGTCCAGTGTTAGTTGTGGTTGATCTGTGTGTGTTTCCTGCAGTGCAAGGAAATAAAGGGTGCTTAAAAACAAGCTGGTGGTGCAGTGGTTAGCACTGTGGCCTCACACCCAGGTTTTGCTTGTTCTTCCTGTGTCTCTTTTCTCAGAGTACTTAGATTCCCTCAAAAGATGCTATTTTTTATTTTTATAACAGTTGTTTTTAGGTGTGGATGTAGGAAAGTTGTCACTGTGTTTACCGATGACCTGCCCAGGCTGTAACCTTCCTCTCTTCCAAAAAGCAGTTTTTCATCCTTTTAACTATTAGTGGTCTGCATGTGTGTGTTCCCACTGCAGGAACCTTACATGTAGAGCCACCCAGAGGTACCTAACCCAGAGGAAGTACTTTGCTCTGCCCTGTTGGGTGAACTTTTGACTCTTTAACTTATGGCCATAAAAAGTACCATTTTAAAAAATAGAAACAAAGCAAAAGCCAGATAAAGAACAGCTGAAGTCAGTTTTTCTTTTCTTCTTTATTGGGCTTATTAGACCATAGACGGCGAAAGAGAAAATTAGAACCTTTTAGTTTTAAAAATTGTTTTAATGTTTACTGCTCTGGGTGCAGACGCGGTTGGTGGTGACATGAGGGGGAAAAAGCAGCAGAAATGTCTTGCAACACTACCTCAGCATTATCAGAGTAAAATGTAAAAACCAAACAAACAAACCGCTGTTTAAACCGCACAAAATATACAGCATGTTTCTGTTCAAGTCTTTCAATACGACAGTCCCACAGCATATTCTACCACCTTAAGATTTTATTACACTGCTCTCAGCAAAACAAAGAGAATGTGGAGAAGAGAACACAAAGTGAAGGGAGGTGTATTCAGGAAAACCAATAAAGCTGATAGAATAAAGGAACAGAAGACCCAACCTTAGATCCACTCAAAGGCTGAATGAAACTGGAACATTTCACCACCCCACAATTAGTGAGAGTGCATGTATGACAACAGAAAAAAAATCTCTTATTTCCTGAAAAATTTCCAGAAAAAACTAATAAAAACAATGACTGGACAGTGTTTCTTATAAGCTCCTCCAATTGGGCACTTTGAGTACCTATCCTGTACATATTTGCTAATTCGTTAACCTTCCTATCACGTCCCATAACAATACTGTCCAGACCTCACATTATCTTTAAAGTCCATTTACCTACACGCTTTCTTTCACAACCCTGCACCTCTCTATCAGAAGTTCTAAGAGTCATGAAGCAGCTCCGCTTTTCGTGTTTTGCTCCAAGATCCTGGTTGTTTTTATTCGCCCCAGTTGTGGCTCTGCACAACCTCAGTTCAGACTTATCACATTCTCATCTCATCCATGCGCCACGGTTCATAGGCATACCAGGCGGTGGGGGCAAGGGCACCTGTGACTGTCCTGGAGGCACTGGAGGTGGAGGAGGGTACCCAGTGGGTGGAAGGGCCATCACTGGTGGAGGCACGTGGCCTGGTGGCATGCGTGGAGGCGGTGGCGGGGGGTAGTTGTTGTAGACCGGTGGTGGATAGGATGGTGGCAAGCTGGGTGGTGGGTATGTGGAGGGAGGAGGCGGTGGGCCAGGAGGAGGTGCTGAAGGTGGTGGATAGACGTGATACATTGGGGGTGCGTAGCTGGGCGGCATGGAGTAGGAGGGACCCTCAGTCTTCATCATGGACTGTAGGCTCTGGTAGCCTTCACCAGACATGTAGGAGCTCGTTGTGGACATCAAGTAGTTGGAAGGTGGTGGTGGAGGAGGGCGGTGGGGAAGCGGAGGAGGCTGGTGTGGAGGTGGAGCCTGTGGGGGAGGAGGAGCTGTTTCACTTCCTGGTTCTGCTTCTGCGGGAGGAGCTGGAGTGAAAGGACAAAGTAAAGAGAAACGACTTGTTAATAAAAATCAGCTTCCCTACTGCAAAGATCTAAAATGAAGCTCTCCATTCTCAGACAGTGAGCACATGGGCAGACCAAAACTACCAGGCTTAGCCACATAGGAGGTCTCATTATGAGGCTCAAGCACTAATCAGATTGGTCTGGGTTAGGGGTATGCGTGTCTTGGGAAATAATGTCCAGACGAGCTGTGGTTACGTAAGCAGACTGAGAGGACTAACGACTGTGGGCTGCTTCTAAGCTCGAGTTGCAGGCAGGGGGTCCTGGCTGCTCATTATTGGTCGTTGTGGTGGCGCACGCAAACAGAGTATTAAGAGGACGCCAGCACGTAACGATATTTTGATCCAGCTCTAAACCATTTGAACTTCTTGGACAGTGTAAAGAAAGCGGATGACGTAAGCTACAGAGTCACGCTTACCTGGGGGAGGCTGCGTTGTGGGTAGCGGAGGCATGGGGCTCTCGAGTCGAGGAATCTTTGATCCAACTTGTTCTGTGAATTAAATAAAAGCTTTTTAAAACAAAACAAAACTGTAACTGCATAAGGAATTGCTTCTGTGCTCCTGGATAATCATAAAAACCTCAACCCTGCCAGGAAAATCTAATTGCCGTCTTTCATCTTTCTCTAAACTGCTCTTCGTTGACATTAATTTGTTGCTTTCTTGGAGACATTTCAGTTTAATTTCATCAGATTTTAACAGCTTTAAAATCTGCCTAATCATTAATAAACATGTTACCTGGAGCCTTTGGTTCATCTTTGGGGGATGTCTGTAACAAAGAGGAAATAAAATGTGAGCCCCGTACATGAATCACGTTAAACACGAACCATATATCATCAGTTGTTTGACAGCAGTTATACAGCGCAGTTCGAATGTATACTTACATGTGAGCGTTTAAGCTGGCGCGATGGGCTACCACCCTGAGGGGAAGTCTTTTTTGGTGGTGGGGGAGGAGGGTTGGCAGCTGGCGGTTGTCCCTGTGGAGCTGGAGGAGCAGAGGTCGGAGTAGCAGGTGCCCTCTCCTTCTCCTGCATCTGCTGAGGGATGGGTTTGTTTCCCTGAGAGTACAGGTCCAGGATCTGGTGGCAAATGTCTGGAAGGCAAAGACATGTTTTTTTGATGAAGACAAAAAAAAAAAAAAAATACAAAGAAAGAGGCTTTAAGTGTAACGTCTTTATGCGGAGTACCTTCAAGTAGCTCCACTGGAACGTCCTGGACAAACTGCTCCCACCAGCGGCGTGTAGACTGCTTGTTGGTCCATTCCTGGATGTCGAATTTGCACAGGCGGCCAGCCAGGTACATGACAGCGACCGCGATGATCTCCGGCTCCCACTGCAGAGACAGCATGGTGCACAGGCTGCAAACAACACAAGAGGTGGTTTGAGTTTTTGCCTGTTTTGGTTCAGCGAGATGATGACATCGGGACATGGTAGATCACTGAAGCACCAGGTTATTGTGACATCACCATATAACTTTGCATTCCTTACAAATGAAAACTAACCAGGCTGTAAAACCTGATGTACAAAATCCTCACCTGTCGTTGACAAAGGTCCAAGCCATTTGCAGCACCTTGCAAACTTTATTCTTCTCCCCTGTAACGTGAAGAAAGATCAGAGTTTGCCCACAGGACCATCATTTCTCACGCTCTGTGGAGCTGACGCCATACTCCTATCTCACCTTTGAGCTGCTTGACATAGCGCAGCAGGAACATGTAGGGGTGCTCCACCTGCAGGTCAAACTTGATCGTCTGGAGCAAAATTCTCTCCAACACCATCACCTCTTCCTGTTAAAACAAGCAGGCTAATTAAAGGCTTAGTGCTGTGTCCAAAATCAAAATATTTGTCAGAGTATCATTCTTCCAAAAAATACTCTGCTCATAAATGTGGAGGCAGTCTCTAAAAACGCTGTAGGCGCTGGAAATACTGCACATGTTAAAAAACATGAAAGCTCATTTTGGCAATGAATGGCAAGTTTCCATTACCTTTACTTCCAATTAGTAACGATAAGCCAGATGAGAGTCAAATGTCTGAACTTTTCATTTAAAAACACTTGAGTAAGAAAGAAGCTAATGTACAATTCTGACTTAATGACAGTAGTTAAGCTACTAAAAACTGGTGAGAAAAGCCAGGACACTGGCTAATTCTAGCATGACGCTAAACAAGTTAAAGAGCGACTTGGAAAGCAAACAAGCCGTCTGTATGATGCTTGTGCCGCTCCATATGAGTGCTGGATCTAATCCAGAAGAGTGTTTGCTGTAAACGTGTCTAATAAAGTGTCAAGTTATAAGCCAGGTCCAGATGTCACAAATGCATGCTCTATCAAAAGTACTCAAGGTCAGATTAAGTGAAACAGAGGCTACTTCATGCTAATAGATATTTTAGCTCGCCAACTGGTAAGAGGAAAAAAGAAAAATCTTGAATGTTGAGAGGGAGTTGTGTGTTTTTAATAGCAAAGACGTGAAGAGGCATAATGACATAATCATACTCCACTGCATTTAAAACTTGTTCTTGTTTGGTTTTGACCCCATGACAGCAGAGGGTAACTGGTCTGATTACTGTCTCTGTGAGTCAGGGCACATAAAGCTGTGCTGAGTGACGCTCTGATGACCTCGCTGATCTGTTTAAAGAATGAGTCATGGCTTACTGTGGTATTACGCACCTAATGCACCAGCTTAAAACTAAAGAAATGTAAGCGTGTTTGAGCAAAGCTTTGTATGCAAGTGAACACAGACAGTTATTCTAATAAAAGCGAGGAATAAAAGTTTGTTTGTAATGCAAGCCTGCCTCACTTACAGGCAGCTAAGGTAAATAAAAGCCCTGATCACTAAAAAAAATAAGTAAGGAACTTTTTAGGTTATTGAAAACTCAGTCTTCAGTTTTACCAGGACCTCATTTATTCAAGCATTAGTGACGCTGTTATTATTGTCATCTGCCTGTATCACAGTGAGGCCTGTGACCACTACACACTACCTGTTTTTAACAGGTATTCACACCCATTCTGCTTCTGCTATCACAAGGCAAAAACATCTCAAAACAAAGGTGAATACAAGGAACTGCACCTTGGGATCATCTCCAAACTGTGCAAACTGCACATCATTCAGGAGGCTGCGGGCAGTTTTAATGATATCTTTGCACTTCTTTGGGGTTTCCTCTACTTTACCAGCCAAGAAAAGACAACAAGCTCCCGTCACCTGTCGAGACACATATCACACCATTACTTCACCATTACAAACATCAGGTCTGCTTCCAGGAGTGAAACAATCAGGGACCATTAGATTTACTTACATATCTGGGAAACTGCTTGAAGGAGTGAAACATGTAGAAGCGGTGGAAATATATGATGCCCGTTGCCAGTGTGTCGTAGTGTCTAAATGCAGGTCAAGGACTCACAAAGACTAATAATGGTCATTTGCAAAATATCAGCTTTAACGTGTGACTCTTTAAATTAAAAAGAAAAAAGTTTTTTTCTTTTAATAATGATTCCACAAACATCATTATATATATAAGTATATCAGACAAACCCTGTAAAAATGTTCACATTCACATCAAAGTAGGTTCTGTGAGAAAGGACAAGACAGCCATAAAAGACGTTTTCAGATGTACTGCTTTTTAAAAGTCTGTTTATCTTTAACTATAAAACTGAAGCATGTGGCACTGATTAATCGTGTGACCCTTTCTCTTGTAGCTGTAGCAATAAATCTATCATCTAAATCAAGGATACAGGCCAAGTCGGGTCCCCACGTCGAATATGAAGCGAGCCCCTTCTCTGCGATACCGGGCCTCTGTGCCAGGGTCCAGACCCTCAGACTGAGAGGGCGTGTGGGCTAAATCCTTCTTGTCCCAGTACCAGCATGGTTTTATATGGTCCAAGATTGCCTGGCCCGTCATTGACGAATTTTCCTTGGATTCCTTCATTGATTGAGGAGAGGCGGTGGATGGACCCGCTGTGCTGGACTGCGGAGATAAAAATAAAAAGGATCATCACTAAGGGCAGCAAAGCATTAAACAGCATAGCTTACACAAGTAAATATTTACGTTCAGGCAAAGAGTACCACAAATCTGCCTATAACCTGGCCACGAGTTTACGTCCACTCGCTATTTTGTGTAGGCCATAGCGTAGTTTTATACACACACTCAGGCTTATAAACAGTGTAATTAGCTTGTAGTCCACAGTGTGAAACGCTAAAGAGCAGCAAACATTTCTGAGCTGCATTGTGCTCCAAGTCCAGGCTCGTTGTAAATAAATAGATGAGTAAAATGGATTCAGACAGCAACATAATATATCTATAATTTCCATGCATGTGTAAATCTCGTCTCCCAGTGTGCCTACAGCAGCACAGCAGAATCAACAGCCTAATGTAGACACAGCGAAAATGCTTTGCAACGAACCCGCTACTGCTGGCACTGTTAGCTGTGATGGTAACTTAGCTTCGTAAAACTAAAAAAGCAGCAAGGGGCGGAGATTAGGATAACATGAGCCACACACTCGAAGTGGCTTAAACGCGCCGATAGGCTAACATTTATGAAACTCTCCAACTGAAGGCAACCAACGCTGTCACATCGACAGGGCCACTCTGCACCAGCCTCGGCTAGCTAAACCTCGGCTAGCAAACTTGCTCAACTCGGTGTTAACGCCGAAGCTTCCGACATGTCACAAGTAGTTCAGAATTCAGCCTCTTCATCTCCCTCCCGCTTCCAACGAGACACAACTCTTACCTTTAACATGTAGACGTCCGAATAAATCGCCTAAATCAGACAGTTGTAGCAATAATCCACAGTTGATCACAATAAGTTGGCTAACAAGTGAACAACAGACCCCATTGTAACAAGGGCACCACCATTTTGCGGTACGTCAGACCATTGGAAGACGTCATCACGCAGGCACTCATGTACACGTGCTCTCGGGTCACATTTTTCTTTCCATTTCCGCTGCTACATTAATTTCATTCGTGTTTTAAGTCTAACTAGCGCTGCTGGAAACAGCCCGCCTTTCCTGAAAACATTTTAAATTCTTATATTCTTGATAATAATCTAAAGGATGATATTCCCAATAATATCCACTAGAGGGAGACACAGATTCACTCTTGGACCTTGGCGGTCAGCATTGACTTAGCATTGACCAAATAGTTTACATGTGCAAATTACAAGCAAGCAAGCAAATATTATTTACATTGTGCTGAATAGTCACCGGTTATTTTCACACCTGGTGAGTCCTGCAGCAGGTAACACCCAAACATAGAAATATGCTCCTTACAAGAAATATCACTGGATGTAGCAGTAGCAGGATGTAAAAGGAACCCAATCAAACAAGTATGAGTTGTGACCAGTATAAATGTGAATCTGCAGGTAAGTTAAAAATTAAATTAAAAAGAAAAAATGACAAGGTTAAACACGTATAATACATAAACTGAAGCAGATTTTCCTTTGTCGTTTGATACCTATAGATTTTTATACTCCTGTATATGTTACAAACAGACTGCTGATGCACAACTGGATCTAAGAGTAGATGAGTTTTGCTGGTATTTGCCTGAGAGTGCACATACTAAAGAACACTGGGTCCAAATCTACTCTGTCTGACTCCCTAAAATAAACATTGCTGGTTTATTTTACTGATTAAACACAAGCAAATCCCTCATTTTTTAACTCAGTGCCGGCGTTATCTTCTATATTACTCGTGAGTTATTTATATCTAATCAAACAACACGTACACGTTTAAAATTTACCTTAAATGTTGGTTTTGAGCTGTATGCACAGAATGACGATGATATTAATTAATACGCAAAACAATATATGCACATGAGATTCAAACTGCAAATAATTATCATGTATTATCTGTCACGATGGCATCTGAGTTCAAACATGAAGGTTGTGAGACAGGACAGATTATGAAAGTTTACCACCTCACCCTGCTGCAAAGGAGAAGGTGAGAAAAGGGACTGATTAGGACAAAAAAAGAAGTTGTTTGTGGTGTTTATTGGTAATGGAAACTTGCTATCATATTAACCAAAAAGGAATTTTAAGCAGGAAAATGAAAATATTAGAAAAGTAATTTTCCTTTAGGCTCCTGTTGTTGACATGTGAAAGGTGCAGCATCATCTGTACTTGTTTAAATGTCACTGCATAAGAGCGGGGTTTGCAAGTAACATCTTGTGCCCTCTGCATCCCCCTCCCGCCCAGTCTCACTTCTGAGAAAAGCCAGCATTGAATCATTTACTCCGTCCAAATTAAAATTTGGAATCTGCATGCATTATATATTCACCCCTGCTCGGACAAATCCTCTTAACTGTGGGAGAAATTGTCAGGATGTGTCCTGTAGAAAAGTAAGAGCCTTGTCTAGTTGTATTGCCTGTAGCAAGGGAGCATCTCAATCTGTCACTCAAATCCACACACACACACACACACACACACACACACACACACCAGCCACCGTAAATCAGCTTATGAATAATATATACTTATACTTTCTTTATTAATATTAAACATTGCATAATGAAGCGCCGACTATAAGCAAATCCCAGAGCAATATTCATATTACCCCAGCTCTCCTGGAGTGGACCTTTCATTGTTTATGTCAGCTCTGTCACGCTGTGGTTAAACGCATTGAAGACTGTCTCGAAAGGTCTGCACACTTAACCCTAAAAACTGTATAAAGTGCAGTTTCCGTCATGTACATTAGTCTATTTTAGGATACTGTATTAATGTCTTTGTTGTATTCTTTAGAGAGTAAATAAATGGGAGGGACATGAAAAATGGAAGATGTAAGGGATGCAATGATGGAGGTGACCCAGAATCAAAGCCGGGTGAGCCGCGTGTCCACTCAAATGCAAAAGCTCCTAATTTTTTTAAAAACTTTGTCACCGGGCTCATTATTTTAACTGTAAGTTACAAACGAGGCAGATCTTTCTAAATTCAGTAGATTCTGGAAAAAGCGATTGCATGTCAGCACCGTGGCCCCTTGTAAGTTGGACAAAACTTTCACATCTTGCTTGGATGTTGCCCCGTGGTGTGTTCAGGTACCTCCTCTTGAGCGACCACACTTAGCATGAGAGATGCATGTCTCCTTGGAGGCAACATTTGGACTTAAAACCTTTCCTGTGTCCACAAGCGGGGTATTTGTGCTATGTTGGCCCCATGCAACCCAGCTTTAAACTGCCTTTGCCCAGAGCCTGCAGTTACAAGCTATAATGGAGACATTGATGTATTATTGAGAAACCCATGGGTAAGGATCAAGGAGCTGCTCGCAGCCGGCAGGGATGGCAAGAGAGCGAGCGAGAGAGAGAGCGTGTGTGAACTCAGGATAATGTTTTCCTTCAGCATTCAATATGTCCACGACTGCTGTTGCTCTCTTGGCCCGACGCGGAGTCGAAGACTCTCCGTGTAATATCACATATCGAATTTATGCGCTCCAGTCAAAGCAATATGCTCGACAACATGCTTGGCCTATCTGTGAAAGATAGCTGTTGTGCCGTAGTGTTTCCATGTGGCGTCTGCTGAGGTTACGTCTACTTGAGCCAGAGCTGAGATGACATTTCATTTATATAAATAATTACTGTCCTGAAAGTCCCCTAGGCCTGCCCCGAAGCAATCAAACTTCTAATGCTCTTAAAATTGCCCACCATGTTTTATTAATGGCGGGCTGTAAAATGTATTGCTGTGGCTGCACACTTCTCTGCTGATCTACGAGGAAACAGTGTCAACTTTAAACGGCCGTGTGAGGCTATTATTTTTATTCAACAATGTATTTCAAGCAAATTACGGCACGGCACCAGTTTGGACTGTATGGTGTGGTGGCGTTAGGGCTGTACTAACCTGTATCTCAATGCAGACCTGTACGTGTGCAATTACCTTCCCTTAGTGCTATTAATTGCCTCTTAGTGAACCCGATCTGCTTTTCCAAGGACTCTCTCTCAGACGCTGAACTGTGTAAATGGCAAATTAAGGAGGCTTCATTCTAAAAATAGGGATGGAGTTTAGTAATGCTGCATTAAGGTATCACTGCCTAAACAGGTTCTCCAGACTGTGCCAACAGAGGGTACTGTTGCCTCACAACATATTTAAATGATCCCCAACAACAAAGCTACAGCATGGGTTTTCCACCCTCTGACTCAAATGTGAGTAAGTACTGCATGTATGATGCCATGTGTCCTGTGCAGTGCTTCAGCGTTTACATAGTCGACAAACAGCAACACAAAGGATTGTCTAAATTAAAGGTGACCCTTCATCCAAGTTTGACTTGGACCTGATCTAGGTGTTTGCTGTTCTTGTTTTAAGATCATTTCCATCTGGCGTGCCTGGGAGACTTCTGTAAGCAATGATGAGGGGTGGTGGTGGTGGTTCTAAATAGGTAAAAGGTGAAATGATCAGATTGTTTTACTTCATAGTATTTGTGATAGAATTACCAAAAAGAAAAAATCAAGTGAAGGTGAATTTTGGCTGCTAACTTGACACTGCTTCCAATAGCCAGACGTGAGCGTGCCTGTGAAGTAGCCACTGCTGAGTGATGTTTGCGTCTGAAGCTCGTGGTGGAGCTCTGGGGAGCCACTGCTGGTTGCCCCCCGCAAATTGTCTCTGTGTTGTCTGCCGTTCACACCTCTGTAGTGGCTGATGTCTTGGACGCACTTAAACTTGAATGAGGCAACACCAACCACACACACAAACACACACACATGCGGGGTCGCCCCAAACAGGGCATGTTTCGTCGTGTGAGCTGCAAAGACGGCTCAATAGGAGACACTGGAGCTTGTTGGAAGGAGGGGAGGGAGGTGTCTCTTGTCCGTCTGCCCGCCTGCGCTCTCTCTCTCTCTCTCTCTGTCGCTTTCTCTCCCTCTCTCAATCAACGCGGCTACTGCCACGAGAGCCAAGAGTTGCCGTTTCTGCGCACCGATGCCAAAACGCGCGAGGGGAGTCAGTGCCAAAGGGTCATTGTAGCGCGCCACTGCTGAGATGGAAGGACTGTAGGGAATCCTAAACTAAAGAGCCACCATTTGAACCCAGATGATATAATTATATCATTAAAATTAAAGAAAAGGGAGAGGAGTTAAATAGGTGACAACATCCATCACTGGTGGAGTGCTCCGTAGGCTACTTAATCTGTCACCGCGGTCGCTGCAGAAGCGGACAGTCCAGGATTTTTTTCCCTTTCCTTTTCCTTTTTGGTTAATCTGCAAAAGGTCACTTTACCGGCGCACTCATTAGCTCATCGGTCGTCTGCAGACGCTTCCTTGCTAAAACTACACTTTTTTGGCGTCCTTAATCCAAGTGTTGCTTCCTCCGAGGCGCAGCAGGACACCGTGGACTGAGCGGTCCTCCATCCTTATCGCGCTGCTGTCCGACTGGTGATCTTTCCAAAAACAAAAAGAAAAGAAAAGAAAAAAAGACGAATCAAAGTTCCAGCTAAAGACTGTGAAAAGCAGCAGGGGAATACAAAAGGGAGCGGGAAGTCGGGGACCCGTGATCCAGAGAGGACCGACACCACGGTCCAAGCCGACTCCAAGTGCCGTTCACCGGGCGATGCCAGAGTAGATGCCGGGGCAATGTCCCGCCGCAAGCAGGTGAACCCGCAGCACTTATCGTTGACGCACAGGGAGACAATACAAGGTGAGGTTAATATCTTTACACGCTCATCACTTCCTTTATCGTAACATTTACTGCTTTGCAATTTTGTCGATATTATTATTTAGCCCGATTCGGACTTTCGGGCCAATATAAATAAATAAACAACTAAAATGATTAATAACGCACTTTTCTTTTAGTAAAACACGAAGACAGCACGTTTTTTTCAGTGATTGCAAAAAATGCGCCGAACAAGAAACTGATTTGTGAAAAAATAAATAGATCATGTGATATCACTAATGCACAGACAATAATAAAAATAGTATACCGTGCAGCTGCTTTTCTAACACTAAACTTTTAGACTCGATGCGAGTGACTGCATGGCTTCTAAACTATTTTATCATTTGTATCAGTGTAAGTGAGACCGTTTTTACATGCGCCTTTTTCGGCTTCAGTGGACTTTACTACAAGGGACGATCCTATGACAGCTACAACTGGGGTGTCTGCTTGATTGTGTGTGTGAGTGTGTGCACACACACACACTCACACACACATAGACACACACACACACACACACACACACACACACGTGCACTGAGGTTGTACTCTAACAATTCATATTCAAATTTACGTTTTCTTTTCTCCCGGGATGTGTCACATTTGCGCGTGGATACTTTGTTAAACATTTCCACAGAGGGTGAGTTTGCACGATTAAAGTTTTTTTCTTTTCTTTTTTTCTTTAAAAAAAATAACCTCTTTCTTTTTCCCTCTCACTTTTGTCACACACTCTAACATTTTGGCACAAAGCATCAAACTAAAACTGATTTTTTTTTTCGCGACACACACCGGACCACAAGAAGAATATTTAAGATTGGAGCTGGGCACGAAAATAAACACACACACATACACACGGGGAAGATCACAATTTTTTTTTTTCTACTATATTTGCTAGTCTTATTATTACGTGGGCCACATTTTAGGATCCGTAGGGTCACAACTTCTTTTCACGAGTGCGTCAAAAAAACGTGATTAAACTGCGCATGATTTTTCCTTTTCTTTCTCCTTTACTTTCTTTTTTTTTTTGGAGGCGAGCATATGATTAAAAAGTCTTATAATCCAATTTCAAATCAATTATATCAATCTAACCTTCATCTCCCAGCGCTCTGCTGTGCCTAAATCCAATTTCATAGAGGCCTAATCTGGGTAATTCATTGCAGAAGTTCATGATGTAATCTTTGGCCAATCTGTTTTGCGTTGAAAACGGTTAGGTGCATTCCGTCCCACCCGACACATTTAACATTTAGACTCATCACTATTCACTTTGGCACTCTCTCATTGACTTTCCCCTCTGAAGTTTTTTTGTTTTTGTTTTTGTTGTTGCTGAAATTGTTTCGCCAATTTCAGACACAGAGAGCAATCGGAGAGATACATCCAGATATAACCGGTGGGGTTTTTGTTAAATTAATTGAATTATTTTTATTTGTGATAACGTGCAGCACCACGTTAAGATGATGCTTGGCTATGGTGCAGCTATTTATTTGAAGGCTGATTCTCTCTGTTGTCGCTCTGGCTGTCTGATAATTAATTAAGGTGGAGATGATTTCAGCCCCAGTCGTACATTTTTTCGACTGAACTGAAAAACAAACAAAAATTAGCAAAACTTTATTTGCACCTCAGGCACTGCTTTTGTGTGTTTAACACTTAATCTGGATAAAGTGTGTCTAATAATTGCAGTTTTTTTCTTTTTTACATAACATTCCTCTGTTATTAGTCAACTCATACAAATTAAAGCTAAAATAATATTTGCTTCTGCTTCTGCACCTGCTGAATGTCATTAGGTTGATAATTAGCTGTCACAGATCAGCTTTCATTTTCTTAATTTCTCTGTCCAAGCTCTCAAGCTGCGCTGAAATGTCCCCAGGATTCATTTGCTCTTGCCTGAAGCTTTAAATGACTGGATTTAGAAATCTTTTTAATCATCTCTGGCCTGGTCTTTAAAAACAAAAAACAAAACTTGCAAGTGTCACAAAACAGCTTAATATCTGTAAATGCTGGCAAATGTTTTGGTGCTTAGCCTAATAACACAGGAGTGGTCGAGTACAAGGTGGAGGAAAGGCGGGGAAATGTGTGGAGAGAGGGCCTGGCTCTCATCCTACATCTTATTTCAGTGTCGCCTACTAAAAAAAAAACAAACTCCAGCAGTGGCAAAGACCTGAGAGGCTCAGGTTCAAGAGGGAGGACTTGGACCTGTGTCCACAACTCAGGCTGGAGGACAAAGAGGGGCAGTGGGAGGAAAGCCAACTTGTTATTTGATTAAGTCAACACATGTACAGAGATACTGCCAAAGAAAAAGAAAGAAAGACGGGAAGAAAGAAGTACATTTCTAAAAAAGAAAGTTTGATTTTAATATCACTTTGCAGCTCGACGGTTTCACATTTTCTGTATCGACTGTCGAGACCAGTCACGGCGTATCTCTTTATAAAAGTAATGATATGAAGTTTCTGCAGGGCACCAGCATTCATCAAAACACATGTCATGGCTCACTGTAACAGAACACAGCCTTGTGCCAGCTGCAGGCCTACAGGTCATGCACTACTTATGAACAGAACCTGAATATCTGCATATTTCTGGACAGGCTTAGCAGAAGCCTCTGTACTTGCCAGGCCAGACATCTAAAGGGGTGAACGAGCGACTGTAACTGCAGTCGAGGCACTCAGTGCGCAAGTATGCAGCAAGGAAGGTACACGCTGACTCTATGTAGACTCTGCCTATACCGTGCAACTGCAGAAAGAACCACGCTCAGAATACATCAGCACGTATCTGTTTATGCTCTCACTGTGACAAATGCAGCAGGCCGATTCAGTCGGCGCAGTTTATAGTTCATTCTCAGTTTCCTTACAGGGAAATCATCCCTATAGGCTTTTTCAGGCTCGGTGATTCAGCTTCGGAGTCACATCCGTGACAAAGAGAGACCTGTCACACAAATATCCTTATGAATTAGTCAAATTAATGTGGAACGACTGGCGTTTAGCATCCCAGGTTTGCCCCCCGCCCCCAGCCTCCTCATTCAGAGAGTGGTGCATTTGCAATCTCGAATCAGATTTATTACTGAGAATTCTTCTCTGGATTCAGCCGTGGAAACGCCTCGTGATAACTGTTTACCCTCCGAATTGGCATGCTACTTGTGAAACAGTTAATGTTTTCTTCTTTATGCACACCATATGGCTGTCAAATGATGGGGAGAAACCCACCGTACGCAGTCTTACGCCACAGTAAATATGCACACACATTGTGGTAACCGGATGATAATCTCACAGGGGAGATGACTGTTGAGCGATTTATGATTCACTGCGAGGCAGTGCTGCAGTTTGTTCGCCGATTTTCCTTCTATATTTCAATATTATCGAACACGTTGAATCCGTTTTGCAATGCTTATAAAGCGGCTTTTTTTTATTATTATTATTATGATATCTCTAAAATTGTTTGGCAAATTTGATTTATATCGCCAAATGTCATGCCTCAGAGGTTGCAAGTCATTTATAGCGATTTAGTGACAAGTCACAGTCAGCTGCAGTCGTATTTTGCTCACTTTCGGGCCTGATAATCTAAGATTTATGATAAGAAATAGGGCTGCTACAGATTAAATGGTGATATGATAATGAAACACACAGGCCTGGCCTTTCACAACGCACACTGTTGCAGCTCTCCTTGGCAATCGCTGCTGAGAAAAAAGGGGAGAGGCTAAGCGAGGCCGCTTGTCGTTTGAATTTTTGATTGCAACCATCTGCGTCGTTGCTGGTGTCATTTATTTTCAACGACAGCGCGAATCTTTCCCGACTTTCCCCTTTGGGGGTTTCTGTGTGTGTGCATGTGTTCTCAGCTCAGCAAAATGGAAAGGGGGAAAACAAAGAGAGGGAGACAGGTCTGAACCCATACGCTATGGCCGACTGTCATACGAGTGCCCATGGCCTTCCTCTGCCTTTTAACTGCCGAACAGAGCGCGCAGCTGGTATTAAAGTGTTGTGTAAGGCCAGCGGAAAATAGTTTCATGGTTTTCTGTTCTGACACTGCTTCTTCGGGGCATTTCGTCAAATTCAAATTTAAAAAAAAGGAAAAAGAAAATTGTGTCTTATCCAAAAAAAATTGACTTCCCCCCCTCCTCTCCTCCCTTTATTCCGCTGGGAAGAGTAGAACTTGTTTTACCGTGCTGTCAAATTTCCTTGCTTTTGCCCTCACCTCGGGCACAGTGAAACTGCGAGAGAGCCGTCATGTATAAGAACATATAAGAACAAACACAATAGTTGAGGATTAGAAGGACTTATAGGTGCAATTAATGTCTGAGGACATGACTGGAGGCCAGAGTCCTCCTATATGCACTCTGGCATGTTTCACCCACCTAGCTGGTTTTACCTAGCTGCTAACTTTTCACCAGTTTATTCACCGCTCGAGCGTAGCCAAACTACACGGGATCAATTTCAGCATTTGCACTTAAAAGTATCTGAAAAATCCCAAAAATATTTTTTTATTAAGTGTTTTCTGGCCAGGCCTTTGAACGGCTTTTTTTGACCTTCTACAAAGATGGAAATTTTGGTGAAAGAGGCCCATTGTCTTGAGCTCCCATCTGGTACATATTGTGCAGTGGCTGTGTGCAGCAGCAGCAGCAGCAGCAGCAGTAGTAATAGTGGAGTGAATGACTGACTCTCTCCTCATCAAACTGATAGGGGGTGCTCTAAGGCTGCCTGACTTAACTCACACTTGATAAGGCAGAGTAGCAGGACTGTCATAGGGTGAATATAACTCCAAGTTTATATGAGTGTGTGTGAGAGAAACACAGAAGAAGAAGAAGAGACAGATTTAAAGTATGTGTGCTATCATGTCAGACAGCCCGGTTTCATTGCCATCATCACGCCTTCCCCAACGATGGCATGTTTGACAGCGTGTCAGCTATGCTCCTTTACCTATCAGGCTTGTTCCTCTCACATAGGAGTTTATACTGAGGAATTAGACACTGTCTGTCACCGTGATCGGCTACATTAGTCTGTTATTCTTTCATGTTTCCATTTCGCCGTGCTTGTGTCCAAGATTTTTTTTTTTGTTTTTTTTGTACCACCCTCCCGTCCCGCAAGCATTCCACATTCGGTTCCTTCTTGCACACATGTTTTTCTCACACAGGTGAGCCTCGGGACAGATGAGTGCGCGGGTTTCAGAGAGGGGTGCGGTTTTCAGAAGATGTCCGACTGATATTCCAGTGGCACAGTCACGGTGCCAACTCCTGCTAATTTACTGCTTTCAGCCTCAGGCCGTGTTACTCAACCATAGGTTAACAAACAGGCCTTTTCACTATTTGTCTCTGTCTCTCACAGGGAGAGAGAGTCGAGTTCAAATGCCCAGGTGTCTGTCAGCTCGCTGACTTGTACTTGTCTTTTTTTCTTTTCATTTTCGCATTTCTCACACGAGGATCTGTGCCTCATGCCACCTGTCTTCTTTCTTTTGTCTTTTGTTTTTTCCCCAAAGTAAAAAAAGAAAAGAAAAAAAATGAGGACACCCCATAACGTTAGCAGAAAGATCTCCTGCACCGTCCTACTTGTATGCATTGCACATACATGCAGAGTTACATTGCCTGTGTGAGCGAATCATGGTCACAAGCTGTGAACTGTAGGTAAATATGCGGCTGTGTTCCTTCTTTGCCGCCAAAAGATTATGAGATGGAAATTATTTGGCGGGCATCCAGGAAGCCATCGCCATTTAGAGAAAAGATATTTGGCATCGGATCATCACTCCAGGGCGGAATGAGAGGACTGGAAAGTGTGTATGAGTGTATACGTGGGCGGATGGGTGATTTGGTAAAGGGGGTGGTGGGGTGGGGGGAAATCATAGTTACAAAGAAATATTTGAAAATGATAAATAATAATAATAATAATGATAATTTGGTGAAAAAAGGGACACGTTAGTATTCATCCCCAATCCTGCCCGAGTTTAAGCGTTATGACAGCGATGCAATGCCTCCCTGACAGTTTGAGATGGCTGATAAGAAGGTTTAGGATCTTTGCTCTGATAAATACAGCAGAACAAAAAAAAAGAAAAAAGAAGAAGAGAGCGAGAGCACACACCCTCTTTGTCTAATCCTTGCAATTATTAGGGTGTCATGTTTGGAGGAAAAGAGAAAAGGAGGCAAAGAAGAAGGGGTGTAGGGGGAGGGGTGTGGGGGCCCGGGGGGGGGAGATGCGGGCGCTAGAAGTGGAGACGCAGCAGACAGGCAAGTGCTGCTATGCTTCTCTCCCAGGCATCAACACCTCTCCCTGGGTACCCGCTCACTCAGACACGCCTTCAGTCTCTGGAGCTTCAGGTTTCCTCGGGGCTCTTTAGAAGAGGACACATTTCCATACTGGTACATCAGGGTAGTGTTTTAAAATGTAAAAAAAAAATGGAGGTTGTCCATGAGGGATTTACGTTAAGCTGAGGGACAGAGTCTGCGCCATCGGGGAGGAACAGAGGGAAGAATGTGTAATGGTTATTAATGACCGTGTCAGATCTGTAAAGAATGAGATTTACTCTCTTAACAGGACCTCGGGTTTGGCTTTATAGATTTTCTGTCTGTGGAGAATACACTGTTCAAACTCACCTGATCCATTCATGTACACACACGCACTTAGACATGGCACTTTTTTTCTCTTCTCTCTCCTTTTAATTTTTCTTCTCGCTGTCTTATTCTAGGATGCACACAAACACGAACACACACACTCACACACGCGCACACAGGGTGGTGGATGTGGCCTACGTTACTCTACACTTTGTTCTGCACAAGCTGGGGCTCCCGTGGTGTAGGGAGCCGTCTAGCTATGACAGCTTAGTGCAGCAAAAGGCCCTCACCGGAAACCAAGCCTGCACTGTGAGATGAATAGCTTCCTGGCCACACACACAATCACACAGGCTGATATGCACACAGACACACATACACGTGGAGTTTATGTGTTGGGTGCAGCCCACGCAGATCTCTCACGGATAAGCAGTGCAGGTGTTTGCCTAGGCGAAGCAACTTAACAGCGGCGTTGTTTTATGCCATGAAAGTGACACACAGTTGTGACTGTAATGATCATCTTGTGTGGTAGGAAGAGATGGCTTTCATCAGGTAATGGTTTCAGGGATAACTAACCTCGCTGGGTGTTTTTTTTTTTCCTTTACCTCTCTATATTTGGCTCTAACTATCTTACTCCTGTCTTTCTTAAAATAACAACTGACTGACCTCTTTTACCTTCCCCTTCTTATTTCGGCAGCAGAGGCCAATCATGACTCAGGGGCAGGATCTCCATCTCCTGAGCTGTCCACCCCAAGCCCTCGGAGGAGAGCATCTGGAGAGCATGACCTCTTGACCTGCGGCCAGTGCCAGACTAACTTCCCTCTGGGTGATATCCTGGTTTTCATCGAGCACAAGCGCCGTCTGTGCCGGGGGCCCATTGGCGGACTGGGGTCCTTCTCCAAACCTGGGGAAGCTGGCGGGGTTATGGGCCTTCCCATCTCTCCGAGGGCCAGGTCACTGGAGCTGGGAAGAGGGGCTGTTCCGGTGGAAGTGGGCGTCCAGGTGACCCCGGGAGGGGAGGAGGATCAGGAGAGGAGGCTGACCCCAGCCAAAGGGATCTGCCCCAAACAAGAGAGAGGAGGTAAAGAGATTGTAGCGCACCAGTACACGTCTAGACCATAAACACAGAGGTCGGGAAAGAGCTCTCTTGTCGCACAAGAGGCGCACTTACATAAATGAGCATACACATCCACACATACAGTTTTATATCTGTGACTTCAGAGGACTTGCTGTCGTCTTGCTTTCATGTTACTACACTTACCCAAACCTTAACCTGCTGTGTTGAAAATATCATGTTTTTTGTCCCTGTCAGTAAGACACTTGGCCTATCATGGCAGAGCAAACGGATTTAGGTCCCCACAACATGAGTAATACCTGGATCGGGCACGCGGGCACACACACGTCTCTCACCTGTCCGAGACAGATAGCTCTCTTTAAAGAATCCCAGCTGTTTGTTATTTTGACAGTGGCCTTCAGGAGGGATTAATGTAGCCTGAGATGATTTTATTAGAGTGAGTGAGAGCTGCACTGTGCGTCTATTCTGCTCCATTTTAAGTAAAACATCACACACACACCAAAACACACACAAACATACACAGGCACACACACACACACACACACACACACACTTGCGGGCCTCAAGGACTTCTTCAGCTGAAACCAATTGTGAAAGAAGGTGATAGAGGAGCCGCCCCCAGAATGTGTGTGTCTATTTGTGTGTGCCTGTATTTTTTCCTTCTTCTTCTTCTTCTTTTTTTTGAGTGCACCTCACGTGTCTGAGCGTTTGTATAGAAATCCTGCAGCATATGAAGAGGTTAAGAAAGCTGATTAAAATTCATCTGTGTGCGTGGTGAGGAGAAGGGGATTAATAAAGCAGCAAGGCCGTTCATCTGGCTATGAGGGGAAGGGAAAGGCGGAGGGGTGGGGGGCAAGGCCTGGAGAGTGCCAGCGCTGGAGGGAAACCAATTCAAAGTTATCAGGAGAGACACAGTCACCATCACACCCGAGAGCTGGGAAGGGTATCCAGGATTACACAGACTCCAGTAGAGTCAGAAAGGGCTGGTTAGAAGAGGGAAGATGGCTTCATTGTGAAAGTTACCAAGTAGAATTACATGCGAGATTATGCAGTTAATGCGGGAGCTGGTCAGCACAATGTTATATTGTTACATCCTGGTGTAAAAGTGAGGGTTTAACAAGTGCTGTAACACACTAATTTATAATATATTTACACACATGTACAGTAGAAGTGACAATGAACTTATGACAGCAGGCTGTGGCTGTCTCTGGCTTCACAGCACAGCAATTTTCAACCACTGCATTTTTAAGTGGTTCGAATTCATGCTGAAAGTTGATTTCAAGTATCTGACGCCAAACTTGATGAGATTCAGTCACCATAGTTACACACCAGGCAGGTGTTCAAAATACCGACAGGCACTATTGTGACCCTGAGTAAACCTCACTAAGTTTGCAACATTATTTTTTATTTTTTTTAAAGATTGTAGCAACCGAGCTGATATGTGAAACGGTATCTTAACCTCACTATGACACTTTAGAGCTCCACCAGCTGCTGTCCTTTGACAACCACACCATATTTACAGCGACTCTAACCTAAATTGGGTGAAAGACAAAACACAACTCCTATGAGAGAGAAGGACTGCAAAGACATGCATGCACGGTTAGTGAAACCATCAATGATGCACCACTATCACAGTAAAACAGGATGCTGCATCACATACAGACACCACAACGGCCAAATCAATGTCATTATGAGAGCAACGAGTACAGGGCTCACAACAATCAGTAACTTTTACAGACGCAGCAAACAGGCAAAGACGCCAGGCACAGAATAGCACACTTGGCCGTAGCAGCTGCACTGCCTGACTGCACACACACACACCCACACAGGCACACACACACACACACACGCAGAGTCAAAGGCACAGACAGGCCACTTGATCTGAACATCATACACACCAGCAGCACCAATCTAATGTAAGCAATGACAATAACTCAAGCACAGCCAGAAACAGGCTGCTGTGTACTTCTTTATTTCAGCACTGTGGACAGCGCGGGGACATTTAAGCACAACCCGCCTTGCTTGCACCTAAAATACAATTTCTTATACGAAAAAAAAAAAAAAGCAGTCGAACTTTACAAAGGCATCTGAAATGATTCTCAGTGAGGGAGGACATGAAGTCCATGCAATCTTATTTTTCTGAACAAACATACATGATCCATGTTGTCTAAAGTAGGCTGCCACCTGTTTAGGCCTCTGTGTGCGCTGGATAAGTGGCTGTTGTACAGTAGACAAATGTGTAAATCTGTGCTGAAAAGCACAACAGCTATAGTATGATGTGTTTTTGTGCAAAGACATGAAGATAGCTTTCAGATATCGTTCGTCATATGCCAGTGGAGTTGAAGAAGCTGTGAGGTCTAGGGCTAAATGGAGACAAAACAGGCTTGCACCAGTGTTCAGGCTCTTAATGTTTACCACGTCGCTTAAATTAGAGCTTCCTTTTGTCCAGAAACATGAATATATCGGTATTTTTCCTCTTTTCTGCCTGCATGGTTTACCTTCTCTCAGTCTCACCATGGCTAAGCGTCTCTCAGCAGTTACATTAACTTCCACATTTACTTGTTAGACCCACTGCAATGTGCCCATTTTTCAGTACTACCCTTTTCTGCAAGTGTCCCACCCTCCTTTCTGCGGTCTTCTACTAAGCATGCCATGCTATCTCTTGGGGCGATCTCTTATGGGGCGATCGTGGCTCAAGAGTTGGGAGTTCGCCTTGTAATCGGAAGGTTGCTGGTTCGAGCCCCAGCTTGGACAGTCTCGGTCGTTGTGTCCTTGGGCAAGACACTTCACCCGTTGCCTACTGGTGGTGGTCAGAGGGCCCGGTGGCGCCAGTGTTCGGCAGCCTCGCCTCTGTCAGTGCGCCCCAGGGTGGCTGTGGCTACTATGTAGCTTGCCATCACCAGTGTGTGAATGTGTGTGTGAATGGGTGGATGTCTGGATATGTAAAGCGCTTTGGGGTCCTTAGGGACTAGAAAGCGCTATATAAATACAGGCCATTTACCATCTCTTTTACTAGTGTGCATTAAAAAATATCTTTTGATAAAGGAAAAACAAATTCAAATTCTTCAGAACAACATCAAAGGATTGAAATGTAAAGTTTGACGTAATACTACGTCGTTGGCAAACGTTACCTTTTCCTTTCATTCAAAAGAGAACTGCTAGCAGGCGGCCCCTAAACCTCCGCCGCCTTTGTTTGTGAAGACTTGAAATCTGATTAATGTCATATTTAAATACAGTCTAAAATTTCTAAACCTTTCATATATTCTAAGCCTTACTTTATATACGATCTGATGAATGTGTACCGCCCACTTATGGATCGTAAAGGAACTTCACACAGTAAAGGTAAACAAAGAATTTGTTACATACTGAAATAAATAAAATAAGTGAATAAAAAAATAGTTAAAGGTTATACTAGTTAAAGGTTCTTGATGGAAAGATTTTTCTGTTAATAACGTGTGGAGTAAAACGATACAAATTACAAAACAGCATTTGTCCTTATCATTTAAACACACTCCTTCCTGTTTAGTGAAACAATGTTGCATAAAGTTGAATTTAGCTGAATAAACTTACACTTTGAGTAAATTATTAAAATTTATATTTTTATGTCTTTATATGTGCAATATTTTGCTATAAACTTTCAAAAACATTTGTTCTTGATTTAAAAATATACAGTCGTGACCAGCGTTGCACTGTGAATACATTTATAAAGCAAATGTATTAGAAGAAAAAAAATAGCAATGATACTTTTCATATTTTTAAAATATAATTTCAAAATACCCATCATTCAATGTGCCAGGCTTTACAGAGTTAAAGACTATTACAGGTTGCAGCTGCATGTACCACTATCATACAGATTGGTTAATATCTACTGACCACAAACCTGCGACAGCTTGTTTTTTATGTACCTGCTAATTTTAGCATACAACGATGTTGTTTCCCTTTACTAAGACTTTACCCAGTAGTGGAAAAAAAATCAATTAGAAAAAACCCCCCAACCAGCACTGATAATTGTAAAAGCTTTTATTAACTGTCTGTTTTTTTCCCGTTATACTTCCAAAATCAACTGAGTGTGAAACATTGGGTGGCAACACGAAAGCAAAAATAGTGATTTGAAAGCAAAAAAAACAAAGATGCTATACATTTTACAGAGGTGCTGAGCGAATGTTTAAAGGAGGGGGTGAGTCAACCTGTTACAGCAGCAGTCAGTTAGTCATTCACACAGACAGTCTTATCACTAAGAGAACAGAACATGAAAGCACTCGAAGCCCCAAATGAAAGAAAGGAGGATGGCTTTGTTCAACACATTATGCTGCCACTCAAGGCAGTCTCAAGTTTCAACCAAATTAGATTACATTATTAGGTCTAATTACGTCCAGTGTGTTAGCAGCTCTCACATTTGTACACGCACACACTGTCGCATTGGCTTACACGTGGTATTGAGGAAGTTTGGGGTGCGCAACCAGATGCACGCAAATATTTGCAGCACAGGAGTCGACACAAAACACACAGGTAAATTAGAGTGTGTATCTGACTTGCGGGAAGACGAAACAAGTTTTAATGTAAGCATGCTGATAATGCATGAAATGCCTGGGCCATCCCTGCATATCTAACATTATTAACCCTCTGCTTTCCTCCCCCCGGTCCTGGATTATTTTTTTTTTACTCCTCACCTGGCTGTGTTTTATAACATCCTGTCTGGCCTCTTTGTCTGTCAGCTTCCTTGCTTAAACTGCAATCATGCTGCAAGGCTAGCAGATTCAACCCCAAAAGCTGCACGCAGACACACACAAACACACGCGCGCACACACACATGCACGCAAGCAAATGCATACTCGACGGCGTAAATGAAAAATGGCCCTTCTGTGCCCTGTTTGTATTTTTTCCAGAGTTTCTCTTGCTGATGCATGCACTATGTGTGCACGTGTGTGTCAGAGCTTTGTCAGACTATGTTAATATGCGTGCGTGTGCGCCTGGGATGAATTTGTATATGTGTATGTGTGGGTGAAGAATGATGCGTGTCATCCAGAAAGCGAGAGGTTGTCGCAAGGGGAGTGTTAGTGTACTAAGACGACCCTGGCCCCGCTTTGAACTCCTCCTAGGACTGCTGTTGGGCCCCCTTGGAGCACTTTAAGACATCCAGCACAGACGGGTGAAGTCGCATCATGACAGCCTCTTTCTTTTTCTATCTCATTCTCTCCCGCGCGCGCAAACACGTTGCGAGGAGCTCAAAGTAAATATTTCATGAGGTGATGTGAACGACAGTGACATCCTCAAACGTCTTTCTGTGTTTCTCTCTTCGGCCCACCTCTGATCCCCCTGCTTTCGCTTTAGTGGGCATGTCACTACACTGAGATAAAGATTTCGCGCTGCTTTTTTTCCTCCTTCTTTTTTCTTCTTCTTCACAAACTCAATACGATACCGATACTTCTTTTCTTAACTGAGCCAAAGTAGCACTGGATTCATGATCAAAGAATTCAAATGAGGCACCCGCCACTCTAGAACCGTCACACCTACATTTTCTGCAGGTGCAAAAACACGCAGAGGCATTTTAACGTAAAAGATGTCTTTTTTAGTCCTAATGAAACAGGGATTTTTTTTACATTTTCTATTTTTTTACCTGAAATGAGTCATTATGGTTTCTAGATAAAGGCCTGTGATGTAACCTACAAAAGCAACACTGACCTTTGCTATCAAAGAGGTCAAAACTGCCACAAAATAACGGTGACATTCCTGTTTCCACACCTCTACATTAGATTTGAAGGTGTCCCTCTCCTCTCTCCTCTGCTTTCCTCTCTCTGTTTCTCCCTCCCCACCCTGATTTTTTTTTCTTTTTTTTTTTTGCCCCACCACCCAATGTTCCTTTAATCACCTGGCTTGCTCTCATTTCCATATTAAATAGGCTTTAATCATGAAAAGCAATCAGGCTTTTGCATATTCATACCTTCCCCTGTTCGCCGGCTTCCCTGTCTCGCTCCAGTGCCAAGCAGCCAGTAATCAGTAGGCAGGCGGCGTAATGCCATAGCCCCGGCCCATCGCATGAAAACACACACACTGCGTGAGTTAGAAATAACTTCACATGCTACTTATGTATTATCTCTACTCCAAAAGAGAGAGAGAGGGAAAGCAGGAGAGAGAGAGAGAGAGAGGGGTAAGAGATAAAAAAAGAAAGATGGCGAGACTGATCCCTGATTTGAGCTGCGAATATTTGTACAGAGGCTCAAGGAAAAGTCGATTTGCATAATGACTTTGTAGTTTTGCATTAATCACATTTGCATATGAAAATGCGTTAATTACTCCTGATGATTTTTTTTTAACTTGCTTCATTTGATGTCCAAGCTCTGGGGTTGTGATTAGGGGTCACATGGTGGGAGTTGTGGAGGTAGCGTGTGTGTGTGTGTGTGTGTCTTTTGCTGCGGTCTGAGTGTGTTTCTCTGTCCTTACATGAGTGTTTTGAATGCTTGCCAAGGAATTTATCTTGTGTCTGCTGTTAGGCATGTGCGTCTATTTTAATTTGTGTGTGTGTGTGTGTGTGTGTGTTTCCTAGTTTCTATGAGTGGCAAACATTTCCTTATTCCTCTGCAGGGGGAAAAAAAAAGAACACTCCCTCCTCTATTTAAATACACAACACTGAGTAACACAAATTCACAGTATCAATTGCATTAAAAAATAAAACACCCTTTTTTTTAAGACTCGCAATACACATGTTTGGCTCAGTTTTACATTTGAAACAATGAAGTCAATTGCAAAATACGTCCAGCACATGCATAGAAAAGTAGTTCTATTTTATGCAGTTTGGTCTGGAGAGTTGGCGTGCACGCTTTTGGTTGGTGCTTTTGCACAAAGCTGCACGTAAATCTTCTCGAGTCATCCCTGCTGCACAGCTACAGGCGGTTGCAGGCTGAAAGCAAAAATAATTGGCCACTTATTTATTTGCAATTTTCAGTTTCTAACATGTTAATGAAAGAGCGAGAAGCAGGCTGGACTGTGTGTTTTCTAGGAGCTGCACATGCATAGTAATACTGAACCTGTGAAAACACAGCAAATGTAGTTCCTGCCTCAGCTTTATATTTAGGTTAAAATAATTAAATCCTTTGTGGTGGTTAAAATCTCAATTTTTTGCCTGTGTGTGTGTGTGTGTGTGTGTGTATGTGTGTGTGTGTGCACAATTACCGTATATGTTCCTGCCTGTGTATGGGCCCCTAGTGTTGTTGGCCCATAACACCGCGCCTCAGACAGGACCACCCCAGGGGCCGTCTGACTCTGCTTGTGTCTGTCTGTCTGCTCTATGCAGCAGGGTCAACTAGGTCTATAAGCAAGCTGCTAAACGGCGCAGCTGCACATGCACACTGCCATAGCATCCAACGCACACACACACAGAAATTTCAAGAAATCCAATCGCATGTGTGTGCAGGAAAGTAGAAACATAAACTGATAAGAGCCACACACACATAGAAAACATATGTGCATGCAAGAATTCATACAGGGACTCTCATCTTCCATTAAGGCCTGCATCTCCCACCAAACACGCACGCGGACATACACACACGGCTTAAAGGCTCCCACATGAAGGCATCAAACACTCCAGAGCCGGCTTTATGGCACTCATATGGCAACAGATTTGATATTTTCCTACCACAGCGGGGGAATAAAACTCGCCACTAATTTGGACTGCGAGCGCCACCGCTAACTTTCAGCATGTGCTGACTGACTGTGTCTTCCAGATGTGTGGACTCTTTGCTCCTTAACGGCCTTACTGAAGAGGCATTAGGAACCTCACACCCCTGGTCCCTGCTCTCTATATATATGTGTACATACGCATGGTGAGTGATGATGGCGCTTTGGGATTCCGACACAGGCGCAAGAGTTTGAGGGAAGCGAAGACCTTACGTTGTGTCAGTGGGAATCTGAATGTGTTTATGCTCTTTGTGTAAATAGCTGTAATCAAGGTGTTTCCACCGCTGAACTTGAGCTACCCCTCGCTTCCCCTCGCTGGTGGTGACAATTGATAACAGGTGTGCTTTTATCAGTGATGGGCAATGTTGCAAATCTTTTAAAGAACCTACAGTACGTGCTTATAATTAAAGTATACACGTGCATGGACCTTAAATGGGAACTTGCACATAAACCTTCTCCCACTCTGGAAACACTTCTCGGAGAAATCTTCAAGTAAACATGCAGATAAAATCCTCACATGTGTGCTCAGCTATCGTGGAGACATTAGTGCGTAAACATATCATATGCCCCTTTCAGACATAAATGGGGAAATTTTCGCTCCCATTTTCCTATTGAAAAGTTGCGTGTGTTTGCCTTTGGGGGAGGAAAAGTGGGGCTAGCATTAGGTGTTTGTGAAAAGAAAAAGAGATGGTGCTTGTTAGCCAGTCAGACAGGGGTAATCCTACTTGCCACACCGCTGTTGTTCCTTTCCTCTTATCTTATTAGCGTCCTGCCTCTGATTGGGTGGGATGGTCGCGAGAAGAAAAAAAGGAGACAGCGTTTATGTCGTATTTTTTTTTCCACCTCTTTTTTGCAGGCTGCTTCACCGCAAGAGATATTGGAAGCCTTTCATGGTGCAATTCCTTTTATTTCATCTACTTATTTGTCTTGAGCAATTACGCCGGGAGAGAACACTAGACACAGACAAACATGTGCTGAACGCGAGCTGCCTTTATGCTGGTCTACCACTTAAGTATAAATCAGGAGGGCTCCTAGAGCAATGCTGTGATATACATGCTACTAATACCGCCTTCTTCCTACACGCTACGCAATCAGCAACGATTTACTGTAAGCAGGAAAAAGGAGGGAAGGAAAAAGCATGGGTGCAAAGGTCACCGTCGCCTCTGTTTTTTACACTTTCATTTCTTTCAGTGTTTGTTTTTTCACTTACCAAATCAATCATCTGATTTCATTCACTCACTCAGATTTCAGATACAGAGTTCTGGGTTGAATGGCTCCACCCCATTGCATGAGAAATGACAAGCTTACTAAAATCAAAACTTAAAAAAATAATAAATTTTTTTTTCTTTTTTACATTGTAAAAATTATCTCCATGTTAGAGACTTTTTTGGTGAAGTCTGGAATTACCCAGACTACAGGGGACATTTAACGGACTGATATTTAATTTATTTCTTCAGCGCTTTGAGCAAACACACCCTCTAGATGAAAGGTTCATAGTTGTCCTTCTGGCCTTATTCATTATCTTTTATTATTATGTTACCTTATAAAAACTGTGTTTCCATCTATAAGAATGGAGAAGAAACATCAGCTCTGGCCTGTTCTTTTTTTTCTTCCCCCCCTTTTTTCTTGGGATGAAAGAGGGCTTGCACTGTCATGTCCATAGATGGCATTGAAGACAGGGGAGTTAACTGCTCAAGGCTAAGGGGCTACACTCTCCCCGTATACTGGCTTAATTCATTCTTTTCCAGAAAGCCCTCTTGCATGTGCCGGTCTTTCCCAGAGCAAAACAGAGCAAGCCAAAATGAAATAAAGCCTAAGATGTTATCAGGGTGATTGGTGCCAGCGGAGCTTGTCTGGGCCTGTGGTCTGGCAGGGCAGCGCTGGCCTGTACCAGTGATTGTATATGTGTGTGTGTGTGAGTATAGGTGTGAGTGTGTTTATGTGTGTGTGTGTGTGTGAACGAGTGTGTGTGTGTCCTAGAGGCACTGGATAGATGAAAGCTTTCTTTAACCATAAGCTATGCAGGAGCCGTGCCAGGAGCAGGAAATGTATCAGCGTGATAAGAGACAGAGAGAAAAACGAAAAAGAGAAAGAAAGAAAGAAAGGAGAGAGAGGGAGAGAGGTCTGGAGCCAAACTCAGCCCTTCATAAAAATGTGTTAGGTGCACTCGTGGCTAATGCTAAAAAATTTGTGAGTGCAGACACACTGAAAATCACACAATCAGTAATGTGTGACTAGGTAAAAGCCACTTGACACAGGATATATCCATGTGTTAACACTGCTTATTGGCGAGGAATAAAAAGTGTAGCACTGATCGGGTTCAATACTCAACCTAGTTAGGAGCACCAATAATACGCGAGACATTAGAAAATATTCACGTTATGCTTTGAAAAATTTTACAGTATAACTACAATGTAATTATCAAACTTTTGAAACCAGTCATTTATCTGTAAATTAAAAAAAATCTTGAATTAAAAAAAATTGAAAATGAATTTTCTTTTTAAACTCTTTGAGAAATATAAGTGCTCATTTTGAATTTGAAACCAGATAAACATTTGACATGAGCAGAGGACTCCTCTGGACAACCTGGAATTGCTTTGGACTGCTGCAGTTTTGAAAGAAACCTGTTTAATTATTCCTGCTTGAGTTAAGATTTTAGCTGCTTAACTGATTCCATGTTTTTTTTTTTCTCTCATAATGTGCCGAGTGTTTTCTGTGGGTGGCAGGAGTGGACGGACACTACTGTCGAGTTAGGCTGTTGGAAAACATGCACATGTGACTTGACATTTTCTTGCTGAAATAAGCAAGATCTTCATTTTAAGAGATACTATCAGGATATAAGATGCTCCAAACTCTCTATTTAAGGAGCTACTTTTGGCTGCTCCATAGCGTGGAGCTCCGCATGGCTTGTTTTGGCAGATTTCTGCCCTTTGTGATGCAACCCCAGAGGGACGTACGATTCAGTATTAATGGGGCCTTCATGTTTGTGCAGGTTATCCAGTCCATGTCCAATAATACAGTCATAAATCCTGTTATGTTTCTTTCACTTTTGCAGTGATTTCCACAACAAAATCATTATATTTTTAATGCAGGAGCTGAAAATTACCCCCATTTAGTAATGTGTGTAAACATATGTACACACATTTAGCAATCATAGATCATGTTTTCAATTTCATGCTATTCTGACATTTGTGGACTATTTGCCCATACAGTCTTTCGTAGGCATGCTCTCTCTGGGATGTATTTTTTATACCTAATTATATTATTTATTTGCCCTATTAATTGTGAGATAATCCACTAGGTGTTACATTTCTAACCTTTTGCTGCCGCATGCCAAAATCCTTTGAAAGATGCCATCAAATTTTGAAGCTTATGAGTTTATATATTTTACAATCAAATTCCTCAGTTTCAGTATTTATCATGCTGTCATTTGTGAATCGATCACATTACCAGTTAAAATGTGTATTTTGAAAACTCAAAGAAATGCCAGTGAAGTGTGTCAAATACACACTCCTGATGCCAAACTGCTAAATCCATTTAATATTTGTTCAGACATTTTAATGCCTAACATAAACCAAAACTCAAGTCAAAAAAGACTTAAACAAAACACCACCCTGTCATGCTGCCCAAACACTGGCCAGCACATTTCTCAATTACATTCTGGTTAAAGTAAGTCATCTCTTTTCTGCTGACAGCACGGCCAATGCATTCAGCCTCTCCTGGGTTACAGGACTTCTCAGAAAAGTCTGAATTCTTGTGGAGGTTGAAAATACCTCCGAGCTTCTGCTGTCGTCAGGGGTATGGTGTAGGGCTGGGAAATACGGATCAAAAATCAGTCCGCTGCATTGTCAGTCTGAATGGTGATACAGGATATGTGAATCTCAGCATTTACTGCCAAAGTTAATGTGAGTGTTCACTGTTCACGAACAAAAATCAATATTACACAACATATTTAGTTTTTGTTTTTTTGCCAGAAGCTTTTTCATTTTACATACGTCACCATCATTTTTTAAAATAACAACCACTTTACTTTGTTTTCACTCCTTTAGGCATAGTTTGGTTCCTTTGAAGTGGGGTAGTATGAGGTACTTATCTATAGTCAGTTTATTCCCTACAGCGGATGATCGGCACACAGAAGAGCTGCTTCTTAAAACTTACATCAATTTAGTGTGCACTATATTTAAGGACATTTTTACCACAAACAGCCCATTTAACAAGCAGCTAAAGCTATTATATTGCTCTTGTCAAAGCCTCTAGATTCCACTAACGAAAGCTTGCAGAACATAGAGAACATAGCTGGGTCGCTGTGTTGTGAGATTCTTGTTCGGATTTATCAACTAAATCTTTGAAGAGAGCCACTGCTTTCTTGAGACCCATTTGGTATGTAAAGGCATGTGCAAATTAAAACCCTCCAGCCAGTGATATTGTTCACATTGGACAAAAAAGTCAATAGTCACATGTGGTATGACATCAGTGAGTCTGGACTAAGTCTAAACAGGCAATATGGCAGCTGGCATGAGATCAAGAAGTCAAAAAACAATATTAAAAAAAGGATTTAATGGTTTTGCTGTAGTGACATGAACCATTGTGGAGTCCTAGCGAGAAAAAATCTAATTCTTCATGGTGTGTGTAGTGGGAAGAACCTTTGTCAACTAATCCAACTCTAACATGTTGTTAGCGTATGCCTTTAAACTCTGAATTGCTACTTATTGCACTGACTTTTGCTTTCCCACCATGCTGCAGGACAATTTTAGAGAGATGCAAAGGAAGAGATAGATGTTGGAGAGATGCAAACACTGGCATAGTTTTATGGGATAAACAGGTCATCTCACCCAACTTTAGTTTTAACCTTCATTTTAATTTGACACCTTATCCAGCCCTAGTGCAGTGACGAGATCCGCAGTAGATTAACGGTCCCAGAAAACTCTACTTCAAGGTTCTTCTACAGAGACAGCCTTCATGGGTCATCAGCAAACAGGTGGTGAGCTTAGCCTTGCCTTCAGCTTACCTCCACTGAGGCCTTCAGGGTGTTTCTCAGGAAACGCCATCTTGTACCGTTCAAATCTTTCAAACTGTGGCAATAATAAGGTGATTTGTGAAGGAGAATCAGTCCCTATTGTGTCCCAGTCCGGCACCGCAGACCTACACAGAAAAGGATAAAAACACCATATTTATGCAGTGCAGATAAAATATTCTCTGTTTAAAAATGACCATCCCTCTACCTATTCTTCTTCTCAATCTCTTATCTTCTTCTCACTTGGAAAAATTACCTGTCAATCACAGGGCTGACACAGAAAGGCAATCATTTGTGCTCACCTTCACACCTACAGCCAATTTAGAAAATTCCATGCATGTCTTTGGACCGTGGGAGGAAGCTGGAGAACTCTACGACACTAAAACTCATCCTCTCATTGGCAGAGAACCTGCACAGTCAGCAGGTCTGAATCATGCCTGTGTTGTTGTGAGGTGACAGGGCTAACCATACCTCCACCATGCTGCTGATGACCAACTAATGGTCATGTATTCATCTATACATGGAATAACGCAATTAGATTTTACTGTTACAGTTTATAAACAGGTAAACTTGAATAAATAGATAACTTTAACATAATTTGTCAGGTGATTTTGAAAATTTGTGGGGAAATGCTTTTTATTCTCCATCTTCAATCTTACAAAGAGAATTACAAGCAGAATGATAAAAACATCCTGTCACAGAACAGATGTAGGCATCAAAGCCTCCATTAATGTGGGGTAAAAACAAATCATTATTCTATGTAGGAGCCTGTTGCTGTTCTGCAATTCTATTTTTTTACTGAGATTATGTCCCACTTTGTAGTAAGATATGTAAATGTCGCACATAACTGCTTAAATCCTGCAGAAAAAAATGTATGTACATACATTTTACTTTTAGGATTTTACTTTACAAAAAATTATATAAATACATATATATATATATATATATATAAAAACTAAATCCATGCAAACATTTGATTAGTTAGATAATACTTCCTAATAATATAGGATAAAATTTTCCGGTTAGTCTCTGGCTGCCTTTAACATCTTAACTATGCAAAAATGGCCAAGACCATTTTCAGAATTGTGTATTAGTATATGTCCACTTACGCCCACTATTAGTGATTACATGGGCTAGATAATTATTTGAACAGATTAACCTTATTCAGCCTCTAATGCTCTGCTCTCTTTGTCTCTCCCCTCACCTGTGCTTAGCAACATGTGCTAATACGCCCACACCTGTCATTTGTTCCTTCTGTTTGAGAATTGTTAGCTGTTAATTTGGTACACATTAAAATCCTCTGGAAACCCTAAAAACTGACCAGAGGATTGTCCAGGCCCCTGTTCTCCATGTTATCTGCCTAATAAAAGCTAGACTGACACCTCTTGCTACTTTTCTGCCATCTAATTACAAAGAATACAGTTAGTGGTTTAACCTCTATTAGCATGCTGAATAGCATTAGCACTCAGCATTATTTACAAAGCCTTTGCTACTTATATATCACCTGAAATGAATCCATAAATCTCTTCTGCCAGGATTTTGAAACAGCTGGCATGCACTCTTTTCCCCCACAACTGCAGGATTTGTAAAATATCATTTCTGGCAAGATAACATTGAGAATTTTTTACCTGAAATTTCTTAGCTTAGCAAGGTACCCAAGGTCAGCTAATCTACAGCACATCTATGTCTGCTCACTCCCTACCTGCAAAGACTGCTGCTTATTGGAGCCAGTGGCTGTGTTTGGAGCACAAAAAGGCTAGAATTATATTGAAAAGAAAAAAAATCTACTCAGACACTCCTTATTGTTGTGAAGCAGCAACACCAAGAATTCTCATTTATGTAGTAACTTCCAGGAGGCCTTACCAAGACTGTCTATTTTGGGCTACTTTAGCACTACTAAAGATTATATCAGCTGCAATCTTCAGAAATTAATATTACATTTGAAATAAATTACTTGTAAAACATTAGAGAGGAAAATATCTAATATTACCTAAAATATAAAAAAGACAACATTATATTCGTGTTATAAAAATGCTACAGTGATTTTGATATTGGCAAAATAGAAGTTAAATACACAGAATTTACACAAAATACTTTGAAAATGTTTAAAAAAAAATCATATCCTGTTTTGACTTGTCTTTGTGTCAGAAGAAGTCTTCGGTAGATTATTTGGTTTCGATGAACTGTAGTTATTTTTATTTTTTTCAGATCTTCGTGCTTACATTTCTTACATGAGGTAATTCGAGAAGCTTTGTTTTTAGACACAATGTGGGACAGGAGATGGTTTGACATACAGAGGCATTCTTCAGAACTGATAGGAGATAAAAAACAGAATTCCCCCTGGAGACATGACAGCTACAACTACAAATAACGTTTAGCATTTTGCCGCTGGCCTTTACTGGATCACAAGACATTATATAGCTGGGAGAGATGCATAAATACATGGGGGGAGGGGGGGCAGACAGAGGCTGATTAGTTTTAATTTATTTATTTGCATATAGAGACAGTAATAATGAAAATAAATTTTACTGATATCTTGTTTTTTGTGTGCAGTGGAGTGTAATTAATTTGATCTCAAGTACCAAACTCCAAATATTTTCCCTTTCTGTTGGTGAAAAAAGTACAAAACCTTCAATAAACTTTTACATTTACCAACCATCCATTTACACAATAGCTGATAAACTGAAATGTTTTAAGAAAAAAAAGCAATTTTAAAACTATGTCGCAGTTTTTTCCACATTCCATGACCCTTTTATCTTTGAAGGCAAAAAATCTCAACATGTCGAGTTTTGGAACATTTTTCCTTTAAAAAGAAGATCTTTAGAAAAAAGAAATTTAATTTTCCGTACATGTTCACTCCTGTGCCGTAATGCTGGCATCAGTGCGTTTTGTCGTGATAAATCACAGTGATACACACGAGGTATACACAGTGGCATCTGTGGCTCAACATGCTGGTTAAGGGAATAGCATAACAGATCTCATATTCATCCCCTGTAGACACCTGCATGCATGCATGCGATGCTTCGGGGCCCTTTACAGTCACGTTTAATTGCATTTTGGGTAGCGCTAAGCGTGATTTTTCAAACCCCAGGTTTAAATTTGTGAATTTTCCCAAATGCATCCAAGAAGTTCACTAAAAAAATGCAAAGCACGAAGCCCTCAAAACGAACATCACCCAACTGAAAAATGGATGCTTTAGCTGAAAAAACAGCCCAACAAAATAACAGCTGAAGAAAAAGTAAACAGCCAAATGGAAACAAAGGGCAAATAAGGGCAAAGCAAACGCCTCCGAAATGAGACACGAACCGCTGTTTCCTGTTTGATAAAATGGCCGCATGTGACTGTGATATGAGAGCGTGTTGGAAAACCCAACTATACCACAAATCTAAGAGAAGCCCGTCAGCTTTAAAGCTTTCTAAGTTATATCTTGTTTATTTAATCCATATGAGCTGAAGTGTGAAAATGACTGCCAAAGCTCCCCGTTTTTCCGCTGTGCTGAGTTTTTCTGTTAACCAAGTGCACAATTTCCTGGATTTAGCCTCATATTTGATGAACAAATATGTACATTACCTTTCGACCCCGTCCTCTGTATCGATCACAGGAGTTAGATAAGAAAAATGTAAATCTGTGGTCCAACTTTACCCCCCTTTACCACTAGCACTAATTACATGCAATTGTTGTTGTAGTCTCTCTTGTTGCCTCTGCTTTGTTCCTGAAATAGGGGAACAGAATTGATCATTTATATAGAAAAAAGTGTTCATTAATAGTAACTCAGATCACGAAGGTCCTCTCCTTTGTGGTATGCGAGGGGCGAGTTTTATAGTAAGGTAATTAGATTGGAAGGACTTGTGTTCCATTCAAGGCCATGCTGGTGTCTTCCTGTGGGCTGTTAGTTAAGCGGGACTGGCTTCTTGGCTCCAGTGGGCAGAAGCCAGCTGGGAATCATTACTACTGCTGAAGGAATATTTCACCCCGTCACAGAATGGTAGACCGAGATATACACACAATAAGAAGGGGCGTATGCATGCAAACACATATAGGGCACATGGAATGCCACATACATACACATACATCACAAAACCGAGGCACAGAAGCAACATTGCAAAAGATATGATGTGCAACATGTCAATGCAGACGGCTCATCCTTGGGAGACATTTGCAAAAGGATGTGCTCTGTAATGCAAGTCAGAACAAATACTACATTTCAGCGTGTTCGCCATATTAAAGCTCACATTTTCATATCATTTTATAATGCCTACATTGTTTTAATTACGCACATTTCGCTCACATGTCACAAGTCAATTTGCTATTTAGCGCCACTGAATAGCAAATTGGCTCTGTGGACAAAGTGTCCCTGTGGGTATAAGTGAGACTCATTTGGATGTAAAACCTCCAATGAACCAGTGATATCTGCCGTTTGCTCCTCATGTCTGAGACAATACGTGAAAATATTCAGGAGTGTTTCTATTTTAAGACATTTTAAAAGTACGAGTAAAAAAAGGGTTGGGGACGTTTACACCCATAAATTGTGACTCTGTGATGCAATTCACTCTCGTCTCAATTCTTTGTAGTTTCGCTTGCTGTTTCAGTAGGTTACTGTAAAACTGATTGGGTAATTTTAGGAAAAAAATATATTGCTTGGGTTTGTTAGAAAGCTCAGTTTTCTAGGTTAAGAGCGTTTAGAAACCTGCTCCGTCTGAAAATGTTGACACCAGCGAGCGTTTTACTCATTCAAACGGCGGCTACAGGTGGCTAAACTTTGAAAACAGAACTTGAGGTTGTAAAAACCGCCTTCGCGAGTGACGTATTTGCCCGTTTTAGAGGGTAGGACATTTTCAACAAACCTTGTGCGAATCCACTAAGTCAATTTCTCAATTTGTTTGTGAAAGTGGTTTTTGAGTTCTCGTATTATTTCTGTTGGAATTTTCCCTTCATCACCCCCACCCGGTGACGCCGCTGCTACTGGGTCCTTTTTTTAAATTTATGTTTTGTCTGTTTTTCATGCTTCTGTGTCATGGTAAAATGGGTAGGAGATGGAACAAGAGATTAAAGTGGATGTAATTTTTGCCTGAAAATTGAAATGCATGTGATAAAGACAAAAACAAAACAACAAAAACAAAGTGCAATTCTTTTTTCTTTCCACGCTGCGTGCAGTTCTACTTTTTCCACTTCTTTTCCTCCCCTCCTTCCTTCAATCCCCTTCTCCATCTCACTCCGACTTTCTTGCATCTTCTTTCAACCACAAGCACGACTGAGTGTCATCCATTTGTCATCATCACATGACAGACAGCAGACCCCACAAGTGTGTTCAAAGACCCCCAAAACACACACACACACACACACACACACACACACACACACACACACACACACACACAGGCGCTGGGACCAGTTAGGAGCTGATAGCGATGAGTCAGGCTTAGAGAAATGGCACAGAGGGCTTAGCTAATGCACTTTATGGAGCTCCCTTTTTCTTTTTATTCTCCCTTTTTTCTTTATATCACTCCCTCTTTCTCCCTCTTTGTCCTAGAACCTGAGCCAAAGTCATAGCTCTTTACTGACGGAGAGGTCTTGCCAGTTATTTTTCACAGCGTGTCCTCCGTGCCCTGGCTGGGATAGCTTGCCTCATGGCGGTAACATGCTCCCTCAGTCGTGCTACATGAGAGCCTCCTCCACTCATGCATTGCTGTGCAGCTGGACCTAGTCAGTGTGTGTGTGTGTGCGTGTGTCTGTGATCAAGTTGTTGGAGATACCTGATCCCTTATATTGTTCATTTGACCCACATAGCAAAAGGCATGAGGGTCAGGGTGGAGTACCCAGATAGCATGTACAGGTGCTTAGTGTGTGCGTGAGAGAAAAAGAAAAACAGGGAAAACAGAGAAAAACACGCAGATAAGTGAAGAGATTAAAAAAAAGAAAGGAGGCCATAATAAAACACATCATAATAAATATTTATATATATATTTTGTGTGTGGCTCTGAGTCTGCCACACTTTAAAAAGAGTGCTGTTTCTTTAAAATCCCATCTGAGGCTGTCAGGCATTTCAGCTGGTCATATTGGCTGCAGACACATACACACACACAGATGTATATGGTTAGCAGGCTAAAGCTGGTTTGAGTTAGCATGGAGCCAGCCACACTGTGTGAGAGCCTTACCCCCTGCCTGCTACTGCCACCCTCCACAGTCTCTCCACTTATTTCTTTCTTTCCATCTCCCTCTTTCTTTACCCACCTATGTGTGACTGTCAGCGGGGGCTGTACTGTAGTTTACCGTCCAAACTCCCTATCCCCTGTGAAGCAGACACACACACACACACACACACACATGGGCTTCCACAGTTGATCTGCGTGGCCCTGTGTCTCCTGATTAGTCTGCTTCATGACAAACAAGCCATCAAGAGCAGAAAGGGAGTGCAGCACAGAAGAAGGAGGAGGAGGACGAGCGAGAGGGATAGTTGGGAGAAGTGAGGAGGAGGAGGAAGAGGAGGAGGAGAGGAGCAGAGGTTTGTGGGGGGGCAAGGGGTGAGGTGAGGAGGCTGGGACCCCTGGGGACCCCTAGATCACAGCCATGCTAATGAGAAGCTGCTTTGCCAGCAGCAGAGGTGTCAGCTAACCCCTGACAGGTGCACACATGCGTACTCCCAGGGCTTGTGCAGGCGTGTGCACGCGCGTCAGAGGCAGTGTGAGTGCGTGCACAGAGGCGGAGAGGAGAGGAGGGGCTGCAGGGGCGCAGGTTTGTGTCCCAGTGGCCTAGCCGGCGGGCGGCTTTGTTCTGTATGCAAATCTGTCGCTGTGGCGTTCTGTCGCCCTTGATGGAATGTTGGAGCAGTACAGCGAACGTGAACCCCAGGAATGCTGCAGTGTGTGTGTGTGTGTGTGTGTGTGTGTGTGTGTGAGACGCCGAGTATAGCACATCCTCTCTAACCCAGTTGTTTTCTTGTTAACAACCAAAAACCTGCACTGGCTTATTCTTTTTTGGGTTGTTTTACATTAAAGCAACATTGTTCTACACTTTTCATTCATGCTGTTTGGTTTGGCGCTGTCCAGAAGTTGGCGGGTTGGAATTCATCGCTACTTATTTTCAGTTATGATTGTATTTCCCTGAGCTTTCTGAGAGTTAATTTGGCATCAGCGAGGATTCATTATCATCCACTCGCTGTTCTCACTCAGCTGAGAGGCTCCTGTTTGCCCCTCTCGTTGAAGGCTGAGTCTGTGGAATTCTGTTATCCTTCTGTGGTAGTAAGTCCATCTGGATTAGCACACCTGATAAAGGCCTCATAATGTAAGTGTAATGTAAATGGAGGAAGCCCATGCTTTGAAATATAAATCAGACTAGCTGGAGAGATGGAATATGTGAATTAAACACAACTCCATATGTCTCAGCCATACACCTGGTGTCTACGTCAATCCTTACCAGCCTCGCACCAACTACACTGGCCATATGCAAGCAGTCAATGTCATGGCTCCCCTTCCTTCACTGGCATTTTGTTTGTACTTTTTAAGGCAAAATAATGGCTATAAAAGGCAATCTGGAAAGAATAAAATCTGATGTAAAGCTCAGATCTTAGTCCCCGAAGTCTGGGTTAATTGGCCTGGTGGTTTAGTAAAAAAAAAAAAAACAACCCAGGAGAGAAGGAGAGCATTATTACTGGCCCACCTCAGCTCCACGCATGTGCCAATGTTTTAATAACTTCCTCCAGGCCTCCTGGCCCTTAGCCCTTGTTTTGTTGCACAGGACAAAGAGTTGCCCGCCTAAGCTGGTCTCGGTTCTGTATTGTATTCCTCTCTTTCATGGGAAAAGTCTGCAGGAGTGAACACCTGGGCTGGGAGTCTTTTTGAGGTGAATCCCATTACACTAGAACATTTACAAACCACACTATTGCTAGCAAAATGAAAAAAAAAAAAACAGCAAAATGCACTGTACCACATTACCGAATCCTGCTGTGACTCCATTTCATTTAACCTCTCTTCTCAGTCTCATTCACACACACGCTGAATGTGTGTGTGTGTAAAGGCTGCGTGTGTCTGTGTGCGCATGGTGTGCTGGAGTAAATTGGGCGATTAGGTCCAGCATCAGCGATCGCGTAGAGAGCAGAATGTAACTATTCTAACTGGTAGTTGACCTTGGCGGTCAGCGGTGGAGGGGTCCCTGCCTGTGTGTCAGGCAGACGACTGTAATTACCACAAACTGAAGCATGACACGGCCCACCGTGATTCTTTAATGAAGGCTTTTATTGGCCGGAGCACTGTCGAGCGACACTCTCTCAGCATGTGTGGAAGTCTTTATATAAGAGGAAGAATGGAGAGAGGATGTCTGCAACATAACTTATTTGTGCAGCTGTGTGTGTCATGGCTCGTAGTCGGCGAGCAACATGAAGGTAGTGCCCTGTGATGTTACTCATAAGGGAGGCTGCAGGCTTTATTTTACCGCTCACGTCAGGCAAACGTGTCCCCTGATTCCTAGATGTACCAACACTGGTATTGGTATCAGATACTAGAATGATAGGATCGATACTTTGTTTCTATCCTGTGAGTTCACTGTGAGTTGTGTTACATTGTGTTATATACCTCAAACAAAAGATGTCAGATTTTTTTTCTTGTCTTTCAAGTTTATTTTATTTATAGCTTATAGCATGTTTAGCCACAGTCCTTTAGAGACAGGCACATTTACAAGCCAGGGCTCCCAAAAAACGCAGTTTCAAAATATATGAAAAGCTGAAAGGTGTGTTTTGTTGTGTTAATTAATTATTATTAAAGTAAAAATCACATTGATTTAGCGGTCGTTAAAATGAGTTCAGAACTCGCAAATCATTGACGATTCATCTCATAAGTCATGACACACTGATCTCCATTACATAAGCTGGCTTTATGGGTTAAAAGTAACAGTACTGGTATCGATATCAACAACACTGTTGAGTATTTATACTTGATACCAAAATTTGCAGCACAGCACTTGCTTTCTATTCTTTCCCCGTCTCTGTTTCCCCGCCTCCCCCACCCGGCTTGCTTCCTTCCTTGCTTGCTTGTTTGGGAAGTTGATGAAATTTGTCTTTGGCCGTCATTAGGCAGCAGCCATCAGCTGCCACTCTATTAGCTGCCACGCTTCCTTTAACAGCATATGGCACGGCTGTGTAAGATATGACAAGATGCAAATGTGTTGTTGTAGCGGTGGGGGGCTGGAAGGTTGTGGGACTGATGTTATTTGATTGGATAACTTGTACTGATGAGTCCTTGTGTGCTGACAAAAATGTAGACAAAACTGGAAAAAAAAAAGAGAGAACACCAGTCCTTCTCCTAAACTCACATTTTCATCTAATATTGATCCATGTGCATTGATGAGATTATTCAGCCTATAGACCTAACTTGCTCCCTGGGGACATGTAAGCAGCCCCTGTGTGTGCGTATGTGTGCTGTCAGTGTGTATGCGTACGTGCACGCGTGTTTAGCCAAGCACGTCTGGCCCTTAAAGTCCCTCCACCTCTCTTCTTACCCCCTCTCCTCCTCCTCCTCCTTTCCCCTTCCCTCTCTCGCTCTCTTCTCCCCGTCCAAGCTGTTAAGCTGTCCAGCTCTCTGCTGCCAAGCGGCCGTGTGAAGCTTAGCCAAACTAAACACGGGCAGGCAGCCCGCCACTCGCCCCACACATACACACAGACGTACGCAAAAAAATACATCCACATACATGTCCGCACACACACGTTCACAAACACACGCTCGCACATACGCATTAAGTAGCGGGAGTCAGGTCGTGTCCCACCCCACACAAATAGCGAGAGCGATGGCTACACCAGAGCAATAGCAGAGAAAAACAGACAGAATCAGTAAATGAGCCCCTCATTAACTCTTTCTGACCCTCTCTCCCCCGGGGAAAGCCAAACCAATCACACCGCCAAATCAGCTTCCTGTACTAGACACTGATCCAACATCAGCTTTCGCTCATCTGTTCTCCACAGCGCGAGTATGTGTGAATCTGTGCGAGTGTGTACAGAGGTGTAGAGAGAAGGCAGACGACGAGTGAAAAAGGAAATGGAGAAAAAGGGAAATGTGTTTTATATTCGTCAGCCAATGGTTCAGGACTGCTTTCTTGATCACACAAAACTTTGAGCAATACTAACTTTCCCGTCTTTGTTTTGTCCCTGGCGGGCTTCAAACTTTGGGACCACCGTACCAACTTGACTCCGCTCGCGGTAGCCACTGATGATAAAGTAGATGCAGATGGTTTGTGAGCAAACACGAGAAATGTGGAAATGCCTCTCCAGCACGAGCCTGTGTTGAATTAGATGAATCTCTACGAAGGCCCTTTTTATGAGTCACAAGCAGGCTGACAGGGCCACGCCACAGTGACTGATAGATTCATTTGGCATTATTAAGTCTCAACATTTAAAGGGCCAATTTGTCAGTGTGTGGCATATAGCTCTGTGCGTGTGTTTGCATGTGGAGTCACAACAGATCACTTTACTGCTGTTATTACATCCGTGACGTAGAGCTTTATTTAATGTGGATACAGTGTCGGCTCTTGCTGTTTACACGTCGTCTCGCCCTTCCTTCCTTCCTTTTGAGTGGCTTTCTTTCTCTAGTTCCACATCTCACTTCCCTTCCCCAGCTCCTGCCCCCACCTCCCTTTTTTCCCCTTTTCCACTGCTGCCTACCCTTTCTTCATATGGAAATGACAAAGTAGACGAGATGGATCTGTATATTAAAGCCAAGCTGACATTAGAATTAGCATAATATGCTGCGGCCTAAGGGCAATACCTGCCACCTACACTAGCCTGTAGACACACGCCCTGACTGCATATGTATTTCATACACTACACACACAGAGACAACACAAAAGCCCACAGAAGACGCTCACTCACAGACAGAAAAAGAATGCGCAGTTCATTTGCTTGTGTTTATTAAAATATTATGGGTTGGTTTAGTTGTCGAAGGAAAAAAATTATTTCTGAGTTTCTTTTTTCGTCACTGATGGTGATTTGTTTTCCTCTCTTGGTCCACAGAAAAAGATGAGCCATCCAGCTACATCTGTACTACGTGTAAGCAGACCTTCACCAGTGCCTGGTTTCTGCTTCAGCACGCCCAGCACACTCATGGCATCCGCATCTACCTGGACAACCACCCAGCCAACTGCTCCCTCACTCCCCGCATGGCTCTGCCTCCACCTCCAGGAGCTGACGCCTTGCCCCGTTCCCCTCTCCCCACTTTCCTCGGTGATGCCAACAACCCATTCCACCTCCTCCGCATGGCTGCACCCCAGCTCAGGGATCACCCCCATCCTCCGGGTTACATGGAGACGCGACTGCCCGCGACACCGCCCTTTGTTAGCCCACCGCCTCCCCCAAGACCACCTCGTGAGCGGCTGGGCCCAGAGGAAATGGGGCTGCTGTCACAGCACCCCAGTGCCTTCGAGAGGGTGATGCGAATGACCCCCATGGAGCCCCCGCCCATGGACTTCTCCCGTCGGCTGAGGGAACTGGCAGGCAACACAACCAACAACGGTGGACCCACGCCTCCTCTCTCACCCAACCGTGTGCCACCCATGCATCGTCTCCTGAGTCCCACGCTTTTCCAGCCTGGATCCCAGCTCCCGGCGTTTCTTACCTATCCCCCTCAGCCGCCCACCTCTCAGGGGGGACACGGCTCTTCGAGCCCTCCTGACGCACAGGGTCAGAACCAGGCCCCGGGGAAATCAAAATCCTGTGAGTTCTGCGGCAAGATTTTCAAGTTCCAGAGCAACCTGATCGTCCACAGACGCAGTCACACAGGTGAGAGGCCGTACAAGTGCCATCTATGTGATCACGCCTGCTCTCAGGCCAGCAAGCTTAAAAGGCACATGAAGACACATATGCACAACAAGTCTGGGGCCATAACCGGCTCACCAGAACAGGGAAATAGAGGGGAGGGGGGAGAGGGTGAAGAGAAGAATAGGGAGGGAGATGCAAGAGGAATGGGGATGGACAATGAGGAGGAGGAGGAAGAAGAGGAAGAAGAAGAGGAGGAGGAAGAGGAAGAGGAGGAAGAACTGCAAAATGGCAGTCGGCCAGATTCCAACTTAAGCGAGGACTCCCAAGAGTTCACCCAGAACAGAGAAAATGGCTCGAGACAGTCTCCCAGTGAGAAGCCCCCGAGCGGGGATAGAGTAAATGACAGTGGCGGGGTGGGCATCATGCACCCCTACAACCATCTGGACAATCACCTTAGACTTAACCCTAACAAGAGAAGCTTGGAGAGACAACCTAACGGCGACGGCGGAGAGGGGGTTGAAGGAGAACGAGAAAGAGAAAATGGGAGGGAACCTGACAGACAGCGAGAGGAGCAGGAGGACCAGAGGCCTGTGATGAATGGCAGAATCAGTGCATCTGAAGCAGAGTGCTTTCCCGGGCTGTTCCAGAGGCGGCCCACCCCCATCACCAGCCCGAGCCCCTCCAACAACAAGAGGATCAAGATAGAGAAAGAACAGCTGGAGATTCCCCCGACCATACCTCTCATTTCCCCGGAAAACGTCTACTCTCAGCTGCTGGCTGGCTACGCTGCTTCGCGCCACTTCATCAGAGAACCTTTCTTGGGATTCACTGACTCCCGTCAGTCACCGTTTGCCACCTCCTCGGAGCACTCCTCTTCAGAAACGGGAAGCCTCCGCTTTTCCACCCCACCTGGGGAGCTAATGGAAGGCGGGAGTGCCTCGGGGCGCAGTGGCAGCAGCACCCCACACCTCCTGCGGGGACCCGGACCTGGCAGGCCTCCAAGCTCCAAAGAGAGGAGGAACGACACCTGTGAGTTCTGCGGCAAGGTGTTCAAGAACTGCAGCAACCTCACGGTGCACCGACGCAGCCACACGGGGGAACGGCCCTACAAGTGTGACCTGTGCAGCTACGCCTGCGCCCAGAGCTCCAAGCTGACGCGCCATATGAAGACCCACGGGCAATATGGAAAAGAGGTATACCGTTGCGACATCTGCCACATGCCCTTCAGTGTCTACAGCACACTGGAGAAACACATGAAGAAATGGCATGGGGAACACTTGATGGCCAGTGAGGTCAAATTGGAGCAAGCGGACAGAAGTTAAGCCAGCAACCATTAGTTACACAGCATACAGTGTACCCAAACACTCTCTCTCTCACACACACACACACACACACACACACACACGCACACACACGCACACAAAGAATCCTTATAACCACTTTTTCTTCTGCAATGGGGCTTGGCTGGATAATGTCTCTAGAAAATTTTTTGAGAATGATTGATGTTCATCCTTTTTTCTTTCTTCTTTTTTTTCCTCGTCACAGAAACTGCCACCTGAGAATATAAACAAAGGGAAACTTTAATGAGAACTTGCCTAGAATGCCTAACTAGGTGTTTCTTGGCAAACTGTCTGAGGATTTTATCAGTTAGGAATCCATGGAGCCTTTCTACTGTGCAATAATTTCTGTATTTATTGGATTTTTGTAATGATATTTGGCATGTGCAGGTACATCTTTGTGGGATTTCATATGGAGTTAGTTTTGAAATGTGCTTAAAAAAATAGAATTTTCTTTACAAAAATGTGATAAAAGAAGTCACCCTTAATACAAATTTTCATTCTTTTTTCCTTTAAGGAAGCTTATTATCAAGTGAGAATAAATTTGTGTGAAGCAGGTAGCTTTTAAAAGTAAGATAACTAAATAAATAAATAATTGTTTTCTATATTAACTGCAGCAGCGGACTACAATCCATTCCCTTCGTACAGGCTCAAAGCACTGAATGTCAGCCTGACAATAAAACAATATGGCGGATTTTTAAAAAAGTCCAGCATTACCTTAGAGATCTGGTGAGTTCCTATTAATTTATTCAGGGAATTATTATTATTTTTTGTCCTTTTCAACATTGGCATGTGAATAATTTGAAAATGCAGTTACTGTATTGCTGTCCTTGCTTCACAAAGGACATAAATAAAGGTTGCACTTGATGGAGAAACCCTTAACTGATGCTCAGTACATTCCCAGTGTAGGTTAAAACCACCATATTTAATATGTTGAATAAATTGAGACTACTTGTGATTAATGTGAGAAGGAGAACAGTCCTGTTTATGGTTTGTAAATATATTATTTTTTTTTATATATGTAAAAGTAGCCCTGACTGACCATGAAATATGGCCGAGACTAAACAATCAGAAGACCAGCTGCTTGCGTCGTCCACAGTATATGCTAAATGTAACTACCATACATTATTGCTTTATCAGACTGTCCGAGTACCCACGACCCCACCTGATGTGTGCTTTACTTAAAGGTAATTTGTTAATCCAAACCTGCTTCAACACTCTCTAAATCGTTCTCCATCTCCCTCTCATGTCTGGCACGGCGACTCTCTCTGACCCAGGTCGACTTCCTGTGTTCCCCTCACGGTGCACAAAATGGTTTCAGATGAAATTCATAACAGTCCGTGTAAAGCGTGCGTTCTCCTCCCGGCGGCGCGCTCTAAGCCCTTCTCTGTGACGGCGTCTTTTCACAGTTCACTAGCTCAGATTCGTGTATTAGCGCTGCTTTTAAAGGGAAGCCTGTTCATTCGCCTCACAAAGTGATACGGGTTTAACTCTCAGTAACAGATTTTGAGACAGTGTGCGAGTTCGTGTCTTCTGGGGATTGGAGTTTTTATTTTCTGCATCGTTCATTCTGAAATGAATCTGTAATATATATATATATATATATAAAGAGAGGCTGAATGAGTTATGATAATTTTGAGCACAGCTGCACTAAGGGATGGCCGGCCGACCTTGAGTAGGGGGCTATTCTCAGAGCATAAAATGAAAGATTGGAACTGAGAAATGGAGATGTGAGAGAAAGAAATGGAGGGAGAGAGAGCAAGACCTTGACCAGGGAGAATAGTCATTCAAATGAAATTGGGAGCATATGAAAAGTGTATTTTTTTTTCTGTAACCAAATGCACATCTACTCGCCACATCTTATAACAGACCATCAGAGTGAGACAGAGTGAGCGTGAGAGGGGAGGGAGACAGCAAAGCCACATGAAAGGAGATTGAGAATACATCTTTCATTTTACTACTGCAAATCTCAATCATCAAAAGCATTGTCACTTGAAGATTTGACCTCCCATTTTGGCCTATTTTCAGGTTTTATCTGTGCTATTTTGTTTTTTAAAAGAAACTGAACTACGCGGTACCTTGAATTCAAAGTGCTCTTTTTTTCTTTTAATGATTTTCGAAAAGGAAAAAGCTGTCGAGCTCTTCATAAGCTATTCACTTACCTGCTAGTTTGACATATTTTATCAAATCGACTTGAAAAGCGAGACTGCCTGAAGAGCTACTTTCAGTTTGCTTACACGTGTTGACGCACGACTGCAAAAGAATCAAGGTTCTGTCGAGAACGCACACGTTCCCCCGAAAGCCCAGTTTCAGACTTAGGCCAAAGTGAGTCGTGCAACTGGAAGAGTGGAGCCCTCACAGTGTCCCAAACACACACACACACATGGACATTCAGTCTTACAATATGTTTACAGTGTTGAAGTATGCCATTAATGAAATACTCTGTGTAAGTGTTTAAAAATGATAATAAACTATTGTTTTCCTCCAATGTTTTCTCAAATGATTTGAATGCCATAGCAGTTTTTGTATGATTATCCTGGTGGAGGGATTTTATCTACATGAATATATTTCTGTATGATTGCTTGTTCACTCTATGGACAGATTTTTTGTTTTTTTTGTTTATTTTTTAATGTAATATTGCAGAATCATGCCAGGTTATCTTTTTTTTTCTTACAGTGGTGCCATTATTGACTTTTGGTATCTTCATCTTTTTAAGTATTTTTTTCACTTGTCTTTCTTTTTTTTAATGAATTTGCTGTTTTTTGGTGAAGCTATGCTCCACGGGTGTAAAATAAAATGATTTTCAAAAATGAGAAAAACGAATACAGTGGTTTTGTGCAGGAATACTTTTATCGAATCATTTTATCAGACATTCATGGACTCCTTCTTCTTCTTCTTCTTTTTTTTGGTGTTTATCCTCATGGTTGGTTGAAGGTCTTGTGCTAGCACATTAAAATGTAATTTTAAATACATTTTCATATTTCACTTTTCACAACTTTCACTTACACTCTTTGTACAAAATAGTTTCCTTGTTCTCTTTTTTTGGGGTGGGGGTGGGGGGAGGGGGGGTGCATCATTGTGAAAAAATAAGTGATTTCAGAACAGTACACATCTGCTGTTTTGAACATATATGTATTTTTGTAATGTGTTGAAAAATCAATACAAGAAAGCCAACACTTCAATAAATGTTGCAATTGCTCTATGATTGAAACGATTTTCCTCTCTGATTATTTCTTCTTCCTTTGACTCTGACGCGGCCGTGGAACAGCTACTGTGCACGACTTTTAATTTTAGTGCACGTCTAAAATGTGAACAGTCATCCGTTTTCTGAACTGCGGCAGGCATCTCTGTAACACATTAAGAAAAAGTTATTTTTTAAATCATTTCACTGGGCCGACACACACGAGAAACTGACTTCTGCATACACTTACGTACAAACCAACAGAAACAGCTGCTCATAATTTAGTATAACCTCATAATCTGATGTTGGTTCTAAGTGTGCTGCTGATCTGCAGATTGCAACATGAATAAAAACTATACAAAGCATACACCAACCAAACAGAAACCCAATTACTCTTACCTTTAATCTAAATTTTGTATGTTGTGGAATTTATAGAAAGAAAGGTTTGCTTCCACGGTCCAAAAACATACACGATGGGTTAATCTGTGTCTTTAAAGTTGCTGTTTGTATATGAATGATTGGACTTGATTGGACCTGTGCAGAGTGTGCAGCTGTGATAGGCTCCAGCCACCATTATGACCCTGCTCGGACTGATGAGCCAAAACATTATTCCTACTCCTCAGTGAATTTTTGCTTATCCTTATATGCTTTATTGCATTTTGTCAAAACCCCCCCCAAAACTCTGGCCACCGATTATGGATATTACTGATGTGGTAAACTGTTAAAGCAAAGACTCATGTCTTATGATCGTATTTAAGTATGAAGTGAAATTGCTGGAACAGAAGACAAAAAAGGAAAGCCAGATCAGATAATCCATTCTGACTCACAACAACAGAAGACAAAAGCATATTCAAAAGGGTTATGACACTGTGCATGGCGAGCTAGTGTACTGCACTGCTGGCTTTGTCCAATTCTTTGTGAGATACTATAAGTGCATAACTAAGCATTTCTCTGATGCTGTCCAGTTTTAAGTTATGAGACAATTTCCTGTACTTACAGTGGAAGAAAGAAATCTCCTACTAAATCAGTCATGTTCAATCTCAATTTTATATAGCACCAAATCACAACAACAGTTGCCTCAAGGTGAGGTGGATTGTCAGGTAAAAATCCAACAATAATAGGGAGAAAACCCCAACTATCAGATGACCCCCTATGAGCAAGCACTTGACAACAGTGGGAAAGAAAAACTCCCTTTTAACAGGAAGAAACCATGCACAGGGAGGGGCAACCATCTGCCACGACCAATAAAATTGAATTGAATTGAAATCGAATCCTAGAACAGAGCGGTCCTGACTGAACTGCACTCTCAGCTGGATCTTTCTAAGTTGATATCTTTATGGTTGAAATTCAAGAAATACCTATCATGCTGTCAGTGAGAAATCTCGCTGCCTTGCAGACATTTGGCCGAATGCTGGGGCAAGACAAGACACAGATGGATGGTAAGTACAGAATCTTGATTAGAATCTGATAAACCATATTTCACAGCGCGCTAGCATACCAGCTCACGGATAAACAAGACACCTTCTTATATGGAACCTCGGCGATAACTGCTAGTAGAACTCCTTTGTTCTTACTGAGAGTAATGCTATGAACGTGACTCATAGGTTTTTATTTCTGAAGATGGCTGTTGACGGTCTCACGCTTCATAAATGAGTCTTGGCATGAGTGCAGGGACCCATCAGGTATTTCTTGATATGAGGCCAACAGCAGTCAAGTCTGTCCTCACTTGAGCCTCCAGGCCATTGGATAGCATAACAGAAATAGTGCGTGTGCAGGACGCGCGCGCTCAAAGAGAAAGTTCGAGAAGGGAGAGGAGAAACACCACAATAGGGTGGAGGTGGAGGAGTAACATAGGGAAAAGAGGCTCGCACTGGGTGGGTTTGTGTGAGAAAGTTGAATCAGGAGGAGCTCTCGGCGTTCTCGCCACACGCAAAGGCCCAAACAAAATGTCCCAAAGCTGCGAGTGATTCAGTGTGTTAAATATGATTATTACTGTAAAATATTCTCTGGATTGCCAGATAAGGAGCTACAAATACTCAGATGATGGATTTGGTGCTTGAAGAAATCTGACTGATTTTGCCGACTCTGTGTGTGTGTGTTTGTGCCTGAAGGCTGACATCTGGGTGCCATGTTGATGATTCTGGTCAGCAGAAATGTGCATGTTGAGAAGATGTCACATTCCCACAGCTCTTATCCTAGCAATGGCATAACTATTGACATAACAATTGGAACAGTGTGACTGTGCGGATTGTTTGTGGCTGCAGATGTTTTTAATGAGAGAAATAAAATACAAATAGATTGATCAAAGTTAATATTTGCTCAGTCTATTTCTCACCAACTACACGGCGGATGCGTTTTCTATGGTTTTTCTAAACATTTTCTTTTCAGATGGACATGTTTGAATACAAAGCTGAGTTTCCGCTTGCAAAACTGTAAATCACATTACAACCCTAAACATCTTATTATACAGCTTATTTTGGTGCAACCTTGTGCCCATATTGAACTGTCTCTTTTTTCAAAAGGGCTGCTCTCCATCTAATCAGAGACATTCCAGCCACTTCTCTGACACCGGCTCGTTGCACACATGTCACACGAGTTTAAAAAGCTCTCTTTTAAGCTCGCGCAGAAGGAGGCCCCCTCCTGCGTGCCCAGCTTCGTGGGGGAAATGTGGCCACAAGCACCGCTAGTGAGGTGGCGTTGTATCCTCTTCGCTAGAAAGCGCTGGGCAGAGGCCTGCAGTCACAGACAGTCTGTCGCGGAGCAGTTGATGGGAAATCACGATTTGGAGTAAAACCGCGTCCTCGGAGAACAGGGTGTCAGCAGGGATTGTGGTTCGTGTCCTGGGCTGCACAGAACCACGAGGTCACCGCAGAGACCCCGCTTTCCAGTGGATGACAGGGCTCAGGCCCCACTGGCCTCTCTGTAGATATCCAGTTAGTAATCTGCCAGCCCTGACCAGGACCCAGTCAAATGACGCTGCCCGCCCAAAGAGCAGACAGCGCTTCGCCCTGCGACATGCCGACCAGAGTAAATCCAGCCCAGCTGGCTGCTCTTGGGAAAAGAAGGAAAAAGGGGTGGAAAGAGGCATGGAAGTAGGGGAAGGGTGGAGGAGGACTGGATAGAGAGAAGAGCAATTTAGAAGGGCGGTCAGAAGACAGAAAGCAGTGTGGTCGATGGTGGTCATTCAACAGCTGTGGCTGGGGATGATTCTCTCTTCTGGGAGAATCTGACCCAGAGGAACAAAGGCTTTGTGGTTGTGTTGAGTGTTTAACTAGAGGACAGGAAATGCAGACTTTTTTTTACAGTGGGAAAAAAAACTCAAAAGCCACTCATTGGGAGGTTTTGGTCGTTTACAGCATAACCATGTCGTCAAGCATCATAACAGCACCCATCTCAAAACAGAAATGACAACTTTCAGATGCTATAATTGCTCCAACCTATATTCAAAGGATTCCTCAGCTACAGTAAGCCTGAAATCTATTGTTTGACAATTAGTCATTAGAGTTTCCGTTATTTTCATAAGCTCTCTTTTCACTTGAACAGTGATTTTTTCCCCCTTTTTGTCCTCGAGTGATTCGGGGTTTTTTTTAGTGCTTATACAAACTTAGTGGGTCGTGACTGCACAAGTCCTCCTAACCACTGGCCGACACCTCACCATGGAGACACAGTCAAGCAAAACGTTTATTTATCTTTACGCTCCAGCCACACCCTCGCTGTCTACATATTAAAGTCTGCTGCTTCTCTTTCTCTTTTCATTCAGTCACTTCATCACTTGCTCATAACATCATTCTTCTTTCGTTCTCGGCTCTTTGTTTTCTGTTTCCTCTCCTTCCTGTCCTTCAGCTAGATTAACGCCTTCTAGATCATTTTTTTCCTCATACGTCGAGTTCCCCCTCTCCTTCTTCCCTCTTTCTATTTCTCAGATAAACTCTTCCTCCTCTCTGCTCCCCTCTGTCCCACTGTCAGTGTAATTCCACTGGTGTCAGACCTCCCAGGTAGGCTCCTACACAGGTAGATAGCTGCTGTGGTGGGGAAGCTTCTGTGCTGTCGGCTTCCTGACGCCTGACCTGCCCCCCCTCCCTCAAACACACACACACACCCTCACACACATGCACACCTTGCCTCAGGGGGGTCAGTGTCATTGTTGACATTGGACACATGCTCGTTGTGGTGCAATATTAAATCTTCTCATTTGATTTGGACTGTAATTATGTCGTAAAAACAAACTGGCTGTGAAGCCATGGCCCGCCAGTGTGATCTACTTTCATCAAGTGCAGACTGGCTTAATTACAGAGTGCGCCATACACCCATCTTTCACTGGGCAGCTTTTCCTGCAGCTTCTTTAAGCCATCACATTCTTTTATTGTGCGTTAATCACAAGGCAATTTGGCCGTTTGCAATGGCTGAGGGTAGATTTTAACACTGGTCTGTACACATCCTGTGGATTCTGAGGGGAAAAAAAGTCAAGAGTTAAGCAGATGTACATGGTAATGGAATACGATGCCTCTTCTATTTCTGCGGTGCACTTAATGATATGGTTTTCATCCCACAAAGGTATTCAAATTCTCTGGTGAGAATAAAGGGGCTTTTTTTCCTGGTCTTTGTACACTTCAAATTGACTGTGTGAAGTCAGACAGATAAGTAAACTTAACAATAAATAACCAAATCTCATCAAAAGAAATCACACTGATGTGTGAATGTCTTTAAATAAACTGTGGTTCTTTTATCTTGTGCATTATCTTAGGATGGAGCAATAAAGCACACACGAAATAACACACGTGTATTATCTATGAATTTTATGGGCAAATTATTTCCACATAGGACTTCAGCTCTTTATCTGGTCTTTACAGCCACGCAACTGAAATACATGTTTGTTTAGGCTCACATTTGCCAAATGGTTAAGTCGAACCAGATTTCACCTTCACATCAATGCACACAGCAGGATGCCAGATGCCCAATCACAGCATATGGTAACAAAGTGTGAATTTTTGGGGGGGCTGTAATTCATGGAGTATATTTTGAAGCAATGCTCATGCTCTGATACAACAAATATTCCAGCCAAATAAATACACTGGCTGCTTGCGGCTGTCTGTCTGAAACAACAGGAGTGTTTCCAGTTAAAAGGACAAAGTGGACATCAGAGCCTGCGAAACCTCCACACACCACTTTCAACCAGGAGAAATGTGGTTTGAGTCTCTTGTGAGACCATTTGTTTGGTTTTCACTCACAGTTTGCTCAAATTTAGGCACCAAAACTCTTCGACCCCCTGAGATCAGTTAATCTTAAAATGTAACCATAGTCACAACAAACCGCCTCCACACACAACCTGCAGATTTGTTGATTTACAGGGGAAGAGTATGAGCAGCGTCAGAGACGTAAAATGCAACAAGTCCAGTGTAAGGGACTGACATGGCTGTTCTACACAGATGCACACACGGCTTTGCAGATATTCGTCTAGACGCGAGTGTTACAACTAAAGAGTGAAACCAGGGTGTAAAATTCACAAATGTACGGCGGCCCCGAGAGAGAAAAAACAAAACTTGTTGCAAGTTAAGAAAACAAGAGGAAATAGAAAAATGTTGGAAAAACATGCAAAAGATCACAGCTGGTCCGTTGCATTATTGTCTCCAAAAAACGCTTGTGTTACATTTTGTGTGCTTTTGCAGCATTTTTCTATTTGCTCTTGTTTTCATTTAGTTGATCTCAGTTTGATCTCAGTAATGTGTGTATGAAAACCTATAAACAAAGCACCTTAAAATTCTTCCTTATCTTTTCGTTTAGGGCAGCACGGTGGTTAGGACTGTTGCCTCATAGCAAGAAGGTCCTGGCGCAGACTTTCTGTGTAGGGTTTCCATGTTCTTGCTTTGTCTGTGTGGATTCTCTTTGGGTTCTCTACCTCCCTTCCACAGTCCAATGCAGGCGTTTAGTGGGTTTATGTTACCTGGAGATTCTAGGTGTGAATGGTTGTCAGTCTCTCTTGTTACCCCTGTGACAGACTGGCCACCTGTCCAGTGTGCACCCCTGCTCTTTCCATGGTAGCTGGGATGGGTTTCAGTCCGATCCTGGATTGGATAATTGGAAGAGAAGGGATGGATAGATCATTTAATTTAAAGAAGTATCCTACAGTGTATAAATGTACACATTTAATGGATAATGCAATTACAAATCAGATGATAAATAGCCTCAGATGTCTTAAAATAAGTAAGCATTTTAAAAAGAAGTTTATTGTTCATAGTGTGGTGTGCCAGGCCATATATGACTTGTCAGTATGAAGGCTGTGAAACTGATAACGTAGGGTTTATGATCCATTCTTCAAGATTTACAACACAGCATTTCCTGGTGTAAAATACAAGGAAGTCAAAACATTGCACCCACTGTCTCTGCAAAGCCACTCAGTGGGCTGGTTTGGACCCACTGACAAACTGGCTCTGGTCCCAATTTAACTCATGAAACCATCACTCAGAAAAATCACAAACACCAATACAGCAAATACATGCTACAGTTACATTCATGATGTCAGTGGTCAGTGGGTACTAATAATCCATAGAATATGGATACGGCAGGGTTCATGTTAGCGATGAGTGAGTGAGGGAGGGATAAAGGATGGATCTATCTGGGGACTCACCCTTTTATGTCTTAATAGATGAAAAAGAAAGACTGAAAGCTGAAGGGTCACAAAGGGAAAATTCCCTTGTTTTTGTCCCTCTCTGCCGGCCTTTTAAGATGGGTTCATCAGCGTTGTGACAGGTATGTGAAGTGGACATCTTACTAGAGGTAATTGCCATTTCTCTCCTGTGGGTCATTGTTTGTCCCTACGCCCAACAAGACCATTACAGAAAGAGGATTTTAGATTGTTACAGCTGCACAGCTTCGGATCAAGGCTCTGCAATTCTGTCGTTCTCTTGTGAATAAGAACCACAAAGATAAAAAAGTCAAAATCTTCCAAGCAGATCCATTAGCAATGTGCTGTGCTGTACATAAACATAGTAAACACTCCCCACTGATGCGGTTCTTTAGCTAGAACAGACTGCTGTGGCTTCACTGCAGAAACTATTATGGTGCCACCGAGGAGTCATAAAGGTGATTAACAGCCGCCTCTAATTAAAGATCAATGGAGAGTCTTTCCGAGCCGATTTGTTATGTGAATTAGAATGGTGTCCATTAATGTCGTCAGGCAATATCACTGTAACACTGGGTATTGATGTGCCCTTGCTTGAGAAATAGCACAGTCTAAACTGTAGTTCATGACATTAGGATTTGCTTATTAATGTCCTTTATTCGTAGAACGGCAAACTGCGAGCAGCCTCCTAGATGAGTTTACAAATGCATGGGATACAAGTCATCAGACGACTGATAAGCAGCATACATCTTTCTGCTGGGTTTGAGGTAGTTGTATGCAGTTGCATTGAAGTTTATAAGCTGATCTGGTGTGGGCTGAAGTGCACCATTAAGTGCACATAATGCATGATTCTAATAAATCTGCATGTTCAAGCTCAAAAGCTTTGAACCATCGGTTCAAGTGTTATGAGCATCTAATTCTAGGGGTGTTGTAGAAAATGGTTAGACGAGATGCTTTTAGCATTTGCCCCATTAAACAGCTTCCGTCATTATTGGATATGTGAACTCGTATCCCCAATGGCCTTTACATGTTTCTGCTGAAATTTGAGTGGACTACAAACCATAAATTTAGAAATCTTAAGTGTCATTTCAAGTAATGTCTTTTGCCATGTCAAGTCATTTAGATAATGCTTGTACTGAAAGAGGGTGGAAAAAAAAAGAAAACCCCATAGAGACCACAGTATTTGGGAATCAGATCTTTATTGGGCAACATTAAAGTTGGCCTTCAGAGTGTCCTCAGGGTTGCCATTGCTTAAGCTGCATGCACCTGCTAAGATGCACAGGCACGGCTGCTCAAATCAACCTGGCTGTGAGTGGAATCCTTGCAGACCCACTCCACCGCGAGGCCTGGTGTCGTCCAGCCACTTCACAAGCTAGTGTAGCCAGCTACTGTGATACTGCTGCGCAGACTGGCTTGGCTGCGTAAGGTCATCAGGATCAGAGCTGGCAGGATGGTCCTTTATGTAATGCGTGTCATGCGTTTGCTCACTCCCCTGCTCAAAACTGGTGCTGTAGTGAGTGACTGTGCCCGGAGGATACTTGCCAGTAAAAAGCATGTAGTCCAAAAGAGGGTATGCAGACCATAACCCATCAAGGTCTGATGCCAGAGGGTCACTGAAGTCCTCATTGAAACCTTCAGCATCAGGATAAGACCCAAAGCCTTGCGTTTCAGTTTCAGATTCAGAGTTGCCATGCTCAAAGGCTCTCTCCACACGAGACAGTTCGCCTTTCTGGAATACAGGAGGAAGAGGGTCTGGTGCTCCCACATAGCTGTAACTCAACAGCTCGGGTTCTGAGGCGAACATGGGTGCACTAGGAGGTGGAAATTTGTCAGATTGAGGGCTGGGAGGCATAACTGCCCAGCTGAAGTCTGAGCACAAATGTTAAAGAGGGATGTTAAGTATTATGGCAAGCTTATATTAAGAGTTCATTTCTACATGTCTGTACTAGTTACCTTGATTTAAGCCCAGCTGAAAACTTGGTTGTGTCAAATCTGCGTGGGAGTCACTACTGTATCCTGAGTATGCAGACGCAGGATAAGCAGAGCTGTAAGAGCCGCCTGCTGATCCACTCTCAGCACTACTTTCAGGGTGATCTGAATTTGGGGCAAACCAGGAATCAGATGACACAGGCACAAACACAGCAGAAGGTACTTCCCAATAAGAATCAGCAGGAGATTTAAAGTAACCACTGCTGGAGGTGATGTCAGGATCCCTACCTGCACAGCAAGATAAGTCATTAGTACAACTTTGAAGCAGATTTTTAACATTTGGAATCAGAAATGTTGAGACTTGTTGAATTTTACCTATTTTTACAGGGTAGCTGTAACTAGCTCCACTCAGCATGACAAGCAGCAAAGCACTGTTGACATAGAAAAAGTATTAACTACAGCAACTTGGCAGAAACTAACACCTCCCTCAGAAAATATAACCACACACTTACCCTACGGCAAACCAAACACCCATCATGTTGAATGAGTTGCTTTATAGCCACTGCTGCCCTGTCAAAGCTTTATAAATGCTACAGTGACCTGCCCTGACCAATCAGAGCATAACGAGTTAACAACACACAGCTGCACAGATAAAGGCGGAGCCCTCAACCTGAAATTTAAGATTGTCCAGTTGCAATTATTTTGTTCAGTGCAAAATGTTTTCTTTACATACAGTTTTGTACCTCACTACGTGAATGTGTTGGTTCAGTGATTTTGATTGGTCACTTGTTTTATCATGGTTTTCGTGCACAAGTAATTCAGCAGCATGTCCATACTGTAATGGGATGGACATTGTTTAGGATTCCTCAGAGTCTTGCGTTGTTAAAGATAAATAACATTTTAAAAGACAAGAAAGATGTTCTATGCTGGTGGAGCTAAAGTGCCAAAAGGCCCGTCACACGGCTCCCTCGGAAAATATTAGATTTCCGAAAGATTTTTACGGCAAACAAATCATCGGCGCCAACCGAAAACTGGGGTGCAGCAATTTGTTTTCTTGTCACAAAACTTTAACTCGAAGAACATATCCTGTGGAAATTGATAAACAGCGCAACTATATGAGAAAGCTCAATGCATCTGATAGAGCACATCCCTTCATTAAGATCTTATTCCTCCATACCCAGCTTGAGACTGTGCCAAATGTGCCGCGGTTCTGCATTGTGACAATTTCCGGCTCTTCAGATGTGTATTTCCTGGCTTTCTAATCAGAATGTTATTTTGTATCTCAAAAGGGGCTCCATTCAGCCCAACATTAACAACCCTCGTCTGAGATAATGTGGATGCTTCGGGCCATAGGCCACCAGCTGCATCCACTTGTCAGTCTTTGGTACAGATGCCCTGTCTGTCTGCTGTGCGAATGAAACTCATGGACTAAATTGGCACTTATTGTGCAGAATCATTTTATGTACGCATTTTAATGTGCCTCATCCAATTCCTTAACACGGTTTAATTTTATCTGCTGACAGCTATCTCGGATTTTAAACTGATTTAAATAGAAGGCTCCTGTCCCACTTGTAATTTATGTCTTTGAGTGGCCAGTGGAAGCCACGTAGAAACGTTATGGATCTTTGGATTAAGCTCAAATACTCTCAGGCAATTTAGTCAAATCTGCTGTATTTTCTGTGCATCATATTAGTTTCTCATACAAATCAAATGAAGAGAACTCAATTATGATGGATCAATAATTCAGCATTCTCAATTATGCTTTAATTGTAAGAAGCAATATCATCCAATCTTATTGTGTGGATAGGTGTTGTTGCTCTGCAGAGCTTTAGCTGATTGTTTGTATGAGATTAGGGCTGTGTATCAAGGAAAAGATCAGGCAATGTCACAGAGCCTTAGATAGCCGGCAAGTGATGCGCATAGACACTCCCGCAGACACTCGGATACACTCCCAAATACACACAGACTCTTAATGACATGAACACATAACATAAAGCCAAATGCTGCCACTAAAATTTGCATGGTGCTCAGTAATGCATTAGTGAACATCACTTGGCAATCTGTTCATACGGGCTTAATTGGATTTTAATACCGCCTCTGATCTTGTTTTCTAATTAACGGCGGTGGCTGGCAACCAAGCAGAACCATGCACCCAGCAACACCTTTGATCCCGGCCATATGGAGTTCCTCCAAGCACGCCGGGGATGTAAAAATCCCTCACCTAGACGTGGGCGAACAACAGGCCCCCGTATCAAAATGGATGGGGTGAGGAAAATGAAGGAGGGTGGAGAATGGAGGAGTGCGGCGAGAGGGTGCCGAGGGGGGTGGGGGCCGGCTCGGCGGCGGTGGGGGCGGGCAGTGGCATGTGTCATCCACACATCCTGGCGGCATTGTTATTGATTAATTTCGCTCACGATCGGTTGTGATCACAGATACATAAAACATGAGAGGGGGGACTAAATGCCTGTACACCTTATCATCCCCGCTGCCATTCGACACCCCTTCCTTGCTACAGGGAAATGTCAATAGCTTTTCTAATCTGTTTACTTCTCCCCTTGTGGCCACTGCTTTATGCTTTTGATGAAGGGCTGCCAAAAATGTGTCCTTTTTTTACCCTTGCTTTTGCTGTTTTGGCAGACAGAGTGTGGGTATTAAACTTTACATCTGCGTAGTCACCTCAGCTGTCACGCCTGCTATTTTGCTATTTATCAGGAGATCACTTATAGGTCCTGTACCATTTTAAAAGTGCCGGACTCGTGGTTTTTCTTTACGTCATCAGCCTGACAGAACGCAGGCAAAAGCCAACCTGGATCCTTTGCAGAAAAGGGACAAAAATCCAACAAATGGCCACCAAAATATAAAACACGCCACAAAAACCATGTCAAAAATTGCACCACAAAAGCAAAAGCAGACAAGAAAGAGAGATGCCGTGATCTTGACCCTACCAGTATTATCATCTAATCACTATCATCTGTATTGCATGTTTTCTGTTAGTGTAATTGAAAGACCATAAATTCTTTTGTGAATTCTAACGAAAAAAAGCAATTATATCCCTTGGAAACTGCTGGATATTTGACATGTGTGAAACAGTAACTACAAGTAACATCATAACAACACTGCGGGGAAAATGAGCTTTTTCAATCATCTGTTGAAGAAAAATTTCAATGTTATTCTGCAGACAGAATTAGACCCCTTCCCTCAGAAGCTAGAAATGCCTCTTTAGCAGAAATCACTCATTCCTCATCAGCTTGCTGAAAATTTTGACCACTCTTACATTCAAAATTCCTTCGGTTGTGAGATTCGTGAAAGTTTTCTTGGATGTACTACCTATTTCAAATCCTCCCACAACATTATGATGGTATTAAATCTGGGCTCAGGCTAAGCCATTCCATAACCTTTCAGTCCTTCTTTTTGAGGTATTCTGTGGTGGATTTGCTTGTTTGCTTAGGATCGCGATCCCGTTGAAACGTCGTCTACCATTTCAGCTTCATTTTTCGGACAGATGGCCTCAAAGTAACTTCGAGCCCCTCTCGCATGATGCAGAAAGCGTAGCCGAATCAGTGCCTGCGTGCAGACCTGTCCTCGAGGCAGTGAAGCAACCCCAAACCAGAACATTTTTGGAGAGCAAAGACATTTTCCTGGCACATTTTCCATTTCATTTAAATTTGGGCAAACTCTTTGTGTAGACATTCAGCAGAGGTTGTCAATAGATGCACTTTGACATCAGTAGTTGCAAAAGTTACCCGCACGTCCTAGAGAGGTTTTGAGTCTCCTTTTAGGTTGAAATTACTGTGCAGGCCAGTCTTGGAATTACTGGCAGTCATTTAAAAAATCTTCACCACTTGGAGATGATTTTCCTTACCATGGACTGATTTATTCCCCCAAAAAACCTGGAGATCTTTTAAAATCCCCTGCCAGACTCATGGGCATCCACAACCTTTTTTCCCCCCCGAAAGCTTTAGAGAGCTCTTTAGATCCTGGCATGTTGACACCACACACTTCAATAGCAAAGAGAACAGCAGACCCAAGACGTCTGAGGTTGACCTAGCTCCCTAAGAAAGCTGTACCGTTGGCTCCGGAGCTGGAAACCCTGATAATTTTATGAATTTGAATGTGTGATAAAAGCAGGGGTGCTTGTGACATGTGATGTTTCAGTTTTGTCTATTCTTTCATATTATTATGAAAATAACAAAAAATGCCAACAATCTGTAATTTGTTTGAGGATCTCATCTGTAGATATGTTTGTTTCTTTTTAAAGAGATTAAGACTTTCCTGAAAAACTGACATGGGATGTACAAGCAAATGTGTTTTTTCACATGACAGATTAGATCTTTGTAACCATTTTATCAATAGCATCTCATTAAAACATGCACTGCACTTTTATGTGGAGGATTTTGACTCGTGTGCAGGATAAATACAAAGTGAGCAAATTAACTTAGCAACAGGCTACTAGCCAAGCGTATTTAATGATCACCAATATACCAAAACAGCCAAAACATTAAATACAAACCTATAACAGAATAGCCAGTAGTACAGCTTAATAAAATGAAATAAATATCATAAAATAGAGCAAATGTCAAACATTACAAATCTAGAAAAAAGACAATAAAGGTAAACATAACATTTATACAGTTATTCATATAAAAAAATAGCAAAAAGATCCATCCATCCATTTTCTTCCTCTTATCCAATTCAGGGTCTCGGGGGGGATGGAGCCTATCCCAGTTGCCACAGGGCAAGTAACACGATGCACCCTGGAGAGGTTCTCAGTCTGTCACACGGCTCGCACAGAGAGACAGGCAACCATTTACACTCCCATTCAAACCTGCAGCCAAATTCAATTCACCAGTGTTCACCTAAATTCATGTCTTTGGACTGTTGGAAGAAGCCAGTGTACCCTGAAAAAGCCCACGCAAGCACGGACTGAGCATACGAGCAAAGAGAGGCCCCGACAGGCTGGCGGATTTCAGCCGAGGACCTTCTTGCTGTGATGCGATGGTGCTAACCACTGCGCTGCTCTAATAAAGTGACAACAAAGTCAGATAGCGCAGTAAATTCACCAAAGCAGAATAAAAGCGGCATGCTAAATGCTGTTAAAAAACAACAAAACAGGCACAGCAGATGTCAGATGACGTTCAAGTGGCTCAAGAATATCAGCGTTAAGTGTTGTGACATTGCAGGGTTGAATTAAACTCTTAACATGAGAGAACAGATGAGTCTCTGCTACACAGATGTGTTGCAATGTAAAGACCCAGAGGGCGAGGTATGGGAGATTTCCTGCATCTGTCCAATACGGCAGCAGAGCTGAGTCAGTCTGTCAGGGACAGTGCTCTGCTGACCGTCCAGTAGGTGGTGCAGGGGGCGGTCAGGATTATCCTGCACTCACTCATAATCACCCCCATCCTGATCACTTTATTCAGACACACTATTCACACTATACACCTTTAGGATAATTTGTCAGTGTACAAGTTCATCCAATAGGGTTACAGCTGTGATAAAACTACTGAGAAAAATGGTGTTGCAGGATGTATAATTGTGGTAACTAAGGGAATATTTGGGAAGCTGGCTGCGGAGAAGTTTGGCCTCTTAATGCTGGGAAAGTGGGGATTTTAAACCTGAACCTAAGCAAATCTTGTCTGATTAAGAACAAGCAAAATCTATTATCTTACACTTATCTATCATTTATCAGGTCTCTAATGTGTCACAGGACGACATTTCACACTCACCTGCACACAATAAAATAAAATAAAGTAAAATTTAAAAAAAGAGTTTCTTCCGGTGTCATAAAACCAGTGTTTGTTTTTTTTAGTAGGGCATTTCAGCAGGAATATCAGAGGGCGTAAAAACTCGTCTGACTGGTAGGAGAGGCCGCCATTATTTAGTTTCTATGGGTTATTATAGATTTGACATCAGGTGAGAGTAATGATAATACATAAGACAATATGGCAGCCAGCCATGCATGGTGATGCTGGTTAGTTCAGCAAGCTGCCATTTTACTGCTGTCTGACAGAAAGAAGCTAATTAACTATGCATATTAATTAAAAAACCTGAGATCTATAACAGGTGATTGACAACCGGAGGTGGGGTAGGGGGGTGTTTTTAAAGGGTGTCATTTTTTTTTCCAAACTAGCAGAGTGTTTTGTGTAAGTTTAGATTAACACGCCCGGTTTGAAACAATATCATTAGACTAAGGATCGTGATTCCTGGATAAGTGTTGATCACGGCAGCAGCAGCAGCAGCAGCTCTGATTGAAGACTGTTTAAATCCACACAGGCGCTCGTGCTGCTGTTTGGCAAATCGCTCAGACACTCTGACATCAAATGGCCTTCTGCAACAATGGCAAAGAAGAGGGAAGGCCTGAAAGTCCCTGCCAGTGATTTCAACTAAATAATGATGCCTTTTACATGGTGCTTGTTTGTCCTTCACAGGGCAATTATTTGAACAATGTGTATATATTCTTTTAAAGAGGGCTGTGACATATTGTGCCCTGGATAATGACTAGAAATGCATTAAGACTAAAGTGGGGTTTCTAATGAAGATGGTTGACAAGGTCTGAAGGCCTTCTTTTTCTCTTTATATGGCACTCTTTCTTTTTTTATGAATAGAGAAATCCTTGCCCTCCCTAAATTATCAAATTGTCCTTCGACCTTAGCGTATCACAAAGTTTCTCATCTTTTTATCAAAGATGCTTTCGAGCGCACTGAATGTTGCCTTTGCTTAAGTGCCGCATTTGATTTAAAAGTCCTTTCTTTTAAAACGTAATGGATGGCAGAAGTGGAAAGTGGTGGGAAACAATCATATGCTAATGTCTACCTCGTGCTAGCGCTGCTGTACGTGTGCCACCTCGACGTGAGAAAAAGTCAACAGAGAAAGCAACTGCAAGCTCTGAACATCTCACGCGCTAGAAATTCATCGTTAGCCTATTTTTTTTAAACAATATTGTCTTTTCATCGCTTCCACGAATACTCCACCATTTTTGATGTCACGACGGTGAGTATTACACGACGGTGAGTATTACCACTGTACAGTTTTCATATTCTGCCACAACACCAATTCTAAGTGTTGTATTTTCTTTAACATCAAATAGGCTCCTTTTTTGGAACTTGTTCTGAAATATGCAGAGTGTACCAGAAAGAATCCTCCAAATTCAAAAGGCCATGTTTCTTTAAATTAATGGACATAGAAGCTTGTGATAAATTTTTTGAATACATGGCCGAATAAAGTTTTATATACAAACCTTACAATGTTCACAAGTTCTCATTGTGTCCGTCTCCAGATGTACGGCATGTGTACTTTCGCGAGCATGTCTGGAGTCACTGCAGCCGCTGTTGTTGCGATGCTACCTACCTGCAAGCCCGTGAAACTCCTGAATCCATTACCCCCGGCTGCAGAATTAAAGCACTTTTTGATACACCTTGCATATTGATTGCCTGAGAATTGGGATCTAAAAAAATCTCAAAAAAATAAAGATTTGCTTCACTCGCTGGGCCCACGTTCTCATTATGGGTTTGACAGCGTTTTTTTTTTTTTGACAGCGTTCCCTGTTTGGGGAAGGCCTCGAAGGGGACTGGCGGCGGCTCCCGTGCCTCGCAGATCCCCATGTACTAAATAGAAGTGAAGAACTTAAAGAAAAGGGGGCGGAGGATGGGGCACGTAAATGAGAACGAGCAGCTTGCAGAACTGGGGGGACCTATATAGATGAGAACCGGAAGGAGCGTGTTTGGAGGTGTGGTCCAGAAATTCAGATACTTTATCTCCAATTGTGCAACAAAAACAGAAAGAGGAAAGTGCTTTTGTTTTCAGCTTTTGTTGCTGAAAAAAAAGAAAAAAGAAATAAAATCTTGTTATCGAATGTAGCAGAGGTTAGAGTGAACTTGAAGCCGGCATTTACTCAGTGGATTACAGAATTGATGGCATTATTTCCATAGATTAGTAACTAAAAACTAGCTGGTCTTTGGGACAGTGGTAGTGGGGAAGGGCTTGTGGAAACTGATAGTGGTTGAGAGGAAGGTGTCTTTTTGCAATTTTAAGGTTGTGCACATTCCAGAAATGTATCCAATTGGCATCATCTCATTAAAAACATATTTTAAAGGATAATAATTATATTAAAAAAACTTCTGGAGTAATAAACAACTTGGTGTTTAGACTCTGATGAAGCTACATAACACAACAGAGTCCAATGACGTTGGGAGGTAGGTCAGGACTTGGACGAGGATCCGTACGTGCCCAGGATAAATTGGCGACGGGGGTGGAGGCAACTGGAATGAATTAAGCGAGGAAGAGCGGAAGCGATGTAAAGGATAGCCTAACAGCCCGAACACCCTGGAATGCAGGCAGATGAGTGAACACAGATCTTCCTTACTAAACTTAACATAAGCTGCCAGTTCTCCTGACACGACGCACAGACCTGTCAAAAGGGTTTTTTAATGTGATATCAGTGAAGGTGTTTAATTTAGCTGACAAGAACAAAGGAGACTGCTGATCGGATTAATCAAAAGCTCAAAAAACAGGCACGCTGCGTGGATGCGAAAAAGAGATTTTATATTTAAATATATTAAAACGGTTAAATATGTTAGACTATAGTTGCCATTAGAATAAGTCCCTAAATCATCTCAGTTATGCCACTATGACTTTTTTCTCCCCCTTATATCGTCCGACAGTATTTGATTGATCTTTAGAAAGGGACTGAAACTGAGGTCTGGATACAGCGGCGTTGTCAACTCAGAGATCAAGGTTGTTCAGGTATAAAATACCTGAGGCTGCACTTAAGAATACACAGAATTAAAGTTGCCGCTTTGAGCCGACTTGCCCCCGCAACAGCAGAGCTCAGTTTGTAAATCAAGATGATAATATAACCATAACATGATAATTGTGGGATAGTGAGATGAAACGGGAGCAGATTTAAACTGATCCCAGGCTTAATCACAGACAGTAAAAGACAGATGAAAACACCCACATGGGATCACCTTTAAATTTCTGCTGAAGATAAATGTAGTGTACTCTGCAATGTTTTCTGTGTATAGTACATATGCATTCTGCAAATACTCCCGTGTGTCTGAGTCAAAGTCATGACCTAATTATGGGTTTCACAGGATGGACAAAAAAAAAAAAAAATATTCCCTTCTCTCTTCTTCTCACACACTCACAAGCTACAACGTCCGCAGTAGTGTACACACCCATTGTACTTAGCCCAGAGAGATTTTGGCACAGATACAATAACCAAAAGGCAAGTCACATCAGCAATGCAAACTGTCCCTCAGGTCAAAAGTGATCAACATCAGTGAAATACCGCGGTGAGGCACAGACGAGCAGTTGGATTCACTGGAACGAGACACCCTGCTCAATCATCGTTATGAAACAGAGGGTCATAAACAAGCATTCAAGCGTAATTTTGATTTATGCCATGTGCCTTTTATTAGCCGTTAGCGTCAAGCTGGAATTTCATGTTCCGTCCCTATCCGTCCTCCTGTTAAGAACCTCGTGCAGCCAGGAGGAGGAAAAAAAAGCAAAGTTTTAGTAAAGCTGCAAAGTGAGCATTGCACAATGGTATCAGCAGTGTTGTGCCAGCACCGCGCAGGTTGTCTCTCATACCAGAGGAAGGAATTTCTAAAGAACATGGTCAAGGCAGAAACCCTTTTGTCACATGGCAATTCACTCCTTTTCTGCCTGCCGTCAAAGAGGAGATTAAGTTGTCAAATGCATGTCCTGGTCCAGACTGGTCTGTTGAGTGGATATTCTCTAGTCTGATCTCTGCCACTGCTAATAGACAGAGCTCAAAGGGGAGCAGGGAGAACAGGGGAGGGAGAGGGGTAAGAAGGCTTTAGGATCACTTTACCTGGATTCGGCAGTGTGGCGCTGGTGGATTAGTGCCCGGGGCTTCATGGCACGCTAGTCTGCAAACACCCTATAACACTCTATGACAGGTAAAAACCACACACACACACACACACACACAGGCTAATTTAGAGCACAAGCACAGCAAGCTGACACACAGTTAATGGCTCATTTTGCACTTAGGGTCACTTCCAAATGCACCTATGCGCCGTATCCTTGCACATGTGCAAACATATTAACATCCTAACACATGAAAAAAAGGAGAAAAAACACCTGCAATCTCTAAAGCGTCACTCTAACTCAGCCTTACACAGCATCATCCAAGATAAAACAACTACTCTTAATTTCAGCGGCTTATAAAACTTATTTCTGGCTTCGGTACAGTTGGGATGCCTCACATAAACTTTCTTCGACATCCTAGAAGCTCTGAGAAGTCTGTTCCCGGTCTGATACCACTGTGTAAGGTCACTCACTCATCCAGAACTGCAAAACCATAACCCATAAAGGAGAAAATACAGGTTGTTCTTGGCAGGGAGGAAAGAAACCCGCCACAGCTTCCATCCCTCTCTGCCGCCTCTGCCTGCTCTCCCCCCCAGTCACTACCTGATGACTTCTCCATCCGTTTTAATTGGTAATTATTTTGCGGGGTTTAATGCCTTTATTCAGACTGTCAGTGTGGAGTCAGGAGAGGAGGATTAGGTGCCCCAGGGGGACGAGACACTGGCACGGCCAGGACAGCTCATTTTTACACGGGCAGGGGAGGAGGACAGCTCATCTTTGATCCGGTTGGGGCTTCGCAGGCCAGAGGGGTGACAGCTGCACTTTCTTTAGCCCACATTTGAATTTGAATTCTATCTTAGGATGCAGCGCGCCGCGGACTTGGCAGGGCAGTGGGGTAATCTGCTCGGCACAAACGCCCGGGCCTTTTCTTCCTGTGTGCCCTCGCAGAGATTGGAGTAATTAAAGTTAAATGGAATGCATTAAAAACTCACTTGTGCCGAGGCTGTGGCGGCCGTGCCAACAGTGAATGGGCTGGGGCTGTCCTTTTACGCCGCTCTAATCCTGCGGAATATATGTGTGCCCCGTGACTTTGATGCTACGCTACCAAAGCATCGGAAACGGCTACCAGTGGAGCTACAACTGACTGCTGGCTTTCACCTCAGAAGAACATCTTGGAAAGCAAATTCAGCTGGATTCTGACATTGGCAGGAGGTTGGATGGAATCAGCTCAGGGAGGCTATTAGCACTTTCCAGACATGTCACTTTCAAATTGCTACGCTTTGATGTATGGTCTATTTAAATACCCACACGCTGCCTTTCTCCTGACCTGTGGTAATATTTAGAGTGAATCCTGACTAGCTGTCCATAAGTAGCACATAAAGCACTCGTGCTGTCAGTTGTTTCAGAAAAGGTTGGCCTGTACATGCAGAACAGCGTTCGGTGCCAAAGAAAATTGCCGGCTTTACACATACAACTTTGTTGAAGAGATGGGCAACTCCCAGGTTTCAGCCATTTTAACGTGGACAGTAATTGGGGCAAACGACAAACCTGCTCCCATAGCCGCAGTGAGCCAGACCTGCTCTACCAGGTAGATGTCAAAAGACTTGAGGCATCAGACGTGAAGATAATTGTTGCCGCCTTTCATTTCAGAGGAATGTGGACAGAGACGGGGGGGGCAGGCAACAAAACTATCATCATCATCTTTTCCTGGCTTTGTGTGGGATCCTTGAGCCCTTTTAAAGGCAGAAGATAGGACACAGGGAAACATAGGGGTGTGGGAGGAGGGGGAAATGGGAGAGGTGATTTTTGGGGGGTGGGGGAATGCAGAATAGAGCGAGTAGCAAAGACGCCAATCAATGCACGGAGAAAATTCTTGCACACTCATTCGTTAACTTTGCGGTTAACTGTCAGAGGCATCGAAAGCTAATTAACAAACACATGAATCGACAAGTCAGTAGTTCAGTCGGTGACTGGGCTAACTAACGCTGCAGACCACACAAAGAACTCCCTGGCCAGGAAAAAAAAGTCAGAGGAATGGATTGTGCCAGCAAACATTCATTACATGGATGTTTCCCAGGTTTCACAATAAATGCCTGAACCCAAAAGCATTCGCCAGTTTGTCTGATAACACCGAGTGCTACACCAAATATTTCCTGTTAAGCCCATCAAGGGACCAAGGGGTATGAACATGATGGCTACCCAGTTTTGACATTAATATCTGACATTTCATGTAGGATCATTACTTTTTTGATACCAGACAATAGTTTGTCCAAAACACGCCAAACATGGCAAGCCAAAACTTGCACAGAGCCAAATTTTGTGCATTGGGAATTCTTGGAAGGGCAAAAATTCAAAATGACACTGACTTCCACAGTTTTCAGAACTTCCAAATTTGAATGGCCTTTACCTCACCACAAGCTTTCATGACATCCTGCCTGGCTACATCAAACATCTCCCTGCTCCTTTTTTTTTTTTTCGCTATTCTTTTCAGTGTTTGCTGTAGCCAAGGATAAAATGCCACTACTGGTTAAGGTGTCAACATTGCCTCTATGATAAAATTTGGATGGGATAAAAATGTGAAGGCTGGAGCGCTCGTTGCATTTCTGAGGTTCAAGTAGGAAACCACAGTTTGTTTCATTTCATTTCATTGCCTGTAATCACAATCTTTACTTGCCATAAGGAAACATATTTAAGTCAGGCCTGCTATAGTCAAAAGAAGGCTGATGTCTCTATCTGCAGTAATTCATATTTGGCAGCGAAGCGCTCCATGCACATATATGGAAAGTTTAAGAGGCAGCAGCAAGACCCAAATCACAGAACAGTCCAGGGATCAGTGACAACAGAGGTGACATTAAATCAGAAACAGCATGATGTCGAGGTGGGTTGCAAAGTGGCTTGTGCAGCAACTGTGGGCAGGCTAAACCATATGAGATAGCAAACTGGATGTGGAGAAGCCTAACAGCTAAGTTATTAGTAATGTGAACTGCTTAATCAAATACTACGCTTGATTTGTTGCATAACCTGAAGTTTTCTTTTTGGAAATTGGACCACCAAAGCTTATCAAATTGTATATTTTAACTGATAAAGAAGAAACGGAAGAAGAAGCTGCAAGGTTGGATCAATCCACTCCACTGAGCTGATGGGTGGGACTTAAGGTGTCAAATAAACCATGCACAGGGACAATACTATTTAATATTATCCTTTATGTCTGCTGAAGAGATAGTGAAGGAACACGCTGGTCTGCTTTTAGTCTGAATTGCTTACTAACTTTTAAAGTTAGTAAATGCAAAACTGTCTAATATCAAAGAGGTATAATATCTAATATGAGGCTGAGGTGACAGGCCAAACTGATCCTTGGCTGAGTTCAGAGACTGCCTAGCAACCTATCTGTAATGGACCTCCAGTAAGTCCTTGGATTTATTCATGCAAACCTGCGTTTAGTGAACAACCCACTCTACCACCTGAGCCACAGCTGCTCTTGGGTGTTCTTGTAGTTTGTTGTACAAAAAGGAGATTTCAAAATAAATTTGCATATATGTTTAAAAACTACTGAGCTATAAATGCTTATAATGCATTTTACTGAGATTATCATGAAATGATTACTAATGTGCTCTACAAATTCAACATATATAAAATGTAACCCTTCCACTAATAAATCCGTCTTTGATCATTGAGAGGAATTGATAACATATCTTTAATTTCTCTTGGAGAACATGTGTTATTTTAAACTCAGTCAGTCTCCTGTTCTTGTTGCCTCGAATATATATATATTTTTTTTTATCAAGAACCTAAATTGGATTTTCCAAGACAGCTGATCTGACAAAGTCTTCAGGCAGATTAGATGAAAGATCGGCAAAGAACGGGGATCCAGACACACTGAACCCACAAACCAGACAGACTGACAGACCATAACAGAGAACGAGGCAAATGCACAGACCAAACAGACAGACAGCCATCTCAACCTTGTCCTGCCTTATTGTACACATAGGTATACCCATGGATTTGAACATCGCAGGTTACAATCAAATACCTCTGCGATGCATACGTCCCCTCTTTAATGGCAAAATCGGGTGCCATCATTACAATCACACCGCTATTGTCTGTAATAAACAGGCGAGCTCGCGCTGCTTCGGAGGAGGGATTCAAGTGCCTGTTCACTTAAAAGTGAAAAGAATCCCTGAATAACTAATTAAAAAGAATCCGAATACCAGTGTAAGACCTTGGTTTATACTTCTGTGGATTTGATTAGTGGTGATTTGTATATTCGCTGACAGATGCTTGATGTTGGTGAGATAAGGGGGAAAAAAGCCAAAGCTTTTGGCTGAGAAGCCCTATTATTCATGGGCAGAAGTTGAGTGTGTATTTCCATTAGATGTGTGAAGGCCTCTAAGGTCTAAGAATGCACTTTAATAGATACCTGTCAAATGTAATTAACTATGTTTTTCCTATATCATACACTTTCCCATTGCCTCCAGCCAGAGGCTCCACGGTGTGTTTGTGTGTGTGTGTGTGTGTGTGTGTGCATATGCAAGCACACAGGCATATGTGTGTCTGTGTGTGAGAGAGACAAGAGTCTGTCTCAGTGCCTTTTGCCACCCAGCGATTGGAGACAGTTTTAATTGCAGCATGACAACCACAAGAAAGGACCAGAAGCCCCATAAAAGCCAAAGCAAGCTGGCAGCTGGCCCACAGAAGAAAGCTAGCCATGCCATAATTACAGGTAAAAAGACCTCTAGCACTGTAGCTCAGCACCGTGTTTATTTGACACCAATCATGCAACTATGCAGGTATCCCAACAATAACGTTCTCTGTCCCGACAGGACTGAGGTGCCTCCGAGAAAAACTTGGACATCACCGGCAATCAAGGAATGTCTTGTGGCTTGGAGGCTGAGCCCTCGTCAGAACATGAAAGCGAACAGAGAGACCTTGATTTTAAAGAGCTCAGATGAATTCACCAGCGCAATGTTACATTGTTCTCAGTCAGCGAGGAGCCTCGCATGGCATCAATAATTCATTTTACAAGGCTCACTTCTGCCTCCAGTGAGCAGGTCGATTTAAGTGTTTTGATATCCTTGTCCAAGGGTGAAACTGGCTACATTAAAGACACATTAGCGAAGTCGGTGACACTTCCAGGTAAAGAGGGACTTCATTCTTGACTGAAGCGGGAGCAATCGCCTTCTGTACTATCATAGCAGGAATTCTGAAGTATATCACCGTCTTTTTCCTGCAGTTACCGAGAATTTGGTTACACAAGCAAATAGATCTTTTTAGCCTACCTACAGGAGGAGCAGGATCACGTCTCGAAATGATATGGGGAGGAGGAAAAGGACCCCGGGGTGCTCCGTACTACACATTATAAAGAAATGTGTTGGTGTTAACCAGGGACCCTCCTTTAGCGTGCACTCGAAAACATTTTAACTGCGCTCACCTCTTTCCATTCAAACTCCGGTGTTAAGCAATCGCATTGGTATTCTGCCAGTGCCAATACATTCGCTGTGTAAATCACAAACACTTTAGAGACAGCATCGGTCTCTATTTGGAAATCCAGACCCCAGCACATAAATCTCACCTCTGTAAGTACTTAACGAGAGCACAATGTGTGTTTTATGTGTTCTTTATGAGTGTGGAAAGGCCACATCTTGAATGACACTCACTTCCAGAGCTATTGGAGGGGGGGCCGGAGAGAAGAAATACGAAAACGTTTTACAAGCTCATTTTCTGTAACATATGCTCACTTTCCACTTACAATGAGTTTGTGTAAAAATACTCAGCAACATGTTTCCTCTTGCCGTTTAGAGGAGTTATTCAATCACTGACTCTCCTATTTACTTGCATCCTGTTTGTGGTGATTTACTAGTTAGGTAATGACTGTCAAGGCTATTGGCTGCTAAAGTGGTGGACTGGGGCTCAACCGAAGGACAGTGTTAATCACAGTATTGACTTTCTGACAACGGTGCCACAGACTCTTTTGTCATTAAGCCTGGGCCACTAGGAACAGCTGGCAAAGGCAGGTCACATGACCCACAAGTTCATCCTATTTTTATTCTTTAATTCTTTCTTTTTTTTTTTTTAGATTTTTTAGATTTTAAATATGTAGATGAAACTTTTTGGAAGAGGAAGTTGGTTTCATTTACACTATCCCTTTGTTCCCAGGGGAGCGTACCACTTTAAAACATGTGGCGTCCATCTGTCTGTGTATTTTGCAAATATGTCTACTGTCAGACTGAATAGGTAAAGATATTAGTTTGCAACCAGCTCTACAGTTGATATGAAGTGATGATAATTCTGGGCAGTTAAACTCCGCACTCCACACATTGTTGTCTATAATAAATAATTGGTTACTGCCAATATCTATAAGAGTTACAGCAACTGAAGCAGGAAGGTACAACCATTCCAGGCTCTCCATCTCACTTTTTCACAGCACTGTTACATGCATTTATGCAGGTTTTCACATTTTGCCTCCTGCAGTGGCAGGAGTGGGTCTGTCTACTGTGGTTGACATAGGCAGATATGCAGAATGCAGATAATGTTAAGGCCCTGGTTCCTTCGTTTGCTTCAAAGAACCACAAAGAAACAGTCAACCAGTTCTCACGTAGGACCTCAAATACTGCTGTTTTGGCCGATAGCAAGGGAGATGCACACACAAGGTGTCCTCTGGCATTGTTGTCCTGACAAACTGTTGGCGGCTATATACAGTATGCATTTGAGTACATGACAAATATAGACACACCCTAAATGTCTAAACAGTACATGCAAACATTCTCAGAGACTCTGACTTACTTAAATGCTCCTACTTTGCTGTTATTTTGCAATACTCAACTATGCATTTCTCAGCACACACACACACACACGCGCGCGCGCGCGCACACACACACACACACACACACACACACACACACACACTTGTTCTCTCTCATGACTATAAATTAGCATATCTAGAAAGTATTTCCTGGTAAGTAGAGCAATGGCAGCTCTCAGGAGAGGCACAGACACAGATAGAAATTTGTATTAAGAAGAAGAAACATCGAAGCAAAAAAAAAAAGAAAAAGAAGAAGAACAAAACCTCAGTACACCATTACTTTAATGATTCATCATGTTCAAAGGAAACGTATTCATAATTCTACTCCAATAAACAAGGGAATGAAACGCTGGTGTAAAGTGCTTTTCATTTGGTGCTGGCATGCAGCAGATGTTTGCTCTTCGGTCCTCTTTTTGTCTTGTCTTTAACCACATTTCCTCCATCGAGTCTTCTAGCCATTGCGCATTTGCACCTTTCCTCCCGACAGCTCAGTACATGGTAGGTTCATGTTTGAAAGGCTACAAGCCCCCGGAGGGTGTCAACATCATTACCCTTGAGTGCATCAACTCGACCCAGAGGGCTTTCCTAGTCTTTACATAACCTGTGACCTCTGGCTGCTTTGGACACTCCCTCTCTGTGCGCCGTTCGCTCTCCAGATTCTTTCGTGGCTTTTAGGGTTCAAGTTCACCATCAGCGCAGCCCAGACATGTTGAGACTATGCAGGACTGAAGCCAAACAAAGATACATTTTTTTAACCTGCTGGCAATTTAGTCTCCAAAGTACATAAATTAAACAAAAGCAAATAAAACATGATCACAGATTTTGTACTTATAACAGAGGGTGTCATTCTTCTGCTTCTTCTTCGGCAATCCTAAAATGACAATGAACATCAGCTATTGTGTGTGTGTGTGTTCTTTAAATTATAACAGCAGCATTTGAAAAAAAACCTGTAGATCTTGTTGCAACTATTCTGGGCTGTTCATAATGTGCTTTGTGTTTTTATTAAGGTTGTCATGCTTAAATTGGAGGAGTGGGCGTGACCCATGAGCTAAAATGAATTTAAATGTTTTAGTCTTTTGAAAAGTCAAAGTTCAATCAACAAAAAGTTTAGGTTCATGTTAATTTCAGGTGTTAGAATCACAAGATTTGAGACTATTTGAGGCATTTTGGAGCTTTTTTCAGTGAGACCACATGATCTTTAATAGCAGATAACATGTTGCTCTTTCTGAGCAAATTTCTTATTCAAGATGAAAAAGGGACAAAAATCTCTAAGGCTTAAAAGTTAAGGCGTAAGTGATTTAGAGCCCCACAGTATATGGTGATATCAACAATATATCAGATGTGGAAGCTGTTCTGTTTAAGGCTACCTAATACCCCTGTAGCCTAATAAGCACTGCATCAAGTGACACCACTGACACCAATGAAACCAATGATACCATGTGTACAAGCTGGATTTGCTTCAGGATCCTTCCTCTCCTCTCCACGCCTCCTTCTGTTTAACGCCTGATTGTTTAAGTGATAAGTGACTGTGATGGATGGCCTGAGCTTTGTGTAATTATTGTCCTGGTTATCATTGTCACTGCTGATAGCATACATCACGGTGTCCCAGCCCATTTTGCATGTGATAAATAACCATAGTCAGAAAAATACATTCAAATCATTTGTGAACAGACCCCTGGAATGTAAACACATGGGCAGGCTAATGGAGGGTCCTGGTAGGTACGAGAGTGAGTGCTGATGGTTTGAAATCAGGACCATTGTGCCATGTTTTCTGGATTGTATTGTTTTTACTGTCTATTTGCTGGAGAATGCCAAATGAGCAAAGCAATGGACAGGAGAGCCACACACACTAGCTTTCTATCAGCTCAGAGCTTTACTCACTCACTGCATGTCCTAGCTTATCCATACAAAGCTTCTTTAAAAGAGAATCCATTCATTCATTTTATACACTCTTTCAGAGACGATTAGCTCATTCTGGAGGTCTATCATGCATCTGTGATACTTGACAGTCCTTAGGTGATGTAATCTCTGAGGATGATTTATGGATTATGGCAATTAGTGTTCAAATAAAGGCTATTATTAGAGATAATTTGCCTTTTACAAACGACTGTGTGCAATCTAATGCCTTTTTGAAGATTTACATAGTATGTGTATGAATACAGTATCCAGTGCAAGATAAGAAGTGACACGAGGAAGTTTGTGTTTAATCTGCAAAGATATCTAGATGTTGCTTTGTTGTTATTGGACGGGTGTGATTTCACCTTTCTTTTAGGGCTGTGTCATATCATGTCATCTGCAGTAATACTGGTCTAATTATTTGCATGATATAAAAGTGTCGCGATATCTTTGCTATGGCGTTTACATTCGTAGACAAGCCCAGTCATGTCTGAGATCAAGAGCTCTGTGCCAGCTTCCCATGATGACGTAGTGCCTAAAAATGGAGCTACATTAATAGCTTCCTAGAAAGACAGAATTTCAATCTGGAACGCCCCCTCAACTCAGGTTTCCCATTCGGAAAGTTGGAGCAGTCCCAGCAACTCAGAATTAACAGTATTAACAGCAAGTATTATGATGTAACGCTAGTGGATACATGAATGGATTTACCTCGCTAAGCACCAAAACAAATCCTCTTTTTCCTTGCTTTTTCTGAAATGTCTTTTCTCAGTTCTGACATGCAAGTTCCAGAGTGTCTCAGGCTACGTCCACACGTACACGGGTATTTTTGAAAACAGAGGTTTTCCGTTTTCGTTTATAAAAAAAATACCGTCCACACGTGCAGTTTTTGAAAAAATATCTCCGTCCACATGTAAACGCTAAAAACGAAATGTTGGCCAATCAGAAGTCTAGAACCCTGGGAGGGAAGGAGTAAACAGGGTTTTGTGCCCTCACAAAAACTTAAGTACTTCTGAAAAGTTTTTGTTTTTCTGGAAAGGCAGTTAATTTTGTGTTACTTTTTTAAGTGCCTTCATCATTTCAAATGTTAATAACTAAAGACAGTATTTTGGCTGTTGTGTAGACTCACAATTTAGGAATAAACAAAATGCATACAGCATACCTAAATTTAAAATTTTAATCAAATTCAATCAAATTTTTTAAATTTTAAATTTATTAAAAAGTAAATTTATTCAAAACCGACATCGGGAATTTAGGTTGTGAGAAGTTGTAGAAGCCATGTCCAAAGTTCACTCCAACGCCTCTGTCTCTCTAAATGGATGGACAGTAACTGCATGTGTATATGTAAGCGTGTCAAAACTGCAGATAGTAAGATGAACAGCAACAGTATTTTGTCTCTATCCGCCATTGTAGAAATTAATCTCATGTAAACTATAATGTGGCGCACAGTGTGATGTCAAAAATGGCGCAGACCTTTGACGTTGTGTGAGTCTGGTAATAAAATTTAAGTAAATCTCATTTTTTCTCGTCCACACCTAAAAGCAAAAACTGAGGTTTTGAAAATCTTCACCCTGGCAGGACTTTTTAAAAATCCAAAATGCCGTTTACATGTGGACGAAAGGCTCAAACGCATAGAAAAATCTGCGTTTTCAAAAATACCCATGTACGTGTGGACGTAGCCTCAAACACCTCGAAACATGTATCGCTAGCAGCAAACGGAGGACAGAAATCACTGCTGCAGTTATATGGTGGAACAGCAGCTGGTGAAAAAGATGAAGCCAAGATACAACATCGCAGGTAGAAAACATCTTTTTTTGTTTTATTATGTGACAGTATTATATAGATTCTTGACAAGTCACAAGGTTAAGTAGCTTTATTTACTGTTTAGCTGTTGTAATCTTACTTAAAATTAATGAGCACAGTTAATTTTACTTAAAGCACTACCTATGGTACTTTTGTCCCTACATTTGACTTGTGCCGTGTTACTGAACATAATGCTGTTTCACTACTATTGCTCTACAAAGCTTCTGCTGGCACCTTGATTCAGTACATTCACTTTTCAAAATCAGGAAGTGTGTCACTGATGACAGCAGCACATTGAAGATGCCTTCATTTACGTACACTTACAAGCGCTGGTGCCTGCAAGTCTTATCAAAACTATCATTATTGCAATTTTCTTGAAATATCACAATATAATTTTGAGGCTACATTGGCCACCACCACTCTCTGTTATACATTTGCATATATTTAAAATAATATAGTAATGAAAGTTTCTTCCAGTTTTAAATTTCCCACAATTACATGAGTCCAGAAAAGTCAATATTCTTTGCGCTCTTCTTTTGCCTGGCTGCCTGTGTCGAGCTCTCATTCTCTCCCAGACTAAAGGAACATGACCTCTGACCCTGAGGTAAATGGCTGACTGAGGTGCTAATTGGCCATGTAACAATAAATCAGATTGTGATATACTGCCATTTAAAATGTGAAAGAAAAAACCTCATTGTGGTCTAATTGCCGTTGCCAGTTCTTACTCTGAAACTCACCTTTCACCCAGAAGGTTTTCCTTTAAGCATTCTAACGTCACGTTCATTGAGATACATTGTGATCCTCCACAGATTGTGTTTTGCAGACTTGTTCTGTTCTTACCTGCACTGTAGTGAATAATTACTCTATAATTGTGTAATTCTGTTTTGTATCACTAGACTTGAAATAAAAGTTAAACACATACAAGCTGTGTCACACTGAATGACGTTTCTCGCTTCATGAAAAGTCCTTTTTATAGTGCTGGAAAGCAGATTTAAGTTTTTTTTAAACAAACATTAAGGGTACAGTCTAGTGAAAAAGAAAGTTTTCAGAGGACTCAGTCCTGTGCAAAACAAATCTTAAATGAGTCTAATATGAGGCCATCTGTCTGAAAGCTAAAGCAGCAAAACTGCAACAGAATGGCTGAAAAAGCAAAGAATCGAGGTGTTGCAATGACCCAGTAAAAGACCTCAAACTGACAGAAATGCTGTGGCAGCACCTTAAGACCTGCACATAAGTTAATGCCCGCAAACCTAAATAAATCGGAGCAAGATGTGAGAGACTGATAAAGTCATATAGAAAATGATTACTTCCACTTATCGTTGCTAAAGATACTTCTACGAGTTACTCAATCATGGGCCGTACTTCAGGACTGTACAGAGTTTTTTCTTTCACATGACTGTAAATTGCATTTTTACACTGTGTAGCAAACATAGTCTACCTACATTAAGAACAGCAGCACCCTGTCACTTAATCCTAGGTCCGCGCAACTCATGAAGGAGCCTGTCCTCCTACACTTATGGAATGCCATCTGATAGCATCATCGCATTATGCTCTCCATCACACCTAATGAATGTTTAGGAGAAGCTTTACAGTCAGTCAAAAGGTTAAAAGACCTTTCAAATGATCCCCACGGATCAATTAAGAAAAAAGTGACTTAACATCAAAACAAAAAATACAGAAATCCCCAAAACAAAACAATTTAAAAATAGGATAAAAAAAATATGTAACTGGCTTCCTGTTGACTCCTGGTATGGAGTGAATGAAACGACTGCAATGTGAAACATTTAACAGCAAACATGTTGTCAGTTTTATCATTTAAACAGTTTATCCAGTCATACATCAAATCATACAATAAAGTCGTTAATTTCCAAAATGTAAACTTTTAAATCAGTTATATAATCATGCATTCATTTCAGTAAACACAACAAACAGCACAATAGTTGAAGTTACATAATTTTCTTTTGATAGTGAGGCGATGGTGCAGTGACACTTTTGAGCATATCAGTGTTGATGTTTACAGTAAAAAACAAAAAAAAAGGCATGTTTCCAGTTGAACATGCAAAGTGGCGAGACACGTGAAGCTCTTTTTAAGGCTGGAGGTGTAACACTTTGTCAGCAGATAAAGGGGCTCGGTTGGTGTGAATGCATCATTCTCTTCTTAAGACTTTATAACAAGATCAGGTTTCAGTGAAGGAATCACCGATTTTTTGTTCCCTGTCTGCAGAAGAGACACGCAGCAATTTAAAGGCCCTGAAGGCAGATCAATCAATGCTGCTCTGTGGAAGTTGAACTGTTGGATAGGTCAGACGGGTCAGGGAGCACTGAGAGTTCACTGCTGACTGCCTAAAGCTGTCTCGCCATCAAGTTGAACAGCAGGTCATTGTCACAGGCCGACAGAGACGGTTATTAACTGAGAACTTGCGTGTTTTTTTCCTACAGTATTTTGAGTGAAAATCACATGTATACAGGTGCACACACCATAATGGATGTCCTGAAATGACGGCAGCTTGGATACATGAGCCATTAAGTACCCCATAAAGCACCTTCACACCTCTCCTCTCTCTTTCTCTCTTTCGCCGTCTCACTTTCTGCCCCCCTCCATCTGTTTCTTTCTATTGCCCTGTCTCACTCTCTCACTCTCCCATTTTTTTCCCCCTGCTTCTTCTTCATAGACAGATGATATGCTGTCCTCTTTCCAGCACCCTCGCAGTAGCATATTTCTCTCCCTGGAGCAAGTAACTCTGCCTCTTCCCTGTGTCCACACTCCTGCCCCCCCTCCTCAAACAACACAGCCCAGGACAAGCATGGCCTGCAGCTTCGATGCCCCTCCGCGGAACAAAAACGCACGCTGCCTCTCAAAAGCCTCCTTTATCCAGGACGAACAAAAAGAAGGCTTCACCTCCGCACTGTTCCCACCATTAGGCCCTGGCCTGGGCCCTTTTATTTTATTTTTCTGTCCCCTCCTCTCTCTCCTCCTGCTAACGCCCTCACTGGCTTCTTTCAGCATGGCGTGGTGGGGGTGTGAGGTATGCCCTTTATGCTCACATGTGTCCATGCTGCTCGACTCTGTCAGACTTGCCCCCTTCACAATAGCTGCGCAAAAAGATTGACCAGCAACTTTTGACACATCTATCCCCCCCACTGAGATGTGAGTAAGCATGGGTGGAAAATCCCACGTGCACCTTTATGCACGCGGGATTCACAGTGAATCCGTGGAAATCAATTGGGATTGGGCGATTTTGAATGAGCAGAACTTGACCAAACAGTCTGATTTATATTTGTGAAGAAAGAAAAAAAAAAGGGGGGGGGGTTAACCTTTAACTGTCATAATATTTTGATATCATGAGCAAATTATATGTTCTCTTGTTCAACATACGGGAGCAGCACTCAATCAACGACATCTAACGACGCGGTGGCAAATTTGCGTCGCGTGAATACAAAGTGGGTCATTTGGAAGCGTTATTGGCATGTGGACCTCGTCATAAAAGCAAATGCATTTACATACTCAGTAAATGCCCCTGTCGGTGTAATGTTCACCCTTACATTCATTCCTCTGTAAAAAAAAAAGAAAAGAAAAACCCGAACGAGGTGCCCGGGCCATTTGACTCTGACTAGGTCCATGAAGAAATCATTATCCCCATGACCCGAAGCTATTAATTCTATCTCTCACTCCTCCCTCCGTCTCTCATTTCTCTCATTCTCTCGACAAATTCATTTACATGAAAGACCACTCACACTGGTACGGGCCTGCAGGTAAATGACAATGATAACCAATGATTTCAAGTAATATTACCATTTCTCAGCCGCACACGCGGTCCACGGCTGCGGTAAGTGTATCATTAATAAATCTGCCCCTTTCCCATGACTGAAGGGATCAACATGTTTTAATTATCCCGCCGTGATTTGAACTCGATCAGCCTAGCGTTCACTTACACAAACATTCCACCAAGCGAGCCAGATAAACACTGCCTGCGCGCTCTGCATACAGAGAGCAGCGCAGGGACAAGGTAAGACACGGTCAGAGTCTCTTTTCTTCTGTTTTTTTTTCTTCTTTCTGTCTCGGTGTCTCAGCGTTGCTGTAGCGAAGCTCGATGGTTTGTTTAGCGCAGCAGAGAGGCAGACGGTGTATCCTGACAAGTCTGGATCTGTTTGTGTCTGATCAGCCACAGCAGTGCAGACATAGAAATAAAACGGCGGGGGGGAGAAATCTATAAGTAATGTTTAAGAATGTAAATGAAGTCAAGATAGAGAGCTGAGTTCCTTTTGTGTGCACTTGGGCCCATCCCGTGGGGTCATGACCCTTTGAAATCTGTGGCTATCATCACAAATGATAAAAACAAAGAAAGATTAGGAAGCACTGATCCACAGCTAGAATAGCTGTCCTGCTGTTATCTTGATCAGCTATACGTAGTAATTGACCACCTTTAGGTGCAATTCACCATAACCAGCAAAAATACCTGGACTGGGACCGCAGCATTACACAGGAACAGGCTCAGGCGGTAAGTCAGTCGACCTGCGGCCACATGCGTGTTTTCCCAGCTTCTGACCAGGAAATGCTGCAGGCTTTTTCTTTGTTTTGTTTTGTTTTCTGCCGCTTTGGCATCTAAGGTGCATGGGACGATGGACAGCTTGCGCAGTTCACAGAAATTCAAGTACAAAGTAGACACACACACACACACCCACATGCACACACTTACACTGGAAACACACTCACGCAAGAAGGAACCTGTTATCAAAAGCTCGTCCCACTGGCTGGCTGCCAAAAGAAACGTGCTGAGGCGAACACTAATCCACTTTAAATTACAACAGTACTGAAAGCCTGTGACCACAGCCAAATATTGATATGGGGTCATTAGTCAATTATGGCTGGGGCTCTCGCTGAGTGATCAGAGGGGAGGAACTGGGGGCAGAGGTGGCCGAGCAGGAGGTGTCAGAAGCGGTCCGAGAGGAGGAGGTCATTCCAGGGGGATTATGGTATTAGCAGGCAGAGGGTGAAACTGCTACACGCCAAAGTTAGTGGAGACGGCGCTGTAGCAGTAACACAAGTAGTCGTGTGATCACATTCTCACATTCTTTTTTTTCTCGCGCTTTCTTTTCATTCTCTGCTTTAAAACACAGCCACATTCTACATGTAGGTGTGTGTGTGTGTGTGTGTGTGTGAGAGAGTCACTGAAAGACAAGATTTTTGTGCTTTACTTTCCAGTGCATACCAACCCTGCGTTCTAGCCTGGCCCAAAAAGCATCACCACCCCCCCTAGTGGCACATCATGTTTTAGTCTTTTATTGCTGTGCTTCTTCTTCCAAAATGTATCACAACCCATTAAAATAACACATATCTAAGAAAATGAAATTCGGCCTGTCTTCAGAACACTTCTCCTCCAATTATCGCCAATTATCATAACCTGTTATTGAGTTTGGTGTGATTGATACAAGTTTTTGTTTAATTTTTACCTGGTTTTATTTCCTTAAATTGATATGTAAGGCACTCGGTTCTCCTCTTCAATTGTAATTAGTATAAAGATGGATAGAAAATCTAAAGGAATCTAATCATTCAATTAGGACCATAGTGTTTCAGGCTAAGTGAAACTACATCAATGCCTTGACACAGATGATACCATTAATTTCCTCTGGGTTAGTAATTTGATAAGGCATCAAATTGGAGAGATTGCATTGCAAAGGGCATCATCACAGCCAAGCCAATTTAGACACTGCATGGGGCAAATGCTGCAGCAAGAAGATTAAAGAATAGATGATAAAAAGACGAGTTGGGTTTAATTTTAATCGTTTTTCTTGTTAATTCTTAAATCACTGGATTTTGTTTGACTCTGCGTCACGTGTCACGACATTTCACCACAGTAAAGCGAATGAGCAGATTGCAGCTGAAGTTTGCACGTGTAGAATTTGTCCTTGACGAACGCTGAGATACATAAAGAGCGTTCATTGTCCAGTAACTTTTCTGGCTTGTGCATAAACAGTGGAGCGTCTGCAGCTCTGAGCGCCACTAATAAGAAAAAGAAAAAAGCAAACAAAAAAAAAATGCCCAGTAACAGACCACCAGTAAAGTAGAGACCACCTATAAATGCTTTCCATCGGTGGGTTCACAGAAGCACTTCAGCTGTAATACTTTAATTGCTCAGGGACTCAAAGTCTAATAAGGTTTCTAAATCGAGCTGCTTTATTTGTTTTCCTTTGACTCGCGGCTAGAGCAAAAATGCAGCCACTCTAATTGCAGTGCCGTCATTAAGAGCTGTGGGTATTAAAAGTTTCTTCCTCCAAAAAACGAGCGTGTTGCAATGTTTTGCTTTTTTTTTGTACTCTCGAACTGAATTATGGGGCCCTTTTCGTCAAGGCCAGGTTCACGCAGGAAGTAATTGAGTTTAATAGAAGATATATAAAAAACAAACAAACACAAATGTTGAAATACAGAGGAAGAGAGTTCATTTGCTGTTTTTACTAGTGGTGTTTGAGGCCGTTTCATGACAGTTATCTGGTCCCTAATAACTTCCAAAATAGTGAGTGTTTGCTCATGGCGAAGAAGGAGTGTTTTCATGTTTCATTCATCTATTGGTTACTGACTCGATGATAAATCTCTGCCACAAAGAAGTGAAACATCCAGGAAAACTAAAAAACCCTTCTCCAACGTTACATTTGCGAGGATCACAGATCTGTATTTTTATTCACATTTTAATCAAACTCATCGCCTTCCACATCGAGCTGCTTACTTTTAATTGAGTTTGCATTGCAGCAATTATCAAGTGAGAAGGAAACGAAGTATCTGTCAGCTCGACGTGTCACAGGTACACTCTCACGTTGACACGAGAAGGGTGGAGGGTGGTCTTGTTCATCCCCTGATGAGGCACACAATGGCAATCACAACTCAATTAACACTTTCTATATATACAATTGTGCGCGCAGGGAAACACACACTCGCATGCACTCGCACACAAACAGCGGGGGCGGTGGGGGGCGAAGAGGCTGTTTTCCAACCCTTCCTATCGATCCCGGGGCTTTGACAGCTACATGTGTTGTAGGACCTGCAAGAAAAATTCAACAGGAAGACACGACGTGAGTTGGTTGATGCCACTCATTTTCCCTTTGTTGTCATCCTCTGTTATGTCCGTGCGTGTAAGTTAACGTGACACAAAAGGAAAAGTAAAGAAAAAATACATAAAAAATGTGTCAAATGATATGATTAATAGCTATAAATGCACATATGTAAAGCACACATGAGCACCACTGAAACCCCCTTTTTATGCTTGATGGACACATTTTCTGCATTACTGTACATGTATTACCTGCATAAATGTCTTTGGTCTGGCTTCTATTTCATTTATAGATTTCCTACATGGAGTCACAGTTGGCCAACCTTCCTTTATGCTACACCTGATCTACTTTATAGGGCCCAGTCAGAGAAATCCACCTGAAGTTATTGCAAATACTTTGTCCTTCCACTCCCCGCATGCCTTTCTTCTCTCCCCCCCTCACTCCTATCTTCTGCCTCTGTTCCCCTCTCCGGCCCCCACCCTTTCTTTCTGTCTAAACTTGCTTTCCTTGATGAGTCCTAGCAGGGAATCACAGGCTCGGAAAAAAGGTAGGGGCCTGACAGAGATTGATGTCTGAGCGCTCCCCCTGATTCGCTGATTAAACCCATCAATCAATATGCAGAGGAGGTGTCCAATGCAAATGGATCCAATCAGGCGGAACGGAGGGGTATTGTCTGTGCGTTGTGGCGAGTGGTAAAGTTAGAGGTGGAGGACGGGCACTTCAGCCCGCTTTGTCTCGCTAGGTCAGAGACTAAAAATAGCATCAAAAGGAGAAACAGGACAACAATTTAGGATTGCAAAGATCGAGACGGGCGGCAGCAGCAGTAGTAGCAGCGTCAGTGAAACATAACAGTCAATTGTGACGCCCACAACTCTCACCTGTTCTTTCATTTCACAAACAAATATGTTCTCCCTCTCTTCTTGTGTAAACAAGAGAAAAACAGGCTTGTGTGACTAAGGGTACTAATTTCACCTCACCCTCCTGCCACCTCTCAAACCCGCACTATCTTACTACCTCTTGGATATACAAAACCTGCACAGGCTCGTGCACATAGATCATTGGAGGGGGGCCGGCCGTCTCCTTGCGCCATCCCCATCCGCTCGCACACACACCATCATATTTTCCATGTTTCCATCTTCATCCAATCTTACTGTAATGGTACAGCAGAGACTGCGGCTGGATCTCCCCTCTGGGCCCGGCTGCTCCCTGAAGTATCTGCCTTGCTCTCACTTCAACCCTCATTTGAATACAAGTAGCATCCTTGGTCATTACCATGAGAGTGTGTGTCCTGCTTGCCTGTCATTGAGATTGGTGTGCGTGTGTGTGTCATAGTCTATACGGCAGCACAGTCAGAACAGATACCACTGTACCCAGGGGTCACGTAGGCCTCTGAGAGCCACTCTGCATGCAGTCGTTTCGACTTGTCGAAAAACACGCCGGCTGTCGCAATCACGCAGACCAGCTTTTATTTCTGTCCAGTTCAAGTTCATTATTCATGATTGTTCCATCAGTGTTCTATCTCTATCATTCGGCAGCCTCACCCTCCTCATTCAAACCCCACGGAAAGTGAAGGCTGATCATTTGTTTCAGTAAATGACACAGATGCCTCTCACTCTGCTTATAGACTTATTCCTCCCCTTTTTGGAGTAAAGGGGGTGGGGGTGAGGCGGTGGCGCATGTGAGGGAATGATACCATGACACGTTCTTCCCTCCCTTTTTCCTCCTCCTTCATCTCCTCCTTTCTCTCCCCCACCCCGTCGACCACTCTATCCATCGCTCTACTCCTCCTCCTCCTCCTCCTCCCCCATCCCCCCCCCCAGCTCCAGTAGGAGACAACAAGCCCCCAAAATGGCTGCCTTGGTGCCAGGGGACCACAGGCTGCTCTCCCATCTCCCATAATCACCGGGGCGATGCTCGGATGCCTCCCCCATTTGCATAATGCCATCCTGACACTTTCACTTCCGCCATCCATCACCGGCGGCGTGAGTCCCGCGGCCTGCTCCGTCGCTCCGTCTCCCCCTGATTGCGTCCTGTGTTTATCTGCCCAAGCACAAAAGATTGATTCCCCGCTGTCTCTCGGCCTTATGTTCAGCAGATAGGGATTTTCGCCGAATGATGAAGCACCCAGTCAGCTAATGATAAACAGAAAACACATATTCAAAAGGACGGTCTCCCCCCTCTCTCTGGCTTTAGTGTGGCTGCCGCTCGCCTTGCCTTCTCCTCTGCCATGTGTGGGGAAGGGAGGGATGTCAGGTTAAGGAAGTGAACACACTCTGCAGGGAGTTCAATTTGAAACGCAATTGTTTTCCTGTCAGTCCTTTTACATTTTTTCTGTTGATTTGCTCCAGGGGTAAGGGAAAATGAAGGACCGGGAGGAAAGGGAGATAGCAATTAAAATAAAACTGTCGTCTTGATGGCTGCTCTTGTTCTTGTGCACACCACAGTGCAGGCGGATCTGACAGACCGTGCTTTAAGAACATATCCTGGCTGAAAGATAAAAGCATACATGAGTGCAGCCCAGTAGCTTTTAAGAGGACGGAATTGGTACAAGAGGCTCCTTATATTGCAACTGAAATAGGTACAAACCAAACCCGATAAGTGCACTATCTTTAATTACTAAGCATCTAACACGATGTTGTCTTTAACCTCTCAATGACAATGTAGCAGCCAATCAGTGCGTGCTGCAACCGAGGCACATTACATTATTACATCCATTAAATCGGCGCGTGAAATGTTTTGACATCACGCTTCACTTTAATCAGGTGGGCCGGAGTCACATTTCTTTAAATGTACCGGTGCACGGTTTACAACACGATAAGCGTTCCTCACTACTGCAGGCGACTGTACGCTGCTGCAGAATGCCAATGCAAAGCATTTCAGCAAGTGCACTAAGTCTGCAAAGTTTCACTCCACGATAACAAAATACTATTAGCTGCTGTCACGTACAGGAGAAGAGAGATTATTTTATTTATTGAAATGAGATTGAAATGATAAATCTCTCTCCCCATGATAAAACACTGGGACTCATAAGCCTAGTGTGGGGGATAGGGATTAGAAAAAGATGGAGGCGAGAGAGAGAGGGAGAAAGAGAGGGAGGAGTGAGAGGGGAAGAAATTCATAATGCATAATAAAACAAAAGGTGTCGTGGGAAACATCACTGATATTAAAATCAGAGGCAGACAGATCTATATGAAAAATGCAGATTTGAAAATGTAAATAACCATGGCCCTAGGGGGGAGGGGGAGTGATTCAAAGATAGGATGACAACATGAAGAGAAAGGCATTTATATGGAGGCTTTGATGTTTCTCACATCCAAATTTATGCTTCTGATGACCAAAATAATGCCACTGAAGGGGATTTTTTTTTACACAGTGCACTGCTGGCCCTGCTTCATACCATGATGATATAAAACACATTATGCTTCGCATTATCTCAGTGTGAGAATGCCTGGTAATGAGATGATTCACATTCAAGAGGGATACTTAAGATTGCATTTTCAACATCTCCAAACAACAACATGTTATCTTCACATTAAAGCCCCTTTCCGAAAACAAAAGGCATTTGATCCCAGCACTGCTTCAACGGGAAATCCACACGCTGCACCTAACCTTAGCCTTCGAGGATGACCTTCTCACTTTAACCCAAATGCATCCTAGATTGCTTCCCCCAAAACTGGGGGAAAAATGCTGGACCGAGACCCTGCTTGGGTGGAATATCCCCAAAATTACATAAGCTGTATACATAAGCTGATTTCCTCCCCCTATTAAAGCTCAAGAGAAGACACTAACACACTGCGCTCCTTTCCTGTGCCCGTTTGGCCAAGATGACAGTGCACTTAAGTGAAATCTGAATTCCTGCAGCATTAAAGTTTTACATATGTGAGAGTATAATTTCGCCGCACCCCATTTTCAGATCCACTGTCTTCGTAAATCTAGGTCCTCTTTGGTGCTTTCTCTCTCCCATGATAGTGTTGCATTTGACAGAAGGTTTGTGGGAGTGTGAAAAAAAAAAAAACTATACTAGGACACCGCGTGGACTATTGCACATCTTTTATGTGCAGAAACGCGCCCCTCCCGCCACCCCCCCACTCCCGGATATTGAGGAAAAGAGTGGGAGTCGCTGGCTATTTCCTCATGTAAATCCACCGCACAAGTTTAGCCTTGTCGCAGTTCTTTACAATACTCAGCTCCTGAATATTGCCATTAGGGAGCTCTCTCACTGCCATTATATTGAATATATTATTATTCTGGCAGCACTATCACTTCCAGCTCATCGCCATTACTCTCTCTCTCTCTGTCCTTTTTTTTTGTCTTGAATAGATAAAAGCTTCATGAAAAGACAGCATCAAGTCACTTGAATTACTGACCGGACTCATTTGCTCGTGAGGTTTACTATGTTATACTTGGTTTTGATTGTAAGATCTCTTTTATCCCAATATGGCCTTAAGTATAAAGATTTATGTTACATCGCTCACGATTAAGCTCCTGCTGGTTTCTCAGAAGCTGGATTTGATTTTGATGTTTGGCCATCATTATTGCCGATATTGTTTTCAGTATTGGGAAGCTCAGCAGAGAAATAAACATGGGATATCAATTAATTCTTGGCTTTGCAAATCTTAATGAATTCTTTACAAACCATTATATATCAGTTAGGAGTTTTACTGAAACATGTTTAGGCTTTGAGCTTAATAAATAAAATGCACAGTGAGAAAGGTTGTAAATAGCTGCACAGAATTCGTAAAAACGTTTGAAATGTTCATTCATGAGAGCCAAATTGTAAAAAAGGAAAAGCAATAGTAAATTATTTTTTTTTCCCCCTTATAGACTGATCTAAAAAAAAAGAAATAAATTATTAATAAAGCAATTTATTACAGGGTATAAACCATTTAAAAAGGGTGTTTTTTTTATGTGGTCTCATTTGGAAGGAAAAAAAATCAATGTATATAGCAAAAATGCAATTCAACGTTGCAGTGTTACGTTCATTCATCTCAGTAATTACTTTGGTGAGTACAAGTTATCAGAGAACCAGCATTCAAGGCCACATAAATAAGACCCAATTAACCGTAGGTAATGCTAAAGTGTTTAAGAGTGGAGCTCTATGCCAAGTTTGCTAACGTGGGCTTCTTAGCACTAGCACGTGTAGCTCTGCTGAGGTCAGTCTTCGTGAGCCCTTAAGAGCAAACAGGGCCTTCACTCCGGCCCACTCCACAGCTGCTTTTAGTCAAAGCCTGAGGTCCCACCATACCCCCCCAACCCCATCTCTCCTCATCCATCCTGTTCCATCCCTTCTGCCCCTCGGCTTTCTGTTCTCTTGCCAGGACTGTAATCAAGCCTTCAGCTTGTGGCCAGGGCCTACCCCCCTCTCAGCCCAAAAAGCCACCAACAGACTAAACTATGAGAGAAATGAAGGGTAGAGACATAAGAAAGTGAGCGGGGTGTGAGAGAAAGTCGTTAAAACTGGTCCCTGTATACTGAGAGAACAGCTAACTGTAATGCTGTAAACGAAGGAATTGCTGTTTATTGTTTTAAGGAGGGAGAAAAACAAAAACAAAAACAAAAAAAACCATTACTGGCAAAATGTCTGCCACCGTTAACGCTGCAATGCAGGAACGGTACACAAGTGAGCGCTAATCAAAAACACGTGCATCTCAAATTCCACTCATAGCACTGTCTGATTAGCCTTTGTCAAAACAGGGATGGGCAAGTTTCCTGCTTTAACTTATCACTATAAGAGTCACTACTTACCCCGGCTCTGTTTCGATTTAGATTTAGATGCACTTTCAGTATGCAGCTCTGTTTGCCACCAGCTACACTCTCACGGAAAAATGCAGGAGCTGATTGGTAAAATGCTCGACAGCTACAATGCTGGACGCTGGAAAAACAAGAGTAGTTGTTGAAACTTTGTGTTTTTGAAGGAGGCACAGCGGGTGAGGGGTGCGGGGGGATATACTTGCCTTTGTCCCTGTTTGTTGGGTTAATATTTGCGACTGGGAAAATTGTGTACACAGTCCACATCTTTCAGAGGAGCTAGCCTTTTTGCTCAGGAGGGCAGCACTTAGAGCTTTTCTCGGGGGCAATCTTTACCTGTTTTTGTGTGCTCTCTTCCTTCGCAGTGTCATTTTCCACGGCCGCAGGGGATGGTGTACCCGCCGCGGTCATGTCCAAACAAACCCCCATCATATTCCTTGCTGTGGATCCTGAATACAACGCCATCTCAGATGACATGACTGCAACAGCAGCCCATTATTCTGGACAGCCTCTTGGTTTGCTCAAGGATGTGATGTTGTCAGTGCTGCCTTTCAAGGCTGGGGTTCATGTACAATCTGTCAAGGCCACGGAAAAACAATGCTGTGGAACATTACACAGATACAGGGAGAAATCATCATAAAGTGTTGCGTGCCGTTAATCTTCAGTGGTTCTTGGTACTCATTCTCCAAGTCTCTTGAAGTCTGCTAGAGGGTTGGACCCCCATCTCCTGCCATTTGTTTTGTTTAAGAGATTGCAGTTGAGATTGTGGCCTAATGCAGGATGTTACGTAGGATGTTAACTGAAGAAAGGCTTTGGAGACGCACTTGCTTGCAGCCCTCCAAAATGCAACCAACATGTAGCATGACTGCAATGCTAGGCTGCCTATATGTAGAACACTTCTTTTATTTAAACAAGTCTCTTGATTGGAGTTCAGCATGGAGAGTAGAAAAAACTAAAACAAAAAAAAAAGGAAGAAATAACCCACCAAAGACCAAAAACCACAGGGGAGAAGAACACTGTCATTATGTTGTTATTTTAAAGACTCATTAAGTTCTTTGTATATGATCATCTTTGTCTTCTCTGGCAGGAGTTAAACTACATGACTGACCGTTCCAGATATTTTGAGACTAAGCCCTTGAAACCTGTAGGCAAAACTTGTGTAACACCTGCAGACTGCTAGTGTAGTAACATGCTGGGTGTTTAATACATAGATCAAACATCTCCCTCAGGCCTCGGTCACATGACCAGAAAGTGACCATTTGGCGAGCTCTGGTTGCTAAAGAAAAGTGTGTGTATTCCAGGGCTGGTTGGTGAGTGGTTGTTGGTGAGAAACTGTTTGCTAAGAGGTAGACGATGCTCCACCGAAAACCACCATGTGATGCGATTGTTCTGGTCATTAACAGGTTGCCGTGGTCACCCGTAATTTGCACAGAAGAAGCCGACTTGGAGACTAGCAGACAAATCGGCATCTTTCAGGCAAACTACAGGCGAGTGCCCCAATCTGTTTGTGAGCAAGCAGGTTTTTGGTGCAGCATCTCCTTTGCTCTTCACCCAGCAACCTTGCCAACTGGTTGGGGAATACACATTTTTCCCTAGCGACCAGTAGTTGCCAAGATGTTGCTGACCAGTCTAGGCTTGCATCACTGAACCCTTAGGTGTTTATTTGGCTAATACTTGTTGACTATGAGAGCCAAAGAAATTTATAACATTTTAATACCCAAGACCAGGGAAAACATGTAGCCAAATCATATCATCATAACAGTGAGAATCAAGGGTTCAAACTTTAATTTGTCTGTTTGTTTGGCTACGATCTACTTTTATTGCAAGCAGACACACTGAGCATCACAGAGCCACACGGGTTATACGGTGATGATGATCCAGTTGATAGACTTTGGATTTGACTCAAGTGAAAGTTCATTTCCCATAAAAAAAAAGATTAAGCAGGAAAGTAAATGCCAGTATGGGCAAAAAAATTCATATAAAGTTGGGTACCTACTTCAGAAGATCCCTACTCAATATTTTTAGCATCTAAATATTTGTTTGCCTCTTTAAACCGAATTTAAATAAAATAGGTTCACTTTATTTTCTAAAGACATTTGTAAAGGAAAATCCATGGCAGGAAATCCGCCCAAATCCTTGGAAAATCCAATAATATTTGCATAGAGCTTAAAACATGCAAAGTCTCTGCGTACGAATTAAGCTGGAAAGGAAAGCCCTGCTGGTTATGCATTAAAATGGATTGGAAGCAGGGTTTGACTCCTACAGGTAAAAGCCTCGGAGTGACTGATTCTGCACTTTGAGGAGACAAAAACCAGAGATGTCCCTTCAGTCCGGTCCAACTCTTCACTGTGCTGCTGGATAATCGGTTTGGCGACGCTGCGCACTCCTCGGTGACCCTCTCCAGCTTTCACACCTACTTCTTCAATAGGTAGAAAGAAGAAATCCCTCTGGCACAATGCCACCGATGTACAGCGCAAATGTAATGGCCAGATCCCACTGCGATGAAAACGAGAGGAGACAAATGTTGTCACAATAGGCGAGGAGCGCGTAAAGTTGCAGAGAGGAGAACATGGAAGGGTTTTCTTTAGTTGAGGTTCTTCCAAGGCCAGTGCTGATTACAGGGCAAGGCCTGACACAATGTGCCTGTGTGCTGTCAACTTGGGGAAAACAAACATGGAATTTATAGCACATTAAGAATTCAACAGGCAATCTATTCAAGCAATTAATGGCGTATGAAAATAAGCTCTGTTGGCATTGAAAGCGCTGCAACATGAATGTAGGCCACGACTGTTGTGTGCTTTTGTTTTCTGCTGATTCGCCCTTGAGGATCACAGTTCCAGAGCTCACACTCTTCACAAAGCCTCCCTGAAAGTTGTTGTGCCCCTCTTTCATACAGCATATCTACAATTACAGTTCCTCCTCTGTTTGCCCACAAAGCGCAGTCAAGGTGATTTCGATTATACCAAACAATGTTTGACATTGACAAGATAGTCGGGACACGACGTCTCGTGACATCTCAGAACTGAAACATTACACCAATTTGACTAAGCTGTCATCTGACAGTTAAAATAGGCCCACGGTGGGGAGGGGGGCCAGCGTGTAAACACACACACACACACACTGTTGATATTTTATTAAAACTACGTAAATTACTGGACATTCAGCTCCCCCAAATTTCCCTGTTAGCTTTAGTGTGTTTATCATTCTTATCTAATTACTGGTTTTGGCAGAAATTGTGATCCTGTAGCTCACTGATGAGTTGCAACCACAAAAATCTACAGCACACACACACACGAAAATAGGGAAAGAGATACAAACAAGCCCTAGGCCTGAGGGTACTCGTGTACTGTAAAGTAACCTCTGGCCTCTCTATGTTTTCTTTGCGCTCTACTCCTGTCACTCACGAGTCATTCCTGCCATACTTCTGAGGCCATGCATCGGGGCCCCTGTGAGGCTGTTCTGCCCCTTTTTTGATGTCTGTCAAACACAGGTTCACACCCTGTATATAAAAGATGGACACAGTGTCTGTGACATCACCATTGGTAAGTGACATCCTCCTACCTCGAAGCTTTTATCTGAACATTTTTGGGCATAGCCGTGGTGAAGCTAATCGAACTGAAATATTTGATTTGAAAATCATAGAAATGATCATGTTTCACTGATCAGGGGAGCTGAAGGTTTACTTCCCATATAGTTGTACACAATGGATGTTTTCAGGAGTCACTCTGTATTGAAAAAAAGTCCTGCATTGATGTCACCTTTCAGGTATGGAAGATACTTCCATTTTTTATATACAGTCTATAAGCTAGACATCAGAAAACAGTTCATACCGTAACTTTATACACAATCCAACAATATTTACTTCCTCGCATTTATGCTAGAGCAAACATATTGCTGTCACTGCTTTGTGATCACTGGATAAACCGAACATGTTGGTCAAACCTAATGAAATTCTAATGATTTAATATAACAAAAGTGTTGACTGTACCTACACTAAAAATACAACTTAATAAATAAATCTGTCCTGTGGGTTTTTTAAGCTAAGATACAACTGAGGCCAGGAAACAGTGGAAACCATACAGTTAGCTGAATTCTGACACTGTGCCCTGACCCATGAGAGGGATTAATGGTGAGGCTTTGACAGCTCAGGAGTTCCACTTAAGACAGGAATCCTGCTTATGGTCCTAAGGGAGTGGGTGCACGTGTGTGTGTGTGTGCGCGTATGATTTAAAGCCCCTTCTTTTGCTTGAGGTATTTCTCCCGTTGATCACAGTAAAAAACAGCCACGATGGGTTTTTGAAGGTTGCAGCTTCTCATATATATCCCATCAAGTGATTTCCAAGAAAAGGTTAATGTTGTGCACACAGGCTGCAGGCTGCAGTGCTCCTATGCAGATGAAAAAGTACGGAGAGTCTCTACCACCCCTTTTTGTATGGGTGGCCCATTAAAGAGAGCACATTTCACTTCCCCGTTGCCAGATCCACTGATTCACACACGATAATTCAGAAGATTCACACATGAATGACACAAAGTGATCATTTCGGCTCTTCACACATGCACAACATTAGTTTCACATGTTGTAGTCTCATAAAATGGCTCTCAAGGAGAGCCTGGCAGAGATTAACACAGTATACATTATAGACCACTGATGCCTCCCTGACATGTGACCGAAATTAATCAGATTTAGATTCAAGTGATCAAAATGTAATTAATCATGTGAAGAGGGAAATGATCCTTGACGCGGCTCCAGCTGCGAGATGCCTCTGTTTGGTCCCGCGTGCCCCTCTTACAGGGGGTCCACCGGGGCTACATTAAGAGGCTTTGTGCCAATGTCACCTAAATTACAGTCACTTAACACAACAGATGTACTGAATGTCGAGCAAATGATGTGCTCGGGTTGGGGCGGCACATTCGCATGCATGGAATAAATTTTACCCAATGTATCAAACGTGTTTTTGTTGCATCCTCTCCCCCTCTCAGTAAATTTGCATGTCGCTTATATACATATCATGCTCCACTAACCCACACTGTCTTGCATCTCCGTCTCCATACAACTCCAATCGACGGCTCTTTTTATTTGACGGCCTCTACGGTCTGCAATGCCGCTTCCGCGTCGGTAAATTAAGCGTATTTATTTCAGTGCATCAGTTTGAGGAGATTTTCTCCGCACTTATAGACTCAGCAGTGGATACGCCAGACAAGCTTAGTTCAGAAGATTATTTCCTCTTTGTGTGTCAGGCTCGTCAGCAGAGGCAGAGGCAGATACAGGTATTCAGATGGGAGCCAGCGTGGACCCGTCCATTGTGCTCCTCTGCACACGGGAACAGAGAGTTCTGGCATTGCAGGTATAAAGGGGGGACAAAAAACCCGGGGTTGCAGGCACAAATTACATTCATCAAGTTTATCAATAGCAAGTGGAGATTTAAGCCAACAGGCTCCCTCTGCAGCGCCTCCTCTCCATCCTCCATAAGTCTGGCTTTCAACGCACAAGTTAATTCTGCATACCCCGAAAAAAAATTCTCTTCTTGCAATTATGCCTCTTTGGATGGATGTGTTATGAAACCAACACAGCTACTGCTACTACTCTGACAACAATCCCTGAACATGATCTCTATTCTGTTCATAAATACTAAGGCAATGCACTGATAGCGAAGCCCCTCTTTTTATATGACAGATAGGGAGAGAGAGAGATTATAGGCAGTTTAAAAGATGATGCCCTTCAACAGTTTGTAATTGTACTTTCCTGGGAGAAAGAAAAAAAAAGTAAGAGGAGATATATTCTGAAAAATCATAAGCTATTATGCTCCGAAAAGGGTTTGCGGGGCGGGGCGTATATTCACATAAAGCAGCCGAGAACCTCCAGCAAATTACCCCGCAGGCCTGCGAGGAGGGGGAAATATCACTAATTGCCCTCCATTCTGTCAGGTCAATTGACTCTAATTGGAAAAATAATAAAAAGCATACTACCCCGGGAGCAGCAAGCTCTGAAAACGACAGGGTCCTTTTTTGGGGGGAAGAAAGCAAAGGGGGAGAGGAAAAAAACTCAAATTCCTCAGTGCAAATATGCCATCTGAAATCTATCTTTGCCACTGCCATTCCTCCCTCAAAGACAATTACAGCGTGCCTTCCTTCTGCCACTTGGCTGTAATTACAGGAAAAAGGGCATGGGTTACATACCGAGTGAGTATAATAAAATGACATGTGATTAGGCATTAATGTGCTTAATCCGGCTCTTTTTACACCTTAATGTGTGATCTTTTATAGTAATTGAGAGAAAGAGTGCAGACTTGTGCAAAGGGTGGGGGTAGGGGCGGTGGGTGGGGGTCTTTTGGTCAGCTGCTATTGAATTATCTCCCCGGAGAACTTGGCAATTTGGAGTCAAATGAGCATAGCAGGGAGTCCAGGCCACCTACAACAATATACAGTAAGAGAACAAGGAGGTACTGAATATGAGCTATGCCCCAGGTGTTGGCAGACAATGGGGAATAGAGCTAATCTACTATCTACATTACTAAATTATTGGAGATGAATGTCTCTGCTAATATAATCTCCCACCCCGGGGGGGGTCTGATCCTAAGATTAAGGGTCTGACTCAGTATTCATTGCAGTATTCAGCTCTTTGAGTCACTCAAAAGTTGTAATTTTGTTTAAGCCTGGTGCTTACCACAAACCAGAGGAAAGTTCCCCAACTCCCCACTTAGCAACAAATATAAGCGGACTCACCATATAGAGCATTTTTCTTTATCTTCTCCTGCAAAGCTGAATAACTGATGAGCTGAATCACAGTGGTCAGTGTGTATGTGGCTAAGCATTAGTGGAATTTTCAGCGATGCTTTTCTGCATCTGTCCGAAAAAACAAACAATACTAGCAGAAAACTGACTCTACAAAAACGACTTTTAAAACCGTGGCGTTCGGCCCGTGCTGTGCTCCTTTCTTACTTCGGTATCACAAGTGACATTTCTCCTTCCTTTCTCCCGTCCTTCCATTTTACGTCTGACTTGAACTGAATTGACTTCAGATTTAACTTCAGTAAGTGAGTAGTTAAAATGGCCAAGATCTACTGAAACTTCTCTGACAGACAGTTTTTAGATTCATTTGGATTCAGGTGCTTGTTATTAATTCACCGGCATGTAAGGCTTCTAGATGACAAAGACATTCTCCGGTGAGACCCACTGGCACATCCCCCGCTAGCGACGTCTTGCCCCTAGAGACAAACTTGGGATAAAACAATGACAGGAGCCCCACAGCACACAAACCGGTGCCAAACAGCACACCCACCTGCTTATGATCAATGAAACCTCACTGTATACTATCTCTGCATACCATGCCAGCCGCTGATGAAAGGCCTCATCGTTAGTGACCGTCTTTGATCGGCTCATCGCCTGTTTTGAAATGTAAATTGACAGGAAAAGGAAAGGGCTCCGTGAAGGAGTGGCATGAAGAGGAGAAAGGGGGACCCTACCCTCTGGGGAGATTAACGCCACCCCAGTCAGACATGTGTCAAGTGGGGCTTGATGAATCCTGGGAAAATAAAAAAAAGATATGAAAAAAGAGAGACAGAGGAAAGAAAGCCCTTTCTCTTTCCTTCTTGCCTCCTTCTGCACATCTCTGCCTCTCAGATCATCATCTCCCGCCCTTATTCTGTCAACGCCCTTCTTGATGGTTACTGTCAGAGGTGCGCATCTCTTTTGTAGTGTGGTGTTTTGCTGCTGCCACAGCGGAGATGCTTCCTTCCTCTGCATATGCACAAGCAAGGCAGGGGTGGGTGGGAGGGTACTGGATGGGGAGGGGAGGTGGCGAGGCAAAGACGCCTGTAATATCTGCTGATCATGACACACCTTTGGGAATCAGAAACCAAAGGACAGAGGGAACGCGTCTCGAGATGGAGTGGGAGAATCGCTATGGGAGTAGAGGGAATTTGGGTGTTGGCAGGTGTGTCGCAAGGGCAAGGCACGCGACTTTGACATTGTGCAAGATGACACAGAGGTGTCAGCTAGCAAGCCGTTTGAAAAATCCTTCCTCAAATGGGGATAGGTACCAAGAAGACAAACTTTTAAAGGTGCAATTCTAGCCCGCAGGCGGTCAATAGGGTGCAGTAAAGATAGGGCAAGCCACGCATGAACGGCCCAAGTCGTTCTCGCTCGTGAAAAGGAATGCCTCTCCTGCCACTGAAGGGCGGAGGTGTCACCTTCTCGGCTCAGCCCTGTCTCTGCCTCCCTGTTCCTGAAAAGGCCATTGCATCATTTGAAGCGACGATGAAATAGAATAGCTAAATAATGTCCCAGCAGGAGGCGGCTTGCCGAGATGATACAATGCACAGGGCCCGCAAACTAATGGCCAGCTGTCTTATAATGAGCTTGGCGATCCAGGCCTGCTGATTACCCCCCCTCCTCGCCCGCTGCCGTCCCCACCGCGAGACATTATGTGGGGGAAAGGAGCGTAGAGGTGGAAGATGAGGGTGGGACAGTCCCTCGCTCTCACAGCTCACCCCCCCCCCCCCCCCCCCCCCCCCCCCCCCCAAGCCTTCCATCACCACTACTGAGCACCAAAACCCTCTCAGTTAACGAACTCTGAGCCATCTAATTAGAGCTCAAAAATTCATGAGGGTCCTCATTAATATTGAATATCTGTTGTGGGCCACGACTTCAAAATAAGCACTCGCATATGCAGATGGAAGGTGAGGGAGAGAGGAGCGAACGAGGGAAGGAGTGCGCCGCGCGCCGCCGAAGTAAAGGTAGCGAGGTAAAGGACGAGGGAAGGAGGTAGAGAGGATCTAAGGGCGCAGGGAGTGGGAAGTACATGAAAAGAAGGGCGACGGACTGGGAAACAGACGAGGAGACGAGGTGGAGGGAGAGCGGAGAAGAGGAAAGGGGAGGAGAGAGAAAAAGGATGAGAAAAAGTGAAGGACCCCAGAGAGCTGTACCTGTGGAGAAGAGTTGTAATGTTGGAGGACTCTCCTGGGAGAATATGCATGGTCTTTAATGAGGAGGGTGGAGCGCAATGGTGAAGAATAACAAGAAAAAAGAAAGAAAAAAACATTCTGCTCTTAATCCCTCGCTGAGGAAAAAAAAACACCTCTTTCAAGCAGGTACGCAGAGGTATCACTTTTCAAGTCCCTCACTCCTTCTGTTTTACCCTGGAAAAGGGTACACAGATAAAAGATACAGTCATTTGAAGATTGTCTGCTACCAACAACCATCATTTGCCTTTGAGATAAATCTGGGTATTCCACTTCAGATTTTAGAGGCATATGGGTAAGGCAGAGGAGGGGGGATACACTACATTAACTATATGTCAGCCACTCTGGAAGACATCAAGAAAGTCATTTCACAGTGAAGAGAAAAAAAAAGCTGATACAAATAAACAATTTTTCTTCACATTGCTAGTAGATGCTTGAGTTTTGTCTTTTGTATAACTGCAGCAACATTTCTATGAGGAACTGTTTTGAAGAGTTTACGTGCCTGCCCTCGGGCCTCGATAAGGGCACCAAGTTTTGGGACTGAGTAGACCTTTTTATTTTCACATTTTAAAGCCCAGTGTAACCGAACCCTCACTCAAAACCCTTTGGTTTGCCCTTAATCGCATATCTGTCTCTCTTCCAAGTCTGACTGCATCTTGACTTTACGTGAAACAAATTGGGGTCGGGGTCTGCACAGTCCAAAGGGTGATGCTACACCTGAAGCTGTTTGGTAACAATCCCCAAATAGCAACTATGTCAAAATAACATGTGCAAAAAGTTTAGTTGTGTAGTTAATAACACATGACAAGGGCACTCAGGGTGGGGAGGAGGGGAGTACGGCTTATGTATGCATCTGGGAGAAACAGTTGCACTAACTACTTTTCAGCATCTGGCTAGAATGCATTTGAAAGCAGATGGATTTAAATCCATCCCTTAATGCATCCCGGAAGCCTTGATTTGTGTTCTGCCGAGTATCGGACTAGAGTCTGATTTGGAAAGCGTGTTCATATAACAAAAGGGGAACATTTTTCCTTTTCTTGCATGCATTTCATCTGGGGAACGATAGCACCGGTATGAGGTTGCTGTGCGCCGGCCTTCTCCCCTTAACCCTACGGGACAAAGCTCTAAAATAGTCTTTTAGAGGAACAGTTTTTAAATTCTGCGTACCTGTAAAGACGCAAACATAAATGTGCGTGTACGCATACACATGTGAGGGCAAGTCTGGCGGCATCAGCTCAGGCGGCTGTTTGCCCATGTGTGCTCAGCACTTTGCTTGTGTCCATGTGTGTACGTGCTAGTGTTTGCGAGTGAGGTGACTGTGGTTGGGGCCAACCTTAGCGCTCCTTCTTAATGTGTCTGGGAGGTCCAGGGGAGTCGATGGCTTTGGAGGGCGTGGATATGTCTGCACCGAGAGATTTATAGGCTTCAGCCAGGATCACTCTCTTTTTCTGGTGCCAAGTTAAGCAGTAGCATAATTAAAACCTCAGAGGAATCCTTTTGAAGTCAACAATGGGCTCTTAGGCGAACCTTAATGCAAACACACATACTGTACACAAACACACACACTGAAGTCATGCACACACTTGCGCTCCGTCTTTGCTCTCACACTTGCAGAGATACACTTACGACCGACCACACACATATACTGCATGTCCGTGTATCTTCACACACTCTGGAAAGATGCAGGGTAGATTAGATTAGAGCTCTATTTGTTGTCGAGGAGGAAATTCATTTCCACAGCCAGCCAGTTGCAGGTACATTCATACAAGACAGTTATTACTCTGGCACATGATTTGACACAGACCAACACACCATCATGGAGGGAATGCACTCATAACAAGAAGACACTGCTGTAGAGAGCGAGGAAAAAAAAGCAGTCCGGGGTGTTGACGGCATACGGAGCAAAATTATGCGTCAATAGTAAATGTGAGATAGTATACGAGCATATAGGAAGCACATTTGCCTAAATGCTTTCCCTGAGTGTATGCTAAGGTTGGCTGTCTGAACACACACACACTTACACGCACATGCTCGCAAGCATAGTGTACAGGACAATTACTCACATTAAACACCAACAGATGCCATCTTGATTAAATTTGACCGCACAAACACAAATGGAGGCGAGTGGGTCTGCGTCAAGGGTTCCCAGAGCATATGCCATGCAGGTCGTCGGGAGCCCGGGAAAGTAGGCAGGATCTCAAACCGCCTGCTGCTGTTGCCTTGCTGACAACACACCATGGAAAGTACCCTCAGACCCCCCCGCCTCCCTTAAGACACCACAGGAGCATGACCCACCATCCGGCCCTGCTTCGAGATTCGGTCCAGAGATGTAAACACAGGTGAAGGAACTACAGTTAGACGTTAGAAATTCATAGTACAGCTAGCTGCTGACCTTGTTAATAGCAATGCTGCAGAGACACGGTGGAGGTGTAAATTGGACAATCATTTTTTTAACTTTTTTTTCTATAATGAGCTATTTCTGTGTTTTTCACAGCTTCTGGCTCCACATCAAAGTGAGAAACGGTACGACTTGTTTATCCCAAGGTTGCAAAGTCAAGTAAGATTCATGCCCCGGACCTATACCAGCGCAGATCAAAAGTATTGGGCCTTGTAATATGATCACAGTGGGAGTGCACAATGTGAGTTAACTCGCGCTTTCGAGGGGAGGGTGAAAATAAATGTGTGATCCTTATCTCGCATTGCCCATAACCCATGCAGGCATGGTGGTGGCATGCATCGATAAACTCATAAACAAACTGTAATTACTAGCCCATTAGAGTCAGGCCCTCCCAAACACAGGCTCATAATCTGCACACAGGAGAAACGGAGGCTTGTCGCTCATTTTCATATAACCCACTGAGCGAAAAAAAGTAGCGCAAAATACTAAATGATTTGTGACTGGGGGACAAACAAACCAGTTTGGTATAAGGAGCTTACACCCTCTCAAAAGAGATGTTGCAATATTGACGCTCGTGCTCATCGTTTGGCTGTTTGAATTTCAGCGCGGCTTAATTTATAAGAGGAGGTGATCACAAAACAGAAGGCAAATTCTTGTTTTATTTGAGGTAACTAAACATGTATTCCTCAGCCGGGAGTAATCAGGAAAATAATCACTTCAGGCTTGAGTGAGTATCAAGATGATAGCCTTGTTGTTTGAACTGGACCTCGTGGAGTGCAGTTTGTTTTCCCCTTTACGTCTAGACAGAAAGTCTCTTGACAGTCCAGGCCATGCTTTACTCGGAGACAAACCCAAGTCCAGAGGGATCTGAGGCGGGAACTCTGAGTTCATTCATTATACCAGGCAAGTATCTCACTGGCTCTAGATGTCACTCTGCAAGCCTAAGCCATGCCTGTCGCACTTTGAATGATACAGTGGCCTTTCTGTGACATTTTGGACATTAATATTGCAGGGATCCTTTATATCCCCTCTCCATACCTTTATGCGTTCTTACCGAGTCCCTCAAAGGCAATGGTCAAGTCCTCTAACCTGAGAAATATGGGATTGTGCATCTTTCCTTTACCTGCTAGTCGGATAGAAGGGATATGCTGTGATCCACTAAGACTCTGTGTGTGTGTGTTTGTTTGCATGTCTATAAGCTGTGAGCGCATATTCTGCCCAAATCTGCCTCACTTCTAACCTTCAATGGACGCAGTATGACTGAGTGATCAAGCAGATCAAGCCCACATCTACCTCAGCTCCTTTCTGTGGTGACATTTCGCCAAACCACAGGCAATCGAGGCCACCCTGATCCTCCTCAGCCCATGTTTATTCAAGAGCAAGGTGGACCATCTGAGTCGGGGTGTGAGTGACGACGGGACCAGCTTGAAAAAAAAGAAGTTTATCCAAGGAACACAAGTAAAATTGCTAATAGCGTGAGGGTAGAGATGAAGACAAAATCAGTGTGCATAGCAAAACAGGGCGAAAGCTATATATAAATATACAGTAATCTCAGTTGGTTTGTTAAAATACAAAGCAAATCTGCTGATGTGCAACTATGAAATTTTTGCTTTTGTCTTTAAAACACATCCTTTCTATTTTGGGACTCCTCAAAGGATCTGATCGTTGATTATTCATTACATTTATATAAAATGCTTTTTTAAAAATGCAAACACATATTTAAAAATGGCAGGAATTCTCTCACTGCATCGTGATTCTTCAAAGTGTCCTTTTCCAATAATTAGCTGGCAACTAGATGTCTTAAAAAATTGCAGTACATTGCAGAGTATTACTAAAGTCAGAAAAAAAGGAGAGAAAGCTTGTGCTCCCTTGCATCAGGAATAAAAATGCCTTTAGGCCGCATGTAGTAAATAATAACTGCTGATGCTTGAGGGAGCAGAGAGGTAGTTATTAATTATACCACGATGTGTTCAAGCACAAGGTATTAGCCTCTCCTGCACTAACCGCTAACCGCTAACTGGTGTTTGACCGGCACTGAGCTCTCTAATACGTCTGCAGGGACACAGGAGGTTCTAATTAATCCTGAGCTGACGGCCAAGCCAGGACGTCCCTCGGGAGGCATCAGGGAAAGCAAGGAGTATCAGCACACTTATCCACCGATTAGACTTGCCGTCCTCGCCGGGATGCTGAAAGGCGATGCTGGGCTTAAGGGCCGCAACTGCTCTCCTCTCACCTGGGTAAGTGGAGCGATGCTGCTTTGCTAAATGTTTCGTTTAAAGACAAAAAGTGAAAGTGATCAGCTTTTATATCTAATCTGTCAGTCAAACGAAAGTGTCACGAGCGCGCGTCATTAATACATAAAACAGAATATTCATATCCTGTCTGACTCACTCAAACTTTCCTCTGCTGAAAAGGTTGTGTGACAGAGGATGAATCTCATGCATGTTTGTCAATATAATTTGTTCTCCCCTTCACCCCAGAGGACTACGCCAGTCCCTTAAGGTTCCCGACTCAAATGCCAACATCTGTCTGGCAACGGAGCCAGAACGAGACAGACTAGGACACCTTCATCAGAGGTATTCTCCGGTTGACAGAAGCCACAAGGTGGAATCTGAGAGATGAAATTATGGGCGAGCTGAAAGAACCTCGAGTATGCAAATCCCTCCCTGCACCCTCCCCCATGTTAAACCATCCATCTTGATTAATATTTCATGGGATGAAAATCTATTAATTAGGAAAAAGTTGAAACTTTTCTGGAAGTAGCTAAGGCCTTTGTTTTATTGTTTTTTGGGTTTTTTTCTGATGTATGTCTCTGATGCCATTTCCTGGACGCTCATCTTGGAAAAATGGAGACAAAACATCAAGTAATAACGGGCCAAAAAAGCACCGCCGGCTTCTCCTCTGCCTGGAATTTATGACGCACTGTGCAAAGCGAGGCCAAATATGCTGTAGGTCCAAAAGCACTGATATCCACAAACAATTTGGCATGGCTACTCACACTTCTCCCCATTCACTAACCTTCTTTTATGTGTGTTTTACTTGGCACCATCCACCCCCCTCCACCTCCTCCCCCAAGCCCACTCAGCTGATAGCAGTGGGTGAGAGCAGCACATCACAGTGCCACGCTCTTTCTACCCCACCGCTTTCATTATATTGTCATTTTGAATTATCAGCAGCAATGGACTGGCAAGGATGACTGACACATTCCTGCGAGCGGCAGCAGCTACAGCCTGGCTCACCGGCGTGTTCTGGCAAGCCCCGCTTTACGCCGTGCCAGACAGGAGAGGGCCGGCCAAGTGTCTGGCCAAGGGGCTGCACTAATACCGCATAAATAGAGGGGGGAATCCCCTGCCCCTATACTGGCTGAAAACAATACATCTGTGTTGAAGTAGAAGGTGATATTACCTGTAAAGACATGTGCTCATCCTAAGATTATATGTAACTGAGGAGAATAGTCACATGAAGACGCTGCGATGCAGATGTGGTAGGGCGAGTACATTTTAATAACAGCACTGGATCCATTACCAAATGTCAATTTCAAGTCAAGTGATATAATTGAATAAAACAGATGCTCTCTTTGCCAGACATATGAGGCACTATAACTAATGTGTCAGTGAAAACCTATCTGAAACAAGCAGGGGTGACAGAAAAGATATCACTATAAAATGCGGTTTTAGCAGTAAATTAGATCGTGGAGCAACGGATTTCACCATAATTTGCATTTTGCATGTAAGCAGTGTCGAGCCAAAAATACTTGGCGCAACACCACAGCGGCGGTCTCAGAGGGCTTAACAGCACAAGCGGAGAGCAAAAAGTGGGAGAGAAAGACAATGAAAATGAAGAAGGGGTGGGGGAGTGGTAACTGAGAAAGTGAGAAAAAAAAGAAAGGACATGCTAATAAAAAAAAAGGAGTCCCAGTACAGCGGGGCGATGGCCAGGATGGAGTCTTGTGGGACGTTACATTTCACAAGATGCTGGGATCCACATCAACCAGTTAGCAGCGGTTTTACAGCTATGACTGTGGTGAAAACCACTTTGTTGCCTAGGATGTAAATTACGTGTTCATACAGAATCACGGGCTCTGACACTGAAAGGATCCAAAATACTGATCCTCTGTGTTTTCCACTCACCAGACAGCACTATGAATATGTATTACAAAGCCTTAAAAAAAATAAGTATTCAGATGTCTCATAACTTGGAAAGTCTGGGCATTATTACGGCTCGGGTTGCCGGGTAGGACTCGCTCAATGAACATGAAAATCGTTGAGCCACTTACTGTCTTGGTGTGCGACTTCGATGACATGAGGCTGCAGTCTGGCTGTGCACTTTCCCAGGACTGCAGCTCCTTAAAGACACTTCATCGGCTCGTCCTGTGGTTCACTTAAGAATAGTTGTTAGTGAAGTTGTTAACAGTTACGTTTAAGGCGATTTGTCAAGCAGACGCAGGGCAATTTGTTGACAACCGAGACCGCAAGGTTGGGACATGAAGACATGAATCTGTCTGAATGACTGTTCTCAAAACTGTAATCGAACTTAATTGGGAAAGGAAAGAGAAATACGTATAGGTGAAAAAAAGACAGATGAGATGAACGCTGTTTGCTTCTCTTGGAAAACTATCTTACTATTTAATATTCCAAGATTGTGCTTTAGAAAAGCCATCTAAAAGACACATTTTGAATGCTTTTCTTCCCATTTTTGACGTGTAAATTAGGAAAATATGCAAGAGTCTGATTGGTTGCATTTAATTCAAACAAGTGTTTGTCTAAGGGAAACGGGGTTCTCCCAGATGTGGGCCCCAAACACACACACGGCACCGCAGCTTACCCTGGTTGTGTAAGTGCTGACTGCTGTGTGTGAGTGGGTTTTTTTCCAGTTTAAAATCTCATTTTCATGTCAGCCCATCCACACCTCTCTGTGATTCTTGGAGAAGCACTCAGACTGCTGTCAAACTTATTGAAATCAGGGTGAGGCAGATAGGACGGTGCTGTAAGCCATCGGCTCCTATTCTGGCACACGCGCACATCGAGAGAATGCGCTTTGGGGCCAGCGTGTGGGCTCCCGAGTTGCAGGAATGAGTTCGTTGCTGAAAGAGTTAAACAGTTCAATTTACAGACAGAAAGTCGTCCTTTGATTTTGGTATGAACAGATTTTCTTCCTCCGAGAGTTGAAAATGAACGTGCTTTTTTTTTGTCTTTCGTTCTTTCTTTCTACGTAATTTCAGTATTAAAGGGAATGAGTGTTTAAGGCCACAGCTGAACTGACTTGAGGACCAGTCGCTTAAACTAACTCTGCCCATAAACATCCTGACGCCAGTTAATTGTTGGTTTGAAGATCAGCAGCCCCCCCACCCCATCCCTTTCCCACCTCCCCTCTCAACTCTGCTTTCCTTTTTTCTCACACTTACTCCGTCTTTTCATTCCATTCTTAAACAATGAATGTAATTTTTATAGCGAAAGTCAGATAGAGCGGGCAAGGCGCGGAGACAGAAACAAAGTAGTGGGAGCGAGGGAGCGACTGCGAGCAGCGGTGGTGTGAGAAGGGGCGTATGGCACCCATTATCTTGTTTATTAAAAGCAAGTTTCTTTCCTTCGCTCCCTCCTCCCCATGCAGCTGACCGCAGATATTTCCAAGGGCCTCGCTCTGCTGTTCTGTGCCTACTTCACAGGCAGCTGGAAGGGTCACAGAAGTTGAAACCAGAGGGTGTCAATCGCCTGTTTCGCTTTGTGACCCACTGGAGGCATCTCAAAGCCAGAGAGAAGTGTGCATGTGTACGAGCGGTATGCGCCTGTTTGCATGTGCGTGTGTATAGCTGAGCATAATTTATGTGTGCATGTGCATCTAGTGATGAAGCACCAATAAAACAAACTATGAGGAAAGGGAGAGACTGCGCGCACTGTGTGGAAACTGCAAGACCTGCAGCTCCCGACGAAGCTGGAACTCATCGTTCAGAGAGAACTGCGTCAAGAACATGTTTAACCATGCAGTTAAGCATTTATTTTTCTCTTTCTCACCAATTAGTTGTTAAGGATTTAGGTGCTGTTGTAGTACTGTGTAACTCACCAATTGCTAAATCGTGCTTAGTTGCTAATCAGCAGTTATCAGCACGTGAAAATAATGCTGGACTCAACTGATTTGAAGTAATCTGAAGTCTTTTTCAAAGCAGTTCCTCCTTCCTTTCAAACAGACAAAGATAAAAACAGACCTCTCATTGCAAGGCATCACCTGTCTCCTTTGTAAGCATGGTTTAGCTGCCATACAGCTAGTTAGCTAATTAAGTTTGCATGTCTATAAGCACATAGATCGCTCTATGAACTAAGCATACAGATTGACAAAACTGTTTTGCGTTAAAGTAAATTGTTTTAAAGCAAAGTAACTTGACATGAAAGTATCAAATTGGCACGTAGAGAAGTTAGCTAAACAGCAGCAGTTTAGCTAGGCTCTTTAGCTAAAGAAGATCCATTCACAGGCTGTCTGTGCTCAGTTTTCTATTCTGTTCAGCAATCAGTTTAGAAAGTTTACTAATCGTTCTCCACAGATTTTTATATGTCCGTATCAGCCTTTAATCTGAAATAAAGATTTTCTTAAAGAACTGAATGTGATGAAGAAACATGTTGCAGGAGAGTGCAAGGCCAAAAGACGCACACTCTCAGCGCTCTTTGGCAGTTCCACCACTCAAGCCTTGCACTTTTGTGATCACAAGTTCCAGGACTTTACAATTTTAACTAAATTGATCAAGAACCACAAGCCCAACTGATTTGACTCTGTATGCTCTTTACCAGGGAATCAAGTGCAAATGCACAACTGCTCTTAGTCTGGACTTCCTGGGAGTGTATCAGGAGCGCTGGGAGCAGTGCTGTGCTTCACAAAGAGATGAGATAGACGGGACCTTTTTGTTCACCAAGTTGTCGTTTTTCCAAATACTGCGACTGTTTCTCACACTCTCTTCACACGACTGTATAAAAATATTAGACTACATGAATATGAGGATGAATAAATTGTTTGTCTTTGTCTGTGCTATGGACTTCTCACTCTGCTCATCTGGATATTACATTTGTCTAGTCCTCAGCACCACCTCCTGCCCACATCCATGAATCTTCTCCGTGGCCTCCCTGTTTTCCTCCTGCCTGGCAGCTCCATCTTTAACATCCTTTGCTCAGTATATTCGCTATCGCTCCCTTTTTTCCACTGAAATCACTGTAGTTACTGTAAGGTTTCACAGGGAAGCAATAAGAGGTTAAACATTATAAATTTACCATTAAAACAGCCATTGGCTTAGTGTTTTGAGGTCATCAGTTGGTCTATGTATGGATTTCTGGCAAAAAACAAAACCAATGTATAACATTTTAAATTGAGTTCAGACAGCTTACACAAGTCCAAGATGTTAAACACAAACAGCATAAATGAAACACACAAGGCAGCCCAGAAACAAAGCAATAATATTTAACAGTGAATAAACAAAAGTAAAATATAAATTAAACATTAGGGCCTACTTGTTCTGGAGGCTTCGCAGTAAATCCACGTCCAGCATGACTCACTCATGTAGAGGTAAATTCACATGTTATCCAAATGTTATTTCATGTAATGGGTCACACCCCACACAGAGTTCATGGCTGCGCTTTATATGTTTTCCATACTGTATCAAGATGCCCACATGTTACCCAGCAGACACTGATCAGTACTACTGTATATGAAGTGAGGCAATTTTACTGCTGGTAAAACTGGCTGTAAAACATCTGAAGCATTTCTGTATCTCCTCCATCTCCTGCTACAGCAAATGGGTTTCAGACTTGAAGCATTAACAGTGGAAATCTGCACAGAAACTTAATTCATATGGTTTTATTGGCGTTGTCATCAGTTCACGATATGAATTGTGCACATGAATGAGTTAATCCCGTGGCTTCAAAAAAGGCACTCGCGACACTGCTTGTGTATCCTGCATAGATGAAGTGTCGAGGCTGAGTTCTCAGGGCGATTTTCTTGTGTTGTGGGTATTTTCTTCTGGAGAACTGTTAACACAATACAGATTTCAAAAAGAATTTATGAGCAATTTAAATAAATATATTTTTGCCAGTCGTATATTCACTGCAGTTGTCGCAGCTCCAGATCATCTCTGTCATAAACATCACAAATTAGCATTCTGGTATGTGTGGTTTACAGTTTTGGGAGAGACTTGGTCATGTTTGCATACACAGACTGGAGTGTCATCAGGAGATCATTAGAGTAAGTAATATTTCAGCTTTTGGGCCACAGTTTTCATCTTGAAAGACCTTGACCTTCTTTCGACACTCCAAATTATATTTGACATCGTTTTATCATCTTGATTCTTTGTGACGTTCCATAACTGTAAGAGAATTTGTTGTAAAAACATGGCTTTTAAATTATGCTTCAGAAGTTTATTACTGGAGAAAAACATTACTTCCAACCTCCAAGCTGAAAAACGAGGCTAATGTTGAAGAATAAAGCTGGAGTTCCTCTTATTTCCCCTTGAGGCTGGTTAAAACAAGGCAACCCAATACAGAATCACATGTTAAAATACAGCAAGAGAATGCTTTCCCCATCACAACATCTCTACAGGAAGTGATTTAGTTGTATCCAAATAATAGTATCGTTACCAACTCTGCTATCGGCATCGGGTCTATACTAGCATGATACTTTGTTTTTATCCCTAAGGTTCAGTATGGAGCAAATTGTGTTAAATAAATGTTTTTGGAAATGAAAAAATATACCTTAAACATGCCTGTGAAAAACGATGAAACCTTTTATTCATAGCCTGTAGCACATTTCAAAAACAGAAGTTGACCCAAATGCTTTAAATGCAGACACACTTACGTTCCAGGTCTTCAAAAAAATTGCAATTCTGATTCTTCTCATAGCTCATGACACACTGCTCCCCTGCAGCTTCCCCTACAGGTTAAAACTATCGGCAGTACTGGCCAAAATTGACCAAAATTTGCAGTATTGCAGATCAGCACTAGAGTTTGGGGAGGGGCCACTTTGATTGACTTACCTGTCAATCAGTCAAAGAGACCCAGAGATGAGGCAAAGCTCAGGTGAACAACAGGTGAGATTAAAACTGTCAGCAATACCTGTCTACAGTACTATGCTTGCCAGTGGGCTTTATTACATCACGAGGATAAAGTCTGGCTCTGCCTGATAATCGGATAGTTTGCTCTCATATGTACTGTTTAAAAGGCAAGAAGAAAGTCTGCATTTGGGAACTGTGAGGACTGTGAGAAGATAAGACTTTCACACCAGAGAGCTAAGTTTGAGTCATACACATTTTTTGAATATATGATTAATTCCAAATATGTCGATTGGTTAGGTTTACTTAAAAAAATACTCGGGTAGGCTTAGAAAAATATCCTGATTCATTGTTTAAATACAGGAATTATCAAGTCTTATATAACTTTGCCTTTTGTTGGTTTCCATGGTGACACACTGCTTTTTGTGTGCATGTATTTGTGTTTTTTTTAGAATTTGCATGTGTTTTAGGAAATTATATTTCCTATTGAAATGTTTAAAAATTTTTGTGACCGTTAAGTCACGTAACGCTCTCCTACGTCGAACGTAGCGCATGAAAGAAACACAAACGGAGAACTTAACATCGGAAACACACATAGATGATAATAATGCTGTATGTGTGACGATGTCCGTGCAAAGTTTGTTAGCAGAAAAGTTGTTTAATATCATGTAAATTTTTGGGCAACCATTTGCTCACCATGAGTTAAGTAGGTAGCTTTGCTAAGCTAAGTGCGTTAGCTAAGTGTGGGTAGTTTTCCAGTTTGGCCATTTTAATACAGGTTTACTCGAGTAACCATCTCAGGACCGGAATGCATCATCAAACTATTTTATTTTATTTATTATTTACTATTTAATTTAAAATATTGACATTGGATATACACATCAAACATCGGGATACTAAACTGGATTGATGTTTTTTCCTTCCATCCCTAATATACAGATATATACACTACAATCTTTATAGTCTTTATAAAAAGAAGATCAAGTAAAGCTGTTTAATCAGGCTTTAACAGCTCTACACAACTATCACCACATGGGCACAATATTGTAGAGGTTTCTATTACATTTTCATTCTCTGTTATAGAATTATTATTATGACATTTTTTTCAAATATTTAAATATTCATCTGCTTATATGAGTTTTAATATGCATAATACTTGCTAAGTCTTTTTAGGATTAGATTTCAGGATTCACTGAGGTTTTTAGGGAGGGAAATCTCACTTGATGATGTAAAAGAGTCATAAACCCATGAATCAACTATGATACACTAGGCACTATATGACTCACTAGTGAAAATACCCCCCCCCCCAGAATTAGTGAAGTTTGTTTGTATTTGTGAATCACAAATACTGCAGTTTGATCACAAACGTACAAGGTCAGCAGAAAACACACATTTAGAGGAAACAGCAATTAGCTTCAGTCTGCGGGACCTCAGACGATGAGGAAGAAAAGCCAAAGTCACCCAAACAATAGGGCCAAGTTTTTTGAATCGTAACATGAGGAGCAGAAAGACACACAATGACCTGCGCACAAACACACTGTGTGCAGGTCATTGTGCAGTATCATTATCTAATACATCTACAGCAGGAAAACAACCGTTATTCAATTTGCACCAAGCAAATCTCTAAGGCTGTTCAATTCATCAGGGCCAATTACTGATACAAAGTGCTGGAGGTTATCTTCTCTCGCCACATACTGCACTCATTCAGACATAGACCATCAGCTCTGTTATGAATCAAGGTGCTGCCTGTGTGGCTGCACAATGGGCTTTTGGTGGGGCTGGAAGCTGGGTGGTCCGCCTATTTTACACTGCCCAGCGCAGTCGTACCGTAATCCCTGTGATGTTTCTCAGGGACGCAGATTTCAGATCAGTTTTCCTTAGATGAAGTCCTTATTCCTTAGGAGGAATGCTGATAACAGATCAGCACCAGGGAAAGCGAGGTGATAGCTAGGTTGCCTGCAGCCACAGCAGGGCGCCGCACCTTCAGATCTGGTCTGTTGGGTTCTGTTTGCACGTCCTGCTTCGTGATCCCTTCTAATTGGCCATCATTACACCCCACATTACCCTATCAGGGCATGGCTAGGGGGGGAAACAGACCATGGTGGTGGATGGTACGCTTTGGTAAGTCTGAATTACACAACTCCGGGGCCATGACAAATATTGGTGCAGTCGATAACTGCTAATGTAAGCAATGGAACAGATGCCCACAGTGGAATAACAACAAATATAGTCCGGTTAACCTTCTCGCAAGGCTGCCTTTGACCAGTCAGAGAGGCGCAGGCTCGGTCAAGCGCACATGATGGCTCTCATTCAGCTGTGATTGTGTTTCACTCTGTTGTGTTAAGTGTTTATTAGTTTTAGATTTTTGTTTGTGTGTGCGTGTGGCTGCACAGGCACATTTCTCCGTGTGTGTGTGTACTAGGTGTCTCTTGTTCTGTGCGGTCAATTGTAGTGTGATTTAATTGCAGCCGGTGTTTATGAAATCCACTACCACAACTTTAAAAATGGAAAGGCAATCCTTTATGGTAATAATCGGTCCTCGGCCGAACAAACAAAAGTGTGTTTACACAAGTAAACGCACGGCGCAAGGAATCACTTGAGAGCGGCCAGAAAGTAAGATAAAGACGAAACAACAAAGATTACTTCCATATTTTTGTGTGACTCACGGGTTTAATTGTTTGTTTTTGCTCAGAGTCTCTGCTTATGTTAATTACGCTCTGTGCTGTTTGAGAAAAATAAGAGTCAAAAAATATTTTTCTGTGCAAACACAAACACCCCCCAACACACACACACACACACACACACACACACACACACATTTATCCACACCTCTTAGCCCCACCGCTCACACACTGAAGGAAATTAAACATCTGTCTTTTCTCTTCCTCACTCCTGCAAAACTTGGCATCTTTCAGTAATTTTTCCTTCATTTCTTTCTTCCTTTTTTTCCTGGTCAGGTCTGGGATTCCCTTACTGCAGCTGAATTCAATTTACTGCACTTTTTTTTTTTTTTTGAGGGGGGTGCCCAGTTTGTCTCATACAGAAGACTTGGGGCGCAGGGGGGGTAGGGGATAGCAATGCCCGGTCCAAACCGCTACAGGACAGCCTTTCAGTCGGTTCAGACCCGAAAGATGAGACTGTAGCCTTGACCCATGTGCTGAGCTGCCGGGCTGCTTGATTGAAGTGCACCACACTTGAGAACATCAGCGCCTTGCATCCATTGAAATAATAAGCTGACCCAGAGAGCTGCTCGCCTTTGAGCTGCAGCCAAACCATCTGAATCCACTCTGTCCAAATGAGGGCTTATTTTTCAAAGCGTCCCTCTCATGTGCGCTGGCCGACCCTGCCCCGCGTTCGCTGTGCGCTATATGTGTGCGGGTTAGTGAGAGAAAGGGCGGCAAAGGGCCGTATTGGAAAGGCGCTGATCACGTTTGTGGCTAAGCAGTTTGTATGGTGAGTCACATGTTCCTGCAGAGTTGTGTTTTCACAGTTTGGCTAAGGCAGAGTTTTTCTTTCCAGCTGCTGACCGCAAGTTTTGTTTGTTGTTTGTTCTTAACCTTTAAGTCTTAAAGACATTTATCTGGTGTTTCTAGTTTTTAATGTAACTTAGACAAAGTCTGGCCGACACAGGATGGGATGTAATGCAAGCAGACTGTTAAGGAACGCTTCATGACTTCATATGTCAGTTTAACTTTTGTTATATGTGTTTTTTATGCATCATGTAAAAAAACAGCATTGATATCCTTGGTTTGTGCCAGATTAGCTACTAGCTGCTTTCCATCTGCATCTATAAAATACAGTCAGAGTGTATCTTGTTATGTTGAACTATTCACATATTTTGCACAGCCGGGACTTTTAAAAGATTACAGATGACTAAGGATTCATTTAAATAAGCGTCTAATACATAAAGCTGAAATGCAAAGATGTTTTTAACTCCTAACCTGCAACAAAACGGTGTAAGGTCACTTAATGCTGCGCTTATACTCAGTTGTGCCAAGGTTTATTTTTTTTATTTTTTTGTCTTTTGTGGAAAACTGAACATCTTTAAGCTTTTACTGTGCTCAACTCATCTGTATCCATCACCTTGGGCTTTAGAGAAATTGTGTTAACCTGTGACATTTAATGGACACGAACTAATTGTCTATCTGACTGATTTATATGGTGGCCCTGAGAGGTCACATTTGCACTGCAACTTTAGAAAACACCAGCAACTAGAAAACTGCTGCAAAAGTACACAAAGGACAAGAGAAATAATATTTTTAAAGTTACTGCAATAACAATGCAGTTAAGAGGAGTTTATTGCATTTGAAGCATGTGTAAAGGTAGCCTAGTGTATCTCTTGCAGTACTGTCCTAAATCTACATTTAGCTTATTTTACAGTGCACATGTTGCGATCTAAGAATGGTTATAAAACTGACATTTTCTGAATCTCTAAAGAGTATACTGATTTAATTGTATTTTATTTTTGGACACATTTTCAGTGAATTATTTTAGGTCACTAGTTCCAGGAGGTTAGAGTTCAGACTTGTGATGTCATCAGTAAGCGCAGAAGGAAAAAAGAAAAACAGTGTGTGACACGTGAGAGCATCGGTTGCTGATGATAAGGAGAATGGAGTCATGTCTCTCTGAGGGTGCAACACACAGCATGTGTGACTCCAAGTCCAACTCTGCACACAGATGATAGCATAAATATACTTTATTAAAAAATGAAATAGCAAAGTGAGTTGAGCCAAAAGACCCCTTGTCAGTGGTGGCTGCCTGTCCAGCCCGTGTGCTTTGCCACCAACTCTGTCCTACGGCGGTAATCTGGTGCTTCTTACATGTTGTGGGTAGCATGGTTTAGGTGCACCTGCCTACCTGAATGAAGAGGGACGGGGGGGCACAGGATGGGTTGATGAGTATGACCAAGAAGTACTTCATAAGCTGTGGCCTTTGCAGCTGTCTCACCTCAACCAAACTGGACAAATATGGGAGATTTTGGACCGACAGTTAGACAGTGCTCTCCAACACCAATAAGCCAGTAATGTCTTTTTCATGTACAGAGAAATCGACAGAAAACACATGTGCTCGAAGTAATTGTTGCGTGCACTGTAAATGTTTTTTTTCAATGATTCTGCTTTAATCTGCTGAGTTTCTGTGACATTTTCTCCCTTTTTTGAGTTGATGAAACAGATTCTTCGTTTGTAGGGCAGTTTCAGTTCTTATTCTTTTCTATATTGTCTTCGTATTATAACTTGCACTAATCCATTAATACTGCAGTGTCCAGAGTGGAAGTTTGTAGTTTGCAAGTTATGGACATTAAATATTCTGCCTGCTCGGTCATACTGAGTTGTTCCATTATGATCACGGTTCAGTAGCTGAGGTTCTGCTTTATTTGCCTTCGTGTTAGAATATCAAAGCTGTAACAGAGTGAGGTACATAACTGGGATATTGACTGTAGATCTAGTAGCACACAGTGTGCAGAGTGATACTTTTGTAACAAATAAAAAAAAGGGAAGATTTTAGAATTTAACTTCAAGAAGTCTTACTGATGCTGATCAGAAGCGGGTAATCAGTCAGAAGTTTTATGTAAGGCAGCACTAATGATTTATGATTGCATTTAGATATAAGTAATTGCCACATTTAATTTAAGAAGGTATACATTACTCATAGCTGCCTAAAGTAATGGAGCTACAGTGCTTTTACGCAAATAAAATAATTAAAGGAGAAATTGTGAAAACAAAGTCACATTAACTGAAAATATCTGAGTTGACTTAATCAGCACTTTAATTTAAGGCTTAATTAAATAGTACATATAGCATGCAATCAAAATATTTAAATTTGGAAAGCTTTTGTCTTTTAAGTTAATCAGCTTAAGAAATAAAGCAATCAGTAGCCGTAATTTTAAAAAACTTTATATGGGCATGCAGCTTATTATGACGAACAAATGTAAAATCTCGCCTTCATAAAATTTACACGACAGCCTGATGTGTCATTAAACAGTCGCTCGGCAGAAAAAGGTCAAGGAAAGTTAATCTTACCTTTCCCATCCTATTTAAGTTTTCCATGATAAACTTATGGAAGCTGTGAGTGATTTCATGTGGCCCACTGAGATTTGTCAGGCTCAGGCTTCCCTAATGACGCTCCCTCTGCCCCTGTGTTTTTGAGAAGTCTTTACAACATCTGACATGTGTTTGAATTCAAAAGGTCAAGTGGAGACTCCACTTTTTCCATGCTCATCTTTTCATTTGCTTTCTCTCCCCCCTTTTTTTCTTGCATCTTTTCTGCATCTCGCTCCTGATTAGAACTGTCGGTGGGCCATCGTCACATGTCCTGCCCCACCCACGCACGCTGCAGTACAGTAGTCACTCAGCTGATTACATGATTGAGAATTACTCCGGAGTGGACTTTTGGAAGAGCGGCACAGTTTTTTTGTTTTTTCTTTAGTTTGGTTAGATACATGGAAAAACTGAGAAACCTATCAATCAGTGGCCACTCGCAACACCTTCTGAGGAGAAAAAGAAGAAGTGCAAGAAGAGGAGAAGGAACAGAGAAAGAGAGAGAGAGAGGAGAAAGACGTCACCATGCAATCTGCTCCCTCAGCACAGCGTCTCAGATGTGGTCTGGCACCTAGTTCACAAAGCCAACCAGATCCACACATTGCCTTCATATATCTCTGGAAACGGGGTGAGCGGAGGGCGTGTGATGGGGAATGAGAGCAAGAGACAGAAACTGGGAGCGGGTGACAGGGGAGGAGGGGGGATGGTGGTGCTGGTGGGTGTGTGTGTGTGTGTGTGAGGGGGGCTGAAGAAGAAAGGGAAGAGCAAGTCTTTTGTGTTTACTCACACCGAGTCGCTGCCAGAAACTTTAGACCACATAAGCGATTCACTTTTGTCATCTTTGCTGACCCAGTCCCATGTAAAAGATTGATGAGCGAGATGATGAACTAAAATAAACCAATCTCACAGTCACTCACACAGACAGACAGCCAGGGAGGCAGGCGAGCAGCCAGGCAGACCCTCTTCAGTGAGCAAAACCAGACCCAGATTCTCTCTGGCCAAATCGCTCTCTCTCATTTTTCCCTTCTTTTTCCTTTTTTTTGTTTTTTCCTCAGTGGTCATTCAGTAGCAGCCTGCTGCCCTCTTTTGTCAGTGTCATGGCTGCACTGGACTGTTGTTTTGATCACAGTATTGAAAGGCTTCCAGGGAAAAAACTTGGTGGTCAAACTGACGATCCCCAGTCAATAAAATGAAATCTACAGTTTAAATGTTGGACACATTTTCTTCTTTCAGATCATTTAACCTGTTAAAATCTGCTCCTTCGTTTTCTTAATATATTCCTCTCGCTGGAACGATTACGTAACTAAATAAATGATATTCTAAGGAACACGATGCGACTGTGCGCTGCTTCCCCTCACCCTGAAATGCTCCTCAGCAGTATGCACAAGCGCAGCTTTTTATGAATCCATAAAATGATGTCTTGTTTTAACGAGAAAAGAAATTCATTGCTACCGTAATTGGTAAGTGCCCAAATCATTAAGCCCTAATGCAGGGCATTTCCTTTGGAGGTAGTTTCCATTTAAGAGACAAGTGTCTAATTGGTGAGTTGCTGAAAAGCAAGCGCTACCTCCCCAGAGATCGTTTCTGAAATCATATAGAGGATAATTCCCTTTCAATTAAAAGCTACAGTATTCCAGGTTTTGATTTAATTGAATGAGTTTTTTTTTTTTTTTTTCCAAATGGAGGGGGACTTGGTTGGGGAGGGGTGGCAGCGCCGTGATTCCATTAAGGGTGGTGTAATATTACGAGGCCAGTGTGAAAATATCACTCCGTCTGAGGAAAATAGAGCAATATCAGAAACAGATTGCTTGAAAAACAGAACACTCCAAAGTAGACGGCGGCTGGTCGGCATGGGTGCAGATTGAATAAACAATGTTGGGCGCGGAAAGTATAATGCTGAATAAAGATGACCCGCTGCTGCCAACGCCGCCGCCGCTGCATTTGAATATTATTGGAATTAATTTGTCAGACGATACCGAACATTGACTATTTGTCAGGAGACTGAAGAGATTTCCCGCAGTTTTCAAAGAAATGTGTGCGCGCATGTGTGGAATGTAGCGAGGGGGAATTGTTTCTTGGATAAATCATGGTTCAAACATGGATGCCAACCCGGGCCTTGCAGCTTTTGGTTTGGTTTTTTTCCCAGCTTCATTCATTACAGTGTAAGAAAGGCTAAAAGAGACTTGATAGTCAAATTACGAGCCTATCCTCTGAAAAGTTATCTTGTTGTCTCGCTTTCTTCTGTCAGCTCTCCTGCTCCCTCTCTCTCTTTCTGCACCCCCCACCCCCCCTCTTCCTCCCTCTCTCTCCCTGGCAGGTGTCACACCCACACTGTGGCCTCTGGGCTGCAGTAGCAGTGCAGCGCGCAGAGATAAGGGCTGTACGGAGACAAGCGCACATCCTGTATGAGGTTAGGGCCCCACTAGCGCAGCACTCCGCTGCAATGTATATTTGTGTGTGTACAAGTGTGTATGTGTGTGTGTGTGACCGCAGGCTCCTTCCCGTCTCCACGCCAATGAGGACAGAGCCTGCGGTTGCCAAGCGCAGGTGTGTGTGTGTATGTGCGGCGACAAAGACAGACCTGAGAAACTCCGCCGTGTTCTGATCTCATGGTCGTTTTGATAAGTCTCTAAGCAAACAAGGTCAGGAGGGGTGAGGCGGCCCTACCGTTATGACGGCGGTCTACAGATGTCGTGATCTCACTGTACTCTTTCAACTCCCCTCACTTGAGGCTCGTCTGCGGTTTTGAGATGACACTGTTCAATACAAAGGTTTCTGTCTCTATTTCATTGTCAAATATCGTCACTGATCTTTTCGTGCCGCTTGGCACTTTAGGAGGGGGAGGACGCCTGTGAAACTTGTTGGTGGCCCGGGATTGAAATTCAAATCAGAGTCGCAAACCCATTTGTCAAAGGCAACGTGTGCATGAGCTGAACTTTGACAGGCAAAAACCAAGTTTGTTCACACTTTCTTCACACATCTGGGACTGCAATGCCCTCTCATGGCTGCACGAGCACACACCCAGAGAGCAGTTTAAATGGAGAGGGGAAAAAAAAGTGAAAGCAAGCCTCCCGCAATGTGAGCGAGATATTGTGTCGAATGAGGGTGGACGTGTTCGGGGAGTGGGGGGGAGGGGGTTCACATGTTGTCAGTATGGAAAGGATTTCGAGCCTCCCGCTCTGTACTGTAAATTGCTCTGCTCTTCATCCAAGCCGTGCTGCGAGCAAGGGGCGGCTAATGCGTGCATCATCGCCGCCGTTGACGTTCGCACGTGTGTGTGTGTGTATTTAAAGGAAACCTGTGTTTACCAGCTTTGTGTGAACTTATGAATTTATGTATGTGCACATGTGATAACAAATTTTCCAATATTCCTAAAAGCTGTGATATTGCTCGAAACTACTGAAGACTCTGCACGCGTGGCACGCTCGCACGCACACGTGCGCGGCACGCTCGCGCTCACACCGGATATCATCTACAGGCCATCTCACAGGCCATCCCATCAAAGGAGCCACTATTTCTCCCGCTCCCTGCCTGGCTTTTTCTCTCTAAATCTGACACTGCTCTCATAATAAGCAGCCTTGCATATCAGCTCCTTGGAAAGAGATGCAACTGCTCAACTGAAGGGAAGAAGGCAGGAGAGGAGGAAAAGAGGGGGTAGGGAAAGGAAGGAGGGAGAGATGGGGAGGGGATAGAAATCGCGAAGACTTCTGTCACTTCATGAAAAATAGCTTCCCCTTTGGACGGAACTTCACAGGCCACAATCAAGCGGTGCCAAGACGCTGCAATCGTGGCAAATCAAGTCAGCATCTATTAATAATATTTCTGGGGCTGCTGCGGTGAGTGCGCGGCGTGTCCTCCCGCTGTCACAGCCCCGTGATGGAGCGCTGCCTTTATCTCAGCCCTGGCACGCTTCTGTCACCGTGATAAACAATTCACACACAAATATGAATAAGGATCCTCCCAGTAGGCCCCATACACACCCTGCCTTTTTCCCCTCATTTTCTAGATGGGGGGAATTGTAATCTTTGGGCTTGGTCTTCCTCTCTTTTTCCTCCCTTTTCGCACTCACTCCATCGCTCTCTCTTCCTCTCCATCTATCTCCCTTCTTCCCACCCTCCCCTTCGCCCCTCTCCTTTCTCTTTCTTTTCAATCTGTCTTTCAAAGATATGTAAATGACCTCGAGATGGGACCCCAGTGCGTAGGTGGTGTAGCGTGAATGTCAAAGCCTGGGCCTGTGAACCCTGCACGCAGACGGGCACGTACACGTGCACACACCTGCACTGTACTCATGCATGTTCATTCACAATCATAAGTTAGAGCTGGCTGTGTGAACAGACACTCACACACACACACACACACATATCTGAAGGAGAGCAGTTTTCTGATTTTGTTATTCACTGTCACATTCCAGTCACAGTCCAGTTGTGTCACAACCATTGTGAAGATACCAATTATATTTTCTTGAAATTAGTGAGTGAAAGAGTGATAATTAATGGATGAGCCTTTGTGTTTCATTTCACTGCCTCCCAGCTGTGCCGACTGTCATCTCGAGCGCCACCTTTAACGCTTTATTCGTCTAAGATCGTTCCTTCTTTAAAACGTGGTTTTAAAAAACTGATGCACAATATCACGTGTCCAAGGGAGATCAGAGCAATAGAGTGCTTACAAGAGAGTACACTCAAAGAGTACACGTTACAGTAAGTTACCTTTAATTCCCTCTGCTGCCACCGATGCATTCAACACATCACAGTCTCAAAGCAGCAAAGGGAAATCTGGTGGAACAAACAAGCCATGTAAGGTTGGTTAGTGACACTAATGTGATATGTAAAGGTAAGCTGTATTTCAGACTTATTTCAATGAAAGAGTGGATTTTTTTTAATGTAAGCTTACACCGGTGGCTGTTGTGTCGCTTGTAATTGACAGCTCCTATATGGGCAAGAAAGTCGAGCTGTTAAAGTAAAATGAGCAGCAACAGACAAAGTAAAAGCATTAAAGCAGGAAATTAAAAAAACTACACTAATAATTTGATTTCATTCTAAAACAAAGAAAACAACTACTGATTTAAAATAGCTGAGAGTTGCCGCAGACCTGTAGTCAGTGCTTATAACGGTTCCATGTGTCCTTTTTCCTTTTCTGTAAACTCACTGTGCAAAACAAAACAGGGCTAATTTAAGGATTTGCCAAACCAATACTCTAAAATCTCATTGCTGCTCCATGAATCCATAACTAAGTCTCATTTGTGGTGTAAATCTTACAGAAATGAAAATGGACTCCAGTTTTAGCTGCTTTGCGGGCTAATTCTCATGTCAACTTAAGCCATTTTTAATGAAAAACCTGGTGTAGAATGTAACTAAATACAATTACTCACGCAGTCCGTTTGCATATCATGTTGGGGTGTTTTGGCTGTTTGCTATTTCATGCTTGACAACATATATCAGAGGCAAACAATGGATATTTGTAGCTATTATTTCTTTGCAATTTTACACACAAATTAATCATTAATAGCATCATACACTCACCTGATCAACAATTTATTAATCTAAACATCCAATCAGCTGATTATGTGGCAGCAACTCAGTGCGTTTAGGCATGTAGACATGGTCAAGACAAGTTGCTGAACTTGTCGAGCATCAGAATGAGGAAGGAAGGTGATTTAAGTGGCTTTGAATGTGGCACAGTAGCTGGTGCCAGACGGGCTGGTCTGAGTATTTCAAAACGGCTGATCTGCTAGTTTTTGCAGAGAATATTCAGAAAAAGAGGAGAAAACCCAGTGAGCGGCAGTTTTCTGGGTGAAAATGCCTTGTTGGTGCCAGAGGTCAGAGGTGAATGGCCAGACTGCTGCAAACTGATAGGAAGGCGACAGGAACTCAAAGAACCACTCATTACACACACGGCGTGCAGAAGAGCATCTCTGAATATACAACACAAAGCTTTCCCTGAGCTGAGCAGTCTCAATTTCTGCTGTGACATTTGGATGTTAGGATCAAAATTTGGTGTAAATAAAATGAACGCATGGATCCATCCTAATTTTAATCAACAGTTCGGGGTGCTGGTAATAGTGTGGGGGTATTTTGTTGGTACAATTTAGGCTCATTAGTACTAAATGAGCATTATTTAAACTTGACAGCCTACCATGTTCATCCTTTGATGACCACAGATCATCAGTGTATCAGTCAAATCAGTTTTTTTGAACATGACAATGAGTTCACTGCACTCAAATGGCCTCGATATTTACCAGATTTCAATCCAGTGAAGCACCTTTTTCTAATGCCATGAAGATTTAGGGCAGATCTGAAGGAAAATGGGTGCAAGGTACAGGTAAATGTAACTAAAAAAGGGGATGGTTCAAATGTTAAACTATCTGCAATCTACAGTAGTCAAAATGAGCTTCAGCTCGATAGCTAGATAGAGTTTTTAAATACTGTGCTCTTCTTCATTGGTGTGCAGCGACACAGTTCATACCTGGTCTGTTTGGTGTCTAATTGTCAGTGGCTGCTCCCCGCCAAGCTCGGTCCCTCCATGTCCGTGATGTAATTGCGTATTTCCGCAGTGAAACATCCAAAGAGGCCTAAATGAGATTTCACTCAGCAGGACGGAGCCTGCGGTGGGGTGCTGATGATGAATGTATTGTAAGATTGATTAGCGCCAGTAAGAAGTGTGGCGGATATGGCCACCAGAGGTGTGCGTGCGCGTGTTTGTGTGTAGTCTGGGTATCACTCATGTTGTGGGGACTCGAATCAGTTTACACAGTCACATTATGGGAATGTCTCTTTCCAGTGGAGGACAAAAAAAAAAGGTTATGATAAAGGTTAGCGGTAGGTGAGCAGTTACGGCTAAGGTTGCAGGAAATTAATGTATATGGGTGAAAGGTCCTTTGAAGTCATGAATATAGTGTGACGTGTGTGTGTTTGTGTGCATGAGAGGGAAAAAGATGGTTAGTGTGCAAGTGAATAGGTGTGTGCGACGTGTCGCTGCGCTCATTTGTGCATGTGTGTTTGGAATGACTGCGAAGAGTGTCATTTAGGTGAGAGATGAGAGATGGTGGAATCAGAAAAAACTGAGGAAAGGAGAAAAACAGACGAGCTTCATAAACTCATTAGGTGGAGGCAATCAAACAGTGAACACAAAACAATCCAAACAAGTGACTTTATTTAGCATTCATTCTTAAATAAAACATATCTGAGTGGCCCGAGATGCCTTTACAGTTTTCAAGTTTTCAATAATTGGGTATCACCTGTCATGTTCTATGTAATGGCTGAGTGATGCGTCTTATTCTGCAGTGTTTCAAAGAAGAGAGCGAACCCCGTGCAGGGAAAACTTGAGAAATTATTACAAGACCGTGTTCGCTTTGTCAGAACTGATCAGGGTTTTGGCACTAAATACGAGACTAAATGATTTTTATGAGAAAGTGTGTTTTTACAACGTATTCGCCAAACTCGTGTAAACAGAAAGGCAACACACGATGTGAGTAGGGCATCTGTTGTACGTCGAATAATTAAGTTCAATTTTTCAGCGTCAGAAATCGTTAAAAACAATCTCTTTCCTCTCCTTTGATTGTCACTTTTAAAAGTTGCCCGTGACAGATCAAACTTAGTCTTTGTTTAAAAAGAAAGCCGTTATGCAGCCACAGCGAGATCGCTCCGAGCATGTTTACACCTGTTTTTGTGCAGCCGCACTAATCACGAGCATGCTTTTTTTTATTATTTACAAAAAAGCCTTCGTATCTCTAAGATTCCATATTATGGTGCAAATACATGTTTTCCACAATTATTTTTGGCGACTTAAAGGTCAAATGAGATAAAGATGACTTCTCATGTGGTGGATGCGCCATTTAGCATCGACAGAAAAGGTTGTGGTTTTGTTTCTTTTTCTGTTTTAGCACTTATACAGTCAGTTGGAACAAACCACAATGATGAAATAATGACAAGAATTGAAACGCTAGCAAAATGATCTATTTACCAGAAAAAGAAAACACTTATTTGAAGTGTTACCTCTCGGGTATTTGTAGTAATCAAGAGGTCTGACAGTAGTTAAAGAGTCCCAGCAGTAACAGAGGTTATACTAATGCTGGAGTAACGTATTAACTAAAGTTAATAATGTAGAAGGACAACGTCTCCAATTTGCCAAGAAAAAAAAAGAGGAGCCAAATTGGAATCCATGTCAGCTACATGAAATCAAATATGCCAGTAACACATGACGAATATTGAATTTCAGCATCAAAGACTGGCATTTGTAGACAAACCTTTAATAGTCAATTAAAAAAAAGAAGCTTCACAAGTCTGTCAGATATAACAGAAACATGCACGCTGCACAAACATGTTTACATTTACTTTGATTACATTTGATCGTCATTCTGTTTGGCAGTGCCAGTTTAGCGCAGACGGTGAAAAGGCTGTGTGCTGGATTCAGCCCACTGTGGTTTGAAACTGCAGTGCACCTCTTTCCACAGAGCCAAAACACCTGCACCTACACCGGCACTCGTGAGCTCAGCTGCAAGATACATGCAACTAATACCGGTAGACATTTCTTTCATACGCTCGGCTGTTGAAGTTCTGCTGAAAATCTGTACGTTTTGCAGAGTTTCGGGCCTTTGTCGCCTGCACAAACCTGACAAACACGGTTACGTGTTCCCGCAAGCAAGCAAACGAGCCCTCAGATTCCATTTAAGCCTGGCTGTGCCATTGTAGGACACGAGGCCTCTGGGTTTGGCACGGGATCACTGTACCTCCTTCGTAAGAGGGAAATGTCTGTGCAACCCTTTCTGCTGGAACCTAGCCACCGCACAGAGAGCCAAAAACGCTGCACGGACAATTCCCTCCACTCCGTTTTTAATGGTGGTACACAGAGGCAATAATCATAAAAAGCCAGGGTCTCTTTCTGAATGGTTACTGACATTCGTCTTCTACAGTAACCACAGCCCCAACGCTGGGCAATTTCCCCTCAACATGCAAAACTGTGGGGACAAAATGTGGGACCTGCCATTCTCCATGCATATTAAAGACACTTGTCATCAAGACGTCACCCAGGAGCTATGAGAACAAGAGGTACAGTTCCTCCGAGACAGACTCACTCACCATCAAAACCATGAAATTAGACCCGGGAAAATATCCTTGTGATGGGAAAAATGCTACACTTTAGTGCATTTTGCATATAAAAAAAAAAACTGAAACGGATGCATGTAAATTGCCCGTGCCACAAAGACAAATTGGTAATTCAGGTTTGGAATGAAAATGACACTAAAGTGCAAAAAGGAAATGGTGCAGCGTGAAAGGAATAAGGGTTGTTAAAATGTCACATTTGAGATTCTGTGCCTTTAGGAATCGAGATGTATTGTTAGAGGAAATGTGATAAACACGAGCCAAATGTACGGGTAGCAAATAGAGCTCCGTGTATACCACGTTGTCTTAGTCAACGTGCTCAGAACGACGCCCACAGAACAGAAGCAAACTGATGAATGCACAATTTGTGGTTATATACTTCCTTGCACCTTTCTCTTAGGAACTCATGCATTTTCTCTATAATGACAAAAAAAAGCAACATGTACGCACATAATGACATTCAGAGCATAAATGAAAGCCTCATGTTGAGTTGTTCAGAGAGCTGACAAATTAGAGAAATACAACACGTGCTCGTGCACTTCCATCGAGAGCAGCTGCACAGACATGTTAATCTACGGCCCAAATATATTTATATTTTTTTACTTGTTCAGTCCATATTCAACACTGCAGGTGATGTTTCAGCTGCTCAACACTCGAAACAGTGTTGCTGGAGATTTTACTTGTGTATTTGTTGTGTGTATACCGTAAGGACGGCAGATTAGCCCCCCCCCACTCCCTGATATGGGTGCTGGTGACACAATCCCCCCCCTCAGTTTGTCCCTGTACTCCTCAGGGCCCAAGACCAGTGCCCTCCAAGATGACAAATGGCCTTAATGAAATTGGACAACTCAGCATACATGCATAAGAGGATGTTAAATATTGATAGTGAAGATCAACGTAGCGGTGCATATTCCACTCTTTAATATTTTAAGTGTCAGACAGACCTATTGTCTATCTATTGGGGAGGGGGGGGGTAAATCACTGTCTGTGTCCCCCAGGTCTCTTTGAGAGACACATGGGATGGCCGGGGTAGCATTTACGCGGTTACGGATGAGAGCAGCCAGGTCTGCGTTTTTTGCATATATGCTCGACAAAAGTGAGTCAAGGCCGAGCATCTCTTTCATAAATTTTCATTCCGATGTAGCAGGTTTATGCGATTGGAGACTGCGCGTGCAAGCAAGCAAATGAAAACCATATATTTATTTAGAGTTTAAACTGCCACACTCAAAGATTCTGATTCAATTTAAGCCCGATTGTGATCCGCTGAGGAGATGACTCTTCAGATTATGCATTAATCCGCGCCCCTGCAATTTCCCTCGTATCCCCTAACTTGTAACGTATTAATCGTTTTACATTTCTCGAGTTATGAAACAACGTGTAATATCAAACTGTGTGCGCGCATGCCAGCACTTGGGCGTACAGTGCACTTATCACAGTGGCGGCGCTGCACCTTGAGGGCGTGTCGTTGCGTGGCACAGTAGCAAAGGCAAAGATCACATGAATAACCATTATTCAAATCGATTCAAATTAGGGGAGCACTCAAAGTAATCGGCTAATATCCTACCCCCCCCTCAAAAAAAAAAATCAATTCCACTCCCATTTGGACACAATTGAATGCGTCTGAAGAGGGCAATTATTAAACACACAGATCAGATCCATAATTGGCGGGGGAGGGGGATATATTGTCATGAGGGCTAATGCACTTCCACTGAGCCAAGAGTCACAGAAGACACTTAGTGCAAGCTAGGCTGGGTGGCAGGGGTAGCTGGAGCTGGCAGCAGATAGGCTGATGAACTGCCAGGAGTTTAGGAGGGGCCGCGAAGGCTGGAGTTGGCGGCGGTGTGGCGGTGGTGGTGGAGGTGCGAGGGGCACCTGAGGACTATGCCTAGTGGGGCCCATTCCCCTGCAACCTTCCCCTTAGCTCTCCTACCCCGCCCCGACGCCCTCCACCCCCACCCATCTTCTTCTACATCCCCTGGAGGCTTGCTTCAGAACGGGTCCCTGACACACCAGAGGGATGACCCTGGGAATCTCATTATGCATACAACCAAAGTGTGCCCCCCCCCTCACCACCAACGACAGAACCACTGCCGCCGCCACCCTCAACCCTACCGCCAGCCACCCCCCACTAATGCATTTGCATACAGAAGACAGACCAAATAAGGTAATAAATCAGCGGCCTATATTCAAATGGTTTGCAGGGGAGATTGAAACCCCTGCATACGCTACCTCGAGTAAATTCACCCACATGCTGTGGAGCTAGATACCCATTCTCATCAGCGGACACAGGCACTGCGTCCACCGGACACCGAGATATAAATATATATGCTGCATCGTTGCATTGCCGAGGGACGAACTACCTCAATATATCAATATACATATGCTTATATCTCACATGCCTTAGGCAAACTAACTGCCTCGGTTATAAGGCTGGGCTTTCATGGCACCCGAAGGTCACAGCTCATACTGAGAGAAGGGGTACAATTTGAATATTGCACTTAATGTAGGTCTTTGGACACCACCTCTGCCAATTCACTTTGCCTCATCAATAATGGAATTGCCATGAACATGGAAATCAGAGTAATTTCCTTTAAGGTGGGATTACAGAGGGTTTCAATTTTCTTACACCAGGCCAACGTGTAATCGAGCCCCGCTTTTTGTGCGGGGCAACAAAAGTGATACTTTACTTTAAACGAATGTGAGTCGCATGCGACGTGAAGGAAGTGTGTAACCGCGTTGCACATGCTTGATATGGTTGATTATAAAAGTCTGAGAATAAATAAATAGGAATGTCGGGCTGTTGTGCATGCTTGAATAGGACACAGTGAGATGGAATAATAAAATCAAATCCTAAACGGAGTAAGAAACATTTTCTGCGTGTGTGTCTGTGTGTGTGTACATGTGCTGACTGGCACAATAAAGCGGACCCACTATGATTGCATTATGATCTGGTGGAAAATGAATTCTGCTTAACAAGCCCCCCCCACCGCAACCACCACCACCAACACCACCCTACCCTGCACACGGCCAGCCCCACCTACACGCACTTACTTCCATTCCATTATTTTCAATGAAAATGGGGCGAAAAAAAGATGCATTTTAAGATACATGCAAATAGCTATCCATCAATCAATTTGTTGGTCCCAAAACTACCATCAAAGGGGCAGAGGCTGTGAAGTATGCAATTCCCCATCAACAAATGGAGGATTGAAACTGAATCCTTCAAGCTTAATTAATGGGAAGTCTGCCACTATTACTTGGTTTGTTTAACGCGCCTCACACAGAGGGCAAGTTGTCCTTTTTTTGAATCACTGCACCGAATTCCACTTGTTCAACATCACTGAACTGCTTTTCATGCAAAAAAACAATCCATCTCATTTTTAATCCTTTCCTCTCATGGGTCGACATGTCATTATTTTGATCCCCACATACAATGGCTTCACACATTCATATTGCATCACTTGGAGAGTGTGTGGCAGTAATTATCACGAGGCAAAGATTTCTATTTGTAGAATAACTACCTACAATTAGGCAGAGGCATTGAGGCAGTAATTTCTGTCTCATCCCAAAGTTCAGCCCAACACCAAATACCTCTCTACTCCAGATAGCCAATTACATCTCGGTAAACAGTCACTGGAAATCCTATTTTTACCGAAGCATCATTGCAAATCTATAATAAAAACTAATAAGAAAAAACACAGTTTGTTCAAAAATGTCAAGCTTGAACTTTCTGTAGGGAACTAAAATGGAAATGAGTCAATGTAAATAATGGTTTAATAAAATCCCCTCCAGTGTAAATCCAATGTGAAATTCGCCAAAATATGGGAAACTTTTCGCCCTCTTGAGCTAATAACTGGCGACAGGAAGAGGGCTTAAACAAAAGATCAGTCAAGCGTTCATCTGAATATTCAAATCCTTTTTAATAAAACTCGACTTGATTCATTTCCCATAGATTTGCCAAAAACACTCATTTGGAATTGGAGAGAACATCATTTAAATTTCTTGCAGGGAAAAAGACAGACAAAGAAGGAGACACTGGTATGCACCTGTTTAAGGTTATTGTACCAAAGTATGAACTGTAGCACATGTCAAAATCGTAAACGCCTGCACAAAAACAACTCAAAACCGCTTTCACGTGTTCGTGGCCATCCTGACATTTTCTAGACATTACCCGGCGGAGGTGCATGTGAGGGCGCAATTATCCTCGCGGCTGGATCGGACGTTAAATGATCTTTAACCCGCCGGCACGCTACGGCACAAAATCTGTGCGGTTTCTGATTGCGCCGATGTAAGAGTAGCACGGGTAATTTGCAGCGAGTGATTGGCCGTCATGTGTCCTGCATGCTCAGCGCAGGTGGATTATTTCCAGGCGTTACAACGCAGCCGACGCCAGCTATCTCCCATTAAGTGTGGCGTGTGAGAGAGAGAGCAACTGCTCTATGCCAGCAAATGCCACGACCCGATCCCACCGTGGTTTTCCGGACTTCACACGTGGAAACAGATTAAGTGTGCAGAAGAGTTTCTCGAACCATTGTTTGCCAATAGACTTGTTGTCATTGACCCGCTTTGTAGTTTGATAGGGATTAGTGGGAGAAAAAAACCTCTCCCATAATGCAACACGATATTGTTATTTTAAAAGACTCCCTCCATGTTTTTTTTCCTGGTTCCTTCAGAAGCAGAAAGAAGCTGGCAGGTTAAAAGCACATGTGCTTGTATTTCCTGAAAGAAGCGGGTTACTGCTACTTGGACTGCCTTGCTAGATGGCTAATTTGCTAGCATGCACTACCTGTTTACTATTATCGGCTACACGCTATTATGCTAATGCTGCTCGTGATGGGAAAACTCGGGTCTCTCATTCAGTCATCAGTGAGAGGTTTCTCTGAATTTCTTGAACACCCACTCTCTTGTCATCTAGCCCACTCCTTTAGCTCTTGAGTTAAACTATCGTTAAAACCTTTCCGTAGGTGTACAATTTCTGTTTCGGTTAGTTTCCAGTCATTTGGCATTCAGCGCCCCTTTCAATACCTTACTGGCTCTGACTGGCCACGGCTGACGACAGAGGCAGGTTTCAAGTCGCATGTCTGACAATCGGATGAAAGAAAGGTATGAACCAGCGCGGGGAGGAAAGTGCATGTGAATGCGTGGTTCCTGTAAACAGGAATTTGCGAATGTCACACCTCTAAATGTTATCCTACAGATGACACGGGCGCGACGCCCAGCTGGCAAAGACACTAAAACTAGCTCGCTAACACCTTCAGCTATCCTCATCTCTCACATTATTCTTGCCTGGCATGTCATAGCAGCTGCTTAAGAACCTCCCAACATGCAGGTTTTGCACACAAACTTCCTGGTTCAACCCGAACCTACTGTACTTGACGTAAGTTGTGCACACAAACACACACACACTCTTTCTGAGAGACATCTCGGGTTTGCTCACATTCGCTTGGTGGTTCAGACTTCTGATAGCTTGTGTCATGCCCGCCCCCCCACCTTGCAGGATCATTGCAGCGCTCCCTGGTACAATGTTATCAAAAGAGATAGAAACAATGACATGAGTAGTGTTACACCACAATTATAGTTTCATGTCTACGGTTCAAAATCAAATGGTGCACTTCCGCAGCACTGCGGCTAAACTGCACACCGGGAATTTCTCCTCCTCTTTGGTGTGAACAGGCCTCCCTTTTTGACTCCCCTGTTCTCAGGGCCTCAGCACTCATAAACAAAGTGATTTATTCAAACTTTCCATATCAGAATTCTGCTATCTAATTACTTCAGGGGGGGGGGCAGCATATTCCACTTGCCTGTGAGTTATGGAGAACCTTCTTTATGAGTGAAGTTGATGGAGGATCAGGCGAAGAGCTCATCATAAATCCTCAATAATGCAAACGTTTGAGGAATATCTCAAAATAAAAATGCAAATGTGATTAAGAATGGGTTAGCCTGTGCTGATATGGCAGCTTGTATCATCTAAAGAGATGCAGAGCACCTACGGGGGGGAAGAAAAGTGCCACATACTAAGGAGGCACTCAAATAAATAAATAACATTGACTAGCATAGATGCTGTATGGTAATATCTCCTTTACAGCACGCGAAGATGCACACGTGCCCTAGACATGTAGATGCACACATACAAATGCAACACACTTGTGCGCAGTCAGTACGCTTAAGAAAATGAAAGTGTGCCCAACATTTTAATCTCACACCTACGTGGCCCTAACGAGGAGGCATAAACTTTTAGGAGGGAGGATGAAGTGGAGGCTTGCAGATGCAAATGGAGCACGTGGAAAATGGCGGAGGTACAATGCAGAAGCTTGTTAGTGACTGAGAGGCGAACAGTGAGGACGATCGCGACAACTCGTCACTCGCCTTTTATCTCTCGTCACCGGCAGATGAAAAATCACTGTGAATCCGCCACATCCGTCTGCATTAACATAACAAAGCCTCCGAGGGTGGGGTGTGGGGGGAGAGAGAGAGAGGTAGAAAGAGAAAGACAGAAAGAGAAAGGCCACAGTAACTGTCCTTCTTAAATCAACCCAAAGTCCAACCCCGATGTGCAGAATTGACAAATTCCCCATGCTTTTTTTTTAAGCTATTATTATTTATTCTCTTTTTCCTTTTAGCTTCTTTTTCTTTCTTTCTTTCTCTGTGCTACACTTTCACACACATACATTCACACAGGATACAGACAGTGAGAACAGATGTCGAGCAGCCACCTAAAGAAGATCCTCCCCAATCTTAGCATCATCTCACCACTCAGCCCCGTCTTGTCAGCACAATAGACAGGACAGAATTACAGATGGATCTCTCTCTCTTTCTTTCTTTAAAAAAAAAAGGCACAAAAAAGAGGGACTCATCACCTTTCTCTTTTTTCTGTCTTGCCTTTTCTCTCCATTGCCACCTCTCTCCCCATCCCTCCATACAAAGCTCACTGGATGGAAAAAAGAGAGGGAGAGGGAGGGAGAGAGAAAGAGGAATGGGAAGGAGGGGAAGGGGGGGCTGAAAGACATTATGCATATGAAAATGTCCTGTAAGAGGTGTGATTTATGTATGCATTAGATGCAGATTCCATTACGGGCCAGTGGCTCAAGTGAGATCTTTCCAGGAACACAGAGGCGACCTGATCAGACTCAGTCTCATTACTGGCCATACGGGCAACAGGGAAACTACTGACAGAGGAGAGGAAAAAAAAAGAGAGAGAGAGGAGGCATATTTACAACCTGAACACACACACCTCACCCACAGGGAGAGAGTAAATTGCAATCTGCCCTCCAAGACCGCGGCAGATCACAGACAGGCGTTCACCTGAAAGACGAGTGGGAGAGAAAGAGAGGAGCAGGGAGAAAAAGATGGCAAGAAAAGTGTGAATATGTGTCCGTGGATAACTGTGGTCAACTGTGCACATTGTTGGGCTGTGTTTGGCTCCCGGTTTACCGCACAGATGCATTATTTCCAGCCAAAATGGCCTCATGCCACTAAAGTATGTGCCGTACGTGTTGCAATCCATATGCATTCTTTAAAAAAAAAAATATATATATTTATATATATGCAAGTGCACGTCTGTAGGAAGCCAACTGTGGTGGAGAAGGAGGAGGCTTGTTTGGCTTGATAATCACGTGCCTGCTCGAGATAAGGAAAAAGTGTTTTGTGAAAAGAAAACATGGGCGGCAGTCCTCCATCCCGGCTGACCCCGGCGCTGTAGCCCTTGTGATTGGGGTCAGCCTGGAGATTCCTCTCTGGCCAGCTAATGTGATTGCATCGGAGCAATCCCCTTAAACGCCATCAGCTCTGATCTGCATAGTAATTGGCTCGACTCTCCTTGGACGTGACCTTGGGGAGGGGCGCTGTCACTCCTGCCGCTCTCTCCTGTACTGGCAATCATACACACACATACAAACTCGCACACGCACACGCAGTGGCAACATGGCCACGCATGCATGCACAGACAAGGTGAGGAGCGCAGGTTTGGAAACCGACTGCAAACTGACGGAGAAATTCAGGTGACAGGTGTTAATAAACTACGAGGAAATGGGCGATATCAACACGTATTATAAGATAATGACAAACTAAGTGTCGCACATTGACACAGGTGTCTGTCACTGTGTTGGTGGAGCATCCTAAGTGAGTTAGCAGGGGTTGCAGACCAAAGTCATCCGCACTGGAAACCCACGACAGTGTGTGGCAAATGGCGCCGAAAGTGCCCCTCAAAGCTTCTTTAAGTATAAATGAGCCTGTTGCTGTGATTAGCAGTAATTCATAAAGGAACAGGCAGCGGTTAAGTCATCCTGCTGCAGTTCTATTTTTCAAACGCCCCGTAACCTTCTCTCTTTTTGTCCTTCTTGCATCAGCACTATTTGTTGAAGATCTTAACGAAAGACAAAGAAGCAAATGTATATTTTATGAATGTATGCCTCTGGTTTATCTTCCTTTGTGGGGCTTGTGTATACAACCGAAACCAGCTCTCGCAGAGAAAAGCGCCTTTTCTTCTCCTGTCCCCCGATGTCAACGACAAGGTAAGTTGTGGCTTTGGCTGGCTTTTTGATATGCATTTCAAACGGGGGGGGGGAACTTCACAACCATAGAGGCTAATTTGCAATGGAGATTTTTTTTTTTCGTTTTTTTTATTATTATTATCGTTCTCTCTGCTTCGGAAAGCAAAACAGTCAAGGGTGTCAAGCGAGTGACAAGTTTGTTTTCCTGTAATGATTTCCGCAAACTTGAGGTCTGTTCGGTTTTGTTCCTTAGACAGTTTGACCTAGTTGGAGTGCAGGCACGTCCCCTCTCTCTTTCCCTCACTCATGCATTGTTAAAGCCGTGGGCCCATATTAGGTACTCCCAAGTCATCACATGTCAGAAGGAGCTAATATAAACTGTGTATGTGTCTGTGTGCGATTGGAAATGCGAGGTTTTATTTGCATTGAGAAGGAGAAAAAAAAAGTGCCTTCTTTTTTTTTTAACTAAGTTTGAGCCAAAGAAAAAACTCATCAAGGATCAAGACAATTTTATGAAATGACTTTAAAGCGGCTGAAGCAGGCTGTCACCGCTGTGCAGCACGACACGACGAGTAGAGTGACAATCCCTCAGCTGCAAGTTTGACATTAAACCGGCATCTATCCTTACTCCCCAAGTAACCCCTCTGCATGGCCGCAGCAGCATTGCAATATTCATTTGAAACATCAGCACTGAAACAGGCCCAATATCTGCGAGAAAAACTTTCTGAGGCATCCTCAAATGGCTGAGGGGGAAGACTGGGGGCCCAGAGGATTCGACTGGAGCACACCCAGCAATACTCAAGGAAAAAAAAAAAAGGAAAAAAAGAAGTGCTTTGTTAGAAGAACGAGAGGCATCCCTTGGGCTGTCTCTTTGAATAAGCCGGGAGTAAAGCATCCACCAGCACCACCGAGCCCGCACACCCTCCACTTCTCCTCTCACTCACTCACGCTCTGTACCCACCATCTCCTTTCCCCCCTGCTACCCCCGTTCCCCACCACGCTTCCCCCATCCCCCCCTCTCCCCTTCTGTCTTCAGAGCGACAGAGGTATAATTGTGCCACAGGGTTTTAGGTGGTGTGACATATCTGTCACCTGGAGACGTGCCGTATCGTGCTCTCCGGAGAAGCCTCACCTTCCTGTTGGGTGTCGTGGGGGTAGACGGAGAGAGAGAGACAGGGAGCGAGAGAGAGAGATGCTGGCTGGCTGGGGTTGTTTGTTGACTTTTGTCACTGTATTGATGCTTCGTAAACTTTCCGCCACCCCAAAGTTTTGTTGCCATGCTCCGGTACACGAGGCGCCGCGGCGGACACATGTGTGCTCAATGGCTCGGGCTCTTCAGTGAGTGTCATTAAATCTAATATAAAGCCTCTGAGAGCAAACAATGTCAGCGTGCTTTCATAAAAAAATCAGAGGAGCACCAGGTATCCTTGCAATGGCACGTCACGCTTCTCGGCACATGCTTGACAATAAGGCTCTTGTTGTTGTCCCTCCTAAGAGGACAGCCTGACTCTAAATGAAAAGCCCCCGTTTTTTACATAAATTATGAAATGTATGCAGTCCTGAGCTGTCTCTCTCAAATAGGCCTCCATTTCCTTTCTTTCGCCCTCTCACTTCACAGCCAAATCAAGAATTCTGTTGGCAGTGAAATATATTGAATTTGACAACTCCAAGAAAGACTTTCTGGAGGATAGCGTTTTATTTTGGGTGACCTAATTGTACGCTCCCCATGGCTGCTCCTTGTGCGGTATCTCACTCACTCCTGAAACAGCTTCATTTCTACATTCAAATTATTCATCATCGCCTGGATTTATTTCCTCCTTTCTTCACTTTTCATACCTTTGGTGTTCTCTGCGGGGATTTGAGATGAGGAGGGAGAAAAAAAAGTGCTTCTTTGTTTTTTTTTTTGTTTTTTTTCCTTTGCCTGTTTTTTTTTTCTTCATGAGCTATTGTTGAAACACCTTAAGTCTCTTGTGTACGGCGGAAAACTGCAGTGATAGACAGGGCTGCCCTATTTACAGCCAGATTAAAAAGAATCACACAGGAAGACAGTGTTAAATGATGATTGTCTATGACATTTAACAATTGATTAAAGAAAGATAAGTTTTAATAGGTGGTGGTGGTGATGTGGGTGTAGAGGGAAGGAGGGAGGGAGGGATTCTTCTCAGCAACAATGTTTCCTATGCATACCGTACTCTCCTGCTGGTAACAATGAAATGATAAATTTAACATAAAAGATCTAAAGTGTATCAAAAAATGAAGAAGTATCGAAGCAAATGAGGTGTTTTAAAAACTTCTTTTTTTTTGCACATAGTAATCACCCTTTTTTTGACAACTTACTTTTTGGTACATGCCACATTTTTTATTTTGACTTTAAAAAGTTGAACATTTTACATTTGCTGTCACTGAAGGGTAAATACACTGAAATGCAACGAGATAAAAAAAGGAAAGAAATGACTCAGCAAAGCGTTAAATAAAGCCGTTCAGTTTTTAAATGTAACACTGACGTCTCCATCTATTATTCTTTTATTAGCTTGTTTTTAACTCTCCATTGTTCTGCCCATTTATTTCTCCAAATTTTCAGACTTTTGAATTTCCATTTTTGAATTTCTAGGCATTTCCGCTTCATTATGCAAATGAGGGAGGCTGTCATTCAAAGCACCTCGAGGGACCTATTGGTTGATCGACGTCAGGCTCGCAGCAGAAAGGGCTGCCTCCATTAAATTTCTAGACAACTTAGGAAATAAAAATAAATACAATGCAAAATTAAACATCAAAGAGGAAATACTGGGTATCATATTCATTTAAAAAAAAACAACTTTGCTTCTTAAATAAAGAACAGAAATATTTTAAGCCACTTTTGCAATGTCTGTATTTTTTGGTATATTTTTGTGTATTTGTTGACATTTTGAATTTTCTTAAACACATTTATTTATTAATTTTTGATTTTGGCATTTTTGATCCTCCATAAACATAAAACTAAAAAAACACCCACCTCTACAATAACTTCTCTAACTGATGCAGACTGTAATTTGACTGGTGTAATATAAAATATGCATTAAGAAAAATACAAAACAATGCATTTATGAGCGCACAATGACCAGACATTCAAACATTTTGGAAGCACTGTGGAAAAGTTGTGTATCTTTCTTCCTTTTTTTTATTTTGAATGAATATTGCCGTCTTCAGCTTGAGGAATTTGATGTTTATAAAAAAAAAAAATCTTGTTTCCGACATGCCGAGAGTAACATCACCCCTGTTTGGCTGGACTATTTTTAAACTTCTTTATGCTTCATCTACACCGAACATTTCCACGAATCATAATCTAGTTGAGTGTGTGCATTAGTAATGTCTGTCAGCGTTGTCAAGTTTCGCGTCGGTCTGTCTCGCAGCATGTTAATTACATGTATAAAAGAGAGCATTAGAACAAGGACACCTGACACAACCGTAGATAGAAACACTCTGAGAGAAACAGGCAAGTAGGAGAAGCACGCTGACAAGGATGCAGACAGACGGAAAGACAGGGGAGACACATAGGCAGAAAGTCATTGGTGGAGAAGTTACTCAGCTAAGTGAAACTCTACTGTTTTCACAACTAAAAGGACAAAAGTGACAGATAGCGTGGGATCGTCGTGTTTTCAGAAATAGAATGACAAAGAGGCCGTCAGAGGAGGGCTGCCGGCAAATGTCTAGGTCAGTTGTTATCAAAGTCTGACTCAGAACTCAAGGTAGAAATTTGAAAGAAAGATATGGGTAATATTTTTAGAAAGTTTTTCCAAGGTACAAGTATGACAAACTCCAAATTCAAAAAAAAAAGTCTGCGTGGTATACTGAATAATATACTCCTCACTAGTGTGCAGTGCTCTGACATGAAAAATGTTTGATATATGATGCCCACACAGACGCATGTATAATTTCAGGAGGAAGAAAATATCTTAGAATTGGGTGCGAGAAGGTTTTGGGAGCAAAATAAAAGCCAATATTTTCAGTTCGTAACTACAGAGTCATAAGATGCTGTCTAAATCTCGATCCCATTGTGATCCATATAGGATCACCGTTTTAAATTAGATTTCAATTACGCTTGTAATGACGTGCGAGCGAAGTGCCTCAAAAATATTTCCACCCCAAACTAAAAAACAAAGCAGTGGATGTCGAATTTTTATCGAAACAAATGAAGTTTCCTGCTAAGAGTCAACACTGACTAATGCAACTTCATCTGAGAGTTTAATGAGTTGAATTGTATTGTGCTGTAAATAGTCTCTCTCCGTAGGGCACTGCGTTGGCCTGCGGACGGTTCCTGGCATGTCTGTGAAGTGTGGCGGTGCCCTGTGGGGACGGGAACGCACACACACACACACACACACACACCAGCCCCACCAGCATCCCCCCCGCAACAGCTGCCGTGCTGCAGGAGGCAGCCGTACCCCTTGCTGATCAAATCTTGTCCGTCACATTTCCCCTAATTAACGGGCATCTGCTTCCCCCATTTTCCCTACATGGCTACACCCTTTCCCTCTGTAGTTCCAATCATCTGATCGTTATGACCTTTAACCCCGCCGAGCTCGTCTGCCTCGGAGTGTGCCTGCGTCGTTCGCTCGCCTGGCTGCTGGCACAGGCAGCCCTCCTTCCTGCTTACCTGCCTGCCGCCTGCCGCACACACCAGCTGGGGAGACGCAAGGGCACGCAAACAAACACAACAATGAGACAGTGTTCATCTGGAAGACAGACATCCCACTTCTGTGTTTTACAGCGGCTGTTGTCCCTGCCAAACATCTGATAGAATTTACTCATTTTCTCAAACAATAACATACAAAAACAAAAATGACTGAGACTTACAGAACGAGGACTCCCCTTTATGCTTAGCTTAGGTAGGTTTTTATCTCAGAGAGCTGCGACTCTACCGGCACAGTTAGAACACATACCGAGTGGAAAAAAAGAGAAGGGGGGGGGGGAGCAGACAGAAACCGACCCAAAACTTAGCTCATCTTAAAATCCTGTTTTCCATTTCTCTCCTTGCTGCTCTCAGAAAAAGCCGCAGCTCTTCCATTTAGTTAAGGAAACTTGTCTATCGCTACTGTAATGATTTTTATTTCACTAAGAGGAATGAAATAATTAAAAGTGCGGCAAAAAGCCTGGATTAACAAAAGTCATTCAAACACCGCAGACAGCAAGCACTGGGAGGAAATCTCTTTTTCTTGGGAGGGTTTACGGTGGGGAGCCAAAGGATGATGATGGTGATGATGATGATGTGTGTGTGTGCGCGCGCGCATTCCGTCATTCACAACACACAGAAGCACCTGAGCAAGCACCAGCTGGCAATGTGAGAGGTGCGCTCTAATTTAAAATGCATCTCATTAGAAGCAACCCATAGCCTGTCACTGTACTCTCTCTATATATAAAGACACAGTGCGAAATTATTAATTTCCTCAAAAAGAAGAGAAAAAAAAAGAAACCACAAGAAACGACTGCGGAGACGCTCCTCTCAATGAATGTGTTACACGGGGAGGGAACTGCAGTCAGTGAGCAATTTTTTCGCTTTAACCAGTAGGAATTTGCGTCGATCTTTCCCCGTTGAAGTTTGACCTTGAATTATGTTGCATTTCTATTGAGCAGAGATTGTAGGCTTTTGTTTGTTTGTTGCTATTGTTTAAAACCCATTTCCCATTTGCAGGGAGAAATATACTTAAGAGAAGTGTTTATTCATTTGTAGAGATGGCTCCACTGCCAAGGAGAAGAGACTTGATGGAAGCTCAGATTCATTAAAACTTAATTAATATGCATCATTATGTAAATGAGGGTGCAGTTAATGAGTTTTTAAAAGAAGCATTCCTTAATTAGTTCACTTTTAATGGCATCATCATTTATCTTTTTCTTCTTTGAAGCAGAATGATGCACTAGATGCAGGCAGTTCTAAAATGCTAATCTACGTTTTATCATCTTATTTTTCTGATTTCCATGTGATAGCGATGACATCTCGAATCTTGTCACTAATGAGGGACGTTTACGCGTTTTAATGTCAGATATTTCAATTCAAGCCACTGTAAAGAAAAAAAATTATTAAAAGAAGAAAAATTGGGGGGGGCGGTAGGGGGAGGGGTTCCAAACAAACACAGAATGCTTATCGCATATTCAGAGAAAAAAAGATAATTAAAAATGTATCGACCAGGAGAAGTTAAATCCAGACCCTTAGGGTACTCACGGATGCAGTGATTTTTTTTTCCATCCCGTTTTTTTTTTGGGTGGGGGGGGGGAAAAAACCCTCAACAGTTCCATTTCCCAGAGAACAACACTGGCAGGGTGTCAGAAGACTTGACAAAACCTGGAGACTTCTGACAGCGTCACACTTCTGGATAATTGGTCTCTGGCACTTCCTGTAAAAAGCAGGCAAACTTCCTCTTTTTTACAAAGGTCCCGATAAAACTTTCTTCGCAGCGTTGCACCTTAGCCAACACCACAGTTTCTGACTCATTGTTATGCATGCCACATCGTTGTTTAAGCCGTAATGTAAACTGAACAGGAAGTGTTTTTCTTTTTTTTTGTTGACAGATTTCAGTCAGTCAGTTTCTGAGAAAGTGTGAGTACAGACGTGTCAGGTGACGGCATGTAATCTGAAACTTGTCTTTCCTTTGTTTTTCTCTGTGTGTGTGTAAATGAGTCTAACACTGTTTTACTTTTTTTTTTTAAAGAAGAAATAAATAAATAAAATGAGCAGTTACTTCAGGTCTAAGGGTTTTCATGAGGTGTTTTACACTCCAAAAAAAACTGTAGAGTGTATGGGTTCATCCAGCCGGCACATCCCCACCCTTTCACGTCTTCTACTCTGATGAACATTTTGATTGTTCCGCCTGAGAAGGAGAATCAGTTGCATCATTTCTCCTAGGGCTCCGGCACTGGGCGGTACAAGCCTTTTGCATTAACAATAAATTTATCATGCATGAGTGTGGTCCTCTCCTGCGAATTCATAAGTGGATGTGAATAGGATAATGCGGCGCTGGCTTGAAAAGTGGAGGAGGGATGAAGTGACACAAGTGAGCCGCAAAGTCCAAAGTGGACACTAACGTCATAACGAATCTCATGAGGGATGTTTGACAATCTTCAGTTTTATACCCAGCTGCACGAGTTTAACGATAATACAGCGTCCTCATTAGAGGATGTTAGCTGAACTTGTTTAGTTTCCGGTAACAGTGGATAAAATCCCCTTACTTAACTCTTATTATTATTATTATTACTATTACTATTAGCATTATTATTATTATTCCTGCTGGTGCTGCTGCTGTTGTTGTTGAATTGCCTTTGTTTTGCTATTATTATCTCTCTGCTTCTTCTAATAGATGAAATGCAGCAGTTTCTCTCATTATTTAGATGTGCATTCCTGTGGAATCAATTCTCATAGACACATATAAATTATTGTTTAACGAGAAGCTGTATCCTATAAATTATTCAAAGCACCTGGGATTACAATACGAGATCAAATGATAGGAAAGAAAGAGCACTCTGCTGGAGGCAGCCCGCACACGAGCCATCACATCCCCAGTTTGATGTTCCACACAATCTGCTTATGCAGGAATAATTGGGGAGTAACAGACACCATGTGTACAGATACACCGGCCCCGCTTTTGTACGCCGTATTTGGAGAGAGGTAATTGGGCCGCTGGACATGGTCAGCAATGTCACCCAGACTCGTGTACGCGTTTGTCCTCTGCGCTTGGCAAAGTTAGCGAGTAAGCCCCAGAATAACAAAAAAAAAAAATAATCAGCTTGTTTATTCGCTCCGGCGGGAAGCCTTACAAAACTTGCAAAGAAAAGAATGAAAGTTGAGGAGGAGCTACTTGTTTACAGCTATGTCAGTGACATACAGAGGAGCAAACTGTAATATTTTTTCATAGCCACTACACCCCCCACCCCCACCCGTTCCCCCTTCCAAGATGAGTTTAAACCGCAGGTTTCAGTAGGTAACAATACAGAAACAGTAGAATTTATTGGTGCGTTATGGTGCCCTGATGTGCTGTAAAAAGGACACTCCAGTAGATAAGGAGAAAGCAATTGTGTGGCATGTGACTGATGGAGAAAGGGGGATTTAAATTGAGTTCTCAGTCATAAAATAAATAATGTGCGTGTCACCAAAGTGGGGAGCGGATGGAAGAGATAGAAGAGAAAGATGGCAGCGATGCGCTCTCACAGGAACACGGGGCGTTGTAGGCCGGTAGACGGAGGGCATTGTGGGACTGTTAGAAACATGAGGGATGCAGGTGCACTGAGGGATGAATGTGGTTTTGCTGAGTGTGTGTGGCTTCACTGGGATGAGAGGGGGGCACATAATTGCCCCCACACAGATGGGTGAAGTGTAAAGAGACAAGAGGCGGGTGTGTGGAAGAAGCGGGGAGCAAGTGTGTGTGCAAGTGTGTGTGCCATGGGTGCACCAACTACTGTATGTGTTTTGTTTTTTTTGGGGCTTTTGCAGTAAACCTCAAGCAAATGACTTAAGAGCGCATCTCATGTGGAATGGAAACAGAAAATGTCAGAGTGAAATATTAAAACTTCAGCGAGCAGAGGAAGAAAAGTAAAAAAGAAAAAAAAAGAAGAGGATAAAGAGTTTTGTGCATGTGTCCAAAACAAGCATAAGGGATAAAGATGTGAATTACTCTTTCTACAAAGAGCAGCAAGTTTAACAGGTGCTGCAATACCCACACTGGGGCTACTTTTTCCTCTCCTTATGACTGTGAAACTGAACTTTCAAAAAAAACACAGAACAAAAAAACCCCCAAAAAACAGAAAGTTGAAAACTCAAGGAGGAAGAGGGATTAAGATGAAGGAGGACGGGCCGTGGGGAAGGAGAGAGTAAGAGAAACAAAGATACAAGGAAAGATAGAGGGAGAGAGAAGAGTGGGAGGGAAACAGGAAGAGGGAGATCACAGCGAGGGAAAAGAAGAAGACCCAAAGATCATAAGAGATGGATATGCATTTGCACACGAGAGAGGGAGAGAGAAAGAGAGAGGAAAGAGGGGGAGAGGGGAGCAGGAGACCGTAGGGGACTGTCCCCAATTCCTGCACCCCACGCTGAGAGCCTCCTCTCCTCGACCGTGCCACTTCCGATCAGCCACAGTGACGAGCCTCAGCCCCCACGACAGAGCTGCCGAGACTGACGGTGCCGGCTGAAAAGCTGGATCCCCACTGAATACGCTGACGAGAGAGCAAGAAGTTTGGGCTCTCTGTAGACGTGTTCCTCCCTCTCTGATTCATTTCAATTACAAGGGGCTTGTATTCCTGCAGGGCAAGGCCGTGTCGTGTGATCCACTGTAACGCAGCGAGGGCGATACGGCGAAGACACGCTGATGCACCATTATCTGCATATTATATGGAGCCGGTTACATTAGCGGGCTAGAGCATGTGGGGGAAACAGGCAGGAAGTCTTAGCTGAAAGGTGAAAGAAGCTTAAGTGATGATGTAAACATGTAAACAGCAGATATAAAAAAAAAAACCACACACACACACAAGACAAATTGGTTTAACGCATCTAGAGCACTACTATAGAAATGCTTCATTTATGGCGGGACTGCAATTGATGCACCTTGTTCTGGATTCAAGTAGTACCCAGCAGCACCACTTGAAATATATGAAGCTGAATTTAAATATATTTGAGATCCCAAAATGCTTTGATTTATGGACGCAAACACTTGAGGTGTGAATGCTTTGCAAAATGTGCCTCTCATATGAATTGTGCGCTGCGGGTGGAAAACGCACACACATACACGCGCGCGGGCACGCGTAAAAACTTGCACACACTCACACACTGCAATCCGAGCGAAGCATTGTTTCGCTTCTTTTGTTCGAGTGCAGAATTTTTTTTTAAGAAAATAGATTGAGATTTTACGTCTTCGTGGATCACACATTGTATCGATTAATCTCCAACTCAGACATCCTTTCCAAAGGAGGAAAAAGATATTTAGAGGTTCTTCTACCTGAAGTCATTTACTTCCTATAATCTTTGGCTCAATTTCAGAGAAATATGGCTGTTTTGTAGTGTGACTTCCTTTTCAGCAAGGCTTCTCTTTGTGCACGCGGCGAATGTGTTTTATTTGTATTTATGCATATGAATAGCATACGCTGAATGCCAATGATTAGATGGCTTAAGTTCCCCTTCAGAGTTCATATCCTCCATAAAACTGTCCAATTATCTGTTCATGAGCTGAGGGCAGGATATGTATGCATGCGTCTGAAAGCATGCCCAACAGTGCCACCTAGCCCTTGAGAGCAGAGGGGGAGCGGTTTTTAATATCTTCCTCTTGTTTCTGCATTTCATTTTTATGATCCATGAGGAAATCGCTGAAGTCACTATTATTGGTGTGTGTGTGTGTTTTCAGACAGATTTTTGTGCCAAATTTTCATCTCTTACACCTGGCAGTTGTTTTGGAAAGTACGCTGCCTCCAATTCAAAGTCGATACATTTAAATGTTTCTTTTTTTTTAAATCATCAGGGGTGATACTAATCATTTTCTTTTCCTTCAAAACAGGAAACAACCCCACTCTATTGTGAAAATTCTAGTGAAATTCCTACACAGTATATAATATTCATACCGTGTCAGTGGTGAAATATAATACCTCACAGTGAGCGAGTGAGTAATTTTTCGCTGTGTGAGTCTGAGTCTGAGCAGGGGAGTTATTCTCTGCCTGATAACTGCCAAAATAACAGCAGATAATTAGGCCCTTTAGAGCGCTGGGTGTCTCTTAACAAAGGCACCTGCGTTTCCTGTGGTGTTTGCCGTGCACCCCGAGTGATTGTCATTTTTAATCTAGCACTCCCGCTGAGACTTCTTCGGGAGCAGTCTAGTCTGTAGGGTGCCAAAGGTACCTGCATGGGAAGCACGTGGGTGTGGGTGTGCGTGCGCGCGTGCACGCGAAAGCCAACACACGTAGAAAGAAAAAGAAAAAAAAAATAATCATGGATGCCTTTTTAAGTCGTGCGCCTGCGTGTTTGCGCGCAGTCGGTTCAACCCTATCGGGTGTTTAAAATCTGGAATTTGTTTCATAACTACGCCGGTAATTGCCTCAAGTTAAAACGGTTGACATTAAAATTGACATCACACTCCGGAGGTTAATGTTATCAGCCAGCCTCCACAAAGCAAATGACTTCCCCGACGTTCAGGTTTGTGTGTTCATAAATGCGGTTTATGCTCGGGACTGGCAACTCCGACAGCAAATGTTTGCAAATGTGAAAGAATGATTTTTTAGTTCATCTGAATGAAATAATTTGTTCTGAACATCCTCCCTCATCTAACTGCTCTGACAAGAAACAGACACCCTCCTCCTCCTCCTCCTCCCGCCTCGTTCTTTTTACTCTCCCTCTCTCTCGCTCTCTTCTCCCAATAAAGAAACAAACAGAGAGCCAAATAAACCCGTTGCAGTTCCTCTCCTGTGCAGCCATCCACATCCTGGACTGTGCCAGGTTGGGGAAATCATTGGAATTGTTTACCCCCCCCCCCCAGCTACTCACCCACCCTCACGCATACACACACACACACACACACGCCTCCCATCTTCATCTCCCTCTCCTCCTCCTTCTTCTCCCCCCCGCAACCCCTCCTTCTTCTTCTTCTCCTCTACAAAATGAGATGCCCGTGTCTGATCGCCTGAGCCAATTTGCAGACCCATGTGGCACCCTTCCCTTCAGACCTGGGCATTGTGCCTCTCGCTCCCTGGCAAAGAGGCGAGGAATTATTTTTATCCCCCAAACACGTGGATATGCACCGATGATTTCAAATGCCTGCCTCGCACATTGTCAGGGATGATTTTGGCCAGGTGCCAAACCTATTATATTGATCTCTCTTTCTCTGTATTTCAATAGCCGCAGACAATGCAGATTTACTGCAGAACATATTAGGGAAATAAAAATCAGCCACTAAACTCGGTGATACCGACAGCATGCGAGTGAGGGTCGGTGTGTCTATCCGCTTTTCCCTGAATGTTGTTAAACATCCTAATATCCTCAGGTTTAGGTGAACCGTCACGGTAGCCTAGCATCCGGTGTTTTCATCAGTTTACCAACCGAATGTCTAATTACATTCTGACATATTCGCGTCTTGTAATTGAGTATCATAACATTTGAGCCATTATTTCTTTCTACCTCATCTTATTGCTTTGGCATCTAGATCTTTTTCCTTGGAGTGCATTGCTGGCAAGTCGGCTCTGGCTTTGGTTGGAAACGATGAGACCTCCGATGTTTGCCGAGGTCCACACGGGAATATTCAAATGTTGAAACTGGCAGAGAACGGGCTGTCAGCTAATGAGCGTGTCTACGAGAAAATGATTTGGTTGTTTCCTGAGAGGGAAATCACAGAGAATGGCTAAATGGGAGCTCTCCGAAGAGACTCCGCAAAAGCACGGTGTATATGGCGACGAGACCGTGTTGGGAGGCCAGCGGATAGGATGAACGCTGTCTCTGTGCCTGTGTGCCAATGTCATTAGTGCTGAGGACTGAGAAAGGCCGCCACGTCCCTTTTGATCGCCATTAGAGCCTGGAGCAAGACAAAGAAGCAAACAAAAGGCCCTGAATAGATTTGGAGTGGAGGTCATGCCAGCCACACAGACACATCAATAGCGGCGCTTCTGGTGTCCCTTAGACCAGCGATTTTCAGCCTGTTGGCACACTGGAACACAACAACAAAACAAAACATACTGTATCAATCGTGCACAGTAAATTGATTAATCATACACAGTTGACCGTTTTATGTAAAACCCTTCTAGCTAATCCTAGAAAATGTGCATACTGAATACAAACAGCTATCAAACAAAGGTGTTTTATGTGGCTAAACAATGAGGGTCTATGAATTCATTTGACTCCTGTGGAGAAAAAAAAATCATTCGACACTGTTTTTTTCTTTTTAACCTGTGATCCCATTTGAGTTAAGGTGCACTGCAGAGGTTTGGCTGGTAGGGGATTTGAGATCAACACCTCTGTGTTAGGGGGTCATCTACTAATCAGAAGGTCAGTGGTTTGATCCCCCAGCTTACATGTCAGAGCATCCTTGGACAAGATGCTGAACCTCGAGCTGCCCTCGATGCATTGTGCGAGCGTGTGCATGTGCATGAATGATAAGATAAATAAGGCATTTAGACACAGATTGTGTATGAATGCGAGTGGGTGAATGGGGCTTGTCGAGCTTCAAGTGCTCAATTAGAGCAGGAAAGTGCTCTGTAAGTGCTAGGCCATAATAAACTGTATATAAAAGAGGCATGTAGTCACTGTGACATCACCTACTGCTTTGAGAAGTCCTATCTTGAAGCCTTGATGAGCAATTTGGAACATTTTAATGTTCTGACTCTTGGCTGGACGAGTCTAATTGGGAAACTAAGGGAACACTGCGTCTTTATCATCCTTTGCGACTCTAACTGGGACCATCGTTTACAAAATGAACGTCGAGTTGTATTCAACAAACTGATGTTATAGGCTTTCCCATAGTGTTCTATACAATCAGACTTGTCTCTGTAACCAGAGCAGTCGCCCTCTGCTGGCCTTTAGCGAGAATGGCGTTTTAAGACTCTTCTGCATTCACTTGTCTGACCCAGAGGCTACATCCAACTTTTCTAAATAGCGTATGGTAGCGATTAGAAAAATTCCCTTTGTCACAGGGGCCTCAATCATTAGCAGTGGTTATAAAAAGGCAATGAAAGGCAGGAAATACATTAAAATGCTCAAATGTATTTGCGTGTACGTGTGTACTTTTGAGAAGCTTTCAAAAATCAAAGCAGAAACGGGGTCTTACATGACCACATTGTTATACAGTTTAAACAGCGTTGTCATTTTTGTCTCCAGTCCAAAGATATCGGTTTCACGCACCAATCACACTTTACCGTCATTTTCATCAACATTTTACCCCGAGATGCAGGGTTGTTTATTTATGCACTCATGCTGCCCGCCACTCTCAATCAAACATGATTAAACAAATACACACAGCCCTGATGTAACAGATTATTCAACTTTGCGGCGTTTTTATTTACGTTTTCAAATTCGACGGCGTTTTTTTTCCTTCAGTTGTGCATATTCAGTGTCTGAGAGAAGCTTTTCAGTGGGGTAGAAAAAAAAGACTCACGGAGCCATTAGCATGTCTTTAAGCCTCCCCTGACCAGACACGCTAACCATGCATGGTCAGCCATGACGTTACACAAATGTCTGCATTATTATCTTTGGTTTCACTTAATTTGCTGTGTAAATTTACTGCTGCTGTGGAATCAATTGCAAAAACTCACTTTGGACCACATTAGAGTGCTGCAGTTCTAACTGTACAGTTTACTGTAAAGACAGAATCAGGTGCTCTTGCACTTGTTACATACAAGAATACTTCAGTTATATTTTAAATAATTAAGTAAAATCTCTGTAGTCTTGCTTTCTAGACTCTATGATTGCATCCTTGCCTCCTCAACATCTGAACTTTGGACAGTCCAATAAAATCTGCATTTACGATGCCTATAACCTTCAGCTTTTGTTCGTGATGTCACAGAGGTGTTAATTATATAATTAAAGCACCAAGGTTAGTTATGCAGGCTGCTGGACTGAAATAAATGCAAACTTTTTTTTTGGCTCAAGCAAACACAGCTTGCTTCTTTTTCTTCCCAGTGAGGGTGATTTATTGTGTGTCGTCTCTTTATGTTATAACATTTCACTGCGTACGCGACCCCAGCTACAATTAGGTTGGACGGGTCACCTTCATTTCTTTGCACCAGTGTTTTAAATGTAAAACATTCACAGCCCAGAATAAAGAAACTGTTAATGAGAGTTTGCACTGACCCCTGAGCATCTCTGACAAGAAGACCACCTCATTGTTTGGCCTTGAGTTCTCACTCGCTTGTTTAGACAGACGTCCTCTGGTAATTGGGGTCAGAATGTCTTCGCCACGGTAGACGTTGTACTATGTGCTGATTTTTGCGCTGATATTTCTTTCATCTCATAAGTGATGACCAGGTGCAAAAGCCTTTTTAGAGCGTGAACGTAATTTGTGAGAGGTTGTTTTTCTGCTTCTGCCTGGTCATTCCCATTGTGACTGTAACCTATTCATTACAAAGTATACAGAACAGCTGCTATACATTGAGAACAGACACATCGAACCAAAGTTCAATGTGTCTGTTCTCAACCAGCCCAATGACAAGAAAGAAAGAAAGATTTGAGGTGCTTACTACGGAGCTATAGAATGAAATACTTTGATTTTGTTTGTATAATATTTGTGCTTTTCTATGATTCTTTGCATATGTTCTTTGCAGGATCTCCTTGCAGATCCCGTAGGACTCCTTTGGCTGTCGTCCCATCAGAACTCCTCTCTTCAAGGAGAGACGGCTCGATGGTGCTCAGATGGAGAGAGCGCTGTCAGAGGAGTGGCATGTGACTAATCAGGTCTGGGCTCGGCTCCCTGCTTCCCAAACCCTATTCTGCTGATTCAAAAGGCCACTGAGACTCCGTGGTAATGGGAAAGCATGATGGGAATCAGAGAAAGTCGAGAAGTATCGCAGCTGATGTAGCTTTCCTTGGCGTCTGACATAATATGGGGTAATATATCAGGAGAGCTGTTGATAGTCATTATGGGATTCATTATATGATGTGCATAAACAACTGATTCATTCACCCTGGTGTGAAAATTCAGCAAGAAACCAAGTTACAGATCAAATACAGGTTATTCACAGCCTGTGTTGCTGCTGTTGTTGCCGTCTGCCATATGCTACCCATCTCCCTGCGTCTATCTTTTTCTCACTCCCTTTTTTTATCTCTTCCTTTTCTTTCCCTCCCTCTCTCCGGTCATTCTCTGCTGTGCTCCGTGCCTCCACACACATAAAATGGAGGGCAGCGGTGAGGTTCCAATTCAGAACTCATTTGTGGTGCTGCCGGCCCCCTACCCGCTCAGCAGTTGCCGAGGGGACCCAGGGGAGCCCTATCACAGCTCTATATGCAAATGTCCTTGCACCTGGGCAACAGCGTGGGCATGCTGGGACTGGGAGCTTATTTATGCAAATCTCAGGGAGACAGTCACAGCACAACACAGAGCCGGCCACAGACACCGGTGGCCATATCTCGCCACCAGCATAAAAAAAAAAAAGAAATAGTGCGGAAAACATGAAAGATGTGGACTGAGTGGCAAGAGGAGGATTGGAGTGACAAAGTCAAGGAGATTAAGAAATATATGGAGCTTATGGTAAATAAAATGCATGAGTGATACAGATAGGTGTGTGGCGTTTAGGGATTTGGCGTGCTGTTTTCTCTGCATTTCAAAGATGCACGAGGCGCCTTGATTAAATGGTGTGTGCAAAGTAACAATTAATGAGTGAGAGAAGCAATGACAAAAAGCTAGGGGTTTTATGTGCATTCGTTTTTGGGGGGGGATTTTGGCACAACGCAGAGTCTCGTGGAAGAGAACACACACACACACCTGCATACACACGCCCCGCAAAGGTGTTTGTTTACCATCACAACACCACTGACAAGAGGCAATAACGCTGAATGTGTTAAAGTGCTCCACAGCGAAAGGAGAACAAAACCAATCTTTGTGTCTCAGCTGGCCCTGCCTCCCGACTGGGCCGCACCACTGTGGGAGACATCACACAGGAAAACGCAGCCCTCTCCACATACAACAGGCCACATTAATGTGCAAATGTATGCAAGAAATTTTCAGAAAAGCCAAAATTACTGAGCCAAATGAGGTAGCTGCACTCAAATTGTTGGGATTATGAATAATTACTGCACGTTTTCTGGAACTTTCCTCTTTTTTTTTTGTCAGAAACAATGACTTCAGTGGTTTAATTGAGGAAAATCCAAACGCGGTGTGAAGTTACTGTGTTTTCATGGCTCGGTGTACGAGCTACCAACAAGCAGTTTTATATGCTGAATCAGTGGGCAGGAAGGAGTCAGTAGTAACAGCCATTTTTCCCTATATTTAATGGGTATTCTGTTATCTTTCTTCTCTCACTTCTTTTCACACTCTACATGTTTATACACCACTCTTAGTTATTATTAATCTCTGTCTCTCTTCAACAATGAGTCTTTTGTCCTGTCTCCCTCCCCTTACCCATAACTGGTTGTGCTGGTTCCCTGAGCCTGGTTCTTCCTGAGGTTTCTTCCTGTTAAAAGGGAGTTTTTCCCTCCCACTGTCACCAAGCGCTTGCTCAACGGGGGTTCAACTGATTTGTTGGGGTTTTCTCTGTATTATTGTAGAGACTTTACCTTATATTGTTTGATTTGGTGTTATATAAATAAAATCAAATTGAACTAACACCTGCCATCTCTTCGGAAAACTTTGATAATTATTTGACATACACAGTACAGATGTTTATGGCTTATATATCTTAAATCTTGTTTAGCTAAAGTAACAATACAATTTACTTATAATGTTTTGCAAAACTGCAAAGTCAGACTGCTGCAAAACTGCTCAAAAAAATGAGATTACCTTTTTTTTTAACTGACAAGTAACCAAACAGATAAATCCCAAGTAACGCTTCCTTGTAAGGAATATGCATTACCTGGGGATTCAATTCAATTCAATTCAATTTATTTACACAGCGCCAAATCACAACAACAGTCACCTCAAGGTGCTTTATATTGTAAGGTAGACCCTACAATAATACATACAGAGAAAAACCCAACAATCATATGATCCACTATGAGCAAGCACTTTGGCGACAGTGGGAAGGAAAAACTCCCTTTTAACAGGAAGAAACCTCCGGCAGAACCAGGCTCAGGGAGGGGCGGGGCCATCTGCTGCGACCGGTTGGGGAGAGAGAAGGAAGACAGGATAAAGACATGCTGTGGAAGAGAGACAGAGATTAATAACAAGTTTGATTCAGTGTAGAGAGGTCTGTTAACACATAGTGAGTGAAGAAGAAACACCCAATGCATCATGGGAGTCCCCCAGCAGCCTACACCTATTGCAGCATAACTTAGGGAGGATTCAGGGTCACCTGGTCCAGCCCTAACTATATGCTTTAGCAAAAAGGAAAGTTTGAAGCCTAATCTTGAAAGTAGAGATAGTGTCTATCTCCTGAATCCAAACTGGAAGCTGGTTCCACAGAAGAGGGGCCTGAAAACTGAAGGCTCTGCCTCCCATTCTACTTTTAAATACTCTAGGAACAACAAGTAGGCCTGCAGTGTGAGAGCGAAGTGCAAAGTGCTCAGTGGGATGACCATTGTGGTTTGGTGGAAAGACTGGTCTGGTGGATTAGCTTGGTCATGGGGCACTTGAACCAAGCGGCAGCTTGTGGGGCTGAAAAAAAGGAAGTGAGAAAGATGCACTTCCTGGAATGACCACTTGACCACAGGCTAGTCCCGAAAGAGAGCAAATCCCCATAGACTCCCATATCAAAATGCCAGCTAAACACCATTAAAAAGCTTTTTTACATCCTGGTATAAAAATGGTTTTGGTATGTTGTGGAAATGGAGACAACTTGGCCGAAAGGTCATTTATGTTTTACGTCTTTGTAGTCGTCTACAATGCACAGTGGGTGCAGTGTAATATGCAACAAATTCTCCACGGACAAGTCTGCGCGGTCGCAGAGAACAGGCAGCCCTCCTGACGTCCACTCCACAGTTATTTTAGTTTTATACTTTATAATTTGATTTTATTACTGCATTTTGACTTTTTGTTTTCAGTTATCAGAGTCAGCTCGCTCATTTCAATTTTGTTTTGAGTGTTTGAACTTTTTTAGGTTTAGTTTAGTTTGCATTAGTTTCAGTGTTAGTCAAGTATTGTTTAGTATTACCAGCAAACATTTTGCTTTGGCAATGGGTCAAGAGCCATACACTGATACATTTACCAGAATGTCTTAGATGTTGCACTCTGAACAATGTAAATATGTAAAATGAAGAATATATTAAAATAATATGAATTATTATTATGTAATTATTATTAAAATTGTAATGGAATCATCTGATAAATAATATAGTATGCTTAAAAATATCTTATTGCATTTGACCTGTGTAGTTTGTGGATGCAGCTTGCTAACCAAGCTTGTTACCGTTAGTTATCGTAACACTCGACCTTGAACCTACCAACACAACTAAGAAGCAGAATAAGTATAAATTATCTGTGCAGCTAAGGAATATTTAAAATGCTGTAATTACCTTTAATAATGATATATCTCACGTAACTTACCAAAAACTGATAATCCAAATTAAAATCTTGCTAATGTCTCTATTCCACTGTAATCCACTGAAAGGAAAGTCGTGCCAAAACTTAACCGACGCTGCTTTAATCTGAGTGTTTGAAAGCAGCACCAGGTGAGAGCGGGGCGTCTTCATAGTAATTAGGCTGCCGATTGACGTGCTGTGCCTGTAACAGCAGTGGCCGTGGACAAAAGGGCTCTCGTAGTGCTGTAATTCACCTCGAGAATGATGCGCCAGGCTTGGGGCTGACTGGCAGCTTTGATGCTCTGATCACCAGTACGCTACCTCGCTCACCTTATGGTTCAAAACCTGGGGAGGGGGAAAAAAAGAAGACAAGAAACGAGGTGGTTAAGAGTGATGGCTTCCGACTCTTTGTGGTTTGATTGAGAGCAGCAACAAACTCGGATATGACGTAAAAGTGCTTTAAAAAAAATGTAAATGAGTCCATCATGAAAAGCAGATGAAAGGAGTCTTTGGTGATGTGGACCAAGAAAGAAAAATGTCAGAGAAGAAAATGACTTAAAGAAGGAAGTAGAAAATGGAGGGGAGGGGATGAAGGTGGGCTAGGACGGTTGTTGTTATTGTGTTTGATGTAGTGCTTGACAAGATAGAGTTTAGAAATTCTTGTGTAGTACGAGGCAGAGGAAGAGAGGGTTCATTTAAATGCATGCTCACTCAGGGCCCATACGGAGTGGGTGTCTGCTGAGAATTCATCATGGCCTCACTGATAAAGCCTCAGCCTCTTAGTGAGAGGAGAGGAGAGACAGATCACTCTCTCGAGGTGAGATTGCCTCGTGGATGGACACTTGTTATGTAGAAATACACAACACTGACGGATATTGCCATGGCACTTTCGGACTGGTTAGTCATCCCTCCATCCTCCATCCATAGCTACATCCATCTATTCTGACATTACCCGCGGTCGAATGCGAAGTGTTCTCAGGGGACTGTACGCTGCAGACGGCTTCAGAGATTAAAGCTTCACAATTAGGAGAGAAGTTTTGAGGGAAGAGTATCCATCTTTGCAAAAACACCCAAGTTTACAATTACAAAAACCCATTTTGAATATGATTGGATATTCAGAGCGCAGTCACATGAAGCCCTTAGAATTGGGATAGATAAGGCCTGCTGCTCCCTGTAATGCTACATTAGCATGTTAACTTCCAACATATAAAAGATGGACCTATCCATCATTATGTGGTTGGTGAAGTCCTGCTAAAAAGCTTTAATTTTGCCATCGGCGTCCTCGTGTTTTGAACATGCCGAACAAAGCGTGGATCTGACTGCGAAACCGAGGACACTGCATTGGTTCACTAACAAATCTAGAAAATTGCCTTCGTGATTCTAATGACCATAATTTAAAAAAATGAAGACTTTGTGAGTATGAACTTAAACTAGCAGAAATCCAGAAAGTTTTCAGGAAAGCGCTGACTAAGATCACAGAATGCTGAATGCCCCTCACTAGGGCTGTGCGATATGACCAAAATCTCATATCCCGATATAACATTTATCGTCCTGACAATGATATAAATCACAAAAATGTAACATTTTCTGTCAATTCTGTGAATCTCGGGCAACTCAACTTGCATGAAGTGTTTCCAGCTGGGCGTCCTTTACCTGGAGTCGAGTGTTTTAACTATACATTTATAGAAACTATACAAACTATACATTTTTAGACATAAGTTGTAAGTTGGCCACCATTTTCTTTCAAACTTTGAGTCTAAGGTTTATTTTTTAGCACCTGACGGCTCTTTTTTGCTTATCATCCGTAAACTCTCTGCATACTCTTTCACGTGATTCAGTTTATTTTGAAAAGTCTCAACAGGATCTTGAGCTTTATTGTGAAAGGTTTACGTGGAAAACAAACAAGCGGACAGCGGAGCGATGCAATGGTTTTACCGTCGCTGTTGCTAACGACAACACGTAAAAACAGGCGCTTGTCTGTCCGTAGTGTGGTTATATTAAATATAAGAGAAAGAGAGAACTTTAAGAAATTAATATAGCCACTACAGTGACCATCAAAACAATGAAAAAATATTGCTGTAAACAGTTTATTTTACGACACCACGAAACAAACGATAGCATAATAGGAAACGATAGACGTTTTTATATCGTCATCCGATATATATCGTTATATCGAACAGCCCGACCCCTCACTTCACTTTGTACACCCAAAAGCTTTGAGTCTAAAAACACCAAAAACAATTAAATGATAAGTTCAGTATTGGTGCGTTCATGAGATCATGAAATGAATTTAACCTGTGTTTTTTCATGACTCGGTTTGGTTCCGCTGATAAGACTGAAAAATCACAGAGCGTGACTGCAGATCTGGAAAACAGACAGCCTTATCAGCCTTAAGACTGGTGTTTTACAATGTGTGCCAACAGCTTTTGTCAGAAAACTGCTTGATTACATACACTACGCTGCTTTACGGGACGAAACAGATGTTTTGTAGCTCAGCTGGGGCCATGCATAGACGGCTTACGGCAATATCAGATGCAAATGGCAGGCAAATGAAAGATCACAGAACAAAACAATTGTCTTAACAGCAACAGTTACTGTGAACAGCTCAAGTGTTACGGTTGACAGGAATCATACGACGGTACTACATATATTTTGGCACTTACAGATATTCAAATTAATGTGGCTAAAGGCAAATTTAGAGAGTTATAGGTTGCAAATAAGCTTTCTATTATACTGTACTAGGCTAACGTATTTTAGTGACATCATTTAGGGAACAAGGAGCTATTAGTACACATCTGCAAAAATGGAGCAAAGGACAATAGCTATAGGTGGCAAGTTCTGATTATGTGTGTTTGTTTTCTTTCTGTTAATTTTTCATTTGCAGGCTTTAAAAGTACCACATGTATGTTTGACTTAAATCTTCCTCATGATCATGATACAAAATATCCACTAACAAAGGGATTCATTTTAAATCTTAGCTAACATTATCAAGGACGCTCCGCTTGATCTATTTACCTGAATTACATTAGTGTTGGTTGTAAGGATACATTCATCTTCTATTGTGGTTACGGTCATTGCTTTGGATTTTCTGATGTATTTATTCAGAGTGAACATAATTCTTTGAAAATGTGCAGTTGTCCCTGGTAATTGCAGTTTGTAAGTAAAACTGGACTAAAGCATGCCTGTGACACAGTTGTTATATAATGCAGGTACAGCTGAGGTCGTCTTTAAGCTGAGTCAGCAACCTGTGCTTTTTCTTGTTTGCTTGCTCTGACAATTAGCTTCTGAACCGCCATCGTGTCCTTGGACAGAACCGTCGTACCTACGTGCATCTGTGCCTCCGGAGAACACTGCGAATGCTTATCGCAGTGAAATTTCATAACCAAAAAAACCTCTAACTAGGTTTTGCTCTACTTCACCACATATGTACAAAAATAAGTCAAAACTAATTCAAGGCCGTATTCTATCTGCTTCCACTTCAATGTCCTGAAAAAGTTACAGATTTTTATGTTTTTTCCTTTTTTTTCTCTCATTACTAATGTGATAGACGGGTAAACTTTTTTGAGTGCAAGGGGTTTGGGGGGGCTGGCATGGCTGCGGTGGTGGCGGCAGTGGTGAAGTAGGCAGCAATTAGTGTAGCGCTAATGAACTCCCTCTCATTATCAGTGAATCAACAGGCCTGTGCTAATTACGGTTAGCAGGACAGACTCCCCTCTCCCACTGCGACGGGCTTCAAGGTCCCTCCGGAGCTGCAACACACCGGATGGTCTGCCAGCAGCCACAGGTGCAAAGCACTCACTGCCAATGTTAAAAACAGAACATTACACATGCACACACACACATGCAAACACAGGGACATACACATGCAGACACCAATATCAACTCTATCATGTAGCGGTCATCTCATGCAGATGGCCACACCACTGTCTTTTCTGTTTGCTTGTGGGGTTTTTTGTTTGTTTGTTTTTTTACATATTTGTGTGAATTTAAGCACTTCATAACTCAGGAAAGAGGTATTCCTACTGAAAGAAGTCACCTATTACTTACACACTTAAACAAAGCAAAACTGAAAATCAGCAAAAAGAGACTTCAGAGCAACAGTGTCTCTACTGCAGAAATAGGTGCAAGTAGAAATGGAGACTACAAGTTTGATTATTCATTACAGTCAAGCTCTGGCAGCTGGGCTGGGGTCAGCATACACTCAGCTTTAACATCACTCTGCATTCATTGCTAGCGTCATGCTACATTCATTGCTAGCTTAGCATGCTGTCTGTGCAGATACTTACAAAGAGTTGCTGTTGTGTTAGCAAAACCATGCAGCTGTTTCTGTCCTTAATGCAGTTTGCGCTCTTGTCCTTTAGTGCAGTACGAATAACAGTAATGTTCATGTCTCCTCTCCTCGAAACTTGTAGACCGCTCCACCCATTGTCCGCCTACCCACAGAGGAATCAGCTGATTCGTCTTTCTATCCATCCGGTGTGCAGAAAACAGAAGAACTTTTGCAACACATGTAACAACCTAATCTTGACTGTAATGTGATTGCTGAATTTAGTGCAGTAACTCATTGGATTACAGCATTATTGAAAAATGTAACGTAATTACAGTCACGTGTTACTTTGGAACATCTTGTGCCCAGAATCAGTTTTGGAAACATTCCAATAATCTTTTCTCCCTTTTCTTACAATTCAGTCATCCACCCATGAACACAGACATTTACTATATTAAGCTAAGTGAGGTTGTATTTTGTCAATAGTTAGCGAGCTAGCTAGTTTGAGGAAATAGGTATTTTGCAAAAAGCAAAATTGGACTTCACATGTGTTGAAAGTGGACTGCATTCACTTTCAACACAAATAACGGTTAAAAAAAAAAAGAAGAAAAAACTACCAGGTAGCTTTTGGAGGGTTACTCTAGTTAGGCTAACTGTTTTGAGTTTGCCACCTTGGTTGCTAAGACTGTTTTGATTTTGTGTGTTTGTCTGGTCAGTTTCTTTCCAGTTATTAAAAATATCTGCATGACGTGTCGTAGGTATAAATGAGTGTGTTTGCTGAGATGTAGAGGTACCTGACCAGGCTATTTGTGTCCCTAGTTGGGCATTTCGTGGCTTTCAGATGATTGGCTCCAGGCTGAGGAAAACCGTCTACACTAAGAGCCAAGACAACAATAGCGCCAGATTCTGTATGAAGTAAGGTCAACATACCCAGGATATATTTCCTGCCTTCACTTACCCTAACACTGGCAATCAGGCTAAACAGTCACATGAAGGTAGATATCACCTCAATACATTAATCCAGAGTTTCACCGTCTAGCTAAAATCATGTTCACATGAAAAGGGTGGTGTCAGCAGCAAGTGACCAATCACGAACAAGGAGTTTACTGTCAGCGCAGTGACTGGTTTTAAAAGGGAACATAAAAGTATAGTTTTACTAAAGTGCGACCAATTAAGCACAAATTAAAAGATAAAAATAACACAGCTTCTCTGGACAAATCTGCAGTGTGAGAGTGTGTTTTAGGAAATGTACAGCAGCAAAGAATTAAAATGGGTATGCACACTGGACAAGATCTTGTATATTACTAAAGTTTAGCCTATTTGAAGTCAGGAAGCAAAGCCAGCAAAAGTGCTGACTGTGTGAGTTTACATACTTATAAAATATTACAACTCTGTCGTAACAGAGAAACAAGAGAATCTGATGTGTTACGTTATTCCGTTAAATTAATGTTTAGATGTGCACTGGACAGTTTTAGCTTTCACTCTTTCAGCTGCAGCCCTGGTGGTGTTTAAAGATCTGAGAGAAAAATATAAACAGTTTAGGATACTGTACACAATAAAACTGTAAAAGCTTCAAAGAATAATCAAAGAATAAACTTGCATCAAAAATTCTATAATTACTACAGATTATCATCATGAAAAGGCAAACAATTTAAAGACTCTCACTCTCTCCCCTTTTACTGTCTTACCATCCTATAGAGGTCCCACGGATCTTCCAGGAATGTAGATGCAATTTTCCAAAGAACCGACTGGTCAGTAGGAAGTGATTTCATATCTGCCGATCTCTAATCGCTAACATAATCTGCTCCAAAGCAGATTAGATCTGCATAGGCATAAGTTAACAAGTACGCCAGTAAGACTTCTCAAAGCCCAGTTCATAGTAAAGGGCTCAGGTCAACCTGCCATGCATCTTTCTACCTGTTGCTGCTATTTTAATTGTCAGTCTGAAGCAGTTTTCATCGGTGAGCTGCCATTTATTTTGTTGAACTGGGTTTCTCCTGTAAGGTGTTTTCCTGTATTATGACGAATGGGAACTTCTTGAAAAGGTTAACTAATTTCAACACTTGCATTTTGTAAACACAGCATATATCAATTTTAAAACAACCAAGTTGTGCCTTTGGGAAAGAGGAAGATGGATTTTTAGTTGCATTTCAGCAATAGGTATAGATGTACTGTTAGGCTCGTAAACACAGCTGAGTAAGGGTTAACGTCTTCTTTAATTAATGTACATGCTGAGGGTCAGTCAGTGAGTGCACAATCAGCAGAAACAAATGTCACTGCAAAGCAGGAAGAATACACCAAAAATGAACAATGCTGTGTTAGTAATGAATATGTTACTGTGTGGTTGGAATTATTAGGCACCAAAAAGCTTGAGTCTGATTTTCATACTGAAACTTTACAATATTGTCTTTTAATACAGGGTAACCCAAATTATCAGAGTATATCACGAAATTTAAAAAAAAAAAAACCTGTCTTAAAGGCATATTGAGTGTTGAGGTCATCACACAAGCCACGATATTATGCATTACTCATTACTTGAGTAAGCAATAAATTACTCTACTTAATAAGTAGTTTTTAACGCTACATGTTACGTTACTTTTGCCAAAACTTGGATGTTGTGGTGACATCCAAGTTTTTGGATCCAAGCAGTTTTTTCTGACCTGGATACAGTTTCCAGTTTACCACCGTGCTGTTGAAAACAGTAATATCCATATCACCACTCTTCTTAAGTAGTACACTGAAATCAGCTACTGGCAGGATAAGTGGGCAGGAAGAAAATGTTGTTGTTTTTTTTAAATATATATATGTTAAATCTGTTTTTTCCCTTTTCATCAGCCTGTCATTCAGATAATTGGAGGACCTCTGTATCACACTTTAACTACATGACATTGTAACTGTAATGTGATTAGTACAGCAATGTGTTACAAATTGTTATTTAACGCGTTAACATCTTACTGTGTTACTGAAAAATGTAATGTGATTACAGTAACATGTTACTTTGGAATGCATTACACCCCAAAAACAAGAAAATACACAAGAATAAATCTAATAAAAAAGTGTACAGATACAAAAGGACAGCTGTATAATCTTCAGGGCTTCTGTCTATTAAAAAAGACAACAACAAAAATGAGGAACACAGCACCGGTGCACAAAACAAGAGCCGTGACTGGCACATTAGAGGCAAATTACAAACAGTATTACTGTAACAAACAGATACAAGGACACAGAAAAATGCAGAGGTTTTAAAGCAGCGATAACATTTTCATATTATCAGTGGATTACATGAGTATGTGCTTTGTGAAAATGCTGTACACTTTGTGGAGCCGCGCTATCATCTTTTTAAAAATTGCCCTGATGGTTTGAACTATAAAGTAAATACAAGGACAGGTAAAGAAACTGAATGCTACCGGCTCAGCACCAGACAACAGCAATGTCAGCACCTAAATGGTGAGCATAGTAATTATAATCATTTGCTTTCCTCCATTGTGATGATCTAAACAGAACTAGATGAATACGCAAATATTACTCGTGTTTAAAGGTATTTTAGCAACAACACATCATTGATATAAATGTGTAATTTAGTAGTTTTAGCTAAGCCCCTTACTCCCAAGCAAGATAAAGGGAAAAATAAACAACAGTAAACAAACTCTACACAAACCTTCCTGATAATATTGACATATGATTTCCATTTCAATTTGATATCTATTTCATGAGAGCACAGCTCCAAAATAAACTAGTAAAACTTATCTAAGCCAGAGTTACAACATATAATTTTTAAATTAGCTTTCTCTTTGGCTAATTAAACCTCTTTAGAGTGACATTGCCATAGATCTCAATAATATCTTTTATAATGAACGTAAGGAAAAACATGTTTTAAAAGTCTACATTTGGCTGCTGTTGTCCTTTAATCTGTGTAGGTCCTGTACTGAGTTGGGTGTCTATTAAGTGCCATATTACCACAACATCTGTCCTCTATCTTACAGCATCCTCCCAACATTCCCCTGCTCGGCAAACAAGTGTTTTACAATAGGCACAGCGAGATCCATTAATCAAATGCCACTTGTAAGCCAGCAGTGGCCCTCGCCTATCAAACACTTAGACTTATTGAAAAGCACAAGTTCTGACTCCATTGATAAAGGGACTAGAGGCTTTTCAGTGAGTCACTGAGGCGAACAAACACCAAAAAGATTTTCCGTGTCAGCCCACAGCATGAGCCATAAGATGAGACCTGGGCATGTAAAATAGACCACCCCTCCTTTTCCATCCATAACTTAAGCAGAGATCAGTGGCTAACACTCTTAATCCCAAGGGGGTGCTTTCTGAGCTGTAATTTAAAAATAGCGTTTTAATAACACACCACTGCTACAGTACATTAATCTCAGAATTAATTATCTACCCCACCCCCAGCCTATTTGCTTGAAAGAGGCTCTTTGCTGCATTTCTTGTGTTTTAGTTCTATTTATTCCACGAATGAGTGGATAAAGAGATGCATGTGGAGTGTCTTGTGTCGAGTGCAGTAATTATGCAGTTGCTAGTATATTACCAGCATGTATATGAAAACCAGCAAGCGAATTAGAGGTTGTCATCGGCATAAATGGTCAGCAAGGTGAGTTGCTCTTAAGTGGCTGAGTCTGGTTTGTGCAACATAAACAAAAAAACAGCCCAATTAAAAAGTGCTTTAAATAAAGACGTGGGCGTAATCTAAAGATATTGTAGCAAACAGCTGCAGCGTGGAGACTAACTTCATGTTCGTTTTACATTTTTATGCGAGAAAATGTTTTTAATCACACGTCACTCCGAGCAACAGAAAGTCAATTCCAAAGAGAAATTAAGGAACATAATGTGACTGCAAGGCAGGCCAAAAGGCAGCGCAAATATTCAAAAACAATATTAAACCGCAATAAATAAAATATGAACCTTCTTTGGCAATATAGCGCTCAAGTATCAGGGGACGTGGGCACTTAATGCAAGTTAATGAAACACAAGAATCGCGTTTAAAGGCTCGGCAATCGCTGAGCGTTTGTCGAAAGGTGATGATCGTGCTGCTGAGCCCTCTGGCAGAAGTTGCCGGCTGACAAGAGATCAAGTTGAACACTGACAGTAATTATTAGGATATAAGCTTAAGAAGGTCTTGTGGAGAGAGAGAGAGAGAGAGAGAGAGAGAGAGAGAGAAAAGGACAAATCATTTTTCTCTGCTCCTGATTGACTGGCTGACTGACCTCTATTGTCAGAGCTCCACAGCTGACAGTGATCTGCACACATACATCACTTTGTATGTTCTCCGCCGAAATGTGCGCATACTCTGCATGAGGCAGGTGCCCCCGGGTCTGTGTATCACAGATAACCTTTACAGGAGGTGCAGTTCACGCCTCCCGGCCCCCGCACCTTCCTGCTATCACATCAAAGGATCTGGATGTGGTTAAATTCAGACACTGGAGAGACGGTCGGGGCTTGGCATGCATGATTGATGTCGAGTTTGTAACATTAGCTATCATAAAGTGTAACACAGAAGATAGTGTGAAGTGTAAGATAGCGTATGAGCACGCTGAAGGAAATGGGAAACTGTTTGACAGCTTTTGGTGTTTTATGGTTTCCTGTTGGTCTCTCTTTGCTCTGGACTAAAGCTATTAAAAAGTAGGACCTGCAGTAATTTGTGTTATGCAATGTGGTGGGTCTCAGTGCCCTTAAAGAAACTCCTCACACATGCACAGAATCCCTTTCAGACTCTAATGTTTCAATTAATGCTGAACAAGTTATGAAATATACAAGACTTGGAAGCAAACTATGAAAAAAATGACACACATTTTGGTTGTTTGTGACATGACTCTACTCAGATTTCTGTGTCTCCAACATGACATCCTATTAATTTTGTTTATATCGAGGCAGGTGGTTGTCAGTAAAAGTCATTTCGTCAATCAATTTTTTTTTCGAACGGACTATTTTTCAAATGAAAAAATAAGTTGCTAATTTTGTCAGTGCTCTTTCTAGACACTGCAGGTTTAATTGCTAATTGTTAACTGGGAATGAATGCATTTGCATATTAATTAGTTAGCCCATTTGCATTTTTAATTTGCTGCCTTCAAAGGGGGTGAGATAAAAGGTCGCACAATTCTGAATAATTTAAATAATTTATGCTCCATTGGTGAAAAGAAGCTGAACAGAAGTGTTCTGCGGATATTAACCCCTGAGAGCTTTTACCGAATAAAGCACTCCAAAAATTGTTTTAACAAATCTAATTAAACGGAAAAAGGTCTGAACACACAACCACCCAGAGCACCAGGAGCTAGAGTGTGTCCTCGGGAACAAAAAACGCTCAGGAGAGAGTGATGGAGGGTGTATGGCTATGGAGGACGAGACTTCCAACCCTCTATCCGGATATGAAGGCCTCTCGTAGTCTTTTCATCATTCAGATTGATCAAATACCCCTACAGGAATGCTGATGGAGCCAGTGCTTGGTAATAGGAATTCTCTATGAAGTTAAGCTGCTCTTTGCAACGTGACATGCTCCATAAGCAATCAAAGAGATGCATGTACTGTGGCGGATCCTTGAAAGTTAGCCGAGTGTGTGTCCAAGTTGACATTTTAATGAATGGACACCACTGGCACGAGTATGTTTATCAGATCATCGCAACAAAGTACTAACAAATAGACAGCGTCTATAACTTTAACCTTAACTTTCTTCTCCTCTTCTAACTACTCAAGTGTCCATTAAAAAAAAAAAAAAAACTTCTTTTCCATTTTTGGTGCAAGGAGCTGATATTTTCACTCCCTCGTCTTCAACCAGGTCCCGACTGCATTGTGAAACTGTCTCCTCGCCTTTGTCCCAGTGATCTTAATTACAGGCCCTGGGCCCTGTGCAGAGAAGCCCATTTAAATCAGAACACATCCAGCTTCCATTATGGGCTTGGCATTTGGTCTTTGTGCCCATGCTCTTAAATTACATGCTGCCAATCCTAGTGGGCACGGGCAAGATGAGGAGCGGAGGATGGGTGAGAGATGAGGTGAAAGGGGGATGAGAGAAAGGAGAGAGGGGGCTGAGAGCAAAAGCGGAGGGGGCCACAGGCTGCACTTGTAGACAGAAAGCTCACCCCTCCCTCTCTTCTTCTGCCCTCTTTATCACCAGATAACTTATGTAAAGTAGCAGATGAAACCCATTCCCATTCACGTCGGCCTGATTGTCAGAATAAGCTTGCATTCCTTTGAAAAGTGATTGACCGTCTGAAAGGGTACAAATTAGGGGCCTGTTCGTCTTTTCTTCTCTGGTCGTGGGGTTTATTTGCGGCAGATTCACCCAGGCCCAAAATTAAGTGAACTCAGGCAGGGATGAATGGGAGTGCTCTGATTGAATAATTGATTTCCTTTGTGCGGCCTGTGTTTAAGAGGGATAACTAGACATCCTTTGGAGTGTAATGATTGTAATTACTGCGATGACTGGTCATGTCAAATATGACACAGGAAAGGACTGTTATTAACCTTTATTCTCCACTTAGAAAAAAAAAACTAACCCAATATCCTCTTGTCTCTTCAGTCTGCATATGGGTTTCACCTCTGGTACAGGCATGGCTGCTATAGGTTGAATGCATGGATGAACTCGTTCCCTGTCTTCCACTCCTGTCCCATGAAAGGTAGATGGGTAATTGACTGTGCAGTCAGAGTCACTGGTGTGTCAATGACTCACACGGCTAGTGAGCCTTGGGGTAACTCTCAAAGTACAATGCATTATGGCTCCAGAATTTAAGTGCAAAAGATAGGAGTTATTGCCATGTTCATGATATCTGTCAGATTCCCATATGCCTTGACCTCTCAAGCAGCGCGGCCTGAAATGGGCTTTAGTGCACTTGACGCATTTGAGGACCTCAGTGAAACACAGATTCATCTCGTAGTCATCAGACACAGTCTGCTGAAGTTACTGTACATGTGGTCAATTCGAGCTACCGTGTAGCCAAAACAGTGAAGCTTAAAGCCCCAGCTTAAAAGCTACACATGCAGACTTAACTGATGGTTGCAGTCAAGTCTGCACATGCAGCTGTCTCCATGCAAAGGTCAGACATAAATTCTCTCTGACTTGACCGATGTACAACTCAATTTTACACAGAGAGACTCTCAAAGTTCTTTTTTTTTTCAAGAAATTATGCTTCATTCATTGAATATTTCAAAAGTCTCTCATTTTTTAAATGTTAATTTGGTTACTTACAAATAAAACGTCAAGTTGTAAAGGCAAAAAATTGGCCCCTCAGAAGTTTTGCCTCCAGGGTTTCCACATCCAGCACACCTAGAGCAGGATTAGCATTCTTTTGTGTTCATGTTTCCAGCACGTTTTTGCTAATAGCCAGTCAGGATACAGAGTTTTTATAAAAACTTTAAAAACACAAACTGCAGTATTTTTTTTTTTTAAAAAAGGTTCATGAGAACTAAACTGCTGCGTGCTGGAGCACCAAAATATGTTAAATGAGGTGTATGAGGCTCTCTCATGCCTCATGCAATGAAACCTTTATAACTGCATTTAATTTCCAGCATTAAAGTATTCACCTTTAAATTGAGCTTAAAATTTTAAATGAAACAGTAGACATACAATATTTTATTAATATTATATCGAATGGTAATTCTGCTTGAATATGTAGAGACAACAGTTTAAAAAAGACTACAGTCAAAGTCTTTGAAGTGTCATTAAATCGAAAGTACAAGAAGCATAAGAAAACCATAGCCTGTATAAAAAGATGTACGCTCACAACTTGGTTTCTTTATTTTTATTATTATTATTATTATTGTTATTATTATTTTCCCACCGCCATGTTGGGCTTTTTAGAGACAGAAGTGACCATACATAGGTAAGCACATAAAATGATGAGTCATCAGCTAATGCTAATAAAGTACAAAATTAGACCACACCCTTGGCTCCAGGCTTTAACAAAATCCAAACGTGTCAGTCATTAGAAATTAGTCAGTTACTGCTTTTGTTGGTTTGTTCGATGTTTTTCTGGACAGATGACCAGAAGACCAACGTTTTGTGCTAAACACTCATGTGGTTAATACAGAAAGGGCAGTTTCTGTCCCTTCTGAATTGACTTTATTTTCGGCCCCAGAGGACACGGCGTGGGAAAAACCTGAACTAGTAAGGCAGTCTGTTTGTTCACGTAAATGAGCAGCAATTAACTTGTTTGCCCCCATGACATTTATCAGTCCAGGGTAATAAAGCTGGTAAACAGTGAATGAAAACACTGAAATTTAAAGCTAAAAGTCAGATAAATAAATAAATACCATCAGCTATCTGTGGGATTTGAACATAAAGTCTCTGAAGTGCATTTTAACATGAGCGATGAGCCAGCTGATGCTGTTTTTGTAGCGCTGTGAAACCGCAAGGAGCTTACAATACTACTGTTTTGTAGAATTGGATAAGAATTTTCAATATCCTGATTTTCTCACCTAATGTCCTCAGGGAATATTTGTGTGTATGTGCTCACACACATACGCACAATCCAAAAATGGGGAAGCTTTATGTCCATAAACGTAGAAAGAACAATAGATTCTATATTGGATGTATTTTGACAAAGTGACTTGAGACTGCGTTTGTGTTAACAGATGGAAATCAGCTAAGGTTCAAAGACTCAAGAAATGCAGGGCCAGAGGAAAGCTTTATAGTAGCCGTTGGATATTTAAATAGTTTTGTGTAACTGTGTCGCATTTTAACAGCTGGTCCAGAGGCTGTAACTGACAAGAACTAACTTTTACCACTTTTCTGTCACACACAGCCCACCTATCTCCAGGCAAATCATAAAAGAGGCATCAGAGTTTTTTTTATAACCCCAGCCCAACCTCCAGGTGAAAACGTCCAGACATGGAAACACCTGTTCAGATTTTCAGCTTATCCAATATTTTGGTTCGTCATTTAATTTCTACAAAACCAAACTACTCTGCAGAGTGCTCACACCCTGGTGGGTTTGATAAAAGACCCTGGAGTAGGACGCTGGAATAGCTTTCAAAGAAGATTTTTTTTGTACTAAAAATCTTGCAGATGGATGACCAAATAGAAACAGTGTAGCATTTTTCAGTTCTGTGTTTCATGTTTCACGGTGACCTTTCAAAAAACAAGGAAAACAAATATTGAATTTAATTGGAACTGTTTTCCTTTTTTAAAATCTTTTTTTTAGCAATTTGGAAATGATCTCAAAGTGAGATTTAATAAAAAGGCCAAAGCTGGTGAGACAATCTGAATTTCAAATGTAAATATGATTAATAATGACTTGAGAAAAAAGTCTTTTTTCCCTCACGCTCATAAGTCTACAAATGAAGACACAAATTTAGTCTGGAGTTGGTTGCGACTGTGCCATCCTGCTATTTGTGTTCCTTAATGACTTTCTAATTCCTTATCAGTGGGTAGCTAGCCTCCACAGCAGGCAGACAGCGAGCAATGGCAGGGTGCCATCCAGGAACAGGTGCTCTTCCATGTTGTGCTTATGGTGTCCGTAGGCCTCAATTACATCCTTCAGGTTGCTTTTGAATTGAGTGAATCCCAGTGGGTTCAGCGCCTTGCTCTGAGCTTAACTTTTTCTCCTTACACATTTCAAAGCTTGACATTGACTTCAGTTACCACTTTGTTGCCCTGCTGGAAACTTGGCTATAGGGTTTGTTTTAATTTGGCGGAAAAGTTATTTTCCATTGCAGAAACAAAAGAGGTGCCATTAACTCAACTGAACTCTGATGGAGGTACCTGACAGCTTTATATTTATTTATGTTGGTTTTTTATGACCGCCATCACATTTGAGCTTCATTCTACTGGAAATCTTTATAAGCATGGTTGCTTTGAAAAGGTACAATTACTTTGTTTCAGCTTTGCTTAAACATGGTCATTTCAACCAATTACAGTTACAGGTATAAACACCAGCCAGTGTTTGTAGACTTGTGCTGTGAAAAGGTGTAAACACAGAATTTTAAACAGGTGGCAACATATTCTCATCCCAGAACGTCCAATGAGACAAAAGTACAAGGTGTCAGACCGTGATTCGTGTCACGTTTGCACCTTTGACTCCTGAGCCTTTTTTGAGTGTGGTAGGTACTTTCCCTTTCACTTGCTGGTTAGATTTAGCCATTGAGAACTATTTGAAAAGGTTACCAAAAACTACTAGTTTAGGTTGAGAAAAAAATGGTAGTTTGTGTTAAAGCACACGGCTTCCCAAGATTAAACACACATCAGAAAATGGTGTGAGGACTGAGTTGGGAGTGACAGACCGACCTCATTACTCATTTTTTTCTCTTTTATTTTATTCTTTTTAGCGTTTTCAAACTTCATTAGAAAAAGCAGTCATACAGTAGGACTCCTTATAACTGCATATCTATATTTGAGACTATTTTTTCTACTGAAATGTGTTTGATGTTCTTTCAATAAGAACAGTTCATTTACAAAACGTTTACATCGGGGGTGCCAAATATAAGGCCTGGGGTCCAGAATCAGCCCTGCAAAGACTCCAGTCTGGCCCACTGGACAGCTTTAAAAGAATGTGGTGAGGTGCACAGATTTACATTGTGGGTTTTCTGTGGCGCACATGCTGCAGTGAAGCTTGAATCAAACACTGCGCCCTCCTGCCCTCTGGGAGGCGCTATAGGAGCCTTCGGACTAAGACCACCAGGTACTGGAACAGCTTCTTCCCTACAGCTGTCAGACTCCTGAACTCTGCCTCCTGACACATCACCCACTCATGGACTGAACATACACAACCACCCATAACTGAACACACACACAATGGACAAAGACAAACAAATGGCCGACCGTACCCTCATACACACAATAATAACATGGACTGAACCACCACTTACAACCACTGGCACTTTATATAACTACTGTAAAATGTATCCATATATCTCACTGATCTCGACTGCACTACTGTAAATGCTGTATTCATACTGTACAATACAATAATTATAGTTTTAGAACTGTTTATTAATACTTGCAATTGTATATCTATAATCTGCTGTAGCTTTTCATATTTATACCAAACCTGTTCATAACTTGTACATTCACTTCAGTTATAGCCTGTACACACTACGTATCGGTCCAATACTGACCTAAATTACTGGATCGGATATCGGAGAGAAATAAAAAATGTGATCCGATCCATTAACTTTCACAAAAGCACCTCACAAAACTTGCGACATGGCGTAACTCAGCTCTTGGCACGTCGGAGCAGTATGCGTCACATGATAGAGCGGCTGTCGGCGGTCTGGTTGAGCATTTGGAGCCTCGCTACCAAACCAGCATTTCATCTCCGAGAAAGTTATTTAAATTAATCTCTGAATGTTTGTAAAGCATTCCCACGTTAAGCTTAACAACCGATATATGGAGCGACTGCCTCTCATTCTCTCCCTCTCCTGTTGCTACTTCAATCATGAAACTGATCAATGATCGGCTGATCAGCTTTTCTGTCGCGAGTCCGTCTCCCTTCTTTGTTTTTGGCCCACTTTGCACCAGAAAGAGGAAACCAGCGGCTGAACAACAGCAGCACGTTTAAGCTTGATAAGCTGCTGTTAGAATATATTTAATATTACTTTCTACACCAGGATCCTTTTCTACGTAGCTGACGGCTGGTAACTGTGCAGGGGCGGATCTAGCAAAGTGTAGCCAGGGGGGCCGATAGGGCATTAACAGGGAAAAGGGGGCACAAAGACATACTTTTCTTTCTTATTCTCATTTAAAATGTCTAGCTTTTAATAAATATTTATATGAATCTTACACCCAAAGTTTTAATCTGATGTAAAATGTATAGAAGTCCATTACTGTATATAGTAACTGTTAAGTCTAATGTATAGTGAGCTATAGTACTTTTTCCTTTGGAACCATCTGTGCAGTCTGCAATTCTGTTGAAGAAAGATGTTGAATCTATTTAATTATTGTAGAAAAATAATTGATTTCTGTGCATTTTTATTCAGTTATTTTTTTAATTATTATTATTATTTTTACACATGCATTAAATTAAAGTTGATTACGTTGATTAAGCATCACGATGCGGAGGGTGGGGGTGTTTCCCTATTTTTTTTTGCTGGGAGTTTGCAACCCTGTTAGTTAGGTTGTTTAATATTTCTGCTAAGTACTCTTTAAAATTGCAGAATAGGGAGGATGGAGCAGGTTTAAGTTTGTTAGCTCAGTATTGCTGAACTATGAAATATTTTGGGTGCAGTGTATTTTTTGCATACAGGTATAACAGAATAGCCTTAGTGTTTTTTTGTTTTTTTTTACTTGAGTATGAACTTATACAAAATGCAGAAAGATATTTAAAAAAAACTGTTTTATTGATTAAAAGATACACTATATCGGATTCATATCGGTATCGGCAGATATCCAAATTTATGATATCAGTATCGGTATCGGACATAAAAAAGTGGTATCGTGCCATCTCTGCTATATAGTACATTCATAACATACCTTCATACCGTGTACATTGTATCATATCTATAATAGATCTATATTCTGTAATATATCTCTATTATTGCTAAAGCACTTTCTGGATGGATGCAAACTGCATTTTGTTGCCTTGTACTTGTGACGTGTACAATGACAATAAAGTTGAAATCAATTCTAATTTTATTCTATTCTATTGTGTTTAGTGCCAGGGTTCCTCTTTGATACTGGTACAGTAATTGCTGAAATCATTTACATGATATTAAATAATATTAATTAAAGTTATTGGCACGTGTCGATCAAAACTAAGCCACCTTTTAAACCAAGATATTTACATTAAGTCTTACGCTGCACTCATTTACATGTGGCTGAAAAGTGTTTAGAGGAGCATATGAAAGTTGTTTATTGTCAACAGTAATAAGTAGACTTCAGAAAGAGGTCTGAATGGAGCTTTGTATCAGACATTTTGACTAACATTTTGACTTCACCTGTTTTCAAGAATTTTGCTTGACGCAAGTTCACAGGCTGTGACTAATTTAAAAGATCGTTATTGTCCAGATTTATACGTCAGACTGTTCTGCAAAGCAGACACTGAGCATTTTCTTTGCTTTTTAGGACAGTTTTCCAATTCCACAATTTCCAGATGACTGTCAGAATAATTTAGATACATCCTGATATTAGTCTATTATTAACACTCTTGTCTTCATTTGTGGAGCATAAGCAGGTCACACTTTACAAACAGACAATATTTTGACTGTCAGAATCACTAAGCTGATATCTACTCTCATTAATGCAGAAATTACAATCCATAAACACAAACAGCCAAATGCTTTTATTTCTCTTTCACTGTTTTTATGCTTTAATCTAGCCAAGTTTCCTATTTTGTCCTATAATTTCCTTACTTGGGGACATTTAGAGGACAGACATTAATTTTTCTTATAAAAAAGACTCGGACTCATATAAATTAGAGGCACGCTGTGACCAGAACCTGGAAAGCAAAGATTAGCATCAATTTAGAATATATGTTACTGATATCGGTGTGTTTTATGGGCTCATTTTCTTCTTGTAAAGCATATTGAGACTTTGGGGAGTTCACATTTAAATAAAGTATTAATTACTTCATTAATTTACTTTCTTTGGTGCTGAAAATGTGGCTTTGGTCCAAACTTTAATGGGCTTCCGAAAGACATTACATTTACACTTTGTGTAGTTTTTGAATCCCTGCTATCATAAAGTCTTCTGAAGGTAACTGTTCAAATGCTGCAATGTAGAACAAAACAAAAAAACTACATTGTTTATAACTAGAAAGTTTTCCATGTGTAAAAAAAATTTGCTTATTTAAGTTTGTTTCCTGAGGCGTCAGGCATTCACTTCCCCTCGCACAGTATATGTGCACAAATTCAATAGGTGCAGGTGTGGAATTAAGCAGCAACCAGGTGTGCGAGAGTTTGTGGATATGTATGTTTTTACAGGTAACTGCTGCTAAAGTGGATGTGACAGTTCCTGGTGGTGGGGGTGGGGTGTGACAAGGAGGGATTGACCCTCTTATCAGTGATCACTTTCAAAGAAATAATATGCACACAACCCCACCTCTTGACTGACAGCTTCAGTTAACTGAGCAAACACAAATATAAAGTCATTTTTCTGCCACTTTGTAACTCACCATAACTCAGTTAACCGAAGCTGTCAGTCAGGAAGGTTGCGTGTGTGGCGTTGCTGTTAAAGTGACCATCAAAAGGCCAGTTCCTCCCTTGGTTTCCGCCCCGTAACTGTCAAAAGTCAGTCAGTCAATTAGCACAAGCAGCACTTCAGTTTCTAAAGCAGAAGCTCTTGGATGCTTGTGGGGCTGATTTATGTGCTTACATGCTTTTTTCTTCTACATGCAGTGATGCATGTGTGTATAGCACTATAGTTTCAGTACAATGTAAGCTTAACACACACAGAAATCAGGCAATTAAAGGAGATGGAGTATTTTATTTTTATGTATTTATTTTGCAAGCAGAAAGCGATTCAACCGGTGGCAATTAAGTGGTCTGCCTGTAAGAGAAACAGCACTAAGTTAGTGGTCAGGCTTGTAACACCCCCCTCTGTAGAATCATCTGTGACTAGCATGCACAAGTACAACAGATATCATAAAGATTTAGCAAATAACTCATGGAGTTTGATTTGTCTTGTACACAAAGTAAAGACTAAAATGTGTGTAACAGATTAAAAATCTTCAGTATTGGTATCAACTGTGTTATCTTCCCCAGAAATGTCAGTTTCCAGATATTAAAAGTAATTTATAGCCCCAAAAAGTAATTAACAACAAACTCAAGCCAAGATTTCTTTTTTCGTTTTTTAAAGAGAGCAAAAAAGAAAAAGAATCCGATGCCTTTTCCGAAGTATTACACTGGATCCTGTCAGGGAAAAACTGACACAGGCACATTTCCCCGTGAATGGCACTTCTCTTCCACCACACTGGTCAGATCACTCAGAGCAACATAACAGTACACATCTACCAGGCCTCCTCTGATCTCTCCCAGGAAGGAGACAACACTTTCATATCAATACCCTGTCATCTCACAATGTGGCATCTTCCCCTTTGAAGGCACAGTAGCGTTGTTGCTGTTGCTCAGATGTGAAACTCTTTCTTAGCTTTTATCATCCTGTTTTTTGGGCAAGGAGGAGAGTAGTGGGAGATGAAGGAAACAATTTCTTTTTAACTTGGACCCACCAAAGTGGAAAGAAACAGCGTGTTGACAGGTGTGTGAAAGGAGTGCTGCTGGGTCAACTGGGGAACTTCAGAGACCAGTTTAGAAGGCTTAACAAAAGTCTCTCGAAAGAGTGGGCTAGGCTTTCTGGCAGAAGAGCAACTACCAACACTCATGTACCAATCAGAAGTTAGCACTGAAGGCTAGTTTCTAAGAATAGCTGATTTATTTATTTATTTTTTTTACCAAAGATTACTATTTGAGAAAAAAACCATGCTGGTGCCAGAAGAGACAGAAGCCGGAGAGATTTACTCCTTGTCCTGAATTACCAGCCAGCTGTAAACTACAAGTCCCATTCCACAGCAGGAGGATCACTCCTCCCATTAGCCTTGGCAAAGAGCCGACCACAAATGTGAGAGCCGTGGTCGTCGGGAGGCCCGGTTAGGACGAGACCCTCTGTCACTCACTGCGACACTTGTCATAAAATCATTGTATTGCCATCAATCCGGGGACCTAACCACCACCACAGCAGATGGAGGCCCAGCAGGAAGACAGGGGGCCGTGCCCTGAGCCTCAGCCCCACACAGAGTGCACACGGCAGGAGTAAGCAGGGCCACAACTACAGGGGAGCCCCAGACCTTAAACTGGACCTCCTGTGGATACACCTCTGGATTGAGTCCTAATGTTGTCCTTGATTAATTACAAGCAAATGCAAGTGAGGGAAAAACAGGCTTGCTTTTAACTTCAGTCAGATCAGACACCTATTTAAAAATATATCAGATCATCAGTGATTAGTCTGGATCACAATTGTAGATATCAGGAAATACATCAAGGTCTAAACAGTGGCCACACAGAGCACGAACACGAAAACAGTGATAAACGCGGTGTGCAAAGAATAAACATGCCTTGCCTCCCCTGAATAAGGATATGTAATGATATTCATAAAGAGACCACCTACTGAGAGTGCAGAAAAAACTGTTCCTTAGCAACAACATACACACTCTTACAAGCCATATCTTGGGAAATTTTGACCGGATTGGGATGCAAACAACAGAAAACCTTTAACTAGGCCATGTTATGAGACAGCTCCCTATGGCTGAGTATCTCAGTGTCTCGCCTGGCACAAATCTTCCCCCAAAATGATACATATTGCATATCAACAAAATACAGTAAAGAGGAAAAGAGCCAGCTTGTGGTATTTTTGCAAAATCAAAATCTCAGCCCGGTTTTAGTCCCGTTCAAATTTTTACTTGAGTGATTACAAATCATACAATTAACGTTCCAACATCCATTATGACTAAATGTCAAAAAGAACAAAAGTACCTTTTTGAGCTAGCTTTAAAAGAAAAGAAAAAAAGCACATGATAATTTTACAAGTTCTCACACAACGGATACTTTGTGCTCACAAATGGCCACAAAGTGGTCAGCCTCACCTTTTAAGCTCTGTTCTCCCTCAATCACTCGGAATCAGTTTCATATCATAAGCTGAACGACGCAAATGTCGCATTTGGTGTAGAGTGAGGAAATCTATTCAAAGCCAGTGAAAGTATGAAACTCCTAAGCCTATGAGGAATTGAAATTGAAAGCTTATTTTTGTTTTGTTTTTTCCCCCTTTTTTCTTTTTCTTTTTTTGGCAGTACTAAAATCTTAAGCATAGTTCCTATTAGCCTCTTTATCCAAATAGATTACAGCCCAATAATAAGTGATGTTTGTTTGTCCCTGTCATTAATTGCAGTTAATCAAAGACAGCAGATGACTTAAAAGCACCACTTAGCAAAGAGCTGGAAGAGGTCAACAGACAAAACACTTTCCTCTGGGAGCAGGGCTTCCAGGAAAAAAGAAAGAAACGATAAATTATTTTTAAATGCACAACATAATAGATCATCACCCCCAATGTATTAATTAGCACCTCACTACTATTATCTGGTCTCCAAATCGACACACTAAAGTGAAAAATGCAAGCATTCGGATTCTTTAATTTCCTTCCTCAAAGTGCAGAATATTCGCAGAGATAACTGAATCCAAAGCTGCTCCCATAACTCTAATCTGCAGCATTTTTTTTCTTTATCAGCCACTGACTGGCGTCTGAAAAGTTGATCTGTTCACACATTGCTTCACTGCAGTTGAGCAGAAAGGCTTCATTGCCCTCTTGTGGTAAAGAGATGAAATTCATCAAAGTGTGTAAGTGTAGCATGGAAGACATGAACTGGAGGAAACTAGGGAGAGGTTTCTGTTCATTCGTGTTCTTCTGTACCTGGGGGCTGTAAGGCTGACGGCGGGTTTCGCAAATGCAGAAGGTCCAGTGACGTTGGACAGCTGGTCCACGGGCAGACTCTGAGAGACAAGGAACAGACTTATTCACAACATATTAATATTTCTTGACAGTCTCAGAAAACTGATAACAGTCTGATGTCTTTATGTTAGGGGTAAGGTAGGGGTGTCAAACATAGGGCCAGGGGGCCAGTATCAGCCGGGCAAAGACTCCAATCAGGCCCAGTATTTTGTAGCAGTATTTTCATAACCTTTACAGCTTTTCCTATTGATAGAGATCCTCACCCCCTGCCATCCATGCCACACCAAAGTACAAGAATATTTTCTCTGAATTAATTAAAACTTCATAGTCTCAATTTGTAATTACAGGATACTAACTTACTAAGCAGTGATATACCAGAACCTTTAAATTTTTATTATATAGTTTCACCAGTCAGCCCAACTTGCTTAAGGCAGTTTGACACTCCTGGGTTAAGGTAGTGTACAAGACTAATACAGACTCTAGGAAGTGACATAGCCTAGTATCTAATCCACCTTAAAACCAAAAAATGTTTGACTTTTTTACCACTTAAGAAAGCAAAACAAAAAAAGAAAACCAATCTAACATCTAAGACATGCAATTTGGATGGATGATTGAGCAAACCTTGTCATCTTTGATTTTTTTGGATGGTGTCTCAGATCTATGGAGTAGTTCTCTCTTTTTCGTGCCCTGTTTGTCAGCGCTGACAGGTGAGACGTGACAAGGCGGCAGTGTTTCAGAGGGTTGGGGAGCTCTCTGCTGTGGCTCATAAATGAGGTCTTCCCTCCTTAGGCATGCGACTGATAAGGACATCCCTTCATCATATATGTCAGAGCTCCTGGCCAGGCTGTTGACTTCAACAAAATAAAAACACATTTTATAATTTCAGGAATTACTTTTTTCTAATTAAAAAAAGAAAAGAAAAACTTACTGATATTAGTGAAGGTTTCGAAGCTGCATTCTAGATTTATTTTACATCTTTCAGAGTCTTTCACATTTAAGACAAGTCCAATGAGCCACATTGTGCTCTGTCCATCTCTAAACCAGACAGAAAAACAGGCACGAGTTAACAAAGACAACGCTACTCATAAACACAGTTTAAACGTAACCAGAACATCGCTTGTGTTTACTTTTTATTCGCTTTTCTGTGCCCAGGAAAGGCGTGTGGGTGAACATGGGCCAAGGAGACCAGCTCATTTCGCTCCAAAGTTGACACCAGTAATCTGATTTTCGACTCCACGAGGCCAACCCTGCCAGAGCGAACAACACAGAGTTTTCAGAAAGAGGACAGCGCTACAGCAGTCGGGAATGAAATATTAAAACTGTTTTCAGCCTTTAAGAGAAGTGCTGGAACACATAAGAAGGATTCATACCCAAAGTCATGAGATGTTCCAGTTTTGCTTTGCGCGATGTACTCACCATTCGAGACACTTCTCTTCTGTAGTATAAGATGCTTCCAACACAGCGTAGTGCCTTGAAACATGAGACAGAACAATGGCGATAGGCTCCACACATGCTGGAATCTTACATTAATCATGCTTCCTGTTTTTGAAGCTGATTGACTGTCTAATCAATATTTAAAGCAAGTCAGGCAGCCTAACAGGACAGTGGGTAACAACGCTGTACACATAACAGAGAGAATACTGACGTACTGATGATTTCCCCTTTACTGCACTCGGTGTAGCCCTCACAACAAACAGGCAACAGCTGATGATTACACCATTAACCTTTTATTTGCCATTTTATTAAGTAACCCAGAAAATCAGAACACACTGTGATTTTATTCAGACAGGACAAGATTGGAGATTAGATGAAACTTTATTAATGTGGGTTCCTCCGGGAAATTCAGTGCAATATAAGTGCAGCAGGAATGATAGAAGCTACAGATTCCACAAGAGTTTAGAGAAAGCATTAAAGAATCAGCGAATATCAGGAGCTCAAAAATGACTCAAACCATCCAACAGCTCATATAGCGATGAATAAATGAGAAACTACTTCAAATACCCCAACAGGTTTCAGTTTATATTTGAATCATGGACAGAAAACAGCAAAATCTGTTCAACAAACCCACCACTCCACCATTATGCAAATGCATGTCTGAAGCAGCATACCAAGAGTTTAGAAAGCAAACAAATAATTTAAAATCCTCACAAAAACTGACAGACGATCCGCTTCCTATAAAATGACTCAAACAGACTTCACTGAACGCTTTTCAATTAATAACAGCAAACAGCCAAACTTGTCCAACCACAGTTCAGGAAAGTCAGGTACAAACGTAAGTTTGTCACAGTTTCAGCAAAAGCGGATCCACTTTTTAAATTTAACCAATCAGGTTTCCTGTATATTAATTGAATAACAGCAGTGCATTTTCTGTACAATCATCGTACAGTCGGCATCCCAGACATTTTCCTAAAACAATAACATAAGACAGCCTGGCTTAATCACCCACTTTAAATTTACACAGCACACAGAGTAAGATTACAAAGTGTGCACAAAACATTCTTATTTTGCCTTTTATATACAGCAAAGATATCAAAATTTAAATAGCTGTTAATTTAATTTAATTTATTATTATTACAATTTAAAAAGTCAAACATCATCAAATACAACACTCTTTTCTTTGTCAAAGTACAAATGAACAATCAGAAGACACAAGTACAAAAGAGCAACACAGTGTGTAGTAAAATATTAAGAAATGAGGGAAGACAGTTGTGTTCTGTGTGTGGCAATGTCGATTTTCATCTTTACATGTCTTAATACATACTGGTACTTCTGGAAAAAGTCTGTTTGTTCAAAGAGTTCAGACCACTTTGCTTTTTTCTGCTCTATTTCCTGGCAGATGGCGTGACCTTTGGACGAGGAAGGAAATAAAACTGGTTAGAGTCCAGGTATAATTAAACCCCCTCGCTTTGCTTACAGAAGAACATCCCTGATGTTGTGAGTGAAACAGTCTGAACAGTCCAGCTCAACTCAGTGAACAGTTTCACCTGAACAACTGACTTCACATTGGAGCAAACAGAGAGGTTCAAAGACCGTTAAATTACGCTTGTATTTATGGTGGTTATAATCTCCTACCTCGATGAATCTCCTCATTCAAGATGGCGAGCGTGGACCGAGAAACGTTGACTGAGGTGTTCTGCTGCGGGTACGCTGGGGTGATGATGGGCATCAGGTGACAGCGGTCACTTTGATTGACCTGGAAACGCAGAAGCACGTTTTACTTGTGCTTTTTGAAAATGTTCATTTACTAAACATCTGGCAGTGGTGACTCCACCAGATGTGTTTTTTTAGCTGGGCATACCTTGGGATCCCAAAAAGGAAGGTTGTAGTTGCATTTTTCTACTTCTATCAAGCGGATTGGGATCGGCCACACCCTGAGACAAAACATATGAGAGTTTCACAGCTGATCTTTGTTTGCATTGGGTGTTGACACTTCATTTTAAAAATAAAAGTTTTTTTCATCAAGGAAATGGGGAAAAAGTGAGACAACTCACCACATGGAGAAGATCTTGAAGAATTTTATCACCAGGGTAGAAGTGGTAGCATTTGGGTACACCTGACAAATCCTGGCTACCATTATGGCCCACGATACACCGCCCAAGAAACCCAGCTTGTTGGAGTAAATGTTACGCTCTGAAGGGAAACAACAGAAAACATTAGACTTCAGCATCTATATTATTATCTCAAAGCACCCTTTAGGTATTTGATAAGACTTTTATAGTTTGCATTGCTGCTGCTTCCTAATTCTCCTGCTAATTCCTAATACTCAAATTGGTACTTGGACAGGTACTAGTCACTGTGCCACCAAACAATAAATCATCACTTATTTTTTGGCCTGTGGACAGAAGACTATGTCAAAATACTAACAGATGTGTCAGGAGGTAAACTACTCAAGGTCTACATTTTTAATTTCAGAATGTAAGGCTCGTGCTTGAATGAAATGCCAACATGGCTTAACAATATGAATATAAATGTGTAATTATCCTACAAGTTGAAAGTTCGACTCACGTTTGGCCCATAGTTTGATGGCTCTCAAAGCAACCCTGAAGTTGAGAACATTGGGTACCAGCCTGAGAATCTGTTCTGTAACTCTGTAGCCTACAGACAAGAAATAAAAGCAGAATTTTGTTTTATTTATTTATTTTTTAAGGGGGGAGGCCAAGAAGATCTGTCAGGTGCTAATTAGCAATTTAATTACCAAATTTTAATCAGACACTTACCGTTGAAGCTTCTGACACAGCGTATATCTATGTCCTTCACTATGCTGTTATTGAGAAGGTCAAGGTTATCAGGAACGCTCCTCCGAGACAGCAGAGCGAAGACTAAGTCAATCTTTTAAAAAAGACAAACACAAAGACAATGATTAAGACAGATACAAAAACACTGTCCCTGAATCATCCTGCATTTTTTTTTTTTAAATTTGCTCTCTAAACAAATTACCTGTATCCCTTCCCAGGACAGTGTGATGACCGGGACGTAAGCCTCTTCGATGGCCTGAGGACAATGATACCGTCAGCTTGCAGAGCAAAATGTCATTCAACTTTTGTACAATAACTCAGTAATGTGAATGACCTGTATGTCTTTGACCTCCTTCTGAGCTTTCAGCTTTGCAAAGAAGGACGTGAAGAAGGCTTTTCTCTCAAGGAATCCAGGTCCGACACACAGAGCATCAATATCAGCACCTGTCAAAACGGCACTATTTCAGATAAAAGCAAAGCCAAGGAAAGAGCTAACTACTGTCCTGCCCTGGGCTATCATTTTCACCATGTTCTTTCAGAAAGTTAGCGCTGAAAGATGCCGTACAGTCACAAAGACATGCAAGATTTAATTGCACAACAACATTAGATAATGTCTGGGTAATTACCCTTTGAGTGAACTCCCAGATGATACGAGCCAAATGGGAAGATCTTGCCTCCAACTTTTTCTGTAACCACTTCAGGTACGTTCTAAAAATCAAATGACATTACCCATCAAAATAAACCCTGTGCAACTCTCTTTGTTTTTCAGATTTGGAGATTCTCTTTTAAAAAAAAAAATGCTAGATAAATTCTTACCATTTCTATGCATATTTCTTTGAGCCAATCCCTAAAGAGGGACTCCAGTCTTCTGAAAACCCTTTCTCTGCAGATGAAACAGAGCATTTTGAAATTTCTCTGAAGTGAGAGGTGCTATGCAGTCAACCGCTTGCACTGACTCTTTCTCAAGGTGATGCAACATTAAACAGGGCTGGAAAAAAATATGTACAACACCTGTGCTCAAATTCTAAGTTGTTTTCATATACATTGTAGGATTTCATAGTGTCTAACAGTTTTCTGGTCTGGATCAAGTTTTCCTCTTCAGGTAGATCCTCGCTGATAGGACCAGTGAGTCCATAGGTCTTCGGCATGTTTGACCATGTGGGAGTTTGGCTCCTGTTTGGATTAAAAGGAAAGTGTACATGCTAGTGTACTAATGGGAAACCTTAAAAATAAATAACATTATGAGAAAACTAAAAATATGTATAAAATATACTATTTTGTTACGAAATTTTAAATATGATTCCTATTAATCCCATAACAAATTCGTAACCATAACAAAGACCGGATAGCAATGATATTTATGTGTTTTAACTAGCTAAATTGCTGAAAAAGCAGGAAAAAAATGGGATGCAAGTACTTACTGAAACATTGTTGCACTTGTTTCTTTAGTTGAGTCAAGTATATCTTGCTTGCTTGCTTTCTCAAATCAAAACAGCGCTAATAACGACACGCTCCTCCAACATTCCATGTTCAGCAATGAAGGTGAGCAGCAGAAGAACAGTGACACGTGACGTGAGCCCCAGGTATGTATGCTTTTAAAGCTGCATTAAAGTCCACATGCAACACTACAAGTATCAAGGTTAATTTATACAAAAAACACTGTAATAGATAAACAGTAATAATTTAACTCTGTCTGTGAAACTGGAATTGAGAAATAAGTGTTCAAACCTAAAGTTTTTTGAACATGTTTAGCGCCCTCTTGTGTCAGTACAGAAAGTGACCTCACCGGGTTGGTTGCTGATTATGGAATGACATTATGTTAGCGAACTAATAACAGAACCAGTTACTGAGTGGAAAACAAGGCTGTTAAAAATAAAAACAGCCTAAGAGAGTCACTTTTTATTACCCCTGGCTGCAACAATATGTATATATATATATATACATATATATATATATATATGTTTTTTTTGTTAAAAAAAAAAAATAATAAAGGCTAGACTGTCACTTTATCGCTTAGGCAGTAAGTCGTTTTTTATTATTTGGCTAGCTGCACTGAAACGGGAAGATCCACTTGTTAGCAATGATGGTTGGGTGTCCAGGTCAGCTGTGCCGAGCTGTGCAATTAGAATTAATATGTGTAGATCATGTCCACTTTAAATTTATATCGGCGCAGTCAGAGTAACTGGGTATTAGTTTTGTCTCAATATAAAATATTTTAATTCGATATTTAAACATAACAAAAATATTTGTCCATTACCTGTGGTATTACATTAAAATATTACTTTATTTCAAACGAAGCTCATTGTTTTGAATATCATTAAGTGTTTAACTATGTTTAATAAAGCTGATACAATTATCACTTATGCAATAAGTCTCTTTTGTTTACAATAATTAAATAATTGTTTGTTATTGTGCTTCATTATTATAAGGTTGCTCTAAAAAGCCCCAAAAGCCTCCAGGTAGTACAAAACACCACAGTGAGAGCTCTGACAGGGACAAGAAAGACATATTTCTCCTATATTGACTTCTCTCCATTTGTTCCCTGTTAAATCCAAAATTAAATTTAAAATTCCTTCTCTTTACCTACAAAATCCTAATTAGACCCCATCATGTATTAAAGAGAATATCTGAAAGGGATTTCTGCTATCAGGCTCCACTCATATGAAACCAGCTTCCAGTCTGGATTCAGGAGACAAACACACTCTCTGGTTTTAGTATTAGACTCAAAACTTTACCCCATACTCTTGCTCTATTTTTTTTCTTTTCTCTTTCCACTCACCCCCAGCCGGTCATGACAGATGGCTCTCCCTCCGTGGGCCGAGTTTTGCCGGAGCTTTTTCCTTCCCACTGTTAAAGATTCAAGTCTTTATTGTCATTATTCAAGCGTAACGAAATTACACCTATACTCCCTCACGTGGTGCAAAAATATTTACATAACCAATTAATATACTAAAATGTGTATTTGTGTGTCTGTGAAAATATATGGGCTTATACATGCATATACCTACATTATGTATACATTATACACAAACATATGTAGTTCTGGAGGATGTAAACAGTAAGATTGCAGATGAGATTACTGCAGATTAGGAATGAACATCAGCTTTTCACAGACCATATGTAATGTGTATATATATGATCCTTGTGAAATTGAGCATTTCACTTTGATGTTATTTACAGATAATGACATGTACATAAGTAGATTTTATATTTGTATATATATACATTTGTGATTTGTATAGAACTCCCTGAATACTGGAAGTTAAGAAGAGGCAAAGTGCTGTTGTTGTTTTCTTTACCTCACATCATAAAGCACCTTGAGGCTATCTAAATAAACCTGAACTGAACTCAGTTGATGCCATTTCTTCTGATTTCAACTGATTGCTAACATTGCTAAATTAAAAATGATGATTTTAATGCTTATAGTTTGCTTCTGCTGCCCACACGTGGCAAGAAAAAACACTTTTTTCAGGTTGAAATGAGGTCAGACAAGTTTAATCCTCCAATCAGTTCATTAACTGATATCTCTCCACTTAAGGTGTTCCATCTGCCAGACAAAGTTACAAATTACGTGACAAAGGAGTTATTTTGAACAACTGTGGGCCACAACCAGACAACCAAATGGTTTAATCTGGCCCACTGGATGGTTTTGCAGGTGTGAAAATTGCAGTGAAGTCATTAACAATTAACTGCTAGATTTGCAGTGAATTGATGCCAGTATTACTACTCTGGAGTGAGAATGTATACGGAGTATTTTTGGTTCTCATTAACTTGTTCAAAACATAGTAAATAATGAAATGCAACCCTTTTTACAGATATCTCAGGCTAACATGTAGGAACTGCTTAATAAAAAGAAGAAAAGCTTCAGGTGTGAAGAATGAGGAAGACGAGGGTGTAGCACGACCTAGAGGGTAAAGCTGGGGAAATGTGATGGGTCCCACAGACGGAAGCTGGAGGCCAAACTCAAGCAGACCCACATGAAGAATGTTTGGAATAGAAAATCACTGACTTTAAGGTGACAGACAGACAACCACTTGGCAGCCTGGAGAGAGTAAATGAGTTGAAGAGTTTCTTCGGCAGCTTTACTCCGTAGCCCTTTACTGGATCTTCCACCCTTTTTCCACCCAACTCACACACCCCACCCACTGCCATGCAGCCCTGATAGACTGCGAATTCTGGCCTGGGTTAGGAGTTAGGAAGCTCTGATGGCATCATTCCAAGTTCTGAGGACCTGTGCTAAACACTTGTCTGGCTTCTGAATGCAATTAATACCAGAGAGATGGTGATGGGAAGACAGCATCAGAGGACAACTACTGTACATGACCCATGTCTATCCTGGGACAGGATGTTGATGTGATAGAGAAGTACTAGTAGCTGGTTGTCCACAACAACAGCAGGCTGAACTGGAAGACCGACATAGAGGCTATATACAAAATAGGTGATTAACAGGTTTTGTTTCCTAAGGAAGCTGAGATTTTTCAACATGTGCAGCAAAATGTTGAAGTTTTCCGATCAGTCTCTATCTTATAAAGATTTAATAAGCACTATTCAGACTTTTTGTAGCTTTTCCTTTAATAGAAAGAACCACATTTAACGTGTCAAATTTGGTAAAGGATGAGGCGAGGAGGATATGGTGACCATTAACCCCAGGTCTGCTTTGTAGAACAGGCCTTTCAGGTTTTAGATATTCTGGGTGCATAATGTTACTGCAATGCTACAGCCAAATAATGCTAGAGACCTTTAAATAAAGTAAGCCTACATTAAGGTTAAGTTTCCTTATTGCGCTGTTTCATAAGGAAAATAACAGCAAAGTTGGTAACTTTAATTACTGGTTTTTTTGGATACATCTAATTATATTTTGATTACATTTTTGCATGTCCACTGTAATAAGCAGACCAAATGCACAGAATTACTTTAAAACTTTAAAGAAACAACCTTTTCGCCACAGTGGAAATAAAATACATCCTGCAATTTGTTAGGCAAGGAAATTTCCAGGCAGTCTCAGTTCTCCAGAGAACCCTGAACGCAGCATACAGAGCTTTGACTTGAGGGTTGAGAAGGACGGTGAAACAAAAATGGACATCGATCGAAAATAGCCTGGTAAAATTGACATTTTATATTTTCACATAAAGACGCTGGTGCAGATTAGGGGTCGAGGTTGTATGTGGACCAAAAACGCAGAAGAATTTTTAAAAAACAGATTGTTCCTTCAGAGCAATGACTGCTAGTTCCGTTGCTAAGTTAGCCTCCGTAGCTTAGAAAGGTACGCTAGCTGTGTGGAACATTATAGGTAGAACACTGGCTATTAGCTGTGTAATCGATTTTAGCTAGCGGTTGCTAATTTGCCGTAAATCATGTGAAATCTTTTTATGAGCCGACTGTAATGCTTGCAGCCGTTAGTTCACTCCCCCTTTTTACGCTGCCCTCGATTTCTCGCTCAGCTGTTGTTGTTATTGCTTGTTGTTGATACACTGAAACGTTATTTCATCTTGGACAGACTTTCACTCGCGTTTTTGTTAACGATAAGGAAGCAGTCGAGCAACCAGTGTACAGCGAATGGCTACACAAATAAAGCTTGTAATTGTAGAAAATGTTTTATATTGTTGGTTGTGGCCATGGTTGTAGTTTCTGTGATGGCCTCGGGATGTCGCTGTTTAGGCTTACAATCAAAAACTAGCATTATGGTATATTACATCTGTATAAAATTCGTTGTTTATTGTGTTTCTGAGAAATAACTTTTCATTGGAACCACAGTGCTAATATGCGTTTACAGTGTTAGACTGCACCATGTGTGTTTTTGGCTCTATATACATAAAACCCCTGTTGCAGCCGGTTATACCTCCTTTCCTTTTTATGTTTTTGCCCAGTGTTAACATATTTTTGTTTTCCTAATTTCATGACAGGTGATCTGTGTCAGACTTCTGACGGGCACTTCATAGAAAAGAAAAGTGAAAGAGGCCAGAGTTCAGAGCCATGGAGGCTCGCTTTGGGAATATTGTGTTTAGCTCCAAGTTTGACTCAGGGAACCTGGCACGTGTGGAGAAGGTGGAGAAAGGCAACTCCAGCCCTTCTTCTGACACACCTTCTAGTGGAAGCTCCTCCTCTGGGTCAAGCCTCACCCCTGATTATGAGTTCAATGTGTGGACGCAGCCAGACTGTGCCGGCACAGAGCACGAGAACGGAAACAGGTAACCAAAATTAAATTTTTTGTGCCACACCAACTTTACCACATTAGATGACTTAAAGTATCCCGTATCATGTTGTGGTTTTTCAGATCATGGTTTTACTTCAGTGTGAAGGGGGCAGCACCTGGGAAGTTACTGAAGATCAATGTGATGAACATGAACAATCAGAGGAAGCTCTACAGCCAAGGCATGGCTCCTCTCGTACGCACTTTACCGGGCAAAACCCGCTGGGAAAGGATACGAGACAGACCAACATCTGAGGTAGATATTCGCTCTCTGAGCCTGTCAGAGAGAGGATGTGGGCAACAGGACTCTGTGAGGCAGAGTATTGCCTGTCAGGCTATTATTATCCATCTATAAATATCATTCTTCTTTTCTTCTGCTGCTTTTCAGATTGTAGATAACCAGTTCATCCTTTCATTCACTCACCGGCTATTGGAGGTGAGAGGGGCTACCACCTATTTCTCCTTCTGCTACCCATTCTCTTACACAGAGTGCCAGGAGATGCTGCAGCAGTTGGATCAGAGCTACCCCAGTGCTGCTCAGCTCAGTCCGAGCAGGTAAAGTGCACAAATGACACAACTACGTACACACAAATCTTGAATATTTTCTTTGTCAAAGTACCTTAAATGTGTACAGTTCTCTAACATTTTTTTCCTTAAACTCTTTCCTTCACTGCTCCCACTGCTAGTACTCCAGGCACTGTGTATTATCATAGGGAGTTGCTGTGCCACTCTCTAGATGGCAATAGGGTGGACCTTCTCACTGTGACCAACTGCAGCGGGATGCAGGATGAACGGGAAGCCCGTCTGCCTAAGCTGTTTCCTGACACCAACACTCCAAGACCACACCGCTTCCCTGGCAAAAGGGTATCATTTAATCAAACACAAAAACACAACAATAACTATTCTGTAAAGACCCCTATCATGAAAATTAGTTTTAGACCATTACGAGATTTTTTTTTTTAATACATTCCCGTGTGTAAAGTATGATCTGTGAAGCAAAGTCTTAATACACGTTCTTCAAAAACCTGGCAACTAGACCGCCTCCGAGCAGTTAGCCTCCCCCGTGAAGAAAAGAGTAAACTAGTACATTCGCACATAATCAACCCTTAGCTGCTTGTTTCTTCCTTGGTGAGTGTGATGCAGCGAGTTATAGCATGCTGCTAACGTAGATGCTAAATGTAATAACGTGGATGGTCAGCAGCAATTTTCCCACCTCAGAAAGGACTGTTTTACCACAAGTAAAGAAATGATCATATCAGTGTAAACTTAACTGGCTTTTTGTTAAGCTGCATCCACACTGGAAGTGAGTTGCTCATCGTGCATTACTTTCAAGCTGAAGACTGTTCACTTGCAGAAATTCCAGGTTTTGGCTGCCGAGGTAAACCCCTAATGTATTTACTACCAGTATGAATATCAATTATTGGTATTCATAAAGTCTGAATGTCCTTGACTTTCTGTGATCTCCAGTCGCCGCATGGCTGTGAATCACTTCCAGTGTTTTGTAGATTGGGACCTTTAATGATGATTTATAAGACTCTGAGCTTATTGTGACATTAATAACAGCTAAAACAGGAACGTTCACTCTTGGCATTTGTGTGTCTGTGTGTGTTCCCAGGTGTTTTTTCTCAGCAGTCGGGTGCACCCTGGGGAGACTCCCTCATCCTTTGTGTTCAACGGTTTCCTCAACTTCATCCTGAGACGAGACGACCCGCGTGCACACGCGCTGCGCAACATGTTTGTGTTCAAGCTCATCCCAATGCTGAACCCAGACGGGGTTGTCCGTGGACACTACAGGTAAGAGTTTCACATTCATATACATCCACATCCTTAAATGAGACATGAGAGCGTTTCCTCTCAATAATAATGTGAGTTGTGTGTGACTGTGCACCACAATTATAGTCTGGAAACGTGTTATAATGTATTGTTGTGCTACATTGTTCTGTCATTATTGTCACAAAGCAAGTCGGTTTGATGTTGAGCCTGTTAAAAGCCGACACAGCAGTTAACAGTTGCTAGTATAAGATGATTAGCTATGTGTTTCTGCATAGGAAGTCTTACAACTGTAGACCCATATGTGCTGCAAATACAATGGATATATCCTATTAAAAATAAGCATTCTGTGTGTGTTCAATATCTTTGTTTTTTGGCTTCCTAATTAAATTTTGATTTGAATAGAAAGTTTGTCTGAAGACCAGGCACCCAATGGGGATATGGCACCTGATGCTACAGTGCAAATGTGTCTGAATTTTTACAATGACCATTAGTTTTTGTATTACTATGTGCATATCTTCCTCTTACTTTGCCTTCACAACAGTCATTGTCAATATCAACTGAATGTCTCTGCTAACATGTGCATACATTTAAAACTTATATAAGAACTAATTTATGCATGCGTGTGGCCAATGAACCTCCTCGTTTTAGGAGAAACCAAGAAATCCAGCTGGAAAAATTAGGTTTCTTTAAGCCCTATGCAGTTATTACCCAGGGGAAAAAAAGCCCAGTGACTACGACCTACTCAGAACTTACATGCAAATTGTGCATGCGCATTTGCACTCAGTTAATGGAAAGCTGCCCACCTGCTATCTGCTGTAACACTGTGAAGATATGTAGGTTCCAATTTTCCTTACTGCTGTGTTGACACAGGGGGTGAGAGAATAAGAGACACTGGAGAGTTTATTTCAGATTCCCAGCAAATATTTAGACTACACCAATGAGAGAGCACCAAATCATGGTAGACCTAGTGGACACAGGAAGACAGAGAGCCAATCTGCCGTATAGGTAAAATGTCATTAAGTCATAATCTGGTTTTAGCCTGGTTCTTCTTTAATATTTTAACTTTTTTCAGTTTTGAGGTGTTTTATGTTTAAGTATTGTGTACAGACGATAAATGGCTTGTGTTAAATAAATAAAAAAGCAATATCTTTCAAGATGTGACAATTTAAAATACAGTGATGGAAACCCTGGCTCTACTCTGGTTATGGAAACTGCATTTGGTACAAATGATAACATTCTGGAAATCAAATTGGAAGGGAAAGTCGACTGCAGCTGAGTTTAGTTTAGGCTCATCACTACTACTAGTCATAAGGAGGTTAGAAGAGCCAGCAGAGGTGAGATGTGGTGACCTTTCTACCAGATGTCCCTGTGTTCAGAGAATGATGCACTGAGGTGTCAGTAAATGGTGGCGCTGCTTTCTTGGCATGTTAGGGTATGCTGCCTCTTCTTTTGATTCCCAGACCTGTGTTTCTCTGTACAATTTTACTTAATCTAAACATCACCATGCAATAAAGTATAAAACAGCTCACATATTAAATGTAGCAGAGGTGAAGTGTACAAAAGACTGTCTGCCGGGTTTAGGCTTGTCGATAATTAAAAGGTTCTTTACTTTCTCTTATTTTAAAGGACGGATTCCAGGGGTGTGAACCTGAATAGACAATACTTGAACCCCAGCCCCGAGTTACACCCGTCCATCTATGCAGCCAAAACACTGTTGCTCTACCACCACACACACAATCGCTTGCAGAAAACACAGCCAAGCACTCATTCTAACGGCCCCACCCATACAGAGCCCCCAGCTGCTAACACAAAACCTGCAAATCAGCATGAAGCACCTCCCCTCACTGCCCTCGAAGTCACCTTAAACCAACGGAATGCAGAGAAAGATGCAAATCCTGCGCAGCCAGAGGTCCCCATGATGATGGAAGAAAACGCCTGGGCTACCTCAGAGGCGGGGAAGGGAGATCAGAACAGCTCATCGAGCTCCGCAGAGACTGTAGTTCCAGGTGCTGTAGATTTAGCAGTACCACAGGTGGAGGAACAGGAGTCGGTGCCACCACAGGAGGGGGGTGTGGCATATTATGTCGACTTGCATGGGCACGCGTCTAAACGTGGGTGTTTCATGTATGGAAATAGCCTTCCTGATGAGAGCCAGCAGGTAATAATGAATGCATTTTATCCATTACTTTGCAGTTCATTTGCAAAATTGTCAAATAACGTTCAAAGTTGTTTTTTACTAGCAGTAGGTTTCTTTCATTTAATTTTTTTATTTTATTTAGATTTACATTTGATTTGTAATACTTTCTGTCACGTGTGTCTGTGAACTTCTTGTTGCAGGTCGAGAACATGCTGTATCCGAGGCTGATCGCTGTGAATTCTGCCCACTTTGATTTTCTGGGCTGTAACTTCTCTGAGAAAAACATGTACGCACGAGACAAGAGAGACGGCCAATCTAAAGAAGGCAGTGGTCGGGTTGCCATTCACAAGGCAATAGGGCTGCTTCACAGGTCAGACATTAGATTTATGACATTACTGCAGTCTGTGTTCAGTGTAGGAAGTTTATGTAGTCATTTTGAATTAGCTATAATGACCAAGTGCAGATTTTGTGGGCCCAGTACAAATTAAGTTGCAAAAAGCCTCAGAAACACAGTCATGCTTTTGTGTTTAATTTTATATTTTATCTTGCTTCTGCAACTGGCTACCGACCAGTTACACTCTGGAGTGCAACTATAACACAGGAAAAACCATGAATACAATCCCACCTGCCTGCCATGACAACGGACGAGCTACCCCCCCTCCACCTCCATCCTTCCCTCCAAAATACACTCCAGAAATATTTGAGCAGGTAGGAAGTACATCTGTAACACACAAATACAAATAATATAATATAATACAATATTATAACAAGTGTTGTGGCCATTACTAATAAAGTTACTCTCCATAGAAAGTCATTTGTTCCACTACTCTTTGACTTATTTCCCACCCATAGACTTTACTTGGGAGGTATGTCCAAGTGTATTACCATCCCCTTCAAACATACTTCGTCACCTCACATTAGAATTTTCTATTTTCATTTTTTCATTGATCAGTGAGAGCAACATCACAAAGACAAGGCCTACTTGCTCTTATTTTGAAAGCACACACCAACCACAGCCTGCAGCATATGTGGACCAGCTAAGACACATGTGTGACGAGCTCACTGAGGCTACAGAGCAAAACAAGGTTACCTTCACATCAAGACAATGGAGTTAGAGTTATTCGGCAGGATGAAAGACTCAGTAGAGAGCAGATTATATTACTTAGTTACTGTCACCAAGTATTTGGGAAATCAAATATTTCGAAAGAGAAACTGTGTTGCTAATGACCGATAAAGCACTTGTATGCACCGGCCCTCCTCCTCCAACAAATAGAACCTAAATCTATGAGAACACTGCATTACTTTGGTCTTTGAAACATCTTTGTACCTGTACTGTCACTTTCTTGTGCTGCCTTGAACAAGTTTGAAATAGTGTCCATACAGTACAGTCAAGTCTTGAGCCACCCCTGATTTCTTCCAAGCAGCCAACTTTTTTTTTTTTTTTTTTAAATTGATACTGAGCTACAGTTCTGTGGGCTTTCCGAAGGTCTTTCTCGTCTTTTTAGTCCAGTCCTGCACCTGAACATTTTCAGCGGAATGTTTTAGTTTGTTAATACTGACCTATGACTCGTTCAAGCATAGAAATGGCATGAAGCTCAAGGGATGGATTAGTATTTTGTCTACACGTAGCAGACAATTTCGCTAAGAACCAAATTAAAATTCTTTGGCCATTTATAATAACTTTGGGCACCTTGTTTCTAGAAGACTTTTGCAAAAACACATCATTTATTTCAATATTATTAATTGTATTTATGAAAAATGCCAAAGATAACACAGTTTGACAGGCATAAAATTATATTTTTCCAAAAACAAGGTGATGCCCAGAGAGCTATTAATGGAAACTTGGCATATCTCAGCATGGTGTGCATTGAGTCCTTTGAGGAAGCTGAACAAGTGAGGAAAGAAGAAAAGTGTCAGGCCTAAAAATCTGAAGAAGATGAACACTATCTCAAAGTCATGTCCTTAAGAAATAGGAAAAAAAATCCATTAAAGGCCTGACACAGGACCTGAGAGATACATCTGGTCCCTGTCCTATGAAACCTCATCATAAACGGTCTTGGTGGAAGGAGCTTTCAAGAAACCTTTATTATAAGAGGGAAATGGGCAGAAAAGGCTGAGGTATGCCAAATTACACAAGAACTGGACTGAAAATCAGTGGCACCAGGTCAGGCATCAGGTGATGAATCCAAATTTGAGTGTCTACAGCTGGTTGAAAACATGGTGAAGGCTCTGTTGTGGTTTGGATTCACCATGCAATACCATCTGGAAAGTGTAGGAAAAACATACTTGGACAGAAAAACACAGTGGAACACTATCAGTCATTGACTGGGCTCCCCAGAACCCGGATATACAGGGTGGGCCATTTATATGGATACACCGTAATTAAATGGGAATGGTTGGTGATATTAAAGTCCTGTTTGTGGCACATTAGCATATGTGAGGGGGAAAACTCCTCATGATGGGTGGTGACCATGGTGGCCATTTAGAAGTCGGCCATCTTGGATACAACTTTTGTTTTTTCAATAGGAAGAGGGCCATGTGACACATCAAACTTATTGGTAATGTCACAAGAAAAACAATGGTGTGCTTGGTTTCAACGTAACTTTATTCTTTCATGAGTTATTTACAGGTTTCTGACCACTTATAAAAATGTGTTCAATGTGCTGCCCATTGTGTTGGATTGTCAATGCAACCCTCTTCTCCCACTCTTCACACACTGATAGCAACACCGCAGGAGAAATGCCAGCATAGGCATCCAGTATCCGTAGTTTCAGGTGCTGCACATCTCGTATCTTCACACCATAGACAATTGCCTTCAGATGACCCCAAAGATAAAAGTCTAAGGGGGTCAGATCGGGAGACCTTGGGGGCCATTCAACTGGCCCACGATGACCAATCCACTTTCCAGGAAACTGTTCATCTAGGAATGCTCGGACCTGGCACCCATAATGTGGTGGTGCACCATCTTGCTGGAAAAACTCAGGGAACGTGCCAGCTTCAGTGCATAAAGAGGGAAACACATCATCATGTAGCAACTTCAAATATCCAGTGGCCTTGAGGTTTCCATTGATGAAGAATGGACCCACTATCGTTGCACCCCATATACCACACCAAACCATCACTTTTGTTGTTCCAACAGTCTTGGAGGGATCCATCCAATGTGGGTTAGTGTCAGGCCAATAGCGGTGGTTTTGTTTGTTAACTTCACCATTCACATAAAAGTTTGCCTCATCACTGAACAAAATCTTCTGCGTGAACTGAGGGTCCTGTTCCAATTTTTGTTTTGCCCATTCTGCAAATTCTGTGCGCCGATCTGGGTCATCCTCGTTGAGATGCTGCAGTAGCTGGAGTTTGTAAGGGTGCCATTTGTGAGTAGCTACTATCCGCCGAAGGGATGTTCGACTAATGCCACTCTCCAGTGACATGCAGCGAGTGCTACGCTGTGGGCTCTTGCTGAATGAAGCTAGGACAGCCACTGATGCTTCTTCATTAGTGACAGTTTTCTTGCGTCCACATTTTGGCAAATCCAACACTGAACCAGTTTCACGAAACTTAGCAAGCAGTTTGCTGACTGTAGCATGGGAGATGGGTGGTCTCGTGGTCTTGCATTGAAATCTGCTGCAATGACCCGGTTACTGCATTCACCAGATATCAACACAATTTCGATCCGCTCCTCACGTGTTAACCTCTTCGACATGTCAATGGCTGTGAACAAAGAGAAACCTGTAAATACCTCATGAAAGAATAAAGTTACGTTGAAACCAAGCACACCATTGTTTTTCTTGTGACATTACCAATAAGTTTGATGTGTCACATGGCCCTCTTCCTATTGAAAAAAACAAAAGTTGTATCCAAGATGGCCGACTTCTAAATGGCCACCATGGTCACCACCCATCTTGAGTTTTCCTCCTCACATATACTAATGTGCCACAAACAGGACTTTAATATCACCAACCATTCCCATTTTATTACGGTGTATCCATATAAATGGCCCACCCTGTATGTTTGCACATTTTAATAAATCACTGCACCTGTTTCCCATTTTTCTAGCAAAATACAAAGAAATGAGATGTGGCTCAAGACAGTACTGAACACCTACCCTGACGCATTAAAGAAATTTGGCAATTTGGCAAAGTGCACCTATCTATATCAGTTCTGAAGTAAATTTGGGTGATGCCATCAGGTGGGGCGTGCTGTGGCGATCTCTGCCCTGGACATGGCAGAGTGCAACCCTTGGCCGCGTCTGGTGCTTTCTGAGCACACCTGCCTGACAAATCTCCGAGCCTGGATCCTCAAGCACGTCCGCAACACCAAAGGACTGAGCACACACATCCATGCCAACCCTCCTCCACGAATACACCACAATGGCAGCAAGGTGTCACCACCAAAGAGCTTTAACAAGTGAGTTCCCACACATTTTTTAACTTAGATGCCTTTAGTTTGTCCAAAGATAACAGCTGGGTCATGGATTTGTGTGATTTCTTCATTTTCCTACTAGCTGTTTGTCTGGATCTGCATCGGAGAACACCCTCAGCCGCGTCCGCTGCAACAGCCAAAGTAGCAGCAGCCAGACACCCTCGCCGAAGATGCACAATTCCCCGAGTTTTACTTTTGGGTGCCCCCCACCCCGAACTCACACACAGCACAACGGACGCGGTGGCAACAAAACACTCGGGCCAGTCAGGGGTAGGTTGAACTCCCAACTATCTGCCTGTGCGCCGGCTGCCTATTTTTTTTTTTTTTCTTAAGTCACATCTCGTTTAGTGGTCCTCTGCTCCACTCTTTCTCTCAGTATCACAAATTCTCTCTTGTGGTCTCTTTCTTTCTCATTTTCGTCTCTTTCCTTTTCTTCAACCTCTTGTTCGTTGCTGTTGGAGCTGTTCAGAAAGTCTCATTACTGGCTGATGTGTTATTGTCTGTGTGAATGTTACCTTCTGGTTTGCTGCGCGTGACGTGAAACTGGCCACAGGTTTGGGATTAGCTTGGTGTCCTGGATGTTAATGACCTGTAACATCCCCCACATTACCCCCGCATGACCTTTGCATGACCCCTCTTCCTGCTGTTGTGTCCTTACCCTAAAGAAAAATCTCAACATGACATTTAAGTTTACTTTTTTAAATGTAAACTTTGGTTTAAAACCTCTAAATTTTGTACAGTATGGATAATACAGTATTCTACGGAGCCCCTCTGATGACATGGTCCAAAAAATAAATAAATTGTGGCCACAAAATACTACTTCGTGCCCTCGAAATAGTATAACGTGCCCACGAAATACTTATTTGTGGCCATGAAATACTATTTCGAGGGCACAAAATAGGTATAACGTGCGCACGAAATGCTAATTTGTGGGCACGAATTGGGTATAACGTGGCAACGAAATAGATAACGTGCGCACATCATATTGATACAATTCCTGGACAGCTGCGTGGAGACATAAGCATAAGAGTAGGCTAAACCTATACAGCATGGACAGAGACAGTATGATTGAGTTTTATTTTAGGCTGGGAATGAGCTACATATGCATTTTGAAAAACCTGGTAATGCAAGGAACCATTATTACGGAGAGACATTTAAACAGGATATTGAGAGTTGCTTTACAGACGTAAGTATGACCTGGACGCTGGGATAGATTTTATTGTCAACCAACTGCAAGGGCCTGGGAAGGATCACGGTTATCAGTCAAGTGTTTCGTGCCCACAAATTAGCATTTTGTGCGCACATTATACCTATTTCTTGCTCTCGAAATAGTATTTCGTGGGCACAAAGTATTTCATGGGCATGTTATACCCATTTCGTGCCCACGAAGTAGTATTTTGTGGCCACAATTTATTTATTTTTTTGGACCATGTCATCAGAGGGGCTCCGTAGTATTCTAACATGGACACACATCCCAGTCTCAGTAACACATGTACCAGGGTTTCCACCAGTGTATAAAGGGTTTGCACATGACATCATGGGCGTTTCGAGCTGTCCGCCATATTGGACGTGATAAGTGTCACTACTTTTTTGGCTCCTCACAATGCCTGTATTCTGCTACATGGTTGGGTGCAGCAATCATCAAAGACAGAAAAAAAAATCTTTTTAACCGGTTTCCTGTCGTTTCAGATAGAAGAATATGAAAGTAAAGTTGGCAGATACAGGCATCAGATAAACAGTATAACAATTATAAGTTAATTACATTTTAAAATTACGAGTATCTGTTTCAAATAATATTTGACCATTGAAAGTTTTTACATTTATTATTTCATAATCTAATTTCATTATCTTCATGCCATCATGCCAGCTAACATTAGACTCTAGTGTCCTAACACGTTTAAACTACTTTCCCTCACATCAACGGTTGATTACATTCTCACATCATGAGAGTTTATTAAAGGGCATTAAAGAACCCAGCAAATGTTATGACTTTATTCTGTTTTACTTATTCTGCTCATATTCATCCACTTCTGTCCACTAATCATTGTACGATATATCCTTCATCACTTCATTTCAATAGAGTTCAATATGTTTTGGTGTTCTCCAGCTTGTATATGCATACATGCTTTTAAACTTTCTCTTCATGCTGGAAGTGTGAAAGAAGATCTAGTGATTGTCTTCCTTTTCCCTTTCCTGGCAGAAACCCTGTGTACCAAAAGAATTGGAGAATTTCAGTTTGCTTTAATGAGTTTTTTTGCATTTACTTTGCGTTACCTGTGATGACTTTGGTCTCCGTGCATGAAGGGTAGTTTTAGCCGCTTTGTGTATCCCTACGGTCCCTGCACGTCTCTGAGCAGGTGTATGTGTCTCTCTCTCTGTAGACACTAAGCCCCAGGAGAAGAGACGCCCCCCCCATCACCACCGCTCCATCCTCCGGTCTCCCAGCAACAGCCACACACCCGCCCGCCCCCCACTCTCACCCCCTTCTTCCTCGTCCTCCTCATCTTCCTCAGTGTGTGCAGCAGGCTCCTGTCCCCTCCCGGCCTCCGTCAGTATGACAGGTCTGTACTCCCTCCAGCCCCCCAGCCTCTCCACCTTGCTCCCATCCCTGCAGGCCCTGCCCCGCCCTGGGCTGCTCTCCAAACTGAGTCCCCTGCTCCTTCAGAGCTTACCGCCGGCCGCCAGCAGTCCAACTGGGCCCACCCCGGACTGAATCTGACTTAAACCACGAAACGCTGGGCGCATGTGCTTGTGCGAGATGATTGAGTGAGATTGTCTTTTCGGAAACCTGCCTGGTAGTCCATGTAGGTCAAAGTGTGTGTGCGTGCCTGCAAAACATCACTGGTGCTAGCATATTTTTTTCTTTCTGCACAGTAATTACATGTCTACAGTTTTAGCACCTTAAGGTAAATAACACTTTCACTTGCGAGCGAATGTGTTCCTCAGATCTCAGCAATGACTGAAATGCTTTTTCTCACTGACCTTGAATCAAGTGCTGGTTGCCGCACTGTCCTCTGGCTCTTTGATGAACATAGCAGACTGGTTAGTAAATGGGGATATTTGCATGGGTACCTAATATCTGCTGTCCTAAAAGACGTTCAGAGCACACAGTAGATGTAATCCATAGACATCATAATATTATAATATGGATTACATCCAGACGAAGCTTTTTGTGTATACAAGTAATAAGCTAAAGCTAATTACCACATTACTGTGCTCACCATTTGAAAGTAGCCGGGAGATTTTCTTCTTTATTCGCACAGTTGCTGTTGTGATGCTTTTAATTTTTGAATTATTAATTGGTTTTATTTGACTTTTGAGACATATTTTTATAGACTGAACATAGTCAGACTTTATTTTCTGTAAAATCCTTCCAAAGCACCCTCTGATCTGTTCTGTTGTCTTTGGGTTTCGCTTTAATGTTGATTTGTAAAACAATGTCACAAGTCGATCACATTATACTTTCATTTAAGACTAAACATTTAAATAGCTTTTTTTGATTTCTTATGATTCAAGGTGAGATTTAAAGGTTTGCTTTTAGATTTTTGGACACAAGTCAGTGATTCATTATCTAAATACCATTAAAAATAAATAAATAAATAAATAAAAACAAAAACCTGCATCATTCCAGTGTCAGACCAACACTGGTCATGACCTTATGATCACAGGATAGCCTACTGCCAGAAACTGTGTGCCCTCATTATTAAGTCCTTAAGAGGCATCCACACAGGAAATGCTTTGTGGCTCATTCGTTGGCGTTTCCCATCCTCTCATACGTCAGTAAACGGCATCCTTCCCTCTCATTGGTGATTGCTACAATTTCTCGTCTCAGAGTCGAGAAAAGTTTATTTCTGAACCCGCCCACTTTTCATCGCCAGTGGTTATCCCACCTGTGGTCGCTGGTTATCGTTGACTTTGGTCACCATGTCAGTGGTACTCACTTCCTGTGTGGAGACCCCATTATGGATTTTGCAATCTTGTAGCTGCTTTGGAATAACTACGGTTGCTTTGTGGGGCTGTTTGACAGCAAGTAGTATTATATGAGAAGAATTAGTTTAGCTTACAACCAGTTTGACTGGCAGGTGTTTATCGTTTTTCTAATATGACTCATAACACTGGGTTAGGTGTAAATATGGTGAAGAGTTTTTGTTTGTTTGTGTATTATATGTTTCCTTAAACTGATGAAGACAATATTTATCCTAATTTGTTCAAGCAGATAGACATGTTCCTTGTGTAAATCGAACGTGGCGGGTGTGTAGTAGGCTGTCGACGGTTAGAGTTCATATATCCTGTGGTAAGCAGTCATGAGAAGCTACCATGTTGTCTAAGATTTTACTCATCTATTGTGGAATTATAGTAAGTTGTCTGTAATTCGTTTTTTGCGTGCTGTTATCCAAGTACTTGATGATGGTCTGTGTTTTAGGACCGGCCGTTTTAGTTGCACTGAACATGCAGAAGTGAATTATTATTTATTTATTTATTTATTTTTTCTCCTTTTTTAGAAGGAGCAAACAAACCAGATCATTGAGGGGTCAAAATAGCTTTCAGAATATCTGGCCTTTGCTCACTGTAGCTACTGTCTGATCCAGTGCTGTTACACATTGTAGTTAAGCTGTGCCTTGCTTTGTTGTAAGCAGTAGGTTTTGAAGGTCCTGCTCCTATTGTGATCTTATAGGGTATATATCCTTCTTCTTCATCTGTCGTTCATATTCAGTGTGACTTGCCTAAGTTGCAGTGATCTCACAACATAAATATCTTGCGAATTCAAGCATTGTTAAGCCAAATAAAAAGCTCTTGTAGAAACAGTCCTTCATACTCACGCTGGGCTCAGACTAAATGATACTTCAGTCTGTCGCAGTGGTCGATGTGTCAGATTACTTGATTAAGAGTTCTAAAATCTTGCTTCATCTCTTCTTTCACAATCAGTGTGATATCATTGGAGGTGCAGGTGATTTTCAATAAAAGATTGTTAACAGAACAGCAAACAAACGAGTGTCTATGACACTGGCTATCTTATGTTACTGCTTCTCACACTTCTTCCTAACTATACTGGAACATCATTCTCTCTTTTGTTTTGTAATGTATGCAATAGTACACCTACCTTGTATGCTAGCCCTTTCATTGGCACGTTGTGGTTGCCCCAGATGCAACATAGCTTTTTTTTTTGTCTATCATCACACCCTATTGGCATGCGTTACTCTCATTTTTGTTCCCAACCTCCAATCGATGCTTTATGTGACTCAGATCTGACCAGCCTGGTATCGTATAGTCTGAACACGGCATTAGCTTCAAATTTCAGCTCTCTAAGTTAGAGGAAGCTCAGAAAACCCCGGAAATCTGATGGTTGTCTTGTGCTCACTCGACAATGGTCTCATCTAATATTACTGTACTAAAGGTTTTAGTGTAGCCTCAGCTCAGTGGAATTACGATCTATCAGTTTAGATCAGTGCCCTGCTAAATGGCGAAGGAGTGTTCTGTAGTTGTTTTGTTTTTTTCCTGCTTTCTCACTGTGAACTATGATGTTCTGTGTCCCAGTTGTTTCAGCCCTAAAGCATCTATATCTTCATTGAAAATGACGAACACAGCTTTAGGTGAAAACACTGTATGCATAGTCACATTCTCAGTAGGTCTTTCGGCTTTATACTCCTTATGAGAATTGTGCCGTTTCCTTCAATGTGGTGCTAACCTTCTATACCAGACTACAGTTATGTGTTTGTCCGTGTAACGTCTCTACAATTGTCACCTTTCTTGAATGTGCTGCTGTCTTTTAGCGCCTCTCTGTTTAACCTCTGGAATAAAAACTATCCCTTTGTGAAGCAGCTACAGAGTGTGGGTCCTTTTGCTCTCTTTTTGACTCTGATTGTGATCTTTATTTTTCAACTTTCACTTCGAGGAAAAGATCAACACCAAAACTCTCACCACTTAATCTTAGTTAGGAGTCAATGTAGATTATGAGATATTACAGGACATTCGGTTATTTCAACATATTTGGTTTTTGACAGCATAACTGTGATATTTTAAATGTACGCACATGTTAAATGGCTTAAATCTTAAGTTTTATAAATCAGATTCTTAGTGTTTCATCTTCCACTCTTTGTTTCTCCTTTCTTCTCTTTGTTCTGTGTATTTATGTGTCTTCATCTGGTTGACAGGCATTAGCTGCCCGGACTTTGAGACTGGTGGACCCAGTCCTGCGGTCTGGTCCAGAATGCCTCTACCTATACGTCCTGGGCACATAGGGAGAGGGTGCCGAACTCTTACAATCACTCATCCCCCCACAGAAGCCAGTAGAGAGGTTAGGTTACCTTGCTGGCTCACTCACTGAGCAAATTCACATTTCCATTATTAACACTTTGTTGCAAAAGATCTCCCGTATTAATATACACTTAGACTATGATGTGTTGTTGTAATGTCTCCATGTGTCACAGACTGCTAAAGACCAGGGGCCTGAACACATCCTTTCCTCCATCAAATTTAGCAAGTAAGCCCCATCTTCTTTTGGTTTTCTTTTTTTGTTTTTTTGCACTGTAATAATTTCAATCCAAAACAGTCAACAAAGGCTGGGATCTGAAAAATGAAATGAAAACCACACTGGAAACCCATTCTTCATGATGACGTTTTCTTTCACGAATAGCGAAAATGTTAACCTCTCTGTCGCCTGCCCAGGTGTGAGCTGCAGCCCCACGTCAGCCGCATTCCCATCCGAAGGATGGGGTCGACTGACGCACCTCCCAAACACAACAATAAAGCATCTCCATCTAGCAATAACCCACCAGGAGGTAAAGAGGTGTCTGCTACCATGAAGGTGTGGAAGCTGCTCAGGCCTGGCCTCCACAGACACCTGTCATTGTCAGGCATGTACACCTGCTTGTTGCTCTGGTATGAGCTGTTTATGACCTAAATTACAGAGATGACCTGACCAATGATCAATTAAAATGGGGATAAGTAACATGAAGGCATCTCATAAAAGTATGTTTTACTTGATATTAAAGGAGAATTGTTTCTGAAACAACAACATAGAACTCATGATTGTGCTTATTTGTGCATCTGACCACAGTGTTGTTTCCCCAGAATGCATGAAATGTAATGCGATAACTTTGAATGACATCCAGAGAATGAGTCTTATAGAGTCCCCCTGACTTTTCAGCTACCACTTTTGAAGCTCAAATCTGTACATTCATATAAAGGACACACATTCAGGATCCCCAGTTGGTAGAATGACTTCAGTCACCCCCTGATTTTGACACTGGCTAATCTGAGGTGGACATTTCTGATTTTGAGTGAAATATTTCAACAGCTGTTTTTGGTGCAGTCATACACTTCCCCGTTCTAATTACTATGGTGTTTGCCATCTGGCTTTGATCCGTAGATGTAGCGGTTACTTTAGTGGTAATTAGCATATGTTAGCATAGTAATGCTTCAGAGTGGACCTATTAGGCACATTAGCTTAATGTTTTTATTCTTGAGCTCTTGTAGAATAGTTTTGAATGATACACATGCTTATTTTAGTGACACCTGGCCTTGACACAGTCCCTCAGGTTATCCACCATCTTAAACAACATGTTTTACCGTTACAGTGCCGAATGCTGGTAATAAATATAGGTAAAACTTTCTCTGAGGCCCGTGTATGTAAGAGTGATATATATGAGAATGGAAAAAGATATAATTTATGATGGTCAACCCAGGCACATAGCTCTGGCTCTGAGCAAGAAAGCTCTACCCACTTGCTGCTCAGATCTTTTGTTTGCAATCAACAGCCAATCAGAAGAAAGTCAGCTTAAGGAAGGGGCATGAGCTGATTTCTGTGATGTAGTGAACTGAAGAGCTGTGCCAAGGCCCAGCATGACATAAATAAAGATTCATTTCAGCTTCAAAACTTTGGAATATGGAGCTGAACTGAGTGTAACTGGTCTTCTTTAATCCAGGGAACACGCTATCCGTGACCATACACTGCAGTCCCCTCTCATTCACATCAACCAGACACAAGAGTAAAAATAAACAGATGAAACCCATCAGTCTTTAGACTCAGAAATAGACTTTAATAAACTGCCTCCTGCTGGAGCATTTTATTACTGCACTACATAAATTTTGTGTCCATTAAAATATAACAATTTCTGAAGTACTGGTCCTTAAACCCACAATGTCACCATCAAGTTTTACTTAATACTCCCATTTCCCATATTACAGTGGACACCTCACATATTCTTTGCTGACTCCCCTCTGTTATTCCATTCTGCAGGTGTATCTGAGAAAGAAGCTGCCATACAGCTGGCCTCTAAAGCTTTAATGAAGAAAAGCACAGACAGAAGTATCACGTACAAAGAAAGTGCTATCATAGAAAGTGCAGCAGAGGCCATGGGAACACAACAACAGGTGAAAACCGATGTGCACACTTCTTGTTAATCGTTAATGTACATTTAGACTGAAGCTATTATTTAATATGAATAACTAAAAGATGACTAGGCTGTATGATGTTGTCTTTGAAGGTGGAGGAAACTCCAGTGACTGTGCCTGACACTGTGAACATGTGTGAGACAGTAACCCTGTGTGGAGAAGCCTAGGAAACCGACAGCCTAAAAATATCATATTGAGCAATTGAATACTTCAAAATGCGAGAGGGGCTTGTCACCAGTGGAGGATTGGTTGGGGCATGATGATGTGCAATATAAATCTTTTATGATTAATCGTATTATTTTTAGCCTTTTTGGGCAACATTTAGAACCTAGAATTACCCATGACAACTACTGAGCAGCTTTTGTTTTTACTGGAATAGCTGAAGGTTAAGTGCCTTGCTCTATGACATTACATTAGCAGCTGTATTGGGGGAGTGGTTCAACCTTTCCATATTTTTCCAGCTGCTCAAGAATGCAGACTTGAAACATCCTTGAACATTTCAGCTACCATAATTGTACCTCACATTTCCTGTTTTTGTGATTTAAGTTGCTTTTTTCCTGTCCTTGCTGCTCCCCTCAGATACCGACCAATACTGTTATGCACTGCTAAATATTTTATTAGGCAGCCACTTGTACAATTACAGGGAAAGGCTGATTTTTATTTAGACTCGTAAGCACAACAGCACCTTTATAATCTCATTATCTCTGTTGTGGATGTTTAACAAATGTGAGATGAGTGTATTTATTCCACTTTTGTGCTTTGCACATACTGTTTATAAAATGGTTTTCACCTACTTGGGCTTTTTTTTTCTTTTTTAGTTTTTGTGATTCTACTCACCAAAAAAGTAAATGTCGCATTATAAAATCCTTCTGCGTGCAGGTTTAAAATAATGTATTATGTGTATAAGAAACCAAAATTATCATAGCTGTACGCTGAAACAAGCTTTGTGTGAGGCTTATGGAAGTAGAGGGTTAAATTAATGCTGCAAAATAGAATAAGAGTGATATATATGAGAATGGAAAAAGATATAATTTATGATGGTCAACCCAGGCACATAGCTCTGTCTCTGAGCAAGAAAGCTCTACCCACTTGCTGCTCAGATCTTTTGTTTGCAATCAACAGCCAATCAGAAGAAAGTCAGCTTAAGGAAGGGGCATGAGCTGATTTCTGTGATGTAGTGAACTGCCCCTTCCTTAAAATGCACTCAGTGAGGTTAATGAAGGAAACGTGATATATCCAACCAGAGTAAAAACCTAAATAGAAACCTGTTTGTACTGAATTAACTTTTCTTGTCACATTCCTTTTTTCGCATGAATGAGAACAAATCATTTACAATTATACATATCCTTTTATATGTACATGTGTATATTTATTCATATAGCGTTCATGTTTTGGGTTTTTTTGCCAAAAAGATTGTGATGAACAAAACTGTGTTTAAATTTGGAAGTATAAATAACTTGCAATAAACTCCATGTATTTTAAAGTTGCATAACAAATGTTTACATGTGTATAGAGCAGGTGAAAAAATTCAAAGACTGTAGAAATTCAAATTCAAACATGTTTATTAGAAAAAGAAAAAAAGATCCTTGTGCAAACAGAAATTCCATCTCTTGGAAAGAGGAGAGGATGAGGGGAATGATGTGTTCAAGGTGGTGGTTTTGATGTCCATCTCATCTGTGGGGAGGAGGAAAAAAGCCTCAGTCGTTTCACAGTTGTTAAACCTTAAAATTCTGTTTGTTTGGAATTATTCCTCCAGATTTTTAGTAGTGCTCAGTGATCAGCCATGTACTCAGATGGAACAAATTAACTCTATATATGTAGCCCAATAACCTTTATTTCTGTGCATTTTCCTTTATTAATGACACTTACTGAAAACTGTAGAAGGGACTTTTCTTCAATAATAGAATAATGTAGCACTGACAGCATCAAAATTATACTAACTAAATGTAAAAGCTACCATACTATAAAACAGTTATAGATGGATTTGAATCATGTTTTTTTTTTAATACAAGGGGGTATACATAATAGAAACAAAATAAAAAGAAAAACTGAAAGAACCTGCTTTTGTCCAATTTGTTATTTTATGATGATCAACATCAGAAATGACAATGTTAAAAGAAAAAAAACACAAACAGTGTCTGACCTCACTGACCTCTGCAGTCACACTGTACAACTCTACTCCTGCTTCTTGGGGTTATTCACAGCAACGTAGTGGTATAACACCACTAGCAGGAACAAGGAGACGCCAAGCATATTGGCAAATATGGCCAGCTGCACGTCTGTCACCATTCTGCAAAAGGACACAGAGGCAGGATTAGGCAGGTGCTGGGTTGAAGAAAAGGAGTGTTAGATCAGTGGGTAGTGGGAGAAAAGGCATTTTCAAAAGGTTAAAATAAAGTCATGTTTATTTTATTTTGTATATTCTGTGTTCATTTGTACAGCTTTGGTAGATATCTGAATGGATGTCAGGACCTTTCACCAGTTTCAAATAAATGTTATTTTCTCTCACTAGCGACTTGAAGGTAAGGCATGACAATGATGTCACGAATTAACAGAGAAAGTTGGGAAAAAATGAAATAGTAGCGAGATGCACAACTTCTTGTATTATTACAATTAAGTGCCCACATTTTGCACGTTGCCGCAGTTTGCATATTAGGATTTTTATGCGAATCAACAGAGTAATAATAACAGACACGAGTGATCGGATAGTTACAAAATAATCCTCCAAATTACCATATATTTTAGTAAAATTTCTAAGTGGACAATCAACGTAGCGTTAGCAATGCTAAGCATGCTAACTACTAACACCCCTACGGACTGAACTAGGTAAAATAAGCAACGTTTCATATTATATTTCAACAAAATTACAAATTTTATCCAACTGCAATCAAGTTTACCAAATGTTATCACTCACATTTTCTGTTAAATTGCTTTTTAACTCCCGGTTCGAGCAATACTTCAGCTCTCCAACAGCAGGTAAGCGCAGTGACGTCTCTTCCGGCCAAAGAGGAAAGCCACGTCACATCTAGGAGCGCCATAGAAGCGGTTTGATTGATGAGGAGTTGGTGAGCAATTAACAGAAGTCAAAACTATTTCCGGCACTTTAAAAGTAATTTTAGCATTCTTTTTCTCAGGTGAGACCACAATCACCATACCATAGTGGAAGAGTGACCCAGTCAACAGAATTTCATGATATTTTGTGTGGTTTATTTTTTCAGGGTCCTCCAGGCCTGCGTGGCGGTAGTGAGCTACGGTTGCCTTTAACCGGGAAGGGGGTTGCGCTCCGTAGGAGTGGCTCCTATGGTTCGACATCGCCTCACCCGGCGTGAACGAAGGCGGCCAACCTAGATGGTACTTGAACACGGCAGCTAACATTGGGGATTTGCAATTCCAAAGGAAGAGATATTTAGTTATCTCGTCTTTGAGCCAGACCGTACCGCCATGGCTCTTTACGAATATGTCACTCAGGAGCAGCTTGCGGGCTTCGACAAATATAAGGTATGATTTATAGGTTACAATGGCATGCTAGCAGCTAGCCGCTGAGCGGACAGGTTCTGTGCGTTTAGCAGCTAGTTGTCACGATCTGCAGGGTGCTTCCCCTGAAAAATATGTAAAGGTACTCGGAGTTTACGGAACGATACCGGATGTTTCCCATTGTTCCTGTTGAAAATAAAAGCCGTAACGTAGCTTATCTCATATTCACCAATGGTACGTTTTTTGTTTTGAAAATTTTGCTCGGAAGTGTCCTTATTTTCTGTGTTTTACTTTACATTTGGTGCTTATGCGCTAACAGCTAGCGACTCCTCTCTGCCTATGTTGTATTTGAATTGAGGCTTCTTTGCTTTGACCCCACAGTTCAGAGACTTTATCTATTTCCTTTTTTATTGGACTCCAGCTGTTAATTTCTTTTTATTATTTCAGCCACTGTAATGAAATAAACTGCTAACGAACAGCTGTAATGGTAGCGTGGAGAGGAAACCATTCAATTGGATCCAGTAGGATATGAGAAACAAAGACACACATTAAAAACGTCTAAATACAATTAAAAAACAATCTGGGGTGTACAACATTGTCTTTTGATGGGTTTTGAACGGAATCACACTTTGTGTTTGCCAACTAATAGCATTTTAGTTGTTAGTTAATTTTCATAAGGATGAGCTTCACTGGACTATTACAAATGCGCTCATCTGTAAGGGCATGGAAGTCATGGAGTATTTCAAGTAGTAAGTTGATCTTTGAATATCTTCATTTTGTTAACATGTGCTATAACATTACAACTTTTTCTATATATTTTGCATTATTTCAGTCAAGTTTCTTCTTCCTTTAAAACCCTAGTGTGGGTATTCAGGCTCATTCCTAATACCTCTTGTTTTTACTGCTTCACACAGCAGCAAAAGCAAGAGTCGTCATATATCTCTGAGTATCACAAGAAACCATTTTTTCCCCAGTATTTGCTTTATAAGTGGCTTCCTCTGTCTAATAGCAGCCGTAACCCAAGCACTGGTGTCTAGTAGACAGCAGAGGAGGACAAATGAGAGCAAATGAGGGGATTGTCGCTCTCCTTGAAAACAGAGGTTGCTTTCTCAAAAGGGGAATAAACATGCATATAGACGAGCTTTAAGTGGGATGAACACAAGAGCGTGGAGATGGCTCAGCTGATCAGTTCACTTCTTTTTTTCTGTCTCTCCACTTCTCACATTCCTTTGTAACAGGTCACAGACTGCAGGGCCACCTTAGTTGGTGTGAAAGTGACATACTTGCGTATCTGTTAATGCACACAGACTATGATTATAGTGCCTGTTTTCCATGTGTGGTTATAAATAATCACACAGGTTATTCTTGTTTATTACATAAACAACCTATTTTGTCATTACATAGTATAATCATCGTTATCTACAGTGAACACGCTGTCAGTATTGCAGCAGTAGATACAAATTTTCATATTAGGTTAGATAAATGATTGTGTAGGCTTGAGTGAGAGCACTGTGTAGTAAAATTAAATGTCCTTAGTTGGCTGTTGTAGTATTAAGTGCTGCACTGTATTCACAATGAACTTGGAAGTGAACACTGGGGAGCCCAGCTTTTGTAAGAACAGTGTATTTAAAAAAACAAAACAATAGTTAACCCTAAAAGTGAAGATCCCACCCTTCTTCCATGTATCTAGGAGTGACAGTGCGATCAAAGTCTATCACAGGAGATGGTTGTGCCAAAGGATTGATATCAAAGAGTCAATATTTACTCATAATAGGAAAGCCTACCAAAATAAAACACACAGTGCAATGCAATATATCTTTTCAATTCTATAAACCTGTTATGACTAAGTGCATTACATTGGGTCCTACAATGAATAAAGGTGCACACTGCAATCAGTTTTATTCTTATTTAGTACCAATACGGTCCTGTTAACAAGGCAGTTGCTTTTTTTTGCATCTGCAATGAAATACAGGATCAAAGACATGCTTGTGATCACACCTCTGTGTCTCTTTGCAGTACAGCGCAGTGGACTCGAATCCCCTGTCCATCTACGTCATGCATCCTTTCTGGAACTTTGTTGTGAAGGTGAGGAAGACCCATCCAGCTTAATGTGTCCGTTCCAGGCTACATCATTAATGAGATTTCCAGCCATGTGCTGTGATACAGTAGCGAGACGACCTGATGCATTACCAGCGCTCATTTTTCTGCCAGTGTCAGAACACATCAGTCACTGATTGTAATGGTTTGTTTTATACTTGGGAGGATTTTTTGTTGTTGTTGTTTTTAATGCTGTCATGTAACCAGACAGTCATTTGAAAAGGTTCATATTAATATACATAAATCTTCTATTCAGGAGTACCTATTAAATTCCAGTTATTCAATATGCCATTACTATGACGAGAAAACTGTGTGTGAGAGCTGAGTGGCATGATCATGAATTGTCGTTCTCACAGCCTCTTGTTTTTTTCTCACTCTTTTCTCAACAGTTTCTACCCACATGGTTGGCACCAAACCTCATTACATTTACAGGCTTTATGTTCCTTGTGTTGAACTTCCTCATGTTGGCCTTCTACGACTTTGACTTCAATGCATCTTGTAGGTCATTCACTTTTTCTTTTTTCTTAAACTGGGGAGGGTTGGTCAGTTTGTTTTCCCTAAAACATACTAGACGTGGGTTGAATCCATCGCTGTTGTCTAGAGTAGGAAGAGAGATTCAGACATGTGCAAGTTTGTTTATGGAAGGCAAAGTCCAGCACTCGACTGCCTATGGTGGCTCACGGTAATCACTAACCCATTACATCATTCACACAGGCAACAACACCCAGTGAGCTGTTCCTGTTAACATGCCCAGTCTACATCTCTGTATTGCAAATAAGATACTTTGCTCTAGCACACCTGCTGTCCAACCTAAGTGCTTACCTTTTGCACACATAAATGAAACACTCATGGAGACAAAAGGCTGTCCTGTACAGTCAGTATGAGGGCCAGTCAAGATTTTTTTCTGTCAGTACTGAGCTCTTATAGGAAGAGCTAATCCACACAGTACACCCATATTAACATTTATTCTAAAATATTGACTTTTTTTTTTTTTTTTTTTTTAGATTGGATGACATTGGTCTAATGAGTGGAATCAGTAATATGGAAAATTACTCTAGTCTAGGTTTTTCATGATCTCCATGTGTCGTGCCATATACTCACAATGTTTGTTTCTCAGCTGCAGGACATCAACACGTGCCTAGTTGGGTCTGGGTTGCAGCAGGGATCTTCAACTTCTTAGCCTATACACTTGGTAAGTTCTGACCTCTGCAACTCCATGTGGCTTGTTTTTATTTTTATTGTACATTTTTTTTTCCCTTCTTACTCATGGGAAGTAGAGAAACTCACGGGGAAGTGCAGTGCCTCTCGAAAGCTTAAAGGCCCCTATTCTGTTTTTGTTTTGGATGTTTACTTTATAGAATGAGGCACGCAGACACCTGTTTTTCTGTTTTTGCTATAATTGGATTGTTTATATGCGCTCACGTTACATCTCATAGCATTATATTTTCATTTTTTTAGAAGTATCTAACTGAAATCATAAAAGTTATCAGATTATTTGTTACTTGAATCAGATAAAGCTGCACTAGTCTGTCTAAAGCTATACATGACATCCTGGATGTATGTGTGTGAAATATAAGGGACCAATCACCATTGCAACAACCTTATAAGAGTAAATATATTCCACTCCCAATTCTGATATCTATATATTTTATTTTAAAAAAAACTTAAAGGAAAGCATATTTAAAATAAAATTGTCGTCCAATCCAGGCTAGAAAATGTCATTGGGGAAATGGATTTCAGTACATACTGGCCGCCCACTTAATAGCTATAACATAAGTACAGTGGTCGCTATAACGCGGTTCACCTTTCGCAGTCTCGCTGAGACACAAAAATGTCGATGAAACGTTTCGCACCGTCTAAGGTAACGTGGGTGCCTTTGGTTTTATTCTATAACATTGGACTTATTTTTCTACAAAGGTTTGAACTTTTAGAGTGTTTAAACCATAAAGAGGGAAAGTGGGAAAATGTTCATGCCTGTCGGAGGAACGTGTATAAAGTGTGTAGTGAGGGGTTTTACAGCCATAAAACATCTATAATAATTATAAAAAATAAAGTTAGCTACTTTGCGGATTTCACCTATCGCAGACTGCAGAGTTTGGTTAGAGTTAAATCCTCTCTCCGTTTCTTCTGTTTGTCCTGTCCACCATTAGTGAATGACTGATGACCTCAGTAATCACTGCGTGTAACATTAAGTGTGCACGTTTGGACATGAACGAAGCCTCTTATCTCTGGGCATACTTTCAGTTTTGACTTTCTCATCACAGTTTATGATAAATATCAGCTCACACAAGTGAATTTCATCTTTTTATAATTGTTTGTTGCTCTCCCGCTGACATGATCTGTGTTAGTTAGTTAAACTGATCCCTTCTTATCTATCCTTCTGTCGTACTCTGTGAACCATTAAAATGAAGCGACTGTGGTGTTTCATATGAGGCTGTGCTCCTGAGTGAACTGAGTGAAGCCCAGTTGTGTTGGTGTAACAGTGAAGTGGGAAGTAGGAATGTTGCTCCCTTTGACCAGTTATGTAAAGCCTTAGCTGAGCAGAGATGTCACCATATATACATATCCCCATAAACACGTACTGTATGTGCTGATCTGTGTTTGTCTGTGCTTTTTATAGATGGTGTTGATGGCAAACAGGCACGTCGCACCAACTCTTCCACGCCGCTAGGGGAGCTTTTTGACCACGGTCTGGACAGCTGGGCCTGTGTCTTCTTTGTGGCCACTGTATACTCTATATTTGGGCGTGGGGAGAGTGGCGTCGGTGTGGTCACGCTTTATTACATACTGTGGGTGGTGCTGTTCTCCTTCATACTGTCCCACTGGGAGAAATATAACACTGGCATCTTGTTTCTGCCTTGGGGATATGATATCAGCCAAGTGGTAAGTTTTTGGCCGTTTGGATGATTGACAGTGTAAGACACTACTCTAGACTTCTATACATCTGTCTTGTGTCCTGTCTCCTTGTAGACAATCTCCCTTGTTTACTTGGTTACTGCTGCAGTGGGTGTGGAAACCTGGTACCAACCAGTCATTTTTCACCTTCTCTACAGAGACCTCTTCACCTTTATGATCATTGGTGAGCTGTGTTTGATTACTCAGTTACTGAATATGTTCATTCATTAGCCAAAGCAGCTACTGAAATTAATTTCTGCTGATTTCCAGCTTGTTCCTTCACTGTGACCTTACCTATGAGCCTCTACAATGTCCTCAAGTAAGCACAACTTATATCAGCTTTAGGTCATTCTTTCTTTTTTCTCTTGCGTTTGCTAATTGTCTTCTGAACTGTTTTCCCGCTGTGCTTTTGTAGGGGTTACAGGAATAACACACTGAAGCACAGCAGCCTGTATGAAGGTTTACTGCCTTTCCTCTCTCCGTTTCTTCTGTTTGTCCTGTCCACCATCTGGGTGATCTACTCTCCATCCAACATCCTGGAGCTGCAGCCCAGGATCTTCTACCTCATGGTGGGGACAGCTTTTGCCAACGTCACGGTAAGTGTGTGATTTCTACATTTTTCGGGGGTGAGCTGCAGTTTAAGCCTCTGTAAAATTTACATTAAAGTTTTAATGTAAAAATTGGCATGTGTGGTATGTACAGAAACCTCAGAATCTCAGCTAAAAGCTCATACAAACCATTTCTACCACCAAAGACAGGAAAAAGCAACAATTAAAAGAGCAGTTACGTAAGTTTGCAAAATGTGCCTAAACACAAACAACAAAGCCACAAACTCACTCGACTTCATCTAATCAAGGAAACGGCACATTTGATCTCACAGATTCTGAAACCGCAAGTTTCGTCACGCTCCGACCACCATTCACCGAACCAGCCGCAAAACAAGACCACCAATATACAACAACTTGGAATCAGATTTACCGTGCCGCTTTTCTATTTTTCTCGCCATTAGCTGTTGTAGCTCGTATCACAGCTGGCTTAATGATGCATTCACAGCATGTGGGAGAAAAGAAAATCAGATTGAGTTACATGCAGACAGCTTAATATTTCCATGGCAACTTATACTGGATGGTTACAATAAAGCCGTTTTAACCATCGTATGTGGAAAAACTCGCGATACATCGGGTATATTCGATGTATCGCCCACCCCTACTTGGCACCATATTTTTCTTTCTAAAATGAGTTGTTAAGGTGGACTGCCACTGTTTCTGTTTAGTTGCTGGTGGACTTCAACTCAGGACTTTTCAACTTCAGTGTGAGACTTTAAGAGCAACACAACACTTTTTAGACACCGATTGTGTTTTTCTGTTAAGTAATGCTGTCTGTTAACCTCACAGACGGGCAAGACTAATAGCATTTGCTGCCTAGCTCCCACAATAATGTTATCCTTTTATCAAGTAGCCACAGTTACTAGCTGACTGTTGCCTTAAACCATAACTTAACAGATGGCTAATGTGACTGTTAAAACAGTATAAAGGCTAACAGTAATGTGTATGCACGCCAGGTTAACATTTATGTTTAATACTTGAGTGTTGGTGAAACAGCAGCTTTACTGACCTCGGGAAATTCCTCAGAAATAGAAGGGTGTCAGTCTGTAAGATGCTTCACTGAGTATCTATTTTAGAAAATCAAAAAACAAACAGGTACTGTAATGTTTTCAGAAATCAAAACGTGCCATACATATTACTTTTGATGAAGTACATAGTTAAAGCTTGTTTTTTGTGAATGCCTTTGTCTTTCAGTGTAAGCTGATTGTGTGTCAAATGAGTAACACGCGCTGCCAGCCACTGAGCATACTGTTACTGCCCATGACAGCGGTGGTGGTGTTAGCCATCACCAGGGTCTTCACCAACGAGACGCTTCTGCTTTATTTGTGGACAGCTGCTGTCGTATTAGCGCACATACACTACGGCGTGTCAGTGGTAAGAGCACACATGCAAAGAACATGTTTGATTCCCTGCTGTGCAAAGAGGCTGCAGCTGTTCCAAAGACAAAGATGTGTTTGTTGCTGTAGCTCTGCCTTCTGGTTTATCCTGATTACCAGGACTGCAGCAGTGCCAGTAACACGCAGCCTCCTGAGGCTAAGAAGACACTTAAAAAGCCCCCAAAAACAGTGATTGTGTTAATTTAGATCAAAACTTACAGACGTTAAAACACAGAAATCGAAAAGATCTTCATTTATGTAGCCATTTTTATACATAATACATCTTACTGCATGGCCTGTATAGCTGTGATGAATAATGTTTCTGTCCTATATGATTTAACCTGGAGAGAAAATGTGCACGTTAAAGAGCAATGGCCCAAAACATGAACCCTGAGGAGACCAGTGATTTTCTTTTTGTTTCTAAACTTTGCATTCAATACAAAACTGAACTGAATCAGAATATTTGAAGGCCTTTGGATTTGAATTAACTGCTATTTTTACCTTTTTCGTTGCTAGGTAAAACAGCTCAGTAACCACTTCAGCATCTTTGCCTTCTCCCTCAAGAAGCCCAACAGCGACTGACAGGAGGAGGAACGAATCGGCTTGAAAGGAGCAGAGGTTTAAGCTTCTCTCCTCCTCTGCTTACCGACACTTCACTTTCATCACCGCGGAAACCGCATCCCCTCCATCCATGACGACACTGCAAGTGGAAAGGACTAGGGTTTTCTTTTTCCAGTGTCTTCAAAAACACACAGTCACTCTGAACATACACGCTCACACGTTCCCTAACCTATCCACCAACCAAACTCTGGTGTCAGCGATGTGGTGGGCCCAGGGGCTCTGGCTTCCGTCACTGATGATTGGCCGACTCAGTTGAGCCAATGAGGTGCAATTGTTTCCTACGGAAATGTGCTTCAGTCGCGAGGACAGGAGCCCAGACGAGCCATGCAAAGATAAACACTCGCATTGTTTGTACTGCTGTCTTTCGTGAGGGCCCTCATTGTCCCAGCGCAGTGCCCAGACCCCCCCCCCCCCCTATATTGTCCATCACAAGTCAATGCCTAACCCTTAACCGCACACGTTTCTACTCCAGGCCTCCACCCTCACACAGCCTGTCTTCTAAGTTCCGACTCAAAGTGAGGAAAGGCAGAAATTCCCCTCACTCCCGAGGTCTTCACAAAGATAGACATACAAGCTAATTGACACAGAAAGATGCATTATTCTGTTTAATGCAGATGAATAAATACTTTGTGGCAGATATTTCATTATAGACACAGCCACAAACACGCGCACACACGTGTACTCTTAAAAGTATTATGAATGTATCATATGCCTTGGGGAAATGCCATTTCAGTTTTATTATATTAACAGGAATGCCTCAAGTAGTGTTGTTCTTGAACGTGACCAAACCATCAAACTCTGGCCACATGTGGCTCCACAGCTGGATCCAGTGTTTATAGGTTCTGTCACTTTTTTTTTTAATGAGATGATTTGCGGTTGGACATCTCTGTGATATATGTTAATAGATATATATATATATATATATATATATATATATATAAACGGTATGTGTCAGGGGATTTGGGGCATCCTTTTTTTCTAACTTAAATGAAAACATTGTACAAACTTCCCTCTGAAGTTCACTGTCTGCTCTGTCGTCTTAGAACAGAGTTGATAATAGAGCAAACCCAGGTGACTTTTACTGACTTTCCACTTTGACCTCTGTCTGAGCACTGGCTTCCCAACTCTACCTACTATCTGAGGTGTCGTGTCTTCATGCTGATTCGTTCTTTTCTTCTTCTGTTTTTTAAACATTTTTTTTTGTTTGTTTTTTGGTTGTAGTTTTTTAAAAAAAATTTAACATACATGTCTTTTTGGGGGGGGGTTGATTCAACTGTTGCCATGGCAATGGTGTGTGGTAAAGTTGCGTAGCACTTGAATGAAGAGTGGGTCCAAAAACCGCTAACGGAGCGGGCTCACTCTGAGGGAACAAGTCGTCGCACAGGACACCGCAAATTCCACAGCGCCGCCTGGCTCCGTGGTCCCTCCTCGCACAGATATTATCACCTCCTCTTTTTTTGTTTTTTCTCAGCGGTGTGTCTGATAACTTGTCTCGTTGCTTTTTCCGGTCCTGTAAAAACTGTTCCTCTCATGTGATTGTAACCATGTATCCAGTGTGAAGAACATTCAGTCATGGCCTCAGCACTCTGATTTTCATCAAACTGGTTTTCAAAGCATGCCGAGAGAAGAGGGGCAGGCTTGTTGTAGTTCAGTTAAGCTACGATTGTTTGTTCCACCAGTTTGATCTTCACCATTTTTGAAAACCAGCCAAACCAGAAGAAAAACAGTATGAGATGTAAAGTTCTTGTTTACGTGGGATACCTCACTCTTTATCCAAAGGTGGAACAGGAAGAACCAGTAAGCTGAAAATAAAAGGACAAAAACCCACAAAACTCATCACTGAATAAGAATTATAGGAAAACCTTGTACTGGGCTTAGGAACAGTCAGGCAGGTCAGGAGTTAATGTTTGTTAGTTATCTGACAATACGATTTCCAGTCATAGTAAGCATCTTCTCTTTATACAGTCTTCTTAATTTAAAGGATACATAGGAAACATGCACTGGGGATATATAAACAACGCTGGTATCATCTCTGCAGTTTTACCACTTGTGCAGAGGTTTTGCACGTAAACTGTTACTGAGCATCATTGAACACTGAGACCACAGGCACAACCTAGTTAGTGTCCCTGTATGGCTGGGAGGAACATAATGGACAACTAAGTAGATGATTGTGATTCGCAGTACCTGTTTTTTTTTGTTTGTTTTTTTATAAATGAGGTTTATGAAGCCCCGCTTCATAAAGTAGATTGTAGTAATGTGGCAACAACTGTGACTGATTTAAGCCCGGCACAGCGAGCTAACTGTGTCTCTGGTGGGTTTATGCACTGCCTGGGTATGTACAGCTCCATGAGTACATGTCTGTTTAAGTATGGGTGTATACGCTGTATGTGTGAATATCTCTGTAAATACATATTATTATTTCTTCTTCCTTTTTTTTTTTTTTTTTTTGTTTAAACAGCAAGTGGGATTGACTGTCTCATAGTTCGTGATGGGGTGTGATGCCAGTCAGCGGGTACAAAACACAAAATGGTCTATGGGACAGTGTTTAAATGTGTCAATGTTAAGGGGGTTTTTTTTGGATTTGCTTGTTTTAACAATTGTAGGAATTTTTTTAAATTTGTGCTGCTTTATCAGATGATCGGATCTCCTCCACGTCTTTTCTTTGGGATCCTGTGGAAAGGAGCAGTAGGATTTCCTCTCCAGGTTGCAGACACTACAAACTCAATCCAAACAGGGAATTCATATCAGAGAAAATGTTATCTGGGATTTTTTTTAAAAATTATTATTTAAAGAAGGAAACAAAATAATTGTCATGCTGCTTCCTTAGTTTCTTTAGAATCCAGTTTGTGTTCTTCAGCTTCACTCACCACCACACAAGTCTTAACCCCCACCCTCCCACCCACCCTCAGATCAATGAACCAAGCTGTTGTATAACGCTGCTCTGGCAAACACTCCAGAGCCTCAGTGTGGCTTCTTGTGATGTTGTACTTAACCAGTAAAAGAAGGACTGTACGGAAACAAATAAAAATAGATTTTCTTTAACATTTTGCTGTTGACTGGAGTTTGAACTTCAGGGCTTGGACGCCTGTCATTTCTTAAGTGTCCTCCTGAGGGTAGCAGAGAGCAGCATTCACTCATCACCTCATGTAGTAAGAGTACTTAGCTGCCACCTGTGCTGTGATTGCACACAGTACTATGTTATTAGCTGCACGCAGAATATTCAGAGGAACTTTCCACAGTATCCCGACTGTTGTCGTTGAAGCTTTTGGGTGTCGGCGCAAATTTATTCATTGGTTAAAAGCAGTGAGTATTACAGCTGACCCATCTAACAGATTTGAGCAGCACTTCATACACTGTTGTTTTAATATATGTGCCAATCCTCTTTGCACACAGTAGTGTGCAAGAGTCTCAGGCCACCAGTCATTTTTTTTAATATTTTGCTGGTTAAATGGAAATAGTTGCTGTGATTCATTGAAGCAAACTGCATACTCCAAGTTTCACAACTCAGGGAAGTATATATTGTAACTAGAAAAATATAGCTGCATCTCATAGTATATTTTTAGAAATGGGAAGCACTTGACCTTTGCAACAGATCTAATCTGACAAAAAGAAAAAATGCACTATTAAAATTGATAATTACTGATATTCAAGTGTCTTATGCTAAAATAAGAAAATATAAATAAAAATCGAACGAGACCTCAGCTGTAGAAAAATGCTCTCCATTATTGCGCCACATTAAAATGAGCATTTTACCACATCATTTGTTTTCAGTTTCACTCATTTAAATAATGAAGATGCTTTAAAATAGAATATACTGTTGAACGTATTTAAATGAACGGAAGAGGCTACTTCTAGCCGCTCCTTTATCACAAGGGGTCGCCACAGCACATGCTTGGCAGATTTTTATACCACATGCCCTTTCTGACACAACGCCCAAGAAATCTGTATCTTCTCCTGGGATCAAACCAGCGATCGTTCACTTGATAGGCAGATATGTAAATCGCTACACTGTTGAGTTAACGTGGAAAGAAAAATAGCGAAAATAAAAGTTAAGAAGTGGAATGAACTAATATGTGGATTGCCCATGCAATGAATTCAACACGTCTGCAGCTGGTCTCCAGTCAAACTCTGGTCGAATGAATTCAGACAATCTGCAACACCGTTACATTTTGGAGTGGAATAAAGAAAACAATTAATCATACACTAGTTTCCTCTGGTTAATACCTCGGAGTTATGCTGTTCAACTGAGTTCAATTCATTGCACATTTCTAGTGCTGCGTGTGCCTCAGAGATGAAATATCAAAGGGAGGAACTGGCCCATCCTTATGTGTTATGCAGCTCATCCAGCAGATGGAGCTGTAGCTCAGCAGATGTTGCAGTTTTACTGGCTGTTTCCAGCTCTTACAGCTGTGGACCTGACAGTTGAGAACTATAAAAGCATTGTTTCAGCACACAGTTCTCCACAAAACGAGCTTCACACGTATCACAACAGTTGGCATTTTTAAAGTCTTCTTCGCAGAATGAACAAAATGTGCCGAACTCAACACCCCTGACGTATGTGGCTCTGCTCTCTTACAGACTTCATTAGAAATCGACGTGTCCTTGCATGCAAGTTTGTCTGACAGCAAAAAGCTTGTGTGTTTTTGGTTTTTATCAGCTTTGCGCTCACAGAAAGACTGTAAAAGTAAATCTCACGGGGAAGTTTAAGAGACAGAGTGCTGATTGAAAATGAATGAAAATGTTCAAACAAAGAAAAATCAGAGATGCTTAAAAAAATCATTAAGGGAGCTGCCAGAGAACATCAAAGAGGCAGAGTCCGTGGCAAGTTTGCCTTTAATAAACGCTTGTAGCTCACAGAGCTGTATGTTTGAATGTGGAGGCACGGCGCGTTGGGCTCGGCTCTCCATTGTGCATGTGTAGGTGCTGAGTCCTGCCTGTCAAAACAGCTGGCAGCTCCCCAAGATCTTTTTCACGACGCAATGATTCATCCAAACAAAGAGCAAGCCGGGGGACTGTTGGCACATTAAACACGAGATCAACTTGATTGTCTGGGAACAACGGCCCGGTTGCAGAAGTGTTACAGAAGAGTGGGGGGGATAAATTACAGATGAGCATTCATTTTCAGTCGATCATGTATACCTATTAACATCTGTGCACCAAACGAGTTCCACACTTTATGGAGAAATATATTAATCCCTAAAAATCTCACAGTCTTTTTGCTTGAAATGCTAAAAAAGTTTAAAGCTGGCCTCTTTGATAGCTGTGGTGGATTCACAGCATTAGCAAACTGAAAAAAGACCAAGAAGTTACAAAGAAAGAAGCTTTAGTTTCCTGAACCTAATCCTAAAGCACAGGGGACTTCTGCTGGGTTGATCCATGTGCTCAGTCTTCCAGTCCCATTATTACTATTGTCAAAACGTGAGTCCTCGGGGCCACTTTCTGAAGCCATGAATTTTAAAATCATTTTCAGTGAAGAATTCCTTTAGAAATCTACTGATCTATGAAGCAGGGGCTGCTTCATAGATCAGCTCTAATCCATTAAACAGCACAGCTTCTGTGGGACAAGGTGGAAAAAAACACTTTGCCTTTAATTATATTTGCTAATGAATGAGTAACAGTTACAATTGCAAACTTGATTGTTCTCAAATCCACCTAGGAACATGTAAAACAGATGACTGACTAGTTTTAACAGTCTGCTTATTAGAAACAAATGTATGGACTTTTATTAAAGGTTGATGTAAAATATGCACCTGTAGAGGTATCTCTTACTGTTTATGAGTGCCATTAATATTTTATAAAGAACAGTTCACTTAAGATATAGTTTTTATTGGCTTAGATGTGATAATATGTTAGTAAGTTAATTGTTAGCCCTGTTTGAATGTATAGTGAATATAAATATAAATGACGACAAAGCTTTTTTCATGTCATGTTTTCTCATGTAGGCTGAAGATAAGCCACTTTAGTAAAAATGTTTCATTAGCCTTCATTTTCATTGCAGGAAAGATAACTGAAGCTTTACGTGGCAGAGAGAAGTTAAAAGACAGCTGTGAATCTCACAGAACCTAATTCATGCAGATATTAAATGTGTCTGTCCATCCATCCCTGACCTTAAACTTTTACAATAAAATATTTTAGGATTTTGATGTGCTTTGTGCACAAACTGGATTTTTCTCCGTTTTCCGATGAGCTACCATGCTTTGAAAGTCAACATGTGTAACCTCAGCACGTGTCTCCCACGTGCTGAGGTTAAAACGTCTCTGTTCAGGACGTCTTTTAGTGAATTAGCTGGTGTTGATCCCCAACTGACAGTTAATCATAGGTGGCATCAATTAAACTGCCGTGGGCTCAGGTTGCTGCCCTGCGGTGCAGGGCGTTTTGTGCACCGCTGACCCCCCGTGACTCATATACGGACGCTCACGGTGAGCAGCTGGAGCCCAGTTAACCACCACGCCACCCTGGACTGTTCACGGCCCTCCACTGCGAGGTGACTCTCAATTATGGATGACCATCATTAGAAACTAGACACGCCGGAACACAGGGTTACCCAGACTGGCACACACAGGCGCGCACGCAAACACTGTGATGGACACAGCGATTATGCTCAGAGACACCCAAGACTATTGAAGTGCTAATGGAGTAACACCATCCATTTCATTCCATAAGCACTGCACCTGTAACCCCTGTGGCCTCCAGGTCACCACCAGTTAGCATTTTCCATATCAGTGTCATTGTTACTAGCAATTTAAAAATCTGTGTCATATCATGATATTCGAGGGGGGGTAGCTGAGTAGTTGAGTTCTTCTCTTTCATGCATGATAACGATACAGTATTCTTGTCTATTGTATATAGACACAGCATATTTGTGCTTTTGTATCAGCTCTTAATCCTGCATTTGTTCTGGGATCATCTGGGGACATCTCTCATCAGTCATTAACACATGAACTGAGCTGTAGACTGTAGACGGTGGCATCATGCGTCCACAGTGTACGCGCACGCAGGCACACACATACACACACATGTAGGCTTCAGCTTACAAGTACAGTCAGGGTACGTTAGGTTTTTTTGTGGGCTTTTTTCTGCAGTTTTTAAATACACGATTCTCCCTCAGGATTAGTCTGCACGTAGACAACTTTTTGTGCACAGACAATCAAAAGCAATCTATCAAGGCCACTTTGTTGCATACCAGTTTAGTAAAGACAAAGACAAGGATCCACAGAGGGTGGTGTGAACAAATGGATTGCATTTATATAGTGCTTTTCTAGGCACCCAAAGCGCTTTACAATTCCACTATTCATTCACTCTCACATTCACACACTGGTGGAGGCAGCTACAGTTGTAGCCACAGCTGCCCTGGGGCAGACTGACAGAAGCGAGGCTGCCATATCGCGCCATTGGCCCCTCTGGCCAACACCAGTAGGCAGTAGGGTAAATGTCAGAATTTACAATGACTTTATGAATGGATACAAAAACAAATGAGGAAAGAGGGGAGACTGGAGGGAAATGATGAGTGAAAAAGTTTGAAAAAAGATTTAGGAGGCATTTCGATCTGCCAGGTTCAGAAAGCTCACGGCTGCTTGTACTAATGCTTCTCTAATATTTAACTAACTTAACAAAAAACAGCAAACATGAAAAGAGGTTGCAGGGAGACAAGTCCAGGCATGTAGATGTCCGAACAATCTTACCTAAATGAGCACACAGATGACTAACTGCCCTTGACCACAAGCGACCATCTCTATAGCATCTTACCAAATGGGCCATAGCCTTCAGGTGTGGCCCAGGAGTGGACGTCCCAGCAAACTCACTTCAAGGTCAGACTATGCAATGCTTTTTAAAAACTCAGGCGCTACATCTCAGACTCTACAGTTAGCATTTTAAAAGTTAAAGTTAAAAGAAAAAGACTGGACAAGTATAGCTTGGTTGGAAGGGTTGGCAGGAGAAAGAACATGGCAGCAAGTAAGCAAATGACAAAACTTGTAGACCAATTTTCCTTTGACAGATGAGGCCAAAGTGGAGATGTTTGTCCATCATGCACGACATCACGTTTTAACTCAACATATCAGCACAAATACCTCCTACCAGCTGTCTGACACGGTGGCAGAGTGGTGATGATTTGGGCTTGTTTTTCAGCCACAGGATCTGGGCAGCTTGCAGTTTTTGAGTCAGCCATGACGTCCAACAGCAAAAGCTTGGCTGTAATACAACAGGACAATGATCTCAAGCAATCATCTTGATCTTTTACTATTTCCCATTCCACTTGGAGAAAGTGTGTGTAGTTAGTGCAAAAGTACCACAAACAAATTGAAATAGACCCCACAACGCTTTGTGTTGACCCTCGGATGTCATTCTGACCTAAATGGACCCTTTTAAACCACTGGTTGTGGAAAGTCTAATTTTTCCTGCATGAAGCCAGTAGAGCTTGAACTCTGTGTTCTCTAACACCTTTGAAAGCCTTTGTTAATGGCATGATGCTCATCACATGATGTTTACTGTGGCATGCATGCAAATGCAATGTTCCAGTAGCTATGGATACATCTGTAGGTGCAGCATGCATTTTTAATTGAATTTCCATACCATGTTCATCCAAATTGTTGTGCGCATGGTTTATTCAGAATCAGTGTGACTGAAGTCATTTCTAAACGAGTTACCGATGCTTTTTTACTCACACCAACATTTCCAGCACGCAAAAACAAGCACTATGGATCTTTTTTTATGTTAATTTAATCCAAAGAGCTAATATAGTTTCAGTGTAGAGTTATACTGAAATGACATATTTTGTTTTCAATGTTATGCACCTTTATTTACATAGGCTTACTTTACTTGGTAGGTTTACCGTTACCCTACTATTGTACAGCTTGAATGTGTGCTCATGTCTGATAACAGTATCAGAGCTTACTGGTTCATATCACTGTTAAGTAGCCAGAGAGGTAACTGGAGTTAGAAATGTATCCAGCTCAGTGGGTTCAATCTGTCCATAGTGGGCACACACAGAACATCCACCTCACCAATACACACACTCGCAAACAAAAGTATCAGATGACGGTCCCTGAATTATTGAGAGCCACCAAGCAGCAACCAGATTCTTCCACATCTTTGCCCTGAATATTAATGATCCGCAGATCCTAGACTTGAGGGGGGGAAAGGAGAGGTGGCACAAGCCAGAGATTTGGGGGGAAAACATTGCTGAAATTTCTTTCATATAAAAAAACAGTAAAATAATTTTCCAAAAAAGAAAGCCCAGTAAAAGATGGAGCTTCAAACCTCTGCGTTAATCATCCTTTTTGACGACAAGTTATTACGATTTCACCGTAGCTGTTCTGGTTCTTGCTTGTACCACAAAACTTCAGAAGAGTCAGCTCATCAGTTTGCACAGCTCAAAGATCCAGGAGTATTTACAGAGTTAAATTAAACGGTTAAACTCGGTTAATCAGTACATGACTAATGTGGGGAAGGACTAATGACGTGTTTCAGTCTAGTTATGGTGATACCTCGGTATGTGAAGGTGCATTCAGAAGAACAGCTAATGTTATCACACTTTGTGTCATGTAAGAGCTTAAATTGTATGATTTTAAAGCACAGTAACCTTTAGCATCTGTCAGCCCGATACTAAACTAGTCAGGCCGTATATCATATGGGTGCTTAGTGCCTATAATTTTACCATAATACAGAAACTTTCTGTTTGTCTGTGAACTCCTACTATACAGGAGTTGAGCGACCAAAAGTGGCACACAGGTGCACTTCCAAGTCTTCTCATCTTTGGGTCAGTAGGCCCCTGAAGGTTCTTATCTAGATCAGATATTATGATGTCATCATGTTGCAACTTGATAGCATAATACACTAAAATGTGTAGTCTTTATGCACTTACAGCACCTTATAATAGCATTTAATTTCATGGCAATAATGTCTAATTTATGACCGCAAAACTTGCATGATGTGTTATGATGTTATAATGTTGCCTAGCAACCAACTAGCAATTTATTAAAATAATAGACATATACTTGCATATACAATGTATTACCCCTATGCTTTTTTCTACTACCCTCGTCAACCTTGACTATTTGATTGGCAAGATATTTGTCAATCAAATATTCACAAACTGATATTTGTTTGTGCTCACAAACATTTTTTTATTTCTCTCACCAAGCGAGACACTGGTTAAAATAAAAAGCACGACCTGGGCCTGGATAAGCAGAAGAGTACGAAGAGTTAAAGATGAATTTGAGGGATAGATTTTTTCCTAAATTAGATTTATAATATTTTTCATGTTATGATCATCGTGTTTTCATATTATCACTTCTTTGAACCATGATAGTTGTTTAGTGTACATCTGACTTTTAAAGACACATGCCACAAAATAAATAAATAAAAATATTTGTATTCTTTGTTTAACTGTTTTTTTTTCTTTTGTTATGGCAACAATAACTTTGAAAAAGAAAGCACATAAAAAACATTAACCAGTATCCAGGATTGCTTTTACTTTCAATGTCAGTACAAAAATCTATTTCAGAAGAGTGAATACAAACAAAGCAAAAAGCATCAGTTTGAATTCTGCCTTTGACATTGTATCAGTGGAGATCAGCACATTGAAATTCAAGAACAACATGCTTGACAGGTGCTCGACCAAAGTCTTGTTGATGGACACTGGAGTTGTGTGACTATTGTTAAGAGTTTTGGCACTGCAGCACTGACCCTGCTGGTGAGAAAAGGCATGAACAGAACAGCAGAGTGAGAAAGTAATATCTTTAGGATTGTATTTTTCTGTAGCTGCCATTTAAAGCTGTTCCAAAAATGTGTGCAATGTTTATTCTGACGCTCGCCATTATTTCTGTTGACACCAGTATTTACTGAATACTTCTTTAGTTACTGTCCCTGCAACTCTATCAAATCCTGCCATCTTTGTGTCAGTAGTCCATGCTCTGTAGCTGACTCTTCCTGTCAGGTTTCCCCTGCAGGCCTGCAGAAAGCAGTGGAAGGTTCAGGTCTGCCACGCGACGCTGGAGAGACGAGCGCAACTGAACGGAGTTCCTCTTGGCTCCATTTATCCCTCCTGCTACTCTCTCTCCTCGTGTTGCAGACAGCTCTTTCCTCCTTCCCCTCTCCTGCCTGAGGTTCTTGAAGACCAGAGTATGCTGTCTTTGTGAGGGCAAAGCAGGAGGTTTAGACCCATTCACTAGGAGTCTCGGGGGCCCGGGTCGGGTCAGTCCTGCCCATGTCATCTTCCTTCCCCGCCCATCTTTAAGCGCCACGTTGTGTAGGCGTGGGAGGGGGGAAGAGGGCGAAGTCTGTGACGCCTCAACAGAACCCAAGTGGTCTCTGTCTAAGGAGTGTGTGGTGCGCGCGTCAGTGTCCAGGAGCGTCCTGGGAGACGTGCCGTTCTTCTCGGATGAATAAAACGTCTGCAGCTTCTCCAGTCGCTCATTGATGCTCAGGTGATGAGAATCTTCCTGGCGTCGGGTGCCTCTGAAGCAGTCTGACCCGGGGTCCGCAGCGCCATCTGACTGAGTAGTCCTGAGCAGGTGCGTATTTCGGACTGGTCTTGACACGCTGCTATCTCTGATTGGCTCAGCAGGTAAGGGAACTTGGCAAGGGGCGGAGTCACAGAGCTGAGATGTGGAGTTTTTAGGAGGAGAAAGGTGGACGAGTTCCCTGTCTCCAAAAACAGTTACTAGAATACAACGACATAAAAATATAATATAGTTGAGATTGTATTATACTGTCACTGCATGCAGCATTTGTATTTAATGCCCTCCTCACCTTCCGCAAACAGTGTCTCTCTGGCATCTAAGGTCTCCTCATCAGTAGCCCTATCCTCTGCAGACAGAGGTGCAGGGGAAGGAGAGGGAAGACGAGGGGGTAAGGACGGAGAGGCAGAGTGAGGAGGCTGGGGTAGAGAAGGAGACGGTGACCGATTCTCGTCACCCTCTCTGTGCAGGTTCTCAGTCCTCTTTCTGCTGCTCTTACATTCACGTGTCTGTTGGTTCCTCAGAGGCTTGCTCAGCTGCTTCAAGCTTTTTTCGTTGGTTGGTTCATTCTGAAGGTTGATCAGTGATTGGTTGTCAGGATGATGAAAGAGGAATATAAAACCAACAATACATGTATGATACTAAAACATATTACCTGACACTAGTTTGTACCACAATGTTGCCTTAGAAGCTAAAAAAAATTAAAGCAAGTGCAAAAAGCATTACATTATTTAGGACATGGCTACTTTGATTGACAGGTGCCTCTACCTTTCTGCTAGATTTCAACTCTGCAGTTTTTGAGATTGAATTGGACCTTTTGATTGTACGTGTGTGTTGTTTGTGCCTTTCTGGAGGTTTTAGTGCAATTATGCAACGGTTAGATAATACGACTTGCTGTGTCGTCAGTGTAGAGCCAACCGTTTAAGAAGTCTGTACAAAAGAGATGGCGAGAGAAAGGCTGCATTTTGTGTTTTAAGTAGCAATAATTAGCAGCTGTTTGTGTCTGTGTGGTTTACAGCCTGTTAAACAAGCTTGTTGGTGATAGCAGATATGTTAGCATGTCATCCTGTAATGCTAATGTTAGGCTTTAGTATTGGCTCACAAACCAGCTGGTAATGTCCATGTCATATTATATATGGTCTATGTGAATCAAATGAACGAGATTCATGGTCAGTTTTTCTGTGTGGGCTGTTTTTGACTTATATGTTCCTTTATTATGTACTGTACAGACTCACGAGTGGCCCAAATTTCTGTTTATCGCTTAAAATGGATCGAAACTTTATTTGAATGTTGATTGCAACCAATATGTCAGGGAGAGTAATAATAGTAGTGAGATGGGCGTGCCATCCTTTGATAACAGAATATTACAGTGACCTCAGGATTACCTGTTGTGGCGTCTGTGATTCAGTGTTATTCCTCTCTTTCCATGTATTCTTGCTGGGAAGACTCCAGTCGTTATTCTCTAGCTTCTGACAAATCAATCATTGTTGATGCCAAACCATGAATATATCATTTGTACTGATGGGTTTTTTGTATTTCATATTTTCAGACCTTTGTGTGTATATCTGTGTGTTGTAACGGGAATACCTTGCTGGCTTTGACTCCTTTCTGACTCCTGTTGAGCCGGCTGAGCAGCAGGTGATAGGAGGCCATGAGGGCCGAGGGTCGGTTGGTGGTGACCGTGTGCATGATTTCAGAGAGGGAATATCCCAGTGTCTCTGTCATGTATTCTAGCACGGTCGAGTTGAGATCCTCTGGAGACAACCTGGAAAACAAGAGAAAGCTTTGGAAAAGGCTCACAAATGAGAAGTAGAAGGAGGAAGAAGAAGTGGATCTAACAGGCCTGTGTGGCAAAGAAAGACTTGTAGCTGAAGGATTTTTGGAGCAGAGCTGCAATGGCTCTTGCTCACAGACTGTGGCATCATTCCTGCGGATTTCGGAAAACGCATTATTTCCAGCAGGAGCCATACATGATTGCATTTCCATTCTGCGTAAAGTGATAAAAGCTTTTTAGTTGTGCTATAATACACAAAGCTGTTACACTGCAGACCACAAAAATGTTCATTTTGTTCTCAGACACGCAGTGATTTCCCTCTTGGTTCTTTTACCCACACTGTAATGTTTGCAGCAGAACTTTCCCTGAGGAGAGGCTTTGTGTCCTCCTTCTCTCTCATGGAACAGATGCACATTCTTATGTTACAATATAATAATGGTATAAATCATTTCAATCGTTACAAGAAGGGCGCCACTTTTTGCAAACACATTGTCATTGTCTTTTGTGTATATTGATGAATTGGATGTGCACCTTATGCGTTAAGGCGTGTTTGTACCTGTTTTCATGAGAGAGAGTGTGCAGAGCTTTTTTGGAAAAGCCCTCATTTATCCATCTCTCCTCCATGGCAGCTCTAACACTGGGTCTCTTCGCTGGGTCGGGCTCCAGGAGAGACAACACAAATGACACAGCACCTGCAAAAATGAATCTTTTTAAAACAGGCGATTTCTATATTTGGTTGAGTTTAAATTCTTATTGCCCATTTTTAAAAAGCTGAAGAAATTTACAAGCATTTTCTAACTTGTAATTTATTAATGTGACAGACGGACAGACAGACACTTTCTTAGGGGTCGCCACAGCAGCTCATCTGCCTCCATCTCACCCTGTCCCTAGCATCATCCTCTGTCACACCAACCCTCTGCATGTCCTCCTTCATTACATCCATGAATCTTCGCCGAGGTCTTCCTCTTTTATTTCTGCCTTGCAGCTCCATCTTTAAAATCCTTTTTCCAGTATATCCACTCTCTTACTCTGAAAATGTCCAGTAGATCAATCCTTCAAGATATGACAGCAGGTCTGCCACGCGATTCCATTCAAGTCGAGGTTACATTTAATGGATCAATAAACTGAACTAAAAGAGCCTTTAAAGGAAGGTCATGGTTAGACTCTCATGAAGGAGGTGATAACTGTTAAAATTTCCTTTTTTCTGCTTTGTGGTTAAGAGAAAAGAGCAGCATTAGACATAGAAATGAGAGGTCCTGTGTAGCCAGTGTGCATCAGCTGGTCGTTAATCACAGGCAGGATTGTGGTTACTGTTTGATAAACATCTCATCACAGACGAGCCCAGGGCTGAGAACCGTCTTTTCCACTGCTGTTGCAACCTTATAAGTGATACATACTTAGAGTACTGACGACTTAATTTGCTCGCTCTTTGTGACTTGTGAAACTGTATCAGACAGCGAGGAGAGAGGCAGGGTTTCCCTTCAGGAGAACCAATTCAGCCTGTCATCCTGTGACATAGAGCTGTTCTGTGGCAGCCAAGCATGGATGATAGTTTGAGTCCAGATGGGGATTCCAGATACGTTTCACAGTGTAAAAGAGCAGATGGGTTCAAGCGGGATGGCTGCCACATTCAAAGACACATCAGCCAAGACTGCTCTGTTCACTTTACTGCTATCAGTTCACTTTTGTGTCAGAGCCAGAGCGCCTGTCTCAGCCAGGGACAACTCAATTTGTTTGTAACAGATCAAAGGAAGACACACGATTGATGAATTTTAATCAGTGAACCTGCGGAATCGTCATTCCTCCAGACAACAAACACATAAACTGGTACAGATGAAAGAAAAAAATATACATACTTAAGATGAAAATAGAGAAGCCTAGAAAGAAAATCCTAGAAAGCAAAGATATATAATTTAAAGGATATCACAGAAACAAGCAAGACAAGCGCGTAAGCTAAGAAACGGGCCAGTCTTCACAAAATTATGAAGTTCATGAATTACCATGGCTGAAGAGAAAAAGAATCGGTAAAAGCCATGCATGATTTAAAAACTGCAGAAGCACACAGCCCCATTAGGAGGCAGAATAAAGTCTAAAAGTTAATGTGAATGGCTCAGATGCCCGCCCATGGCAGCGGTACAGCCACTAATCTGATCTTGTCACAGTTTCAGAGCTTCGGAGCTGTGCTGGTTTTCCCCACAGTAACAGGAGCTATGTTTGTTTGCGGTGACATGGCGCCATGACTGAGCGTAATGATGGGACTATGTGTAAGAGAGAGACCAAAATAAAGTAGAGAGAAACAGGACACTGAGGCTGCTGTGGACTTGGCAGAGGACAAGTGGTAGAGGTAAGAAGTTTGTAAAACGTTTCTTTCCTCCGATTTATTATGCTACGACATGTCTAAAGGCAAAAACACGACTTCCATAAAAGTTTGAATAGTATCATCATGTAGACTTGTTTTTATATTGGTTTCAGAATGAATAAACACTTTCAGCTACATCAGCTCATAATATAATCTGGCATTTTTTTGGTATGTCAAAGTCTACTCACTTATTCTCGTTCGCTTAATTCACCAAGACTCAACTTCAAAGATACACTTAACCCAGTGGCTTTTTAATAGTATAAGCCCAATAATCAGGAGCAGAGGTTCACCAATCTGCAAAAAACTGTGTCTGCAAATTAGGAAACAGTTTCAAAACAATTTACATAAAATTGTGAAGACTTTGAATGCCTCATCAGTCGCAGTAAATGTCATCTTCAAAAGATTCAGCAAATCTGGAGGAATCTCTGTGCGCAAGGGACAAGTGTGAAAATCAGTACTGGATGGCTGTGATCTTTGGGCTTCTCAGGTGGCACTGCATTAAAGACGGGCACAATTCCGTCTTGGACATCAATGCATGGGCTCATGAACTCTTCCGGAAATCACGTTTGTTAACAGAGTTCACCGTGCCATCCACAAATGCAGGTAAAATCTCTATCATGCAAAGATTTAAAATGGACGAAGACAAAGTGGAAACCTGTTGAAACTTGAAATTCTTTTTTGGAAAGCATGGACAGCGCACACCTTAGCGCAATGAGTAAAGGAGTCATCTAGCTTGTTATCAGCACTCAGTTGAAAACCCTGGATCTCTGATAGCATGGATGTCAATCAATGCCTGTGGGATTGGGCGTGATCAATGCTGAAAGATATATACACAGGTTTCAGAGCATAGAGACGACATTATTTTCACGAAAAAAACCCTTGCATATTTCAGCCAGACAACACTGAACCACATACTGCATCTATGCCAACAACATGGCTTTGTAGTAAAAGAGCCCAGGCGCTGAACTGACCTGTCTGCAGTGCAACTGAAAAAATTTACCGCATTATGAAATCCAAAATATGGCAAAGAAGACCCAGGACTGCTCAGAGGCTACAATCCTATTTCAGTCATGAATGAAGCAACTTTCTTCTCCTTAAAGTCCAACAGCAGCTCTCCTCAGTTCCCAGACATTTATGTAGTTAAAAGACGAGGGGATGCTACACAGCGGTAAACATAACCCCGCCCCATTCTTTTCTGTTCTACTGTTAATAAAATCTTGGTTTATGAGATTTTCAAATGATTGCATTCTGTTTGGAGTTGGAGTTAAATATGGTAATGATAGAAGCTTTGTTTCGGTCACTCTGATAGGTACCTTTGCTGATGTCACTGGGGATGCTGCTGATCTCCCCGTTGACCATCTTCTGGTGCAGCTGTTTGATGTTGAACGGCTCAACAGTGAAAGGCAGAGTTCCTGTCAGCATTGCAAACATGCTCACGCCTCTGTAGATACACACAACGGGGCGGTCAACACATTTACATGAAAAATACTGAGAAAATCATTACGTAATCTGTTACAACACTATAGAAAAATGTGTTCAATATCCAAGCAGAGAGTTTCTCTGATAGACACACTGAGACTTTCTCACTTACACAGACCACACATCCACTTTGGGTCCATACTTCCTGTGAGCAAGGAGCTCCGGGGCGGCGTAGGCTGGACTTCCGCACTGGGTGCTGAGGAGCTCCAGAGATAAAGAGTCAGCCTTGAGGGTGTTACTCAGGCCAAAGTCTGGGGGAGAAATCATCATCTTACAGCAAAGTTCTTTTCAGAAATTGCAGACAGCTAAAACAGTTTAGCGTAAATAATTGAAATCAGTATGTTAGTGATGAAACTACAACATACCCACAATCTTTATATTGTTGTGTTCATCCAGAAGGAAGTTTTCGATTTTTAAATCTCTAAAAATAGGGGAGAAGGAAAATAAGAGACAAATCAGTTAGGTCTCAAAGGAAGAATGTGGTTCATAGTAGCATTTTTATAAGGCTCTGTCGTTAATCCTACAGGAGTTTCTAGTTATTTTTCTCCACACAGTGCTGATGAGTGTTCTGGGGCAATTTACTTGACAGACATGGTAGTGGTTGCTCAGAACTCCAACACTAAGCTTTTTCTGTGTATTTATAGATGACCAGATGAGATGGGATCAGACTGGACCCACAGAAGCAAAAAGAATAACCCAAACGCTAAATTTGGGTTTGGGTAGAGCTCAAGCTTTTGGAAAAAATTCTCAAAAAGAGAGTTTTTGTCAGAATAATCTCCTCTGGTGATTTGGAGGATGAGTGTGTTTTAGAAAAGAAGCTAATCGCCCAAACTTAAAAACCTGCACTCGATTTTCAAATCAACTCACGTCACCTTTTTCTGACTTATTTCTTATTCTTTACCAAAATACCATATCTCTGTTCACCTGAAAAAGTTGCTTCATTCCCCTGAAAGTACCCCAGCCTCACCACCAACCACACTGAATGCACTAAAGCTACCAAGCTAAATGAAAATCTGTGGTCAGGAGCGAGAGAGCCCCTATAAACTACAGCCTGGGAATCCGCCATGCTCCTTTCATCTGCCTTCATCTAACCAAAAATCCAGAAAACCCTGCTCACACAACCCGAGACAAGTTCAAAGAGAGGCAGAGGAAGAAAGAGAGAAAAAAGAGCAAGAGAGAGCGAGAGCAGACATTGTCATAAAGGAGAAAATGTATGCGGTGAACCTATTGAACGTGGGTGGCAGGAGGTGCGTTTAAGTGCAAAATTTCCATTTATTTCCAGTTTAATCATCTCTGTGTGGCATTGTGGTGCAGTGTGTGTGTGTGTGTGTGCGCGAGAGAGAGTGAGCGAGTGCGTGCGTGTAGGTGAGCGCGTGGGTGTGTGTGACAGAAAGAGGTGCCATTGAAGGGTTGAGAGCGACGTCGTTGAGGGACTTCATTAGAGAGGAAGTCCATGATATTGTGATGATGTGTGAATCATGGCGCCGGCGCAGGATGATGAGGTCATTGCCTGGTAATCACATTCCCACCTTCAGAGGAGCCAAGGTCTTAAACCAAAGCACAGTGCTGTGCGGCTCTTTTGCAAGTGTGTGTGTGAGAGCCTATTGAGTCTCTAACACCTACACGTACTTAAATACCACTAAAATAAAACTCTCATCTCCCACACTGAGCTGTGCCCAGCACTTCCTCCTCTGTTAATGCCTGCAAACTTCTTTCTGTGTGTATATGTATGCTTTTTCAAGATGTGTGTATGAATCATAAAGCTTTGAGCCATATAAACTACTTTTTGCCATAGTTTTGATCTGTTTTTCAATTCTCTCTCTTTTTTTGCACCTTTTTAAAAATAAATATCTTTGACCAATCGGCTCAACAAGAATAATTTTCTTAGTTATTTTCAATTGGTAGAATTTTCTGCTCACCTATCAAACATGCTTTGGTAGATCACATGTCAAAGGCCATCTGAGATTCAAATTTGGCACTAAATTCTAAATGTATTCAAAAGTGATCCGATCGTGTTTTGGGGTCACTGTGGCCTCACAGCTGTTCGCCCAAAAACTTTCTTTTCTTTTCTTTCTGTGATTCTGAGCTTTTAGTTGGAGTCGGGCACAAAACCAGGTAAGGGAAAAGATCACGGTATGAGTTAAAACGTTAAAGTGGACTTACTACAGTAATTTCCGCCCCCTTTATTTTATTGGCGGGCTCTACTATAGTAGCTTTGCATGATTCACAGTTTAAAATAATCCATATTTATTTTATAATGGGTCTTTATATAGCCCCATGAGTTCACTGTCCACCTGACACAGGCCATTTTATCTCCTTTAAAACCAACTTTCCTCTGACTGGCTCTCCCTCATGAACAAATGTTTAATACCACTTGCAGGCAGCTGCCATCCTTGAAGTGGCTTCGGTGTGACAAGATACTTAAACGGTCATAAGATAGCATCAGTCTGCTATCAGTTGACTGAGTGATTACATCCAATCTGTGACTAAACTGTGATAAATCTGTGAACATTGCAAACCTGTTGCCATCTACACAGAAATTCAAATTCCAGCCAGAAACTCAGTGATCTGAAAGGGAAATTCAGAATTTCCTCCACAAGTAGATACCCAGTTGCTGCAGGACTGTGATTTAAATGCTAAATGAGGTACATGTACAGCAACCTTGCTTTTACTGGGAGTAGAGCACAGAGTAGAATACAACCAGCTGGCAACCAGTTCCCTAATGCAAAGAGCAGACAGGCAGACAAGTTATTGGGAACATATTGGGAACCATCTGCATTTATAAATTAGGCAACAATTATTTGCAAACCTGTGCCAACCTGTCTGAGAGTGACTGCAGTCACTCCAAGTTAGACAATTCTTTAGAGACACGTTGCCTCCCAGCAGGTGACCTGTGCAGTCGCTGTGCGATCAACACTGGTTGCAACCAGTTTGTTGTTGCAACTGCTTGTAACTGGTTGTAGAATGTGAAAACATTTAGTGCAATCACCAGGCAATCATTTTCCTAATCACAGGGAGGTTCCTGTTCCATGTTTTTCATATATATTTATATAGCAGGTGACCTGGACCTACTGTGTTCACAGTCAGAGTGAAAGAATGACATTTGTCATTATTTTATCACCAGCTAAGCTATTGATTGTTCATCATCATCATCATTTTCATTAGTATCATCATTACATCATTGGTTGCATTTTAGTATAAACAGATACCATTTGCAGCATGTTTAGAAGCTCTAAATAACATCTGTTGTATTGCTTTGACATCTGTTTTACGTAGTGAGAGACTTAAAGCCGATTGTAGCAATATAACAATTTGACAACTGTTCAAAAAGCATTTGATCTTTTTGAACTGTGAACAATGCAATGGAGTAAATCCATCTATTTACTATGAAGACTAGATAAAGACATGGAGCAGAGTTAGAAGCCTTCTAAAACTGTAGATGACATCTGCCTCTAAGGCATACATCCCTGCATTGCATCCATGCTCTTCCTGTGTGTGTGTGTGTGTGTGTGTGTGTGTGTGTGTGTAGTGACCTGTGCACGATGCCGTGTTTGTGCAGGTGTTCCACAGCAGAGAGGATCTGTCGGGTGTAGCGCCGCACCTCCCGCTCCTCCAGCCTCTTCCTCTCACAGATCCTGTCCATCAGGTCTCCTCCAGCACAGAGCTCCATAACCATGTAGTAACTGTTCTCAGTCTCCAGAGTCTGACGCACAGTGTTATTCATATGTGGCTCACAGCAGATATAAAATAACCTTTCAATTACTGTCTGCAATCAACATCTACCACTGAGATAGAAATATGTCTCTGGATTCATGTATGTGTATTTCTGATGCTTTTAATGGTTGATGGGTGAATATGTAATTGTTGTTGTGATTTTTTATTTTCATTTCTTTACCTCCAGCAGAACTACAATATGAGGGTGTCGCACCATCTGATGAATGCGAGGCTCCCTCTTCATGTTCTTCTGTACATAGGAGTCCTGTCGTGCTTTTTTTTTGTCTATCACCTTAATGGCTACCTGAAAACAGACATGCACACATGCACATTCTTTTGTTTTGTTTTTGCCAGAAATCAACAGAAATGTACATAAAGACACTTTGCTTTATATATAAAACAGATTAAAATGTTTACAGGTGACTGTAAGAAAACCTGATATTTATTCTGACCAACATGTAACACACTAGTAGGGTGCATACTTCTGTCACTTTTTGTGTCTGCATTTTCTCCACTCATCCAGAGGTTTGAGCCAACGGCCTATAGTCATGAACTCTTCAAAAGCTCAGGATACGGACTGTTCTGAATGCTCGATTTTAGATTTTTGCCACTTAGTATGATGCCAGAGAGGGAATATCCTTAATATGGTGATCTCAGGAACTGGCTGTGAGCACTGCAGCTCCACCCACCTGCTGTTCAGTATAAGAAGCAGCCAAACAGAAAAGAATTGGCCTAAAGGGAGAATGAAGGGAAAGCTACACATAGACTCAGTGTAAGATTAATAAGGATTATTGTAAACTGTGACTCATATAAAACTACTTTAATAGGGTGAAACAACAACACTGAGTTGGAAATGAGAACAAATATTTAAATATTTGATAACAACAGCATTTGTGCTCGGCACAACTATTTTTCCTCAGAATAACGATCGTGGTAAACAAGGACGTTTTCATTTAAAATTAAACAATATGAACTAAAACTGAATATAAAAACCTCAATTAAAATTAAATAAAATAATACCCTCCTCCCCCCAAAAAACACAACTAAGTGAAACAATATCCTGCACTCTTTCTTTTTATGAAAAAGAAAAACATTTGAAAGTGAATTAAAAAGAACATTTGAAAACTAAACAACCAAAATATTCTGCAAAGACAAACAAAGTAAATGTTTTATTTATTAAAAAATGAGGCATCTTGGCATCTTTGACACACCGTTGGTTTAAATAGCAGTTAAGATCAAAAGGGCTCATTTTATTACCAAATCTGTTTCATACTGCACGCGCGAGTTTGTGTTATAAACATGTAAAATTTATGGCTTAGGTCAACAAAACATTTCCAGAGAAATCCAAAGGCCCCCAGCAGTGGATGCTTGCAGGTTTACAGTCTTCACCTTAACACAGTATCTACCTGCAGAGGGTAAACTGGGTTAAGAGGAACAACAACCCCCCAGATGAGTTTGGCCATTGCTAAGGCAACCAGGTCAGGGACATTGCCAGGGTCAGCGACTCGGTGACCGGTGAAAGTTACACTTATGGATACACAAAACCACAAACAAACACATTAATGAAACACATGCACAGTCTCGCCTGCACAGTGAGTGCAGATGGATTGCCATATCACCAAAAATAGATGTGGAAGACACAGAGTACTGACAAACATGCAAATTCATGTTTTTTGTTAATCTGAAAGAGCGCCGATTCTAACATCAGTTTGCACTTTTTAAAGGACCTAACGTCAGACATATTGCACAGAAACAGATGCATTTCAGACCTCTTAAATCTGCTGAGCAAATGTTGTCTTGTAAAACCCCTCATAGTCATGAAATAAGCAGTTATGGATGAATCTGACTGAGTTCTGTGCACATAACAAGAATAATAACAGACTACTACGTTCTTTAAACCCAAGAGTGTATAATTATCAGTTACAAGGCACTAGTTGTAAGCATGTAATCATAATCTTGTATGTGTGTGATCTTTTTCTTTGCCAGTGTGCCACCCCACCAGTCAGTGACATGTCACTTCATGTCTGCTCTCTAATTGTCAAATTGGAGAGAAAGCACTGACCTTTTCCCCTGTGCTGATATGCAGCCCCTCCATCACTTTGGCAAATGAGCCCTTGTTGATCATTTTTCCCACCAGGTAGGATCCAACCCGTTTGGAGTGGGGGAAGCTTCGCAGCAGCTCTCTGGGGACCTTCAGGGAGGGCAGAGGCAGCCTCTGCCGGCCCAGCCCAGAGGCTTCCCACTGGGACACCCCGCGCTCCCCTACGTCCCCTCCCTCGGCAACCATGTCCAGAGCAGGCTTCACCGCAGCAGCTGGCATCCCGGACAAGGCCCGGGCCCCATGTGGCCTCCCCTTGTGCTCACAATTGAATCCAAAAACAGGACAGTCCTTACAGAACGAACATGCTAACACACAAATGCACACAAGCAGACACACAATGCTGGAGTTTAATCGCAGCAGGCAAGACTAAAGTAAAACTCAAATCCTTAATCAGCAAGAGGCGTCTTCAAATGCAGATTTCTATTATCCACTCTCAGGTGAGTAGATCCTTTTGTTCCAACTGTCTGATGTACGACTCCTCTTTTCCTCTTTCGTTATTTTGCCTTTTAACAAGTGCAAATGCCTCAAAGTGTCATTCAGCTGCTCAACCGGCTCCTCTCTTGCTCTCTCACTCTGCCTGTCCCTGCCCGATAGTGGATGATTAACCGTTGTGTTCTTAGGTCAGCTCCAGTGATGAGGAAGACATTCTACACCTAAATTACCCCCCCTCCTGCACCAAGGTACACACGGATACTCGCAGTTACACAGTAACCGTTTAAAATGATCTTAGTTAGCATTCTTGATCTGCTCTTTTTCTACTTCAGTCTATTTCAGTTTTACTTCAGGCACATCGAAAAATTTGTGTTAACTGTACAAAAAGGTCAGGGGATTGACTGTAAGTGTTTAAATTAGTCATAGTTGTTGGAAGCCTAAAGATTCATTATTAGATGAAAATTGATGATTCAGAATTTGTTTTAATTTGTTTCCACAAGTTCTTTCATGGATTGTAAAGATCTGGAGAAACTGTTCTGATGCTAAGAGTTAAATTAGAAGACACTCTTTATGTGTTTACATGCTAAATACAAAGCTAGAGCAGAATTTAGAACGTCTTAGAAGTGCCACAAGGTAGATTAGCCAGAGTTATGCTAGCTTTCTCTCTTGGTCTCAGTCTTTAGGCTCTAGGCTCTGCTAAGCTTATCAAAGCTATGTTAATATCAAATAATATAAGACATGAAAAATCACTCATCTTATTAAGGCGACTGCCCCTGCCTGAGATTGGTTCTGCTGGAGTTTTCTTTCCATTAAAAGGGAGTTTTTCCTTCCCACTGTCGCCAAAGTGCTTGTTCATAGAGGGTCAAATGGTTGTTGGGGTTTTCTCTGTTTTCTCTGTATTGCTGTAGGGGTTTTATCTTACAATATAAAGCGCCTTGAGGCAACTGCTGTTGTGATTTGGTTCAATATAAATAAAACTGAATTGAATTGAACTGAATTAAAGCCAAGAATCAAACTAACCTAGTTCCCCAAAATATCCAGCAACATGTGTCAAAATACTTGTCACATACAGTAGTTGATACATTAGTGAATTCAATTCAATTCAGTTTTATTTATACAGCACCAAGTCACAACAACAGTCACCTCAAGGTGCTTTATATTGTAAGGTAGACCCTACAATAATACATACAGAGAAAAACCCAACAATCATATGACCCCCTATGAGCAAGCACTTTGGCGACAGTGGGAAGGAAAAACTCCCTTTTAACAGGAAGAAACCTCCGGCAGAACCAGGCTCAGGGAGGGGCGGGGCCATCTGCTGTGATTGGCTGGGGTGAGAGAAGGAAGACAGGACAAAAGACATGCTGTGCAAGAGAGACAGAGATTAATAACAAGTATGATTCAATGCAGAGAGGTCTATTAACACATAGTGAGTGAGAAAAGTGACTGAAGAAGGAACACTCAATGCATCATGGGAATCCCCCAGTTCATTTTGGCTAATTAGAGAGAGCAAGTTAACAATGCGAAAACATCCCCTGTCAATCATAACTGTTAATATCAGTACTGACTTCTCACAGGAAATCTGTGCTAAAGCTACACTGTAGGCATGCTGTATCTGCAAACCTCTCTGACACCCGGCGCCATAACCCGACGTGCACCGACCTGGAACTGTAACTACTCATCACTAAAAGCATAGCCAGCAACTGCTGTGATTGGCCTATTTGTGAATTTATCAGTGAGAAATAACAATCATTGCCTCAATGTAAGGACTCACAGATACAGTTGGAGGGGTCTGCTGAAGTCAAATCAGAGTGCATGTGAGGGAATGTAAAACGTGACAAAACGTGAGAAACGAGAGAAACAAAGTGAGCACAACAAAGAGTCGGGGGGGAAAATACCAGGATTTTATTTGTTTCTGTTGTGCACATAAAACACTGGGACACGACCACAGGGTAATTAACACATAACACACCACGCAAAAGTATGAATGCTGGTAACGTCATCGGCCACTTAGGTAGGTTACCTCGAGAAAGGATTCCCTGCAAAAGTGTAAATCAGACGTTCGAGGTCTTTTGTTTGGCACAGAGAGGTGAGAAGTCAACAACAAATCCCCCCCTCCTGCCCCCTCTCCTCCAGTCTTTCGCCAAATGGCTTTCTTGAAATCTCTAAATCAAAGAAGATATTTACAGGCCAAATCCCACGAATCGAATCAAAGCCTGTGTAAGAAACCAAATCATAAACGAGAACAATGATTTCCAGTGAAAACAGCAGTTAGAAGGGCTTCAAGTCTTGTACTGACTCAGTGATACAATACTTGCTAAAGAAAAAGGTCATCATTAAAGTGTGTGTCTGCTTTTCTGCTACTGTGTGCATTAAAGCGCACGTCTGTTTGCACGTAGGGGTCAGATTGCACTGTATTGGCACTGGATTCTTCCTCACTCAGCTGATGAAAACAGGGATATAGCCTTAGATCGGCCATGTAACCCAATACATTTGCGCACGCGCACACACACACACACACACACACACACAACCTTACGCAACCTTTAAATGAGCGACTGCAGTAACCAAGTGAAGCCTCTATGGTTACCTTGCCTTAAAAGTGGTTACACTGTATAATTTGATTTGGCATTTTGACCAAACGACATGACAGCCTGTCGTTAAACTCGCTGTGATCACAATCAGCACACCTCGTCTCCCATTAGGTTACCATGACAACATTTTTTTTTTAAAAGAGCCAACTGGGGGCGCATAGTTATTACACTGGAATGAAGGTTTTGTTTTTTTCTAGAATATTTTGAAAACAAGACAAAAAATATGAAATCAAAGCCCATCAATGCATAAATATGTCTGTGCATACTTACACGCCAGGAGCACTACACTTCATAAACGGGTCTTTAGGCCCTGGCATGTGTGCGGGACGAGGTGTTAACACACCCTCCCTAACGCTGGGAAAGGGTGTCAAGCTGGATATGGCTCTGTGCTGGATGAACACAGGGAAAGAAAGAGAAGGGAAGAAAGTGTGGCAACGGGAGGAAGCTGCATACATCCCTGAGAAAGTGAAGGACGACGGACCAGAAATGAGTGAAGACCGACAACTAGACACAGAGACGGGATGAGTGAGAAGGAGAGAAACCAAGCTTCACAACTGCAAAACAAATGTGAATTAATAAGCCCTCGAGAGACTTTTTATATAACCTCAGCCCCTGCCATGCCTAAATGTTTTGCAGAGGCTTTTCTGTGCGTATATGTGTGTGTGTGTGTGTGTGTGTGTTTGTGTGTGTGTGTGTTTCCATGGTTCAGAAAAGGTCATTCTCACTGCCAGCGAGTACAGTCTATTTGTGTGTGTGCACTTTTATGAGTGCGCACATATTTGCCAGTTTTCTAGAAGTACCGCGCTGCGTGTGTGTTTTTAAAATGATGCATCTGTGCATCGACACACATGCATGCATAAACTTCGTTTACATGCACTGCAGTATAATTAGGTGTATAACATAGTCCAGTGTGTGTGTGTGCAGCGTTGGTGCACAGGAATGCTGGCTTGCCTGTAGGACTTGGCGAGCTTCTCGGCGGTCACATTAAATGAGAAGAGAAACCCCCTTCTGCTTCCTGCCTGTAATAAATGGATCCCCAGCAACCATTAAGGCATATTTTAACACCAAATAACTCCCCAAAACCACACTAGAACAGACACGACCCCCACCCTCTCACCATCTCCTCACTCCTCACTCTGTTTCCTATTCTTTCACTTCTTCTACTACCGCTGCCACTTCTGTACAAAAAAGGCACTTGTTGTAAAAATAAGCTCCTGCGTGATGAACTTCACAGTCACACAGTTTGAGTGTTTCATGAAAGTCATGACGGTGGCTGTTCTTGCACTGACTGCCCCTTGTTTAAATGTTTTAATTAGACCGTTTTAGGCTTAAACGTTACAAAGAACATGAGATGCACATATTATCTCCGTAAGTTCAAGTCATTTATTGCACAATACAAAAATCTGCATGCAAAAAACAAACAAAATGTGGAGGAAAACGGCAGAAAGCAACACGTCTAAATTGTGAGGGAAGAATACAACGAACATGTGATGCTAATGCATTTATGTAATTACAGAGTATGTTGAAAGGAAGACTGGAAAGTGTGTAAATGATTAAAGTTAAAAAAAAATCACATGGATTCTGCAAATGATTGAACTACAACTGTAGATTTGTGCAAAAAAACGAGTGCACTTGAGAATATGCCACAGATTGCCCGTGAAAAAAATAAACTCATGATTTATTATTTTAACACTACATAAATTAATCAATTTCAAGGTGTTTTACTGCATGTGTCCAAACATGCAGTAAAATATAAAACACGACAGCTCTCGCGTGTAAATATAGACTTTGCGGCTTCTAGACTGTTTGTGATATTTGATGATTTAATGTTATGAGTCACAAGTTAACCCCCCTGAGATTTGTTGACTGGTCTTATGAAGCCGTAAGGACTGAAATATAGAATTTGGTCTCACATAGTTCTTCACTGTCCTATGTAGGAAGAAGCACTGAGCTACAGATTGCTCCAGAGATTGCAAACTGAGTTTTTGCTTGTCATGTGATTCTCAAATTGCATGTGTAATAAAAATAACATGACATTGCACAGTTAAGACATTCCAACAGGTCCTCTGTCTCACCTCTGTGAGTGTTGCCAGAGCTGCTGTCAATGTCTGCCCCCAAGTGGATGTAGGAAACTCGTGCAACAGCCCCACCTGCAAATCCATCCATGCAATTTCATCGCAGATAATAGAAACAAGACTAGTGTTCCTCTTTTTCTCCAATCTGTCTGCTTTCTTTCTTTGTCTCTGTCTTTCGATAACAGATTTTTCCTCCTCCTGAGCCAAAAAATCCTGAGTCATTAGTTACATTTGTAGTGATGGAGTCTAAATGTGTTTAAGATTACCCTGAGAAAATTAACTGCTAGTGTCTGTTTCAATCTTTACAAGCTTTCACACTCACCACCTGCATACCCACAGCTGACTGAACCCAGTGTTTCACATGATGACACTCATCATCTGAGGAAGTACAGGAGGGTAGTCCCGCTTGTGAGGAGGAGTAAACATCACTTACTCATACTGTTTAATGGCACGCAATGATCAGATTGCAAGGGAGTGATAAAATGTCAAAAACAGGAGACTAAGAAGGTCTTATTCATACACTTTCAATCCACTGTTCTAAGGATTTAACCTTTTGTGATGATGTCACTGTCTAATCCTGAATTATCACTTCAGTTTGTCACTACGTGGGGGCGAGGAAACAGCTGTTAATCCCAGATGACTTCATCAGTGGAAGCAGCCTCCTTGACGTGTCATCAGTCAGTGCAGCGAAGCAGGCTTAGCGTGTCATCAGTCAGCGCCTGCATGCTGCTGTGGTTTAAACCTCACATGTTTTGTGGTCTTTTCCTCTGTGACGACGATTAGAAATGGTTTTGCACGGTTTCTAAACAGACAACGACGAGCCGGACTCTAAGACTTTAAGCCGTGTGTCTCCCACATCATACATATTGTGACAGCAGACCAGAGACCAAACCATTGCTGCCCACAGAAACATTTCAATGAGATCAGGTTGCTTCAGCAATGAATTCAACCAGAAATTGTACTAAATTACGTCTCCGAACAGTGGGGGGAAACGTGTTTGGTGAGCAAATACTGCGCCAAGAAAAACTGGAACAAAGGAAGGACGGATAAAACAAATAACTCTGGATTTAAGTCTGTCTTGGACTCTTAACTAAAGTCTACACAAAGACAGAGATGCTGAAGTATTTCAATGTCAGGCAGTCTTGTCTGTGGTATCACAAATGAGTTGCAGTCTAAAAAAAAAAAGATGTCACGAGTACCGCCCAAGCTAAATCATTTTATCAAATTTCATTTTTTATCCCCAAACTGTTAAAATTAAAGACTTTAAATAATTTAAGTCAGACTTGAAAATGTGTAAAATCTGTCTGAAAATGAAGACTATGCTGTGTTAAATTCTTGATGAAAAGTAGGCTTTTGTTTTTAGAATTTACTGACAGTAAAGTCCTTTTGTGCACACACACAGACATACACACAATACATTTCCATAAAAAAATTCCTTTCCCAGAGCCTCAGTATATCGCACTCTGCTAATCCCACACAATCCTGACCAAGCCTGAAATGGGAGTTTGTGTCACGGGTGGTTTAAAGGTTTTCTACTGTCAACAAAACACCGACAGGAGACAGAGAGAGAAAGTGGGAGAGAGGGGGACAGCTCTAATGAAAATACATAAAGAAAAGGATGAAAAAGGAGCCCACCCCTTTGAGCTGAAAGGCTGAAAATGGTGCGTTGTAACAGCTAAAAGTACACTCCCACCCTTGCTAATACAGTCCGTGTGTGTCAGTGCCTGAGCGCTTATGCCCAGATGTGTGTCCATGTGTGGCTGCGCATGGACGTGTGTGTGTGTTTATGTGCAGATTCGTGCTTGTGTGCGCTGTAGCTGCCTGCTGTGCCGCTCCCAAATTGAAACGTGAAAGAAATGTGTTGGAAGGTGATGACAAGAGTGAAGTGAACCAGTCGTTTCCTGAAGGCTCGGGCCAGATGTGCTGCACACAGAGCCTCAGAATTCTGCAGCACATTTCTGCTTAATAACCAGGATATTTAACCAGGGGAGGCGGGAAGATGGAGGGTGGCAGGAACCGCGGGGGGGTTTTGCGCATGTGTGCTTACCTGCATGCATAAATATATGTGTGCGCGTTATTTGTTTTTGCTTAGGAAATGTGTGAGCTTGTGTGTGTGTGCTTCTTAGGGGTGCATCAAACACACACACATACACGCAAAGTGTGGTTTATTGCTTTTATTGGAGTTTCTGAGGCTGCAGCACTGCAGAAAGTGAAGGAAGGAGAGAGAGGAGGAGCTAGACGAAAAAGAGCAAGAGAAGCTGACAGACTGATGGACACACCTCCAATCGCCACTCAGGACACACAGACACACACATACACACAAACACTGGGTCTATTCCATACTGTAGTCAGCTACTGACCACAATGCCCGCCACTTCCTCTGGGAGCAAGCCCTGGCGCCTAGAATAACAAAGAAAATATTCAGCTCCATACTGTCTGATGTCTTAATTTTTCCAACCCCTCTGTTCTCATATACGCATGATTCATGGATTATAACTTAGAAATACAATCAGATCCTTTTCCAGTGATCCTTCTGCCAGTTCAATAAAGCTTTTTCAGAAGTAACTGCAGGAGGAAATAAAGCAGGCGTGTTGCAGATTTCCTAAGGCCAGTATACTATGTGTTTTAACTGGGGAGACAGTAAATACACAGTGGGACATATTTATTATGGGATAAAACTGTACTGACCCTCATGGCTGTGCATAAATTATACAGCGTTAGGGCCAGGAAGCAATTAGTGTAGCATAGCATTATGCTAAGCATTATACAGCTGGAGAGGCTGTTTAATACTAAACAAACAGAAATGTGTGAAGAAAATAAAAATACACTTTCAGAACATGTTATGGGCTCTGTGGACAGCTGGGGGGGTGTTGGGTTATTTCACCTTTGGGATGTCACAGAACACAGACAAACACTAGTGGTGTCAAACATAAGGCCCAGGGCCAGAATTGGTTCGTCAAAGACTTTAGCAAATGGAGAGGAGGACACAGTTTTTAGACTTTAAACTATATTTTTAGTTTTACAGCTTCTCCTACTGATAAAGACCTCCTTCATAGCCATGCATGCTACTCCAAAGTAAATAAGTAATAGATATACATTTAAATAACAGAAAGTTCCTGCTTTTCACTATCTGCTAAAGATTTTTTGATTTTTACAGTGGATTCACAGTAAAAAAAAATTGATAATAAAATTACATTTTGTCAATAAACAATATAATTACATAATTGGTGGACAGCCTGCGCAATGAGCTAATGAGCTTTATTCCTTTCACAATTTAAGCCCAAAGCAGAATTTCTTTATTTTGTGGAAAAACCTGAGATGCACTGTTGAAATTGCACTTCTTTTTCTTATATTAAAATATCTCAATGATTAAATATGCAGTTAAACTTTTTTACACTGACAGACAGAGTTGTTTCACTGGTCCAGCCTCCTTAAGATCAAGCAGGCTGTTCAAGGCCCACATGGTAAAATGAGTTTGACATCCCTGCACTGGACGGAGAACCGAGTGTGTACTAGATCAACCGTATGAATGAAAGAATCATAGACGTATGATAAACTGATTCTTTTTTTTCTATGTTTAATGCCAACCTAGCTGTTTGCCGCAGTCTTGTTAAGCCAAACAGGCTTTATAGGCTAAATGTTGAAAGAGAAAAAAAAAATCCATATAGCCATCCATATACGCAACTCACTGCTGGACAGAGAGCCAAACCACACTGTACTTTGCAAAATGTTGAAATCTACTATAATGTCAAACATGGCTAATGCTATATCTGAGTGTCTCAATAATGAGTCCAAGTTAACACTGCAGAAAGTGATACTGGTGAAACTGGTTCACATCTGGGAGCTAACAATGAACCATGCCGGCCGTATTGTTGCTAATGACTAATTTTGACACCAGCTGACAGCCAGCTAACCCCAAACAGAGCCAAATCTGGCAGCCACGCACAGGCCTCACATTTGCCACACGTGGCAATGTGTGCCGGTTCTTTTAACAGGACGAATGAAACCGGGGTTACCCCGTGTCAGCAACTGTTGTCTTTAAATTTTCTAACCCACACTCCAGCGTGAATTGCTGCATTGTGTGCTCTGGAGAAGAGGTGCAGTTTGTTTGGGCAGGAGGAAGCAGCTATTTACACAAAAGGTGTTGGACCAGCACACGTTTAAGGGCTTTGGCTTGTGTGTGTGTGCGTGTGTGTGTGTCTAATGAGAGAGTGTTTAGCTGCGTAAGCCTGCGTATGTGAACATAATCGCCCATGATATACAACATTATGGACGGTTCTTAATAGCTGCGTTTTAAGGACAACCATTAATGCAGCTTGTAAAATATTCCCAACACCACGCCAAACACTCACTTCAGTTTCACCTCCCTCCCTCTCGCTCACACACACACACACACACACACACACACACACACACACACACACACACACACACACACACACACCCTAGCTCTCTCTCTCCGCCTTGCTCTGCCCCTCTTGCTTTCCCTCACCTCATTTGTGGGAAAATTTATTTAACTCGTTAAAAACAATTCTCTGAATATTCCCAGCTGAGTGATCAGGCTTCCGTTTTTGTTCTTTTTTTTCCATCCCTCAAACTTTTTTTTTCACCCTCTGTTTTCTCTGGCTTTGTTTTTTTCCTCTCTTCTCTTAAACTAACCTGTATAATGTTGTCAGGACTGCTCGAGAATGAAGTGCTAAGTGTTGCTTTTTATGGGGAGGAAACAGACTGGAACAGCGGGTGCGTGCTTTCTGATGCCTACTAGACACACACACACACACACACACACACACATATACACACATACATACATATATATATATATATATATGTATGTATGTACACAGTACATATATACTTTAAAATATACACATTTAACCCCTTCCCAACTGATTATGTAAAAGACCTGTTCACTGATAAGATTTTGATCCTTTAAGCTTTAAGCAGGTAGATCATTAGCGTTAGCATGTGCTGCACTTTTGTGTTTATGTGTGTTTGCAGGGTGAGTGGCTGACAGTGTCATTAAGGCACCTTTGGTGAAAATCTGTTCTCAATTGTTGTGGTGATTTCTGCTGTTTTAATTTGGACAGTAAAGGCGCTGCCAGGTCTACCCGCCATGATTCCGTGACCACTAAATATTAACTCCGTTCCCATGCTCCCCGAACTGCTACATGTGCAAACTTTCTTTTATGCCCTGTGTCCATAAAAAAAGCCCAGCTCACAATTTCTTTTCCAAAATCACGGTGTGTCACGAGTGACGAGTCTTTGTTTAAAGGGTGTGAATAATGTGCCGAAAATTACTCTGTGTTTTTCGGAGCATCGTAAACTAAAGCTCAGTACCTTAGTCATTCTCTGTGTCTGTGCTATGGCTTTTAAAAGTGCAAGTAAACTGTAACAAAAAAATTAAAAGGAGCGTGAAAAAAAACACACAATAGGGACAAAAAAAGATTAAAAAAACAACCAAAACACTACCACAACTTATATCCTTTTTTTAGCTTTTACTGACAATACAAAGGAAAAAGTTAATCAAAAGTTTAAAAGAGATAAGACACAGAAAAACCTAATGCAATATATTTATATATATATAATGACATAATGAGTTAAAAAGTACATTTGAAGACAAACTTAAGCAATAAGCCTGTTGCAGAGACTGTGGGCCTCAGAAGCAACTGTACAACCTCAGCTCTAAGTTTAGACTGAGGAACTGCTAGTAAAGATTTGCCACAGGATCTGTGTGGGTATGTGTGGAGCAAAAGCTGGGAAAAGCTAAAGCCAGACCCCGGAGAGCTTTAAGGATGATAAATATAACATTCATAACTTTACTATATTTTAAAATCAGCTGGAAGCTTGGACAAAAGATTTTGTGATGTCTCTGTTTTTAGTTTTAAAGAAAAATCATCGAAGATTCTTCTTATTATATTACATCTGATTATTTATAAGCACTGAATTAATCAAAGCAGTCACACTTTTCGATTAGTGCATTCTCTGTTGTTTTTTTCTGTGTCATCTGCACCCTGGTATTTTGTTAATTTGAGTCTTATGTTGGAACCGGCTCCATTCTGTATTCAATGAGCAAATTTCTCACTCCCTCTCAGTCGCTCCGGGCCCTCTGCTGTCCCAGCTGACAGCTGGCTACAAGCACCTCTGACTCTGCCTCAGAGGATGAGATAAGCTGCAACATGATTGGATGGAACTAAAACAGTTTCCGAAGAAAAACCATGTGGTTGCATCAGAAAAAGGGCCGCAATATAGTGAAGCAAATAGCAGAATGCAATTAGAGGAAATAGAGATTAGTTAAATCCATTTATGATTAAATTTACTAAAATTGCAGCAAGTTTATTGTCCTGCAATAAAATTGCACATAAATGTTTGCCAGTTTGGGATTAGGAGTGCATGATGTTTCGTTACTTTTGCATATCTTTTAATTTGATTTCCATCGTCTAAAAAGACCAAAAATACATCATGTTGGAATATCAAAGGGTGTAATATCAGTAACAGTGGTGTTGCTGGGACCAGTTTAAACATGGAGTGGACACAGAAATCCGATGGATTTGTTGGATTGCCCTGTGGTTCTTTGACCTCAACCAGCAGGATATGCGATTATTATTCCAGCTAAAATCTCAATTTGCATGTCTCTGATATCTTTGTTTTGACTTGTGTAGGAAAATGCACACGTGTCTGAGTCTGGGCGAACATGATGAGGAGGGGTGCTGGCTGTTAAAAAGAGCTAATAAAGTCTGTTCCCTTTCATTAGCATGTGGTAAAATGGCCTGGCGAAATTAGTTTGTGTGTGTGCGTGTTTAGGTGTAGGTCAGTTTAATGGTGTTTTTGTTAACTAGGTAATATTTCAGGTGCTGAGACAACATGCGCTGGAGTGTATGCGTGTGAGCGTGCGTTTCTTAAACACGTGTTATGTTGTTAACAGCACACCTCGTTGGCCAAACAAAATGAGGTCATTAAACTGGTGTACAACTGTGCTGCTTGTGTACTTACACTTAACAAAGGCAGGCTTATATTTGTCAATGTATGGATTGTATATGCATATGTTTGTGTGTGTGTGTGCGTGTGTAAATAAATACTGTTTTACGTTCATGCAGCTGCGTTAGCATGTAAGATGTTATCCTGGTAAGTCAGCAAAAGTAACCATGATTACAAAGTTAGCATGGAAAAGCCATTAACAAACAGACTGCTGTGGTCCACTTCGAAATCTTGAAGGGGCAGTACCAGTTATAGTCCTTTTGTCCTGCTATTGGCAATTGGCTCAATCACATATACAAATATAAATATTTGTATAAATATTTAAGTGTAATTTTACACCACAATACAAGCTGAAAAAAAGAGAAAATTCTATATTTTTATTTATTTATTTAAAGATATAAGGTGCAATGCGAACTAATGCACAAATAAAACACTCATAGCTGGCAAAAAACTATTTGCTATGTCAGAGGAACCGATACAACCTGTGACCCGTGAAAACATTCGTTTTGACAGGACTGGACTTTGTCTGGGCCATTGCAACATCTTAATTCTTTTCTTTTTAAGCCATTTTGTTGTAGATTTGATAATGTACTTATGATAACTGTCTTGTTGCAGGACCAAATGTTCACGAAGCTTTAACCGTCAGACAGATGGCCTCATGATTGACTCTGGAGTACTTCGGTATACAGAGAAGGTCATTGGCAGGTCCTGTGGCTGCAAAAAAAGCCCAAATGATCACCTCTCCAGTTGGCATTGGCTGATATCCTGTTTGGTTGTTACCAGATGTGTGGCTGTGCATCATAAGGATGTCCTCTTTGTGCTCATTTGTTCCAGAGGTTATGTGGTTTTTTCAGATGCAACTCTGCAAACTTAAACTGTGCTGCCATGTTCTTTTACAAGCCAAACTTGTTCCGTCTTTTTCTAACTGTACTGTCAAACATTTAACATGCTAACTCAGACCTGTGAAGATGTAGGTCTTGGGATTTTTGTAGTTTCTCTGAGCATTGCAGCATCGGGCCTTGGGTTGAATTTACTGGGCTGTCCACTCCTGGGGAGACTAATGGCAGTAAAATATACCTAAGTAACTGCACAGAGTCTGTGATTTGTCTAGTTATGCTAACTACAAAGAGCTAAGTAGCTAAATGTTTAAGGCCAATGGTGAAGGTGGAAGGGGAGTCATCGTGGATGAATAGTTATTCTTGTTAGATTTTTTCCAAGTCCATTTGAAGTCTGCTTGAAAGATGCATGCCAATTGCTGCATTGTGGTTTCATGTCCTCGTTGGCAAGACCAGACATTTTGTGCTTGTTCTCCCTCCGTCCTGTGTCCCCATCTCTCCCTCTTCTCTGTATGTGTGTGGACATGTATTCTTGTTCTTGTGCCAACGTCGGGACCTTGGCGGAGTTCAAGCCATGCACACCAGCAGCTAATCACACTCACCTGCAGCTGTCGATCTCATCTTTGGGACACTACTTAACAGAGTGGTTGCGCTACAACCCTGGCTCTCACTAAAGGTAACCTCTTGTGTTTTGTCTCAAGAAAGAACTAATTTCTGTCTCTTCTGTGTGCTCAGGAACTGGTGGACAGGACTGAAAAAAATCTCTCAAACCTTTGTAAATATTTAAGTGGAAGCGAATGGATGGATGGAATTATACTTTCTTCAATCCGAGCTATCTCCAGTAGTGCACGGGAAATTTCTTTCACATACCGGTTTCCCTTTGCAAAACTGCATCCCTTCCAGTCATACCTGTAGTTTCTCACAGCTAGAAACTACAGGTATGACTGAGAGTAGAAGAAAAATAAATCAAACACAGTTGCCTGTCGCATGTTTCAACCACTCTCCACCCTTTAAAGCACAGGTGTCGGACTCCAAGCCTCGAGGGCTGGTGTGCTGCAGGTTTTAGATGTGTCCTTGATCCAACACAGCTGATTTAAATGGCTGAATTAGCTCCTCAACATGTCTTGGGGTTCTCCAGAAGCCTGTTAATGAACTAATCATTTGATTCAGGTGTATTGGCCCAGGGTAATATCTAAAACCTGCAGGACACCGACCCTCGAGGCCTGGAGTTTGACACCCCTGCTTTAAAGTGACAAGAAGGTTAAAAGTATATGTTGCATCAACTCTTCTTTAACAAGTAACTTCAGTTCAGTCAACTAGGACATAGACCAAGCGAAGCATCTTCAGTGACTTAACATTATAAGGGGATACATTGCATTCTACCTACCAGTGTTTTTCTCCAGCCAAGTTACCCTAACAATAACGCTCACATTGGACAAAGCTACATCTCGGCTCCAATGCAAACAAATGTGGCCTGAGCTGGGCCAGACCAGAGTTTGCATCCCATCACAATAACCTCCAATGTTTGCTTTTTGTTTTGCTTTGTTTTAACTGTGACCACAATCTTTCCCTAACCTCTGTACACAGTAACACTGCAGCCCCTTTGCACAAATTTCACACAAAAAAAGAATTTTAAAAAGTTCCAGTGTTTTGCTGAATTGTCCAACATCCACATTCTTGACTGGTAGCAGTTTTTCCAAAAGAGACAAATGAGTGTTTTGGAGGCATTCCTCAGAATTAAGTTGTTGTTTTTTGTTTTTGCAGCTTACCCTTTCCTATTGTCACGTCTCTTTTAATACTTTTTTGTAATATTAGATATAGGTTTGGAAAAAGATAGAAAACCTAAATAAGAGAGAAGAGAAATGACATTCAGTGCTTACCAGATGCCAAGCGCTCACCTGCTAAGGCCATTTTAGCCCATGTGGTATGTCTCTTGATCCCTCAGACTTTGGCTGTGCCATTCTGAGAATTCTGATACTAAACTACTAAAGAAAATCTCAGACATTTGGATTTAAGGTGGCGAAAGTCTCAGAGGAGGATACCTCAACATGTTGCCAGGTCAAATTAGAATATGTGCTTCATTTTTCTAATGTAGCTTGCACATGAAAACGTATATAAAGGTTATTGTGTATCTAATCCTCGCCCATCTTCCACTGTAGTTTCCAGATGATTGAAAACTGTGATTTGCAGGAGGGATTTTTAAAAACACTGTAGGTTAGCTCCTCCTACTGTGCTGAAACAAAAGCACTCTTTTCAGATGTGTGCAGCATTCTTGTGTACGAAGTATAAAATCTACAATCACGAGGGAAACTTTTACCATCTGTTAACGAAGGCGGATGGAGCTCGCCTTTAAATTAGTGCAACTTTTATGTCTGCCTTTAATGAGTCATACACCATGTGTGCCAATGTCATATGTAAGCTTGGGTCTTTCCCGTGGTGCATGCCTTCCCTTCTTCCAGTGCTAATGTGCTAATCTGCTGTTTAGTCCAACCAGATGGATTTCTCCCCCCTACATTGGGGGGAGATGGTGGAGACAGAGGGGAGGAAGGAGGGTGCAGAGGAAGTTACCTGCAGAGATCTCCACTCATTAAAAATCCCTCCGCCTAAATTACATACCCCACATCTGAGCCCCTACCTTGCTTCCAGTCCTTTTCCCAGGATCACCAAGAAAAGAAAACAGTTACTAGGCAATGACAGCTGTAGGCACCCAAACTCTCCTTCTCTATCTGCCCTCCACATTCTTTTCCTTCACAGCTCAACTTCCTCACAATTATTCGTTTACATCCATCTAGAGCTAATGTCTGACAGCTAGCCCGAATAGAGTCGTCATACTTTGGCATCCACATCACAGGCCTGTTGGCATATGCACTGACTTCACATAAAACTAACACATTCCTCGCTGTTGATGAAAATAAAATAAGAGCTGGAGATGAAAGTTAGCAAGATCTGAGCGTTAGATTGATTTACGTTTAGAAACATAGTATGTAAAAGAAAGAAATGGAAAACACGCATGGAGGCCAATCAGGGAGACCACACATGCTCTATTTATCACATGCATGCATGCACATGCTAACAGCTCTATTTCCTATGCCCTCTGAATGTCTATCAAGTTCAGACCATCATGCATGAGTGCATTCAACAAGAACGGGGAGGTGTAGGGGCATGGGCATGATGAGAGATGATGGAGGGATAGGTGGAGGAGGGGTTAAAATCTTCCTGGTGGGGACAAATAAATGAAGTTTAAAACCCGATTAAAATTCTTGCGCTTTATTGTTCTCCTTTTAAGTGGTCTGTTGACAAAAGTCAAGTAAAAAAAAGAGAAGAGGCATAAGACGAGAGCAGCCCAACTCTGTGAGTCAGAGCTGATACCGACGAGACAGTTTAACAACGGAAAAAGGGAAGTCCGCAACGCTGCATATTATGAGAGAAAGGGACAGTGAGAGATGTGAAGTTGCTGAAAACCTTCATATCAAACGTTGAACTCGTTGAACATGTGACCAGAGTGTCTCTCTCTCTCTCTCTCACACACACACACACACACACACACACACACACACACACACACACACACACACACACACACATATACAGGGGCTTCATCTTTCATCGCAAGACAATGATCTCTTTTCCTGGACTGTCTACACACTCACACACTCAAAACCAAAACCGCAGGACTAAAAATGGGTCCTTGTCATAGTCTATTAGGAGTAAATTTGCTGTGTCCACAGAGTTGTTTCTCTCTTTCCCATTTCAGCCCCTTTCTCTGTGTTTTGATTGCTCACTGGATTTGGTCCTCTCACCACCTCATCGTATTTAGAAGGATTTAGCTGCCACCATCAGCCACACAGCGTTCTGATCGACAGATAACATCAGCCGATGGTTTCCAAACGAGCAAGTGAGTGCACCCCGATCCATTTTCCTCCTGTTTGTCTTTAGAGGTGCATTTATTGGTTTTCATTCCAACGTGTCGTCTTCTCTTTCCTTTGCTTTCTGCTGCTCTCTCTAAGGCTCGGAGCCTACACAAGAAGCTAAAACTGAGCAAAAAGTCACAATAACACCAGCTACAGAGCAGAGTCCTGAGTAAGTTTTCAAAAGAAAAAAGAAAAAGAGAAATAAAGCTATACTCAATCACTTGTAGAGTGTTCTGAGTTTTCCTTGGATCCTTCAGATAACAGTTGCACGTGTACTAAATGTTATTTCAGCAATTTAGTTTTCAATATTTTCCAGTTTTAGTGACGTGTATAAGTCAACCTCCAGGGCTGAAAAATAAAGCCAACACTTTGTCACTTTAGGCTACTACTAGACTACTATGTTGAAAATGCCCAAATTTACTTCAACCTGGCAGAAATAATGGATTTGAGCTCTGCAGAGAATTCCCACTTTCATTATGGGCTGTTTGGGGGAATCTTTTTTAAACTCATCTGATTTAATGCTGTCAATTAAGGCATTTTCAGGGGCGTGGGCTGCTCTGATTCTGACAGCTGGATCCCAAAACAAGTGGTTTACCTGCTAGATTTCTGTTAAGGCTTCATCTCTTGCCTCTGGTTGTGGACTTTTTAATACTATAATCTAGGATTTGTTGCGTGCAGCGTGCTCCTGTTTTAGTCATTTAAGCTCTGCTGTTTCGCTGCTTGCTAAAGTTAGCTGATAACTTAGAATTTGGCTATCTTGTCCAAAACAAGATGGCGACAGGCCATAATAGTAAATCCACAGCTTCAGCAGGGATTCACAAAGAAAACTTCACCATGCTATATTTACTGTCATAGGACATTTACCCACAAGCTGTCCTTTGGTGTCTGGGGATGGTATTAGTGATGTGTCACTCCTGACTCCTGACAGTGTTACTGTTTGAAGTGCCATAATTGAACCCAAACCACAATCTCTTCCTGAACTTAACCAAGTAGTTTTTAGTGCCTAAACCTAAACAGCCAGTGAAAAAAGCAAATTAAAGAGTGGATGAAAAAGTGCAAAACACAAAGGTCTCAACAGGACACAAACCACAGTCCTGGCTGACAAACCTGCGACTTATGCCACCACCGCCACCCCCTGTAACATCATAATGCTGGCCGTAGATTACGGGACCATTATGTCTTGGCACTCAATATAGCCAAGCATCAAGGCAACAATGCCAAATGAGAACTTGTGTGTAACAAGGCGACACAGCTGACAAAACAGCACTGTGTAACGATCTGAAGGAATTGGTCACAAGCAAATCTGCAGATTTAATATTGTTATTGGATCTTTTTGGTTTACTTTGCATTGCAGCATTTTTTATGTCATATCCGGCTATTTTTAAGTAACCGTTTCACATCTGGAGAAATACGTTTCTTTGTTTTCTTGCTGAATCACATGAGAATATCCTGCCACTATCAATATGAAACTACTGGAGTAGAAAACAGCAGCCCTGGCCCTCACTTCAAAGGTTACAAAACAATCTGCCTGCTAGTAATCTTGTACTAAGGAGTGTTTACTCCTAAGTGTCATGTAAAGCTAAGCTAACATCGCTTACAGGTAACAGAAACTTTGTACACCAAAGCAGACTGCTACATTATCATCGCTGACATGTGACAAACGCATTGTGGGTTTTTCTCTGAAGCAGTGTGTGAGGAGAGCATAGGGCATGCACACTCCTGCACTAAGGTCAGAGCGAGTTGGTCTTTACATTTCAAAGTAAGGAAAAAATTACTTAAATGTGCTACATAAACGTATGCGTTTGACTTTGTAAATCGTTGCAGTGGTGCATATTATTTTTCTCTCATTGTTAACTGTTACCAAATAACAATCTCTACTCTTCCAGTATATTTAGCACGAAGTGCAGCTATTCAGACAAAGCTGAAAACACTGTTATTCTCACTCATCACCATCTCATACAACAGTTGAGTTGCCGAGCAACTCACAGGGGAAAACATCCCGACTGGTCTCCGTTGCTAAGTTTTAAGTCGACTGCTTCATAAAGTTAAGGTTTCCAAACATTTTCAAATCAGGCCCACATTTTAAAAATGTGTTTCGTGCCTGCTTGGCCAAGGCTGATGAAATCACATTAAAACTCAGCACTAAAGAAGCATGACCCATTTAAGGCTGTAAACTACAGTTAAGAGTCCAAGCTGTAAATCACAGGTCGGACCGTGGCCCCAGCTTCAAAAGAGAAGTCAATGTGATGTGCTACGTTGACAGAAAAAAAGCCCAGACCAGCCCTCAGTCTGTCTATTTGTGCGTTGGTCTCTTCAAACTAGCTTTGGGTGCAAAGGATTGTGGGTAGCCGCTGACAGCATGGCCACTCCTGTCCTGCAGAATATTCATTTTCAGTTCAATTAAATTCATTTTTATTTATATGGTGCCAAATCACAATAACAGTCGCCTCAAGGCGCTTTACATTGTAAGGACCCCGCTCTGAGCAAGCAGTTGGCGACGGTGGGAAAGAAAAACTCCCTTTTAACAGGAAGAAACCTCCAGCAGAACCAGGCTGCCATGACCAGTTGGGGGTGAGAGGAGGAAGAAAGGATAAAAAAGTATTTATATTGAAAAACAATAAAACTGCAGAGAAGAGCACAAAGATAAATAGGTGAAACTGAACACTGGCGAAAAAGATGGGAAAATGTAGTGTAATACAGACATGGGCGTAGAAGGGGATATAAATGAAAAGGCAGGGGGAAGACAATATAAAGAGCAGGGATAAAATATCATTATGTTGTTAAAGGCTGTGCTTGCCAGTAATAAGATGCCCAGATACTCCGAGGCTCCAACGTTCGTGTTGTACTTTGTCTCATGACTGTAAACACTCATTCATCAATGTGCAGCCCAAGAGACTGCCTGTCATAATTACCTGCCCCACTCGGAGCCCATTATGAAAGGGAAACAAACTGTCACATACACCAGTAACTGTTCCTATGGCCTCTAGTAATGCAGGGTGTTTTTAATAAACCTATAAATGCTGTTTACATAGCCAAGTTAGAAGACATGGACAGTGATACTCCCTGACAGTAATGCCTGCTGTTCGTCCGTCTAACCAAAACACTTTTTCTTGGCTCACTGATGGAAGGAACTTTCTGAATCTGAGCCTTCATAGTACCACACGGTCAGGACGGATTTAGGCTAGGAATCTGTGATGTAGATTCTTTTTGAGCTGCAGCTTTGGGATTCTTTGGTAGAAGATGTGCGTATGCATGAGTGTTTGTACTTGTCACACAGGCGCTGCTGGCCTCTCCATCAAATATACAAGCAAAATAGATTCGGTCTCTTCGCAGGTCTTAAGATCTCTCCATCATGAATTACCTTGTGAATATAGCATTATTTAGTTTAATGTACAATGCATTTCATAGATACTAGAAATTTAGTTACAAAATTAAATGTCAGTCTTACTCTTTTTCATATCTGTAGACAGATATGTAGATTAATACTAAAAAGATGAGAACAATTGTCAAATTTTTGAAATTTGTTTATTTACATTAGGAGATCTACCCACTCACAGAGTATCTTGCAGTATCGTTCCTGCTTTGAAACAGAAAATTCTGAGAGTGGAGATTTCCAGTATTAGAAATTTGGTACCTTGTATGTATGAAGTATACACTCACCTTTACTGGGCAGACCTTTTCAGCTGCTCACTCGTGCTATTATCAAATGTATTTTGGCATGCAGACATGGTTAAGATGACCTGCTGAAGTCCAAAATAAGCATCAGAATGGAGAAGAATGGTTGTTGGTGCCAGATGGACACCAACTGCTGACCTACTGATATTTTCTTGAGTTTATTTTCAGTGAGCGGCAGTTCTCGCCTTGCTGATGCCAGAGTACAGAGGAGAATAACCAGGCTACTTCAAGCTGTTAGGAAGGCAGCAGTAACTCAATCAATCATGACAATCAACATATACAGAAGAGCATCTCAAAATGTACAAGAAGATGAACACCGGGTGCCTCTCCTGTCGGCTAAGAACAGGAAACCGAGGCTACAATTCACACGGGCTCACGAAAAATGGACAACAAAAGATTGAAAAGATGTTGCCTGGTCTGATGAGTCTCAATAGTGGAGTCAGAATTTGGTGCTAACCACATTAAAGCATGGATTCATCCTGTCTTCTGTCAATGATTCAGGCTGCCGGTGGTGTGACTGTGTGGGGAATATTTTCTTGGCAATTTGGAGCCCTTAGTTTCAGTTGAGCACAGTTTAAACACCACAGCTTAACCGAGTATCGTTGCTGGCCATGCCTATTCCTTTATGATCACAGTGTACTCAAACTTTTATGGTTACTTCTACCAGGATAATGCACCATGTCAAAAACCTCAAATCATCTTGAACCTGACAACCAATGGCCCTCAAATGGCCTCCACAGTCACTGAATCTCAATCCAACGGACCACCTTTGGCATTTAGTGGAAACGGGAAATGTGCATTACAGATATGCAGCTGACAAATCTCAACTTTGTTGTTATTTATCACTGCAAGAAAGAAAAGTTCAGATTTTATTCACCCCACATGGAGGTTAAAGGCCAATATCAAGTACAGGGTACAGGTAAGTGAACACTCTCACTTAACTACCCAGGTTTGCCAGATCACAAAAATAACCCGTCCAATAATCCATTATCTCATCTCTGTCAAATTAAACAACACACAAACAAACATCATGGTAGCATGATGTCAGCAGGTGTGGTCAGTGCCATCCAGCTGCATCCTACTTGGCGGGGCATGAGCAACATCCTCACTGCCTCATTAACAAATCATAAAATCCTCACATGGGCATGTGTGGCTTATGTGTTTGTGTTTGTTGTGTAAGAGTGTGGGTGCGAGACAATGTTCAGAGGGTTAGTTCATGAGAAAGATGAAAGACGAAGCTCAAACTGAGTCAAAACGCCGAGCTTTCTGGGGTAATTAAAGGGCTTCGGGCTGTTGGAGTCTCAGATGGTGTGTGAGAAGAATCATATCCACCACTCACAACCTTCTGTGCTATATAAATGATAAATGGGTCACAGATTCACAGATGGACTACTAAACAGCTGACTGATAAAGCAGTGGATTGAGTAATGACGAAGGGCCGAATGGATAAACGCCAAAACAAAGCTCAGTCCTATTCACTGCTCTGTTTCATAAAACTATACAAGTAGGAATGTAATAACAATATTCCAGTCTATAAACATCAGTCCAAACCATATTCCTTGTAAATTCTTCAGCTTTAATATCATTTTTCTGTCGGTATATGTGAGCCATTTATTTGCCGCCTTCCCCGTCCACAGTCTGTTAGAAGCAGTCAACATCTTTGGAGTTTATTTGGAGCCACAACAACACGTGGCAGTTTTGTAGGGATGAAAAATATCCCCCAGCACTTAATATATGTTGCAACCCTATAGATGTGAATTCAGAAACTTTATGTGACACACACACACTCTTACGTGTGTGTGTTTGCACGACTAGGCTATAATATGTTTGGTGGGAGCAGGATGCCAGGCAGTGCCCTTTAAAGGCTCTAATGTGGCGGTGGTTTCATGGTGGTTGGCACAGATCAGCAGGAAGAGGGCAAAGAGAGGGGTATTTAAAAAAAAGAGGTAGAGAGGGGAGAAGAGGGATCAGGGAGGAGGAGCGCGCTAAAGAAAAAGAGCTATAGTTACACAGGCACACCGCAGGCATCAAACAGTTGTGAATATATGAATTCCCACTCTTCCTCCGCGTCCTCGCTGCATCCCTCTATTTTCTCCATCCATCCCTCACTCTGGGTCAGCGGCCCATTCACAGTGCGGTCCTGGGGTGATCAGAGTGGACCCTGCCCTCTCGCGCTCTGCTTTCATTCTCTCTCCATCTTTCATCCCGTCTTTTCTTTTTGCAGCGGGGTGGGTGTGGGGGGGGGCAAACAAAACAGTCATACTTCCCCTAAACTCATCTTTTATTAATCAGACCTCAGCAGTGTGTCAGGGGGAAGAGTGACGCACATGGGTTTGTGAGTTTAAAACGTGCTCCGTGAACACACACTCAAAAACACACACACACACACACACACACACACACACACACACACACACACACACACACACAAGAAAGCCCAAGAACATGCAACTGACCACTGACAAATGCCTCGGGGTGTTTCATATTTCCTCTGCTGCAAAACAGACCATCACAAAAAAACACCAGAGCTCTTTTTGTGTCTGAGTATGTGTCAAAGAGAGAGACGGAGAGAGAAGGAAAAAGAAATTAGTGAGACAGATGACTTGAAAGCGCCGCACGACCACCTCCCTTCTGTCATTCATAAAGCCTCCCTCACTCTCTTCCTTTTTTTCGATCTCCCTTAAACACAACGCGCGCACACAAGCACACACACACACACACACACAAGCTCACGGGCAGAGCGGAGCGGATATTCTGGGTGGTGTTATTCCAGGTGTGGAGTCGTTGAGGTCTCCATGCTGTGACCCTGTTATCCTGGGAAGAGGGAGCGTATTAGACGCATGCAGGGAGAGGAAGAGACTCTATATCAAAAACACATTTCTACCCGAGGCTGTATCACTGCAGACACACGGCTACGAACCCAGCACACACTGTATATAAAGGCATACGTTTTTATGTACTCGTGCGTGAATGTGAAAGCTTTGCACGCCAAAATCTACTGTCGGATATTATTGGTCACTATCAGTAAAAGGTCCCGCGGTACATCGAGTGACAGGTATTGTCACAAATTAAGGCCCTCTATTTATCAACGAGCCAAATAAATGAATAAACGAAGGACTTTAACTTGTGACATTTGATAAAGTCTGTATATTTTAAAAATGCTCTTCAGTTCAGCTTGTAGTGGAGAGCTACATCTTCTGAGAAGTGTTTAAAAGGAAAATATTAATGATAAAATATCTGCCCCTCTTTTTACAATTCAGTCCAGTTTTTATTGTTTTTCCTTTATCGTGCATTTTCTGGGATGCAAACAAGGATAAAGTTGATACTATTTTTGTTTGCAATCACTTTTCACTCTTTGCAATATGGGCAGTGTATACACACAGCCTCAACTAATCGAAACTCACTCTGCGCCTGGAAAAAAACAGAAAACAGATCTTTCTTACACCAAACAAAAGTAAGCAGCAAGTGAATGAAACTTAAAACTGGTAACAGACAAAACTCAAGTTTTTGTCTCCCAAAAAAGCCGACAACAGAATCAAACAACTGGAGGACTTGTGAGGGTTATAACTGGATTTAAAGGACATAATTGAGCCTGGCACTGCCTGTTATGTCTTTAGTAAGCCTATCACAGAACCAGAAAGTGGAGCACTAGAGCCTTATCGTCCCTCCTATACCATCAAGAGCTGCCTCAAAGCACTGTTGAGTACAGCTCTAAGAAGTTTGATCAATTTGGGCTCAGAGATTACAAAATGTATTAACCTGCAGCTGACAACTAAGAAATTGCCTATGTTGTTCCACACTGAGGAAAAATGGATGTCAGAGACGGGGGGGGGGTTATTAAACTGGTGTGGATAAAAGTTCCTTAAACCTTTTGATGTGTTGAATTTACTTTAGAAATTGTTCTTTCTCTCTCCAGCTAAAATTGTGTAATTCGAAGCCTCAGAAACGCTTAAAAATAGTAAGCACCAGGCAGCAGGAGAAAAACACCGAAAACACTGAAACGCTTATTTATAACAAGGTAATAAAATCCCGTATATACATATATATGCTTTCTGTGCACTATAATGGAGACATTCCTTAAATACAGTAATAAAACAGCATTCCTTACATTTGCGCTAAATGCTAGTTAGTGCTGGCCTGAGCGCCGAGCGCAGGCGGGGACGAGAGGCAGGCTTAACGGACGCCTTCGCCGCCAATCCTCAATTTTAACGACTTTGCTCTTTGATTAAAAAAAATGCTTAAATGGTTCCAGTTGAGCCAGAGAAAGAGAAAAGAAATAAAACTCCAACTTCTAAGAGATGAAAATAACCGTTGTTCTCCAGTTTTAAGAGGCACGTGTGCTGGGTTTGGCCTGAGACGCTAGTTACGAGCTGCAGATGTTTGTATGGTTTTTTATGATTGTTGTTATTTTCAAATTGCGGTGTTTCTATGATGAGCTTTGCATTCGTTAGCAGAGTGTGTGCGTTTGCGTGCGTGAGTGAGAAAGGAACTTCCAAAAAAGAAAAACGACCCGAGTATTTTGAGTTTAATTAACCATAGTTCTAATCTGTGTGCTTTTTAGCAGCTTATTATGCAGACTGATCGCAGGAAGCTGTAGTGGTGATTACACACGATGATAGACTATCTATATATGCACACACACTCACACACACACACACACACACACACACACACACACACACACACACACACACATAAAGTTATATATTTCAAAATTATGTAGCAGGAAACAAGGAGGGTAATCAAACCACTACATACACAATCCTTCCTTCTTATGATCTCATGCACACCCATGCAAACACACACACGCACGCTCAGATGTTCACGTGCTTTCACGGGTTACAAGAGGAAAAAAAGTTTTCACCTCTTCTTCGCTGGATGAAGAAAAACCATAAAAACAGCACCTGCTCGCTCGTTCTCTCTCTCCATCCCAACTGCTCCTCCCGCCCTCCCCCTCCTCCATCTGTCTGTCTGTCTTTGAAGGGAGGAAAAAAAAGAAGGCAGTGAGGTAATGAGACGAGCTGTTTGGCCGCTTTCTAACGGCATTAAAAACATTACATTTGCATCTTAAAATTGATTGGACAGGTAAGGGTTTGGCGTCTTCCTCGAGGCCACAAGATGGGGTCAATAAAACCTGCCAAGTTCAAATATCGTCAAGCGGTAGGGCACCCTGCCACCAATCACTGCACATGTGAAGGCTACGAGGTGAGGAAACACGCAGATCACTGGTGCATCGCTGTGGAATTGGACCAGATTGTTTTTTGGATACGAGAGATGCTTGTTTAACAGTGTGTTCAGTGCCAGAAAATGAACTGTTTACTTCCGCAAATTATGAGTATGCTTTGTAATTAACAGACCTTAGATCAGCCCGAGAAACACGTATGACTGCGTCTCCTGCTGACTTGGATAAATATGACTGGAGCCAATCCTGCGGAGCTGCTGACCTCTGTTGACCTCCCTTGAGCTCAGAGACAATTACTTACAGCACCGCTACATAAAGCGTTCAACAGACAATCAGGAAGGACCGTTTTCATTGTTAAACTCCTTCGTTTAGCTTTCTAAGTTTAAAGTATAAACCCAAGATGCAAAAGGCTAACATCCCTAAAGTTAAAAAAGTCCTTTAGCACCCCGTCTAATCTTGAGAAGTAATGGCACATCAAATGTGCTCTCACTGGATAAATCACTCACTGAAGCTCTTTTATAAAGCGGTGATCCCTGGTATGACGTTCCTCCAACAATCCAACAAACTCTGCTGATAATAAGATCAAAATATCTCTCTTATCTGTGTCTCTGAAATGTATGTTCACAATGTGGTTTAAAAGTCACAACACCATCAAAAACATATTGTTTGTGTAACGGAATCATAATCGCACCTACAGAATAGTTTTAAGGCTGTTCCTCTGCCCGTTCCAGCCTATCAGGAGGCTGCAATCTTCTGTTCTCGATCCATTGAGACACAGTATTTACCATCAACAGCTAGAAATGATGACAAAAGCTAGCAATGAGTCGTGCATGTAATCCCTCTAAAGAAGGTCAAACCAGGTCAGCAAACCACCTGTGAGTGTCAGCTTATGTCTAAAAAATATGCATTAAGAGGTTCAAACAGTTAGATGTCCTTCAGGATTTGATATAAATTACTTTAAATTTGTTCATCATGGACAGACTTCAGACTAGTTGCAATTTTAGTTACAATTTTTATCGTTGTTCCAGTTTTGCTTCCTCTCACCTCCCTACTCTAAACACTCCTTTTTTTCTTAACTACAGTAGTAAATTCTTATATTGAACCCTCTTCTTTCGTTTTATCTGTAGACAGTGAGATAATTATACTAAATAAGTTTCAGTTTGATAGCATGAAAGCAATAATGTGATGTGTGTAGCAGCAGCCTAGTAAGCTGAGCAAAGCATTTTTTTTTATCTCTGAATAAGAAATGACTCCCGCTGCTTCGGGCTGTAACTCAGAGGTGCACAGAGCCATCTGTCTCTCTCTCTTTCAGTCTTTGTGTGTCTGTTGCGCTTGTGCAAATGAGACAAGCTATTGCAGCCAGAGCAGGAGTTCAACTAGAATAGCATCCGAGGCGCACAGAGGCCTGAATAAACGGCGTCGAGACCAGAACCGGCTCGTAAAAAGAAAATCAATAAATGTCATAGATCCGTCAACTTCTATCAAGTGTGTCAGTAAATACCACATTTTGAATGGAAGGTTAACTTTATGAAAGAACGCGGGGGTCACTTCACTTGGATGACGAGTGATTCTGGGCCAGCATAAGCAGGATACGCTCGGAGGGGCCCCGGTCGTTTACTTTGCAGTGTTGCTTCAACTGCAGATAGGCACGGAGTTCAAGTCGTGGCTTTTCTTAGTGGAGGCATGCAGAGGATCCAGCAGTTCTCGGACTAGGGTCTGCCTCCCCAGGACATGCCGGATGTGTAGCAGGGACCCTCGATTTTGGAGGGAAGCAGATGGCTGAAGATGAATGTTGCACTTCTCCCCGTACAACGACATCCACACTGCATCTGTGTGATGTCTGTTTTTTTCCTCAGATCAGCTGCAGCACTAAAACCATGTCCTCTGGAAAGATCAGTGTGACACGTTACAAAACTGTGGAAAGCTATCACTCCCGAAGCCTATAAAATGCACTGCGTTACCGCTGCCTTGTATGTAGGTCTCTCCCCACACGCACACAGAAAGAAACTCACACACCTTCCCTGCTCTCATGCCACTTCCGCCATAAAATGCCTGGCAGTGTTCCACGTGCCCATTAGCAGGCGCTAAATAACTGTTAACAATGTATTACCCAGACTCCCCTGTTCAGGCACTTCTACCCTTCCACGGGTCCCTTCAAAGCTCACAGGTAATTATGTCAAAGGTTTTTAATAAACAGCTGAGGCTACTTGGTGCAGCGGGTTACGCCCACCTTCAAAGTGGCAAAATCTGTCCTTTAGATAAAGTTACAAATGCGCAGGGCTCTGATTGGCTGAAGTCTTCTCAAAGTCGTTAAAAGCCACCAGGTAACCCCGCACCTGCATGTGACCGGGTAATTAAGGATAATGCTTTGAACTTGACTAAAGGATATAGTCAATCACAACTGGACTGAATATTATTATTATTTTTGTTTATTTCCCAAATTAATTACCTTCGTTCAATATCTCACAAACTGGAGACTAAAGGGAAGGATGATAAATCAAAGCAACAGCTTGAGCCTATTATAGCGGCACCGACAGCGTTTCATGTATGAAGGCGAAGCCTGCCGCGAGCAACCTGTGATTTATATTGAAATTTTATTGATTTATTTATTTTATTTTTTTAAAAAAAAGCTACATTAGAAAATGGCCACACGTTAATATTTGCTGATGCTTAAAACTTACATTCGGTTTTTACTTTATTTATTTTATTGTATTTCATTTTGAACAGGTTATCCTATCAGCCTCGGGTGATGAAAAACTGAAACAAATAACAAAACTAGCAGGGCAAGCTGCCAAACTTAGTTAAAACAGCGTAAATAATACATTATTTATTTATTTATTTATTTTTTAATCTTGTAGCCTGACTTGTATACAAAACGCAGTAATGTTAAAGGACGTGTGGAGCTGCCGGATAGAAGGGGGAAAATAAAAATGAACAAATACATAAAATACATTTTTTTAAAACCCCGTCGAATAAAAACAAAAAGGTCACTAAAATGTGCAGAAAAATTTCTTTGCGAAGATATTATTATGAAGAATATCACACCAGCATCAGATAATATAAAAAATAATTTCGTAAATAAATAAATATCACATGACTTACCGACGTTTTTGTATTCCTAAATACACTGTTGCGACGAAACATAATAAAGTTACGATAATGTGATAATAATAGTTACAGTGCTCTGGAAGCAACGACATGCACGCAATGACTGTTTCAAAAATCACCAATACCAATCGAAATATTATTATTATTATTATTATTAAATATTATGTATTTCATGAAAATGATGGGAAAATAATGTACACTCTGTTAACAATCAGCCAGCCAATACAGTAATGTTAGTTTCTTCTGAAAAAAAACTAAACATTTAACTTACAAATAAAATCTAAAATGCATTAATAAAAAAAAATTCAAAATTCAATTCATACAGAACCTTTGTTCACGAGTGAAGATAAATAAACTTAAACCAGTTTAAATTACTACTTAAACAATGTTGAGATTACAGTTGTGAACACATTCCTGTTAAACTGGAAAAAAGGGAAAAATCCGTTTTGTGCTGTTACTAAATTCTGCCCCTTTTTCGTTTTTTCCCTGTCTTTTTTTTTTTTCTTAAGTACATCTGTTTACATGCATTTTTATTGGTTCCAAGGCTGGTAAGGGAGCAAAAATATTCCTTTTGAAGTTTTTTTTTTGACAGTGTCAGGTTAAGTCGGGAGGCCTGGCATCGACTACAATCTAAATTTTGTTTTAAACAAATGTTAACCTCTGTAAATGTGACGGAATTATAAATAACCTACCACATTTAAATTTAAAAAAAGAAAACGCCAAGAGGAAGTGAAAGAGGCAGATTTTGATCTGATAACCCAAAAGTATATAGGCAAGGGACTTCTCCTGATGTCCAGATATTAACATTAAATTTACGCCAACAAACGGCGGATACGTGACCAACAAGCCAGCAGAGGCCCGATGTTCACGCTGATTTTGGCGAAGGAGCCGGGGAGGTAAGCGGGAGGCTTAAATACTGTTGTGAATAATGGCATTTTGTACTTTCTAACTCCGACAACGGCTTAATAAACACACTAACAAATGAGCAGGTTCATTAGGCCTTCGGTTTGGCCCATTTTATGCAAACTGCAGCACGCGCGGTGCATATTACACTTGGAATAAATGGCGTGTTTAGGTCTTAAAAAGAGCATCAAGAACTAAAGAAACCCGTACACACACACACACACACACACACACTCGTAGGCTCAGTGCTTTGTTTATTTATAGCCAGCGTCTCCCCTCCATATCTCACCGCCACACCAACGCGCATTCCCGGCGTGACCGCGCTCGTTAACACGGCCTTGAAAGTGCGCACGATTATTTCCACACGTGCAGTAAGAGCAAGTCAAACTCATCCATGTATTTTATCCAGCTGGTTGCATTCACTCATTTCCCCTTGTATTTCAAGCATATTCCCAAATATTTCATTTAGCTATGTTAGACTCGGGTTCAGTTTGAGACGGAAATATTACCTCGTGATTTACTTTTTTCATAAGAAAATAGCAAAAACGCCTATCAGATCATGATCATTATAATGGCATCATCATATCTGATATTACGTTATCGACTAAGAGACTAATACTTTTTGCATTAGCCTTTAAATAGTCTATAGATTCAGGGTTATGTGTACAGCTATCATGCGGTTGTTTTTAGTGCAGCAATTGCCTAGTTTCTGTTTTTACAGTTGCATATTTGAGTTGTTGTAGAAAAAGAAAAAAACAAAATTTAACTAAAGTTAATGGCACTGTTGCCATGACATTTATGCCAAAATACACGTGAAATGGTACACAACAAAGCTCTTGTGTATTCTAAACATTCGCTGCTCGGTGAGGCTCGTTCAATAGACATAGTTGGGATTTTTCAAAGACTTGTTAAAGACACAAAAATAGTATTTTACACAACAAAATTTAATTCCATACTCGTATTATGATCATCACATGCATATTTTGAGGTAAATAATCAGTATAAGATTCAGTCTGTATGGTAGTTCTGTCAGGACTTTTTTATTGGGGGTGGGGGGTTCAGTCGTGCAGGAGCTACTAATGGCCAGATATGCAAAGCATGTTGGGCCGGTGTGTCAAAATGCGCGCAATGCCCCGGAGAGACGCTCCTAGCTCTCCTTGGCCTGAAGACATGATTCATTCACCAGCTCTACTTTTACCACATAAGGCGGCACGAGCGGCCCCCACAGCGGGCGGGACCAAAGGAAAAGTTCCGGGGGGTTGTGATTACTCATGATTGGTTGCTCTGCGCTGTGACTGACAGGTCCCTCTCCCCGACTCTCCTCTAAGCTCGGTTGTTGACACTCTCCAAAACTCCGCAAAGCACCTACGGATAACGGAGACACCATTACAGCTCGTCCCAGGCCCTTCCGTCTTGTCAGCTGCTCCGTGCAAGCACGGAGAAACTACCCTGCCCTCGGCGCGGGATTGTCAGCGTGGATCACCTTTTTTTGCGACTTCCTTGGTTTTGAGCTTTTCTTGCTCCCGGCCTGCAAGCTCGTGAGCGGTCTCCTTCGTCTCCTTCCTCTGTCCCGAGACACGGAGAAATGGCAGAGAAGCGCAGGTCCCCGTGCGCGCTGAGCGTCAAGGCGCATGCATTCTCAGTAGAAGCGTTGATCGGCGCGGAAAAACGCCGCAGGACGAGCGGGGAGGAGGTCGTGTCCCCCGGCTTCGAGGACGAAACAGATGTGACTGATGTAACCGGGAGCCCGGGACTGCGAGCGGACAGAGGGTGTACCGGCGACCGGGGCAGTGAAGCTGAATGTGGAAGTGACGGATCCCGTAAGTTATAATAATAATAATACTAGTAATAATAGAAATAATAATAATGTAAAATAGAAATAGGTGTCTGACATGTCAGCGTTATAAAATGATGACATGACGCTCATACTCCATCATTATAAGATGCATTTGTTTAAGCTGTTTAATTACTGTTCAACTGCTGCCCGCGCACACTTGTTATTCTGTTATTATATCAGACGACCAAAATCCTGATCCTCGCTTATGTGTTTATTCATAAGCATTTTTCCCTTGTTTGCATAATAATTCATATTCTCTTCTTCTCGTCACCGACTAGAATTCGGTCATAAGCCTTAAAAAAAGATGAAGTTTATAAAGTAAAGCAACAATAGGCTTCCTTCGGGGCCGCACGGTGAGACTGTGATACATCACTGCTCTGGTCTAGTAAATATGAGCGGTGTGAGTGTGACTAATGTGAGAGGCTTTATGAGTTGTGTTGCAATCATAAACACGCCAATTAGCAGCGTATAAAGGCCGGGAAACTGCCACGGAAAGGATACTAAGAGGTCTGCAAACGAAATAAACCGACTGGCCCGGACAAATTAGGATTTAAACCCGCTGTAAGTTCACAATGCATTTGGCTGAGGAGTTGTCTCTGTGTTAGTTTGCCTCGTTAGGCCCATGTCTAATGTCCATAAATTTCTACCACTTGGGGAGGCCTGTGCTGAATAGCACAAATAACAACAGCGGCGAGACGCATAAACACCGCTGTTAGTGTTTCCTCTGAACATATCCTCAGTATTTAAACAGGTTTCAACTCAAGCATTGGCGTGAAAATCGTTGTAAATTTTTGAGGTCAGTACTGAGTGTGAGGCAGTGTTTAAGCATGCAGATATTTCTACTTTCTCATAGTTTTAATTTTTTTTAAAGGATATCCAATAGCGTGACATTAAATCGTAGAGACAGAAATAACTACCAGAGGTTTAAAACGTTTATTTCGCTCTTGTCCTTTTGAAATAATTGTGTGTTGTAAATTAATGTATGCATAAGGCTTTTAACTTATTTCCTTTGTTCTGCTCTGACGTTACCGTGTGACGTTACCGTGCTTTAACCCCGTTCAGATTTCTTTTTCTTTTGTTTTAATGAATCACAAAACAAAAGTGAAATGCAACACCTCGTGAACAACGCTTGGCTTGTGATGGAATGTTACAATTAACACGTGCCAATCTCAATTCATCCCGGTGCGGCAGAGAGCGAGGACGCGCTGCTGGAGAGCCCGCAGCCCGCAGCTCTGTGCACGGCGCCGGTAACCGGGACCGGAGAGGAGACCCGCGTGGACCTGCAGGGATCAGACCTGTGGAAAAGGTTCCACGAGATTGGCACGGAGATGATCATCACCAAGGCCGGACGGTGAGACAGGGGTTCGCGTGAATGCGTAACTTTATGGGTGACTGAAGAAAATAAGAAATGAGAAACTTGAGGAGAGAAAAAAAAACATTTTTAAGGATGAAAACAGTATTAAATACATAAGAAGAAATAAGACGCACGATTCGTAGAAATTAGATGAGCAAGGCACTGAACCAGATGATAATTTGAAAAGTGATCCAGCAAAATTGCTATTAAAATAATTATTTAGAGTTAATCTCGCTAACCAAGCCAAACAAAACTCTATGGCATTAATTCTTTAACTAAGCTATTATTGATGCATTTTTGTGACGGGGAATAATATATTATTCACCAGTTTAAAAATGACAGAGTGTTGCAAAAGAATGATTTTGGTTTTCCTGGCAGCCGGATGTTCCCCGCTATGCGTGTGAAGATTACGGGTTTGGATCCACATCAGCAGTATTACATCGCCATGGATATAATCCCCGTGGACAATAAACGATATAGGTAAGACCCACAAAAAGCTCCACCACAGGCCTGTGCACACTTACTCCAAAGCTCGTAAATCGTAAAGATGCTGCTTCTTAAACTTTGAGATCCTGCTGTCAGAATTTTTAAAAGCTATTTCTCAAATCTCGTAATGAAGGAAAAAGTAAAAACAGAATAGAGTGCCAGTGAATCCGAGTACACTGGGATATCTGAAACACCATTTTATTTTTGACTTGTCAAAGCAATCCCTGTCGAAATATATAACAAAGTCACATGACACAAGTCCTGCGACGTCACGTGAGGGACTGTGGTCGGCGCCAAAAAAACAAATTAAATGTGAACTAAAAGAACACATTCAGCTTTATTTTAATAAAAAGATAGACTTTTTAAGTTAATAATATGTAATAATGTCAATTATAGCATGTACACCATCTTATTGATTTTATAATTGTGTACAAAATATTTTAAAAAGTATTTTTAGATAATGTTTACTTTTTTTAAATGAGGGCATAATCTTGGTGTTCATTTGCTGACTGAACTTTTCAGATAAAGTAATACGTTAAAAGGTAGATTAAGTGTGGCAGTGATGTAATCCTCTAGTCCCACGTAACGTTTAACTACAGTCAGACTTTTTACTGATTTGTGATTGGATGTCGAATTGAATTGTTTTAATCCTTAAAACCTTATATTCAACTGTTTTGATGAATCACTGGGCATGATAATGAACTGGTTGGATATATTCAATGCCAAAAGTTAGAGGATGAATTTATGCACTGATAAAAAAATAAAAAATAAAAAAAACTCTAGAAAATATTTGTAAAAATTGCATATTTTTTTAAACATGTTGGATCAACGTAACACCTTTATCAATAGCCAAGACTATGGAGCAGAAGGCAATTTATTGACGTAATAATCTGTTAAGATATAATAAAACGTCAAACTAGGCTAATGCATCATGTGAAGCAAACACGCTGGATGTTAACAAAAACAACTGTTAATATGATTATGATTATTTTAAATGTGCTGTTAGGATTTAAAGGACTAAGCAATCAAACACGTCATTCGTAAAATAGTTCAATAGTTTTGTGTCATCCAGCCCTGAAAAAACAAATTCATTCTATATAAGGAATTTGGGAATGCGTCGTGTGATTTAACCAATGTCAGAAAAGCGATTTTGAGGCGAAAAAATGAATCGCGAAAAAAGTCCCCCAAGCTGAAATGTACCCTACAGCGCTGTAGCTTAAATATACACTCTCACACGCGTGTACTGTATAAATGGGAACAGCACAGCAATTTTCTTTAGCATGTAGTCCTGATTTAGACTCCATACACTCTGTTCCTGCTACAACCCAGGATTTTTCAATTGTGCAACCTCAGCTTTCCCTCCACAAATGGTGCTTGGCACCGGTGTTTTGTCACGGCGGTTTTGTCGTCCCTTTTGGAGAGGACCGTTTGGATACCTAACCTCTCCACCCTAGAAGGTCAAACCAGCAAAAGTCGTTACAAAGCAGAAGAAAACGGCGTGTTATTGCAGCGGTATCCGTGCAGCCAAGTCTTTGCGTGATATAAACCGCGTGGGTGTCATTTCAAAGGTTCAAAATTCAGTTTTAGGCTACCACGTTTTAAAGTGAATGATATGCCGGATAGCACGTTACTGGTCCATCTGCCTATAGAACATATAACAAATGCATTATGTAAACTTTGGTGCGCATTGGCGCACTTAAGAACGTCCGGTGTCAAAGCGCCGTGGATCAAACAGAAGGAAAATACTATTTGTTTAAAAAGAGCATTAATCCTGTAGTGGAGTGTAACCTGTGGCCTGGAGGGGGGTGTCCAATCCGGCCCTAAAGTCATAAAGAGTAAAATATCAACTTAGATTTTAGTTTTAAGGTTTTATGCTTTTGTACATTCGCTCCCTTGTAACAAAACATTTTGTTATTTTTTATTACTGTATATTTATTCATCAGTTATTGAGGTATCGAGTCTATCTTTTGATTTGTAAATGAGTTGTTCATTCAGACAGAAACCGTGCTCACTCACTGTCATGTGTGTGAACTGTGTAGGTACGTGTATCACAGCTCCAAGTGGATGGTAGCGGGGAATGCCGACTCCCCTGTGCCTCCCAGAGTATACATCCATCCGGACTCCCCGGCCTCAGGAGAGACGTGGATGCGTCAGGTGGTCAGCTTCGACAAACTCAAACTGACCAACAACGAGCTGGATGACCAAGGACATGTATGTAGCAGCACATCACACTTGTGTGACACTTTTCTAATGTGGCTCTGTTATATGAAATGACATACTACTATTGTAGCAAATAATATGACTACATAATATTTACAATCAACACACAATGAGCTATTATTCAAAATGTAAATTTCTAATCTAATATTAAAAAGTCTCATCTTATATGAAATAGTAAAAGTCTCATAGTCTGAGTTGAACATGACTTAATGTTCTGTGCATTTTTATGTTTTTTTAAATGTTCTTTATTTATTTTTACTGTGTAGGTCTGTACATTTCGTGCACCCACAAGCCTATATGTCCATTGACCCCAGCCATGCTTTATGAAACACATAAAATAGCAGTTACATAACCCAAGCCTCAATCAATGTGTTTTCCTCCCCCGGCTCAGGTCATTCTGCACTCCATGCACAAATACCAGCCGCGGGTCCACGTAATCCGTAAGGAGTGCGGAGAAGAGTTATCCCCAGTGAGGACCATCCCTGCCGGGGAAGGCACGCGCACCTTCTCGTTCCCAGAGACCGTGTTTACCACCGTCACGGCGTATCAGAACCAACAGGTAGCTCAGCTGAACTCCTCTGTAGAGACCCATAAACTAAATATAACAAAATACCCACAGTCGCCAAGAAACTCACATTTCCAGTGTGTGCTGCTACAATGTGCTGTGAATTTGAAAACACATGATGTAATTTTGGATGTTGTGGTTGTGAAGTAGAGATTGATGTTAGAAGTTTATTGTACATTCGTGCAGCTCATCATGCAGTGTAAAGAAAAGCTATTTTAATTCCTAATAAGTAAGTAAGTAAAATGTATTTATATGGCACTTTTTAAGACAATAATCTATTTTAAAGCGCTTTACAGGGATATTAAAAATACATCACACATGTTGTATGTTTTGCATTTAAAGGCAGATTCCTCTCTAACTGTCAGCAGGCATGTATGTCTATGCATGTACATGCTTTACAAAATAAACAGAATAAAGTCCTCTGGAAACTCCTCTGCAGGCTGTTAAAGCAGTTTACCAAATAAAGGCTTATGTGACGGGTTGTTAAGAAATAATAGTGATATTCGCTTAAGTTGTCACACATAGCTTAAGATTGTTATATTTTCTGTTTTCAGTGAAGGAAAGCTGCAGCTTTTCTGTATTTTTGCACATGTTCACTCATGTGAGCTTTGAAGTAGGACGTTAGCTGAGGTTTGCTGGCCTGCAGTGCATGATGGCTGAAGTCAGAACATGGTGGTGATGTCTATAAAAGTCCTTTTGGATGAGGGTCACAGAGCTGGGCCTTAAACACCACCCACAGTCTGAGCAGGCCCACAGACATTAACTCCATGCATGTATGCATGCATGAACCCACACAAAGTCACATAAATGTGCAAAGACACATACAAGTACGCATGCTCACGAATGAATGTGTTTATAGACCTGATTGAAAGATTTCAGAGAAAGAAAACATTTTTGCTGGAAGCAGTATTATATAGCGCAGTGCGTTATCTTTGACTTCATAATAACAAAGTTTCGGGAAATAATTAGAGTCTTATTTTGCTTTTTCAGATTACAAGGCTGAAAATTGACAGAAACCCGTTTGCCAAAGGCTTCAGAGACTCTGGCAGAAACCGGTGAGTTCATTTAAACCGCAGAGATTTGCACATTATCTGGTGCATTAGGGGTAGTGAGCGATGCATGACTGCTTCATATTTTGGCTTGCATGTGGTTTTTGTCACTGCTATTTTAGTCTGATTTTATGGGGAGCAAAGCTATGTATTTATTTATTTATTTTTTTCCTAATGGAAAATGTGCTACAGCCTCCCATTAAATTTTGTCCTGAAGGGCAAAAAAAAAGGAAAAAGAAATGGACTAAGCTGAAAAAAGACGTGGCACGTAGCATTATGGTTAGAGTGGTGATACGTTTTCGTTCAAATGTGCTAACTTTAAAGGCAAATTAATTCCTGCAATTGCACTGTTACAGGCACATGCTGTAACTTTGTCTGCGAGCCTAAATGGAGCGTCAGATTCCAGCCAGCCTCGGGAACATAAACATCAACAGCAAAATAATAAAAGTCAAGAGTGTCCCAAAGAAAATCTGTATAAACACATTTCTAAACATATATAAACACAGCATTAAAACAACACAGCAGTAAAACTCCAGCAGTCTCCAAACAGCCACTCCCCTGAGGCCTCGTAGAAATCATTAGAGAGGAGAGGAGAGCCAGAGGAAGGGAAGCAGAGGGAATGTGCGAGAGGGAGGAAGGTAGAGAACGGCAAACTGGATAACCCAGGCACCTTGACAGCTGACCCTATAAAAGTTAAACTCAGGAAGGCTGAAAAAAACCCTCCTCTTAAATATTACAGGAAGAGTTTAGCAGTTTGCTAAATAAACTTCTGCTCTGATAGGCTGCTTTGGAGCACACAGAACCGCTCCGGGCAGCTTGTCTAAATTATCACCGTGGCTACAACCCCGCAGGGGGGAAGACTTTTATCCTCACGCTAACGAGGGGTAACAGAGCACTCGCATTACCCACCCGCCACAGCAACCCTCCGCCCCACCTAGAGGAGCACGGAGGCTCAGATTTGGGGCGGGGGAGGAGGAGGAAGGAGAGTCCCACCTCATAAATCGTTGCTGCGGCTTCCTGCTCCTTCGTCCTGATTCGCCCGTAAAAGCCGTGTGAAAGCAATTACACACGAGCACCCAACCAGCAGCAGCCAATCGAAGCCTGGCGTTTATGCCCCTCATTACCTGCGGTCTCCATGGAGATGGCGAGGAGGGCCCCACAGGCGACTAAGATGGCCGCCAGGTGGTTGCACGATTTAGTGAGGCATGCTGAGAGAGAGCGAGAAAGAGAGGTTCCCGCTGCATCAGACATGAAAAGGTTGGTAGAGCTCACGGTGAAGTGTTAATGTGTGCATTTGTGTGTGTTTGCAGGATGGGTTTGGAGGCTTTGGTTGAGTCTTATGCATTCTGGCGTCCATCCCTGCGAACACTCACATTTGAGGACATCCCTGGCATGACCAAGCAAGGTAAAGTTCAACAACAGGATGCTTCTGGATGGTGAACATAAGCCATCCAACCTAAATACAAAATCTTTGTTTGTGATGGGCGTCCTTATTCACGCCATGAAAGTGTTTATCAGTCACTCACACATCCTATAAGACCATAAAAAAGATTATGGTAATACCAACTACAGGTTGCCATGCCTGTAAACATTTATCCTGCTCTTGTTTTGTAGGAGTCCCAGGAACTCACGCAGGGGTTGGAGCATCGTCTCACCTGCTCTCCACATCCCCGTGCTCATCTCCTTTCCAAGTTTGCCCTCTCAGCCCACCGGACTACACCTGTAGCCGGCCCGCACACCCCCTCCACCGTTACAGTAACGCCCCAGAGCCATTCCCCCCACCCAGAGGTCCATCTGCGTATGAAGCCGAAGGATTCTGCTCCCTGCCTCTCCCTGCCTCTCAGCTCGGCTATCTCTCCAACCCCACCTCACAGGGCTATGCCGGTCTTCGCCTCCACACGCCGCCCTACAGCCTGTATGGTTACACATTTCCCTCTTCACCGCGCCTCGCTGCCAGTCCTGATAAAATGGCCGCCACTGCCACGGCCAATCATCAGAGTGCCTTCCTTGGCTCGTCGCCCAGTGGGACTTTAACGGACAGTCTGGGTGTGCTCGGCGGAGGACAGCAGGGCTTCTTGTTCGATTCTCGGACTTTAGGACTGGCAGGGAGCCAGTCGGGAGGCGGGGCCTCACAGGTCACTGCTCACATGGGCTGACTCTGACTCTGGGTTGTCACAAACACACAGTGACACCCTGGATTGGGTGTGTGCTGCTTTTGTTCCAGAACACTCTCTGAATTAACGATCAAGCATCACGCTGAACTGAAGACAGAAAGAAGTGACAGAGCAGGCTTTTTTGCCTCTGTGAATATATGAGCTTGTTAAAGCTTTACCTGAAGGAAATAATTTTTACTTTTATTTTCACGCACGATTTCTATGACATGCCTGTGGACCTGCAGTGGTCACTAAAGAAGCAGCAGTGGTGGTTAAGGAGTCCAGACGAATGAACACACTGACTGAATTTGGACTGGGCTCAAACCGTTGTGGCCCAGAGAATCAAAGCAAGCACTTCATCCCCTGCCCTGAAACAGTCACCATGATACAGTGCTGCCTTTGTCTCTATCATTGCCTACACAGGGTGGGACTGCTAAACACCATCAAACTTTTTCTCATTACATGCACGATTGTTCCCTCGATCACTATGCACTAATGGCAGGGCCTGTTCACCACTCAAAAACACTTTTTACATACAACACTCGGGGTCTGACGTATAATTACTTAATGACGTCATAGCCACAACAGACCATAGGAGTTATCCTGGTGGCAGTCGAGGCCTAATGGTAAAACTGTAGAGAGGTGTGGATAATGAAAAGATTTAAGGCTTAAATGTATTTTTTCATGTCAGAGAAGCAACAGTACATGACTCTGTATATATAAGGGGGGAGGTGGGCGGGAGGAGATTTCTGTATATAAAGGGCTGTGCAACCCTTCGCACGTAAAAACCCCAATGCACCTGCTTCTGCTCTTAAGACTGGGTCAGGTGTGGGACACGCTGCCCTGAACTTGACTGAAAAGCTTTTCTTTGCAAATACGCTATAACAACAAGCCCTTTGGCCCGAGGACATTAACATGTTCTGTGACCTTTTTGAGCCAAATAAAATATATGTATACATGTCACGATGTTTGAATGTAATCAATAACTTACTAATTTAACTGATTTCACATGGTTTTGTAATGAAATTCAATGTATGCTCGTGTGGGCACGACAATTTCTTTACACTTTTTTTAAAATCAAAGCAATCACAATACAGTATTTCCTCAAGAAAATACGCCTAGTTGTATTTGCATATAACTGCAGGTGTGTGTGTGTGTGTGTGTGTCTGTGTGTGTGTCTGTGTGACAAAGTAGTTGGTTTTTCCACAGAAAAATGAAAAACATCCCAGAACAAAAGAGAGAAAGCACAACTCTCAAACACCATCGTCACAATCACCACTCATTACAACTCCAAGTCTGCAGAAGTGACTAATCTTACGACAGAGGGTGTGCTATGAATGTGGATGTGGGTGTAAGGATGTGGATATGTGTGTCCCTGTGCACACTTGTGTGTGCGTGCGTGTGTGTGTGTGTGTGTGGGGCAACAGGTGGTTGAGTTGTCAGCGAGTATGTGACCTCACAGTCTCAAAGTTCATGTAGATCCCAGAGAATTGACACCCCCATCCTCTCCCACACACACACACACACACACACACACACACACACACACACACAAGCACACACAAAGTTATAATACCCTGTGTGTGAAAGCACACGCCAAAATTTTTAGTCTTCTATGTACTCTAACACCCGAAAAAGTAGAGTTTCCAAGAAAGCCAGACAGAGCAGGGTTTCATGTGAGAAGAGAACTACATCTACAGCTTTCTTAAGCTAATCTTAATACTGAGAGGCTTTGTCAATACTAAAGCTACACAAACATCAGAAACTGTAGCAGCTGCCCCAAAATGGGAAACTTGCATCGTGAGCTGTGTGTCTTTAAGACAAAACTACACAATGAAATTATTTGCACTGGCTCCTAAAATAGAGAGCAAACACACACTTAGAAAACACCGATCAATGGAGGATGGAGAAATGTTCAGAATGCACTCAAGGTACAATATAAATTTGGTGGTATTTGTAACTACTGTGTAAGTCCACTGTCTGAGCTCGCATGAGGCCAACAACTACAATAGCCTCTTTAGCAGCTAGCTGTGATAGATAGAAGGTAATCCGCCCATTTAAAACTGATTTATTCGGCCCCATTTCTCCCCTTTCGAAGTTTGCTGACTCCCTCTTGATGTCACCCATTTCCTCCTCAGCTCCTCATCAGTTGTCTCCTGTCACTCTGAAGGTGAGAGGTGCTGACGAGAGGAGCACATGTGAAGGGAGAGCAGGAGGATGGCGGGGGGGAGGAGAGCTTATTTTAGAACTGAGGAATGATTGGCTTGTTGTGTCCGAGTGGCAGGAAATGGAACTCTGCCTTGTGCGTACACGGATATTTAAACACAATGCTGCTTAAATCTCCTTCTTTCTGAAAACTTTGAACGCTTTACTAGACTTCTGATCTCAGGTGCAATGGTAAAATACATTTAAAGCTAAAATACACCAAATCACAGAGGCACACTTCAGCGTGGCGTCAGTGCTCCGGTGATTCTCAGCTGAGGTGGGGACATTAACACTTACATAAGACCAGGTGCCGACGTGACAGATCTTTGATGCTATCTGCCTGAGGGAAGAGAACAGGAGGGGAGGACAGAGGATGAAGGGAGCAGTGTGTTTGCGTGTTTAAGACCTGTATGTGTCTCTTTAGCATGAGGTTTTCATGGAATCCTGATATAAATCTATTCAAACTCTAATCAGAAATTAAACATGCACAAAAAAACAAATATGTTCCATGAGATTCACTTTTATTACAAAGTAGCATTTCCCAAATGCTAATCAGGTGCTCTGAGTAACATGTCAGTGGATCTCATGGCAATGGTAGAAAGGCCAGTAGGTCACATCTGGCGACGAAGAACACTGTCAGCACAGTGTAGGAGTATCCACACATCAAACAGACTGATGCTGAGACAAGAGGACCAAGACAGGATCTAAAGAAGATTACATCTGTAACACCATCACAGGAGGAAATATTTTACTCCGATCTCATCGTCCCAGATCCTGCATTCTTAGCATATTTCATGCTATGACCATGACTTACAATGTCCTGAACACAGAGGTGCCAATTAAAAAACAAAAAACGAAATAGGCCAAAGTCCCTTGACGACCATGAATACCTGTACGCCTTGTCAGCTAAAACCAAAAGTTTGTTTAAACCAAAGCGCTATGAAATCTACAACCACAGCTTATCTTTCCTCACATGTTTATTCAGCACACTTTGTAACCAAATGTGCTGGAAATCACTCAAAAACTTCTCACAGTCAGTGTCACAGATCAAAATTCAGAAAAATCGAAAAAAGTACAAATATAATATTTGTCACATTTTTATTATTTAAAGGTTTTTAAAAAGGGTAAATGTAACAAAAAGTTTGTAAAGAATTACAACTTGATAAGTGGATTTCAATTTCAATTACTGAATTAAAAAAATACAAATTAAGGGGGACACAAACGCTGTTCATGAGAAAAACACAAATTTGCCTCATTTGTAATTTATAAACAGAGCAGGTAACTTCCAGCTGATTCTCAGATGCATGATTATATCTACAATATGAGGTAGATGAAGACGGGGGCTGTGGGCTGGTATTTGAATGCATTTTACAATTAAAATGCATCAATTTACAATTAACAATTATGACCATTAATTTGTAATCATTTTTTGCTACATCCATCATTTTCATACAGTTTTTGCTTACAATGTTATTGTGCTGACGATGTAGCGTTCTCAAAATGTCACAAAAACTTCAAGTAAGTATCAAGTAAGTATTCAGCTATCAAGTATGACACACTTGGCATTGCAGGGTTAATAAAAATCACTATTTATCATCCTTACTTGTAATATCTGTTATTATTTGAGTACACTACTTTGTCTTCCTGTTAACATTAAGTACACATAAATATACACTAGCAGTACTGCCAAAGCAGCTCACCATGACACTGTACTGAGAGATATCAGGCTTCTTTCTAAAGGCTGTGCGTTCATGCCAGCTCGGGCATATGCAACTTGGATGAGAGAGTACAAAAAGAGCTGATGCTGGACGGAAAGATTAGTACTGTATGTTATTGTGATGATACTAAACAGGTAAACTGGCTGTCAGCCATTTCATTTGATGCACTACTGCAAATCAAAATATATTTACATAAACTTTCAGTGACTGCACTAAAGCAACTATTAGCTGTGATGAAAACATTTTGCAACTCAGCCCATCAAAAGGAGAACCCAACACAGATTTAATTCTCCCTTAAATAGTCTCTTTGCAACCCTCTGCACTGACTTACAATTGGATCACTCCTTACATGACCCATTCTGACCCCACTGGAAATCCTGACTTGTGATTGAAGCTTGACACAACTTTCATGTGAAGCATCATTACTGGTTATGAGAGCTGGGTCCCACACAGTCCACAGTCCTAACCCTAACCCAAACAAAAAGTGTTTATGGTCATCATTTCGACATATTTGATTTTGTCCCGTGTCCCATTAATAATGAGTTCTGACACCTCAGTATATATCAATAGCTTGATGACCATTAGAACAGGTTTTTCTAAGGGTAGCTGCATAGGCACAGACCACCCTCACTAACGTCTGATGCAAACCCAGTTATTTTTTTCTATAAGCAGACCTGAAATATGATGGAAAGCACTCAGTTCAGAAAAGAGCTTCACAGGTTACTCGCAGTAGGCTTTCAAGAAGAAAGAGTTAAAGTTCTGGTACAACATTCTACATTTGGGGCATCTGAGCGAAGATATCCAGAAACTCTGTAAGCTAATATAACACTAAGATTATTCTCATCTGCAACCTGCTTTGACAGATTTAGCTCCCAGTGGTTTTGTTCTCCTCCATAAAAAAAGGTTGAAGGGTTGCTGGTGCAGCTCATCCTAAGGCAAGAACTTAGTAGCAGCAAAATTTACACCAGCCAAGGCTTTTCCATTTAATGTTTCCTTAGCATCATGATCCAGTGCACAAAGAAAAGCCTTTAAGTTGTTGTTTCTATCATGTAGAAGAACGAAACCTACAGAAGTCTGTATTTGAAGGGTCGAGTCCTGTATGGGACCACGTTATTGCACTTTTACTATTATTTTTGTCCTCACCTCCTCTGTTAGTGATAAATACATGTAGTAAAAGTATTTACTTAGGTTTAAGGGAGAAAGAAGAACTCATGGTTTGGGTTCAAACAGACTCTTTCACGATGTTAAACACAAGTTTAAAGGCAAACTTCTTCCATCTGCAGCAAGTTTCTCCTTTGTTACCCAGTTATGTGTCCTTGGTAACCATGGATACACATCCCACAGTAGTGATGACAGTTCACCATAAGAGCACTTCTGTCTGCAGTGCAATTAAAATGTATTTTACAGATCACAGATCACCCTGTTGAAAAAGCAGTACCCTTCATAATCAAATGCCAGTTCTTTGGAGCAAGGTTCACTTGGGATCTTGAATTAGCTGAGAAAGAGTAAAAGGTGTTTTTATTTTATGTATCTTTTAACATGTTGGATAAAGTGAGTGGCTTCTATTAAATATGAACAATAACATCAAAGAATAATAATTAAGCAGGGAAAACTGCAATGCCTTAAAAATGTTTTCCATGTTTTCCAGTTTAATGTTTGTGGTATCGTTCAACAGTGAGCAAACCCGTTTACCATATTTCTCCTCTATACTCATTTCATTTCTTCCCTCGGGGAATTGGCTGCCCGGTGCATTCAACACAGAAGTCAGTATTTGCATAGAGGGCAGTTGTGTGGTTTTAGCATTCTGTGTGATTGAAGTGCACATTAGCATACGGGCCGACAACGTGACCACGTGGTCGAGCGTGCTCAGAGGGGAGTTGCGGCCTGCTGTACGTGACCAAGCATATAAACCGGGGAGTCCACAGGTGAGGTCATTTTAGGCAGTGACAGGAAAGTTCCCCTTGAGCACAGAACAAGGTTTGGCAAATATGCCTGCAACGGTCCGAGGCAAAAAAGAGGTCTGTTTGTATCTGATGAACAGCATATTAGAATTACAAATGGCGGTTTGTGTAAAAAAAAGAAAAAGAAAAAGCCTTGAGTTTCTTGAATGTGAAAGGAACTTTATAGGTTTCCCAGTAGGAAATGTTCTAATGAGATTAAAACATCTGTCAACACTTGAGAGCTGGATTTTAGCGAAAGATGCCAGCTGACAATTCAGGATCTCACATCTTATATCCATCGTGTGTCGCTGTGTGTCTCAAATTAAAGAGCCAAAGATTCACCAGGATGAAGGAAGAGGACAAATACTTGGACAAAGAGGTTCTTCCGCCCCTGCCGCTGTTCCAGGGGGTGCACCTGTGCTCCGGGCGCTTCGGGTGGGGGGGGGTAACTGTGCTGATGATGTTGCAGGCTCAGCTTAGCTACACCTGCGTGACCTGTTAATGGCCCCGTGGGTATTTGATGACAGTTGACTTTTAGACGTTTAGGCTCAGGGTGTCCTTTACAGCTATTAATTCTTTGTCATCAAATCTGCTCAAGCTAAACTGATTTATAGCAAGCTCCACCGGGAAGTTTCTCAATGCACCCCTATTAGACACCCCATGAACTCTGATCTATGAGAGAGGTGTTGAGAAATAATTATGACACAATATTTTCCTGTAATCTTTCCATGTCAATAAAGAAGGCACAAACAACTCCTCTCACTCCCCCCTCTAGTTCTACAGTGATAGAAATATGCAAAATACATTCATGGGAATACACATGTAGACTTCATAGTGCGTAACGCATCGTGCTTGTGTGAGACATTGAGAAGGTCTGACAGACTGAGTGTCCAGCCAAAAGGAAAGAAGAGTCACTGCAATGCCTTGTAAATGTCTATCAGTTATTTAAGCATGTGATCTGTAGCTCGGTCCCTCCTGAGTCCTCTAGCCAACACATAACCGAACGCAGGACAGTTATTCACAGCTGCCTTTGCGGACAGTTTTAAAGGCTAAGGACTTTTTGGGAACTTAAATTAGCACTGGATGTAAGCACTTGTTAAACAGAGTACCACAGAAACATATCTATCTATCTATCTATCTATCTATCTATCTATCTATCTATCTATCTATCTATCTATCTATCGTGACAAAATCCAAAATCAACAATTAAACAGGAACTTCTGTAACTTCTGAACCTTAAAATAGATCACAGTGGCATTTATAATCTAATAGGTAAGACGTAAATCCCAGAACATAACGTTCCCTTTAATCATGCTATGAAGTTTCTTGTGGATGTGTGATCTGCGGCGTAAGGAACAAAGGTATTGTATTTGATAAAAATCATAACCAACATACACAGAAGAGCATCTCTGAATGCAAAACACATCCAACCTGCAGAATTTGGGCTACAGCTGCAGAACACCACACCAAGTGCCACTTGTGTCAATTCATAACATAAAACCGAGGCTACGATTCACACAGACTCACCAAAACTGGACAACAGAAAACTGAAAATGTTGCCTGGTCGGATGAGTTTCAGTTTCTGCTGTACAATTCAGGTGATAGGGTCAGAATTCAGTGTAAACAACATCAAAGCATAGATCTATCCTGCCTTAAATCAACAGCTCAGGGTGCTGGTGGAGCTGTAAATCATGTGGGGGATATTTCCTTGGCACGCTTTAGTTCCCTTAATACCAAGTAAGCATAATTTAAACCCACAGCCTACCAGAGTATTGTTGCTGGTAATTTCCATCCCTTTATGAAACAGTGTACCCACCTTCTGGAGTAGAACACACCATCTCAAACTTGTTTCTTGAACCTGACAATGAGTTCACTGTACTCAGATGGCCTCCACAGTCACCAGATCTCAATCCAACACAGCACCTTTGGGATGTGGTGGAATGTGAGATTGGTATCGTGGATGTGCAGCCAACAAATCTGGTCCAACTGTGTGACACCATGATGTAAATGTGGACCAAAATCTCAGAGGAATGTTTCCATCACCTTGTTGAATCTGTGCCATGAAGAATTAAATCATTTCTGAAGGTAAAAGAGGAATGTCTGTCTGAAAATACGTTGGACTCTAGGCTTGTGCAGGATAAGCATCGTCACTTTGACAAGATCAGTTGGCTACAGCTTGTCGAGATATGGCTTTAACGGTGACAAAGCAGGATGAGCAATGAAACAAAGCATTTCTGCTCACCACAGATAACAAATGATGATAATGATAAGAAAAAAAAGCCTTTCATGCCTAATCTTCCCCTTTTGGCATTCTAAGGAGGTCTTGGAAAAGACATTATACTGAAATACTGTTTTTAATTTGATTATAAAGTATTGGACTTCAGGACCACCAGTTTACAGCAGATATCTTTGGAGGTGATAGGCAGGTTTGTGTAAGCAGTTATGTCTGTATGTATGTATGTGTTTTCTATGTTTGCATACTGTCACGTCCTTCCTGGGCCCCAGCTCAGACATTCTGCTGCTAATAAAGAGAGTGCATGTGAGAGTCTGAGTGTGGGTGTGTGTGTGCGGGTTTATAGATGTAGCCCTTGCCTGACCGTGGCCCTGTCCAAGTCTTAGCATGCTCATTTATAGCCAAGCAGTCCATCAATCTTAATAGAGGAGAGAAGTGCAAAGAGCCGATGAAACGCCAGACATGATCACTATTCTCTCAATGGGGGCAAGGAGAGAAGGAGGAACACCGGGAGGGAGCTGTGGGAAGAGATGACAGGGGAGATGGAGGTGGCAGGGCGAAAGAGCACTGAGGGAGTGAAACTGAGGAGGGAGGGAGTAAGTAAGAGGGATGGGGTGAGAAATAGAGAGGTCACAACTTGTTTATTCCTGTTGGTGATAATAATGATCTGATCTGGTGTCTTCCATCCGTGTCTCTCGTGCTCCTGCCACTGCAGACACACAAAAAGTGCTGAAGAGTCAAGGTTTCAGTTGCATTACAACACACTGATACTTTGTATTTCTTGTTCATACTTCTTATTTTGTTAATCAATTTTCATGTAAAGGTGGACTAGCACATGCTGCTTTGCCAGCATAGTTGGAGGGGTCACATGCTGGGCATCAGATCACACTGTGCTCTGAGTCCTGGTCCTGGAATAGGGCGGTGTGTGTGTGTGTGTGTGTGTGTGTGTGTGTGTGTGTGTGTGTGTGTGTGTGTGTGTGTGTGTCAGTGGGGGTAGGAGCACTGCTGAGAGGTGGGGAATGGCAAGAGGATATTTGGCAATGTGCTGCGAGCCTGTGCTGACACAGTACACTGCATCTTCATGCAACAACGGAGCGATCACTGCTAGTTTCAGACAGATTCAGAAAGGCATAATTTACAGTTTATAACGTGCCCCTAGTTAAAGAGAATTTTGCTTTTCCTTTAATAATCACCTGAAAACAGATACGGGTACGTCGCGGCAAAATGTTGAGTTTTTTAAATGGACTGACAGTGAGGTTGTTGCTGCGATTAACACAAAAGTACAAAGTTGCAAAAGCGAGTGAGAATTAAAGAATTTGAAGAAAGGCTATCTGGAGCATGTACAAACTGATATTAATCTTTAATAGGGCTGTCAAATTAAGAGCAAACCACAACGTTTTCAAAAAGCTCAGTTTTCCTTGACCAAAAACGCCGTCTCAGTGTGGACGGAAGGCCAAAACGGAGAGAAAAAGATTAGTGTGGACATGGCATAAATATCTTGGCAATTAGCCACAAAATGTGTGTCAAAAACATTAATAAATTAGCTTGCATGTCTGATTTAAATATTCTCCTCCCTGTTGTTTGCACCTTGAGAAAAGAACTCATAGAAATATATTTGAGCAGGGTGAAACAGAAAAATCTTTGCGTCCCACCTCCTACATGCAAAACTGTCACTGTGCTGTCATTGTAATTATTACCAGTACTTTTTTTTGTTTGTTTTTTACACCAAACCCAGTTAACGTTAGTAAATCTGGCCCTATATGTAACAGAATGCCTTAAACCTGATTCACAAATGTGGTTCCAAAAAGAAGTTCGATCGTATAGAAGTTTATAAGAAAATGAGTTCGCAGCTCCTCTGATTTATGACATTTTCCTGATGAGTTTTTAGTCTGAGTTGCTAGTTTCAGACCTTCTTTACAGTTGGTGTTTATTTGCTCAATCGATATCCTATTTTCAAAGTAAATGGATTATTTAAGGGCGTGGCCAACTTATGATTGACAGCCCAGTGCCTCAGTTTGATAAATGTTAAAGTCCAGGGTGTAAAACAGTAGTCCACATACCAATGGGCGACATCATGGTGTCTCTAGTTACCTCTTTTATACAGTTTATGTAGTTACTGAGCTTTAGATGTACCAGTAAATACATTTTATTACTTTTGGACAGATTTTAAGTTTAGCTTAACAGTTTTATATTTAACTAGTTTACACATATTTTTGCAATCCACAAACCCAGTAGACCCAAATAAAACCATTGTTTGGCACAAGCTTAAAAAATAGGGCCTGATTTGTCTTATTGTTGGATGAGATGTGTTAACTCTCTGGACTATTTGGCAAGATAAGTCAAGCTCACATCAAAGCAGTTCAAATATTTAAAACCCTATTCATGTCTTGTATATTTTGCCTTCAGGTCTGAAAGCCAGGACCACAGAGGGCAGTGCAGCGAGGTGAACCTGGGAACGCCTGTAACAGCTGTGAGAAACCATCAGATCTGCCATTCCTCACACTTCAACAGCCAACAAGAGAGCGATTTATGGCGGCTTGAGAGTGAGAAAAACAGCTGGGGGGGGGAATAGGACAGACAGGAGAGAAGGAGACAGAAACAGAGAGAAAAACTGAGAAAGAAAGAAATAAACACAGAAGGAATATGTGGAGTTGAAAGGAAATGTGGTAAAGCAAAACAAAATGACAGAGAAATAGATAAATATGCGGAAAACAAGGAGTAGGAGGGACAGAAGGAGACAGAGAGAGCAAGACGGTTGACGAGGAAAGACACGGTCTCTCCTAGATCCACTAAAAACACAAAAATGTCAGGTTGTTACATAGACGAAGTGTGCACACAGACACTGAATCTCTGAAACACACACCAGCCTTTTACAGTAAGTAATCAGACAAGCAGGACAGCTGAGCAGATAGCAGCACAGTTCTGCAGCTGACAGACACGACAGCCCGTCTAATGACAGGCTTAGATGCTCCGGTACATCTGTTTCAGTGTGCTTTGAGGACACTGATTAAAAGTGACTTACTGTCTTTTACAGCAAGGCCAAAGTTCAGGTAAACTACAGAATCATGTTCAAATGGCATTAAACAGTGCACGTGTAGATGACTTTGCACCATCCAGGTGAGAAACACCACCCAAAGCGATCCAAACTGCTGCCCCAAGATATGAAAGATCTCTCCTTCAGCAGCTCCCCTCCAACATCTAACATCCACCTATTTCCTGCTGTCACTTTCTCGAGTTCTTTGTGCTCGTCTGCGGTGGGTTGGCGGTGCGAACACTTCGTTTATTTGGTCTTTTAATACAAGCTGACCCTTGTCCCCTGATGTGTGTGCATGTGTACGGGAGCGCATGTGGGTCCGGAGAGCACTCTCCCATGACAACTACGTCAACGACCCAGAGACGGTGTCGAAAGAAGACCACACCACACGGGGAGAAAGAACACATCAACTCAACTTTAGCACATATACGCTCATATATCCGACGCAGCAGCGCAGCACATAGAAGAATATGTGTGTGTTTATGTGTGTTTTAGTCTTGAGGAAATCTTCGGCATGTGTTAGACGAATCCCCAGAGTTCACGGTCAACTCTGATTGGCCGGTAGGTTTGCTGTGTTTGTTTCCACAGCGACAGAGCTGTCACTGCCTCCTGCCACCCAGGTAGAGCTGTCAATCAGCCTGGCTCACAGCCAACCACATGCAGGCCTCACCGCAACCAATAAAAACTCACAACCTTTATTTAACAATTATTATCAAGCAATTTTGTTAGTACCGAGTTAAATAAGAATACAAACCTGTATACTTTTATTCTAAATTATTGAAATGTCAACGGAACTTCTGCTTTATGGGTAAACAACACTGGATCTGGAAGGTAAGTACAAAAAAAATATTATGGGGAATGAAAAGAATTGTATAATGTGACATTTATGTGCCACAGGAAGCTTTTTTATATACTGGTCCAACACTTTGGGTTATTTTGCTTCAGTGACATGTCTTCTTTCAGACCCAAGGAAAGAAAATGTCCAAAATAAACATTTAAGTGTTTATTTTCTTTTTTATTTTGTCTATCAGAAAAATGTTACATTATTTAAATATAGAAAATATTTAAATTAGTACAAGGCATATTCAAAGAAAAGTCCCACTTTAAGTCATTAAGTAGTGAAGTTTCCTGATGGTATCAAAAATGAAAATTTCACAATTTTTTAAAATTAAAAAAATGATTGCAATTTTGCAATTTGATATAAATTTGCTTTCTAGTTTTAGTCCATCAGTATGCTGAAGGTTTGCTTATACATCGTTTGGAGTTATAGAACATTTTCCTTGTTAATAAAACTGCATTTTGGGGGTTGTCATTATCTTCTAATTCTTCAAATATTAAAAGCGATCTGTAAAAAGGCAATAAAACGAAACGTGGCTTCACATAGTATTCACACTATCCCTCTGGAAAACGATGTAGTTTGGGGCCTATTTTTACATTAGTATTTCTCATTTGCAAATCTAACACCAACACAATGTCTTTCTTTAAAATAAGTAAAGACTGGATATGGAATATAAAAACTATGATGCTACTGTGTGCAGCCCAACAGCCAAACAATCCTGTTTTCAACTTGAAGTTTTATCAGACAGTTATGTTTTAAGAAAACCATTCATGGCTTCATCTAAACAATTTCCAGTTTTATATATTGACAAAATTAGGTGATGAAAGCTGTTTTTCATTAAATTCAAATCAATTCTATTTATATATCACCAAATCCCTGCAGCATCTGCACTTTTTGTATTATTGTAAGGTAAAGACGCTACAATAATACAGAGAAAATGTTATACTTATTCATATATGTGCGGGTGAGCAGTGTGACATTACTTTAAAAATCTCATGTCTCAGAACACAATATCATTTAATTTTATATGAAGCTTGATTTCTGTTAAGTTTTAAGTCCAAACCATTTAAAAGATTCCATAAAAGATGTCATCCTCCCACACACCACTCACAGCTACATGCAGCGCGTTGGCCTGATGCAGACAACTGTAAGCCTGTCAACATAGGATAAAGTCTCTGTAAATTAATGAAACTGAACTACTGACCTAAGGATGTCGTCTATGATGGCGCTACAGTCCTTCACTCTACCAGCTGAGCAATCAAAGGGTCTGAAATGCTACATTTGTAAAACAAAATGATCTAATCATGACTTCAGCTGTATAAAAGCACATCGCTAATCACAAGCAGCAGCGAGGTTTAACCAGATGGGCGGACTGTTCGACATATGAAAGGATCTGACTGTCTGTCTTGGGCCTGCAGGAAAGTCAATAAAAAACAATTAGGCATTTTCTCACTCTTATGCATTTTAATGCACTTCTACAAAGCAACATTGTGCAGTCTCCACAACACACAACAGCTGAAAATTAAATGTGACTGTATAACATGTTCTGTCTGGGCTTTATCTGTAATTCATTGTGTTTCACTGGGAATGTTTGTGCTGGTGTGTGTGTGTGTGTGTGTGTGTGTGTGTGTGTGTGTGTGTGTGTGTGTGTGTGTTCCATGTTAATCTCTGTCCTTGCTCCGCAGTCACACACTCTGGTGTAAACACGTAGAGCAGTTTGTCCCAAGCGGGCTACAGTATCTCCTTCAGTGTGTTTGTGTGCATGCTGGACTGAATACAGTAAAGCCTTTTCACTGTAATCACTGATCAATAATACTGATCAGAGGGCAAGTCATCAATACGCTTCCATCTGCTGCCGTTTGACCCGAGCAAATAAAGGCCACACACTGAGGCCTGACTCCACACACCTACAGCTGCTTTGTGCAGCATTTTAACCTTTCACGGTAAAGCTGACGCACTACAGTGTGAACACTTGAGCTGTGACCACACCCACCTTTAGATACAGGGCTTCATACGAGGAGTTACAAATTAAAGACAATGTGGGACACGGATGTGAAGTCGGGGGCTCATTGTTCCTTTACCAGCCTTTACTCAAAACCCTACCCTTTGCTCATGGGCACGACTACTCCAGGCTTCAAACTCATATGCCTGCAAAGTTTCATGACTGCATGATTGAATGGAAACCAAACCAGTCATGGTGCCACGGCTGGTAATTAAAGAGAACCATTGAAAAACACTTAAAGATACCCACACCCACTGGTCTACAGTATAAACCCCTCATTAATGCATTGAGCCGGATGTTGCTGTGACCTCTCCCTTTTTAGGCATGACCCCCAGCAGATGACCCTAGAGAGGGATTAGTCTCTGATGATCCCTGGAAGTGTACACTACTCTCCATTCGACAACACCCTGCCCCTGCTAAACGCATCCTTTCCTTCTCTCTTTTTTTTCCATCTGGTTTAGGTTCTGCGAGGGACAATTTTCATTCATCTTCTTGAATATTTTCTGCGCTAAACAGTCCCAAACCTGCAAAATCCATCCTCACAGCCAAAACAACCTGACTTTCAACTCTACCTAAGATATGCCTCGCTTACCGCTTACACAAAGTTTTCCAGACGCCCCAGCCTCCTCGACCCATCTACTAACACTCTATAGCCTTAGCTAGCCCCTGTGTAATCCCTCTGAAACCTAAACAAGTATATTTTGACTGTGGGGTTTGCAGAAAGGAAGCAGAGGTTGGATTTCCACAGGAGTTTAAAACCGACAAAAACATTCATGGGCGAAATCTGCGGAAATGAGCCTGTTAACATAACACGCGTGCACATGCACACTTACACAGAGGTTAAGAAAAAAAAGAGATTATTATATACTTACATATATAAAGGATATTTATTATTTTTTCGCACAAATAGGTGGATTCATCTAGTTTGGAAGCTAGAACATTTGTTTAATACTTTGTTTAATAATTCTGTGAATAAATATATCCATTTAAAAAAGCATAGATGCTCTGGCATAGTGGATCTATTAGATGCAGGATATTGAATATCGAGCTGGCAGTAAGAAGGAAAAGAGGATGGCCTCAGAGAAGCATGGATCTATACATTTGTGGAGAAAAAACACACTAGTTATTCTCATTTAAAACAATGAAACATCACAGAATGAGGCTGCTCAAACACAGATACAGCCAGCTTTTGAAGCCATAACATTTGGCAGTCTGTGGTTAGTGGCACACAATTTAAATGTTGTCTTTCAACTGAAAAAGGCTCCTAACACCCTGTCTAAAATTTCAGATGTCCTCATTATTTGGTAAATGTCCTTGTTAGTTGTTCTCACTTCACACACACAAACACACACACAAAGTACAGTATGTAAAGTATCTTGGGTTAGGCTTACACGATGCAATTTGACACCACGCTACAAAACAGTTGCACAGCCAGGGGCGCACTATTTAGGTTACCACAGCATATCTCCAAGCTTTTCATTGTTAGAAGCTGATAGGCTGGCATTTTGTTAGATGGCATTAGATATTTTTTAGCTTATGCAGATTAATTTGGCATGCATGCTATTCTATTTGCACCTCCTCAGCATTTGAATATCAGCAAATGCACGTATACATATTTAAGATTTATTCAGCCTCTAAAGTACTTCTGGGTTTTTGGTGCAAAGCATATTCAGAACATGCACAGACACTCGTGTGAGAAAGAATCTTTTCCACTAACTTTAACAGATTACAACTGTAATCAACTGTATTCAACAAAAGATGATGGTAGCCTTAAAATACTTAAAAGTGTTGATGCCCAACAAAACTGAGAGCATTGCATGAGGTTTTAGAACACAACAAAAAAATTACCGTATTTCAGATGAAAGCTGACAGATCCATCCATCCCTCTTCTTCCACTTTTCCTATTAGCATATTGATAAGCTAACAGGTTATATATATATATGTGTATATATATATACATATATATACACATATACATATATATGTGTATATATATGTATATATACACATATACACACACACACACACACATATATATATATATATACATATATATATATATATATATATATATATGTATGTGTGTAAATATTTATATATACACATATGTACATTTGAAAGAGGTTGGCTTTGATTGGAAACTGCTTTTATAAGGTCAGATACAATACACAGGAACCACCTTTGTCCTTTGTACATCAGCTTCACTGTACGTGTGTGTGTGTGTGTGTGTGTGTGTGTGTGTGTGTGTGTGCCCTTTTATCTTTTCACAGAGACCTATGGGTACCTCCCCACAGCCGCAACTTTTCCCAGCTGTATCATTTTGATAACTGAGTGGTTGTGAATGCATTCCTTTGTTTCTATTTCCCTATAGAAAGCACATGTGTGTCAATTGTATGTGTGTTAGTATAACCCATCTATTGAGGCCAATATCAGCCACGCAGGTGTGAAGGTGTGAAGGAAATGAAATAAACCACCTGTGAATGCTTCACTTTGCGCACCTGTGAATGAAAAACTGTGCATATTTAATGTGTGAGCAAGTGTCTGGTATCAAACTGCCACTTCTATGTATATTTTTGACGTCTGTGCTAACATTCCACAACATTTCACACTTTATCAAAAGACAAAATCACATTAAAACATTTTTAAAATGTTGCTTTCCGTTGACTTTCTTTGAGGTGGGGTGGGAGTGGAGTGTGATGACAGGAGAGTGTCCCAGATTGGGGGGAGGACAGCAAGGACAGAGGGGTAACTGGTTATTACAGGCATCCAGAGAGCAGGACAGATGGTTAGACAGTGGTCAGGGTTACACAGCAAAATGCTGTAAAACAGATATGTGAAAACCATGTGTGCGTCACCTAGGAATGCACACACACACACACACACACACACACACACTCTCAAGCAGACACAAATATATGTACACCCCTCACACTTATGAATTCCTGTGCACATTTGCACACAGGCATGACGAGGCGAGAGGCTTGGAAGTAAGAAGATAGACTTGTTGTTTTGTTTTTCCCCAATCAGAAAGAAAGACAAAGATTTTCAATCATTTTTAACTCTATAAGCAGCGTCTGCCACCCACATCCAAAGTTTAAAATCCTACTTAAATACATGAAGAGTAGAGCGCTCTTGTTTCCTTCCTGAATCCACTCCCATGAGGACAAAACATAGACAATCACCCCAGATCTTAAAAAGAGCAAAATGACTCCAAGTAGCATCAACAACCTTTTTTTCCCAGCTCTGCTGTCAACACCCTCAGGATCCGGGTGACACATCAGTTCACTAGAACCACAGACAGGCGCCAAGGACGAGCCTAATCTGCTCGCTCATCTGTCTCTCTTTCTCTGCCTTCATCTCTTTAACTCTCCGGGTCGCTCTGGATTCTCTTCAGTCACACCCAAGCTTACACTTACACCTGCAGCGAGGCGAGACTATCCGAGGTGGCATCTTTACGGAGGCAGGAGAGTAGATGAAACTGGCTGAGAGAAGAAGCTCCATCTGTTTCATCTGTAACCTGTTGCTGTGTGGTGGTCACTGTTGGTTTCTGGCTGTGTTTTGTTTAGACACGTACGCGGCCTGTGTTTGTGCATATTGTTTGTTTACAGTTGTGGTTCTGTGTGTCTTGAGTATGTGTGCGGGTAATATCTGGGAAGCAGAGGTTACTCTCAGGTCAGGTTAACACCTTTTTTAAAAAATTACATTGTGACACTAAAAATTGCCAGAATTAAAATATTTGCTGTCATCATAAACACTATATAAAGTTAAGTCAACGCACAGGTGCCCCAAACCTGCTTTCATTCAATCCAAATCAATCCAAATCACAACAACAGCCAACTCAAAGTGTTTTAGATTGTAAGGCAGACCCTACAATAGTACATACAGAGAAAAAACCAACAATCATATGACCCCCTGTGAGCAAGCACTTTGGCGACAGTGGGAAGGAAAAACTCCCTTTTAACAGGACGAAACCTCCTGATACAATGGCTAATGGAAGGCTAATCCTCTGGTTCAACAGTTTATTTATATAGCACTATTTAAACAACACTCACCTCAAGGCGTTTTATATTGAAAGGTTGTCTGATACAGAAAAAACCTCCATGTGGCAACAGTGGGAAGGAAAAACTGCCGTTTAACAAGAAGAAGCCTTCAGCAGAACCAGGCTCAGGGAGGTGAAGCCATCTGCTGCAACCGACTGCAAGTGAGGCGAGAAACAGTCGGACTGAGATCTTTGTGTATAAGAATCATGGCAGTAGCTTGGAATATTTATATATACAGCTTGGCTGAAATAAGGAAATGTAGGTTTGGATTTAATGTTAACTAAAAGTTCAGTGCTTTAACGCGTGTAAAACACAGTTTTTGGTTTGGTAATACACTATTTTACAGCTGTTTTCTGACGTTATGTACTACACAAATCTGTGAAATGTACATGGATTTTCAAATTATAATTCACTTTATGTGTGCAATGAATCCATTTATGCTTTTTTTCTACTGGCCAATAAAAGCCAATAAGAGAGGGCAAAAAAATAAAGGAAAGGAAATGAAGAATCAGGCCAATAAAAAGCTCCCATCAGGAATTACTTACCGAGTCTCCTGTCACCGCCTCATGTTAGTGCTCTTCATTCCCACGACCAAGACGCTGCAGGACATGCTGCTGGGAAGGATACGGCGTTCGGATACCAATGTAGCATGAGCCTTTCTTGCAATAAGAACCATATAGACAGTCAGACAAGCGTATACGTACACAGTGAGTGTGTATGTGCGTGCATATTCATAATATCATTTCCCACTGCTGCTGTTTCCCACACCTCTCCATCCGGTTTAGACCCACGACCAAATAAACAGCATTCGCACTCCATCCGAGTCCACACACACACACACACGCACACACACCTATATGCACAAATACAAAACCTTGTGTCAGTAATTGAAATAAAACAGAGTGTAGGCAGAGGTTATGACTCGATGGTTCCGGCAATATGCCATAAAATCTGCTCACCCAAAAGAAATATGGTCTCTCTCACTCTCCCGCCATCTTTTCATACATGGATTCACTTGTCATCAATATATGTTTAACATCTAACAAAAATACCTCTCTGTGTGTGGATTGTTGCTGGACTTTTAATGAACCCTAACATTTCACCTTTTCTTACTTTTCAGCGTTTGTGTGTTGAATTGTGATGGTTTAGTATGACAACATCATTGGGGCTTTAAAATAATAAATATGCCAAGAGAAGGGCTGCTGAACTGAGTTAATGTTATGTAAGGTTTATAGCTGACTGTACAATGTAAACACATGCCATGCCAGTCCTCTGAGATATGGACATGTGGCTACACAGTGATATGGCTGAGAGCTAATATCTACGTTTTGGAAGAAGATAAAGATTTCAAGATTTATTTTTCTTTTGTTTTATTTTTTAGTGACCTAATGCAATTAAACCCTGCGGCTTACATGTAAAGAACAAATGCAAAAGTCATGAAAAAGCATAATTAACATGTAAACCTAATATAAAGGGAGCTAACTTAACTGTAGTTAAAACATTAGATGATCCGATCTGCTTTAGAGAAAGGGTAACCCCCCCAACACCACCAACACCCCCCAGCAGTCTCCCTTCTTCCTCTCATTTGCTTTCTCTCAGTGCTAATCTAAATTCCTCATGAACACCTTCCATCAGGCGGTTGATGATCCGTGCAGAGCGCCCCCCCTGACGAGTTTCATCACGGCTCCAATACACATAGACTCTTACACGCAACACACACTGTACTGAGCTGCGGGCCTTGACCTTTGACTTCATCGCCCATAATTCCACCGTGTTTGGATCCCACACACACTGGCCTCTGAGCGCTAACAGATAAATCCAGAGGACTTTCACCAACATAAATAGGAGAGGCACACACAGACACCACAAGGCAATGGTGTCTGTGCGCATGTGGCCAGGACGGTTCTCCCCTTTGAGACTCAGATTTAATTTAGGAGCACAGCTACGACTCTCTTGACTGCTATAGGCGTCATGCTCTGTAACGACACGGGGGCCAACGGAAGAGAGCACGTGAGAGCATGCAGACATTTGTTAAAGTTTGAGGCTGACAAGTCTAACGTAACTTTTTTCAGCCGGTAAAAACAACGGCGCAGGCACCAGGCCCGTCATTTTTTCAGACTAATATGCCGCAAGCTTGTATTTGTGCTCAGTACCAAAGATTCCCTGGTAGAGGAACCTCAATACAAGCGTAACCAAAACAGTCTGCTCATCTAGCTCAGTAATACTGGACTTTTATAAAACATTTTTAAAAAAAATTAAAAGAGTTTAAAAAAGATCAAAACTAAAAATATCTCTTCTAAAAATTGGATTTGTGATTAATACACAGGAGGAGAGGAACAAATCCAGTTATGCTCTTTTGATTGCATCGACGCACGTTATCCAGATCTGCGGAGAGTGATGGTTTTTAAGTTACACGGGCAAAAATATAAAATTAGTAGCTGGACGCAAAATGTCTGCATCAACCTCCTCACGTTGTCGTCTCTGTACATGTACCGTCTCACCTCAAATCCAATTAGAACAACAGAGTGTGTGTTGCGTGCATGCGGGCTGCATGGATGGATACATATAGCATGCCTCCAAAAATCTGTGTACATCCGCGTGTGTGTATGTGCGCTTGCATCTGTTGTCTCTCTGCCTATATGAGTCTAAATGGGGCCGAGTTTAAGCCTTGTAAACACTAAACATAGTGGGGCTGTGACCAGCATTCTGCCACGCTGCTTTTGATTAGCAGGTTACAACAGAGTGATCAGAGACAGCCAGGCGAACGGAAACCAGAGAATGTGTTTTATGTGGACCTTATTTTAGCATATATTTCCCAGAATTAGCTCCAAACGTGGCGGGGGTAATTTCAGACATGGGGATGTAAATGCTAAATATAACACGGCAAACATCTAACAGATGCAAAGACAGAAACTAATAAAATGCGAAGGTTTCCTTGCCAAGTCTGTACATAAACGTGCATTGATGTGGAGCGCATCCGCACCCACCCAGAAAAGGCGCACACATGTAGCAGATGATGTGGGGGCAGCATAGATGTTGCTATAAGCGTTTCCTGTAAAAAAAATTTCCCTGAAAACAAACTTCTAAAAGATGATCATAGACATAAACAAGATGCCTGAAATACAAGCATGTGTGCCCATTTCTATTTGTGTCTGTGCAACAGCTCCGGCTAAAAAACCCACTGTGACCGAAGCTCTAAGGTGTCTCATTATCAAGTTCAGAGAGTTCCTACCATACAGAGGTGCTAACCAAGATGGCGTGGAAGGATCAAAAGGGGTCTAGACTGAGCAGCCTATTACCACTATAAACAACCCCCCCCCACACACACACACACACACACACTCAAGTCTTCAAGTACCTCTTACCCCCCGGATCAGCCCTCTTTGTGCTTCTGTTGCCCTGTTGTTTATGTCTGTCAGCAACTTCCCCTACACACACACTCCAGCACCACTGGCACAAGAGCATATAAGGAGTCAAAATAAAGTTATCTGAAGGTAAACATGGACATATTGCAAAGACCGGGAACGAAGGGAGGAGGAGGATGAAAGAAAGGGGGTGGGGAAGCCAGGGAGAATTGTTATCTGTTGCCATCAGCTAGAGAAAGAAGGTGTTGAAAGGAGAAAGCCCCAAATCCTACACATCTGTATCTGAAAGAGCAGGAAATGCACATTGACACAAGAGAAAATTAACACCCCGTAACCACAAAGCACATTAGGGCAAAGAAACCCCAAGAAACCGCTACAGGTAATCGCAAGTTGGGGCAGATGCCATGGGTGTGTTTCAGCAGCAGCCAGTGAGGCGTAGAGGTGACACCATACAATCGGGATTACTGATATAATTACACTAACACAGGCAACACAACACTGTCCAGCAGCAAAAATAACAGTCTTTCAAGGAACATTGCGTGTGAGAAAGCTAACGGCCGGGCTGCGACAGCTTTGTACAAAACCATCAGTGGTTGGGGCAGGAAAGGCCAAATCACTTACATATTTTAAAGACTTCAAGGGGGGAAAGAGAGGAAATGAGTGGAGGGGACTAACAAGGGCTCTACGTGAGTGTGTTGTGAGGGTGACAGCATGCTGGCAACACCTCCAGAATTAACACCTTATTATTCACACATACATCATTATGTGTGTGTGTTTTTGTGAGTAAGGAAGCAAAAGAAGGGCTGTTATTCGTCCTTTAAAAGTTTTGAAATCTTTCTTTTCACAGACTTTGAAAAGAACTCAAGTCCGAGCACTAAACTGTACTTTAGTGAAAGTGACGCGGACACTTGTATGAGGTGAAATTAGGTTTAAACAAACGATTTGCTGATGCTGTTTACAGGAAGTGAGATTAGATTTGACTGACTCACCAAAGCAAGTCCCCATTAGTGCTTAAAAAACCTACCGAAAGAAAAAAGATGATCTTTCACAACAAATCGGCAGAAACGCAAACACACTTCCCCAAACACGTGACAGTCCGCACACTCTCACCTTTCAGGAGCAGTGCTTCCCCAGATGATCCCAGACTGACGTCTTTCAGTTTTCAAATAATACGAGCAAGGTGCGGTTGCATTCGGCGCTCTGTTCACATCGTCCATTTGAAACATGCAGCATTTTCACCATTTACCCTCAGCTTTATGGTGCATGATAACAAAAACACAGGAATCATACGTAATTTAATAAAACCTTTCCTTCACTGCATTTGAGGTGGGGGGCACACAAGAAGGGCTGATGCTTTCTTTATGAGGCACAGCAGCTCTGCGTGTTTACTGAGTAGACCAGGAAACTGGAGATGGACCATGATCTCCCCTTCCTCTATGTAACTCCCTGTGTGAGTACAAACCTAATCATCACCCGACCTAAATCTGTACCCCCCACAGCCACGTCACACATGCAATTTCAGTGTTGCATGCAGGGCTAACCAGTTAGCAAATCTGTGAAAATGTGCCTCAATCGTGTGTTAAATGTGTCTTAGCTTAATTGATGATTGTATTAATGATCAAACTGATAGATATCAGTGGACTCAGCAAGCTGGGATCATAGGTTATAATGGTCACTGCCACTTCCTCTAAACCCTGAGTCATTTATAACAGCAACTCAACAGTTCCCTCTCACAGACTCCACTCCTCCTCTTCTCACCGCTCCCTCCCTTCCCTAACCTCTCTCCTTCTATCTCTTCCCCTGCACCTCCCTATCGCCCGTCTCTCCTCCCCAGTCCTGCAAAAACTGTGTGAATAACTTCAACCTTCATACACAGAGGAGATAAGTGATAAGTGTGTGTCCATGTGTGTGTGTGAGTGTGTTTATGAGTGTAATTAATGAGCTTGCGGGGGTGAGGACATCGTGTCAGACGGCTGTCTCCATGTGCAATCAGTTGTTACCTTAGAAACACAGAGAAGAACCAGATTTTCATTACAACACAACGCAAATCTTTGACAGAGGCAGACAAGCAGCCACCCTACTTTTTCCAACATTTATCCTGTTTCTGACCTTTTAATTGCACACAATCAGGGAGACAGATACACTCGTTTATCTTCTTCATGGCTTTCCTCTCTGTGATATCACAAAGTCTATCCTGAGTCCTTGATATCCACAGCTATTAGCCCCAACTTTGGGGACTGCTCACTGTAGCTGGCTCTGTCCGGCTGCTGTCTGTTCGGTGAGGCCGCCGTTATTTATCACCCAAAGTTAAAATGGAGGGGGGCTCGCCCGGCGCCCGAGCCTTATTAGTGAGATTTACAGTGTGCAGGAAAAGCTCTCATGGGGGGAAACTCTGCTCTAAGCACCATCAGCTGTTCATCAGATAACACCCAGAGCAGTACATGGTCCATGCATGGGAGCTCAAACACATACACAGAAAGGTACAGCGGAAACGTGCCAATTTCCCACTGGGTTCAAAACATGGACCAGAGTGACCTTTCCACTTCTGCAGCGCCTGTTGTTGATGGAGTTCAGTATGATTTTTCTTTTCTTGTAATCCCATAAACTTACTCACTACATTTTAATTTATGATTTTTTTTATGATCTTAACCGAATGCCATCTTTAAAGTAATAAAGTTATATATATATATTACCAGTATGTTGCTTTCTTTCTGTTGTACTAAGAATGTCAAAAACATATGTGGTGACTGCCGCAACATGCGTTGTCCATGTTCACTGTAGATTTTTAAGCGGTATCATCATTTTAATTGCATCCCTTCTAAAATTAGCAAAGCACAAAAAAGGTTTTAATACCCAGCACTGGTGCGATGAGAAGACTCGTGCTGACACAACTAATGGCAGAAAGCCAGTGAAGGATCAGGTTATTCACAGTTTTCTGTCATGTGACTTAAGCGGAGACCTGAAGGCCAAACACTGTTAGAACACACCCCACAGAATAAATATATATATCTATTTGAGCAAAGTGCAAATTTTGGGTCCAAATACACTAACCTACTGCAGTATTTCTGGTCTCTTGTAGATAATCTGATGATGAAAGCATGTAAAATTTTAGACCGTGATATGTATTTTAATGTGAAAGGGTCAATACACTAATTTGGTATGAACATTATGATTATTGCAGTTGCTTGAGCGTTCTGATGGCAGAAAAATACTGAAAACAAGTAAAAGAAAGCATCTCTGGGAATAATCAAGAAGCAAGAATATAAATAAAAATACAGTTTATTACTAATGCCTGTGCCTTGCAAGATATTAAACCGACAGATTTGAGTGAATGAAATCAGAACGCAACGATCAGACTACAGTTCACATCTGGAGATGTTCCCGAACAACAGCGACTGGAAAACTGTCCGTTTTTACAATGACATCATAGAAGCTATGTTAGCTACATTAGCCTGATAACAGAAGTAACATGTAAACAAACTAGACTGAATATAGATAGTTTATCTACATCAGTTAGCATTTATACAAAGAGTTGTAACCCCCTCAAATTAGGTGATTATAAGCAAGCACTTGGCATCAGTGGGAAGGAAGAACTCCTTTGCAACAGGAAGAGACCTCTGGTGAAACCAGATTCAGGGAGGTGAAGCCATTTCCAGGTTCCCAGGAAAAAGGATACAGAAGGCAAAAAAAACTGAGCACTGAGACAAAACACACAATATTATCATCATCACTGAAATGTGATGAAAGTAGAGGTCTCACAGGAGAGGTATCCTAGATCCAGAAAGTCAAGATGATATTTCATTATTGCTCATTTACATAGTTTGACTTGTTTATCAAAGAACACACCTTGTAAAGGTTAATTCTTTACTTCTTGCTAGGCATTACATCAATTAGTTAAAATAAAATCAACAAAAACTGGAAAATATCCTGGATGTGACTGAAAAGTTTGGCATGTTTACTTTTCTTTTTCTTTGTGGATGAACTTTAAGTATATGATATCCTTCATTTTGTAAGCAAAGGTTAGAGATGATTAGCAAACATTAATGTAAGGTATCCTACCACTGATCCATAAGGAGTTCCTGTAGTCAGTGTCAGATACAGTAATATCTTGATTAGATTAACAAAATCTTGACCCATAAATCTAACTGAAGCATTTTGTTTCTAATGTCTAGTAAAATATTCCTAAACTTTAAATGACCCACAAATGACAACCTGAGGAAGAAGGAGGAACTCGTTGATCTATTAACATGTTTAGTCACAAGTTGCCACTTTGAGAGAGATTTACTGGAAGCTCAGCCACATTGACTCTTATGTGTCTTCATGCAAATCAATCAAATTAAAAATAGATTAATTTGATCATCAATAAAACAGATAGCAGCCTAATAGCAAACATAAAGAGCAAGCAAATCTGTCACAGACAACTTGTTCAGCTGAACAACTATCCTGCATTTTAACTGAACAAATATGGTAAAACTAACAAAGAGGAAGAAGTCTTTATTTTACCCTCCAGGTGGGCATTACTATCATAACATGATGAGAAAGCTATGAAATGCATTAGTGAGTCAGACGACCTGCAGAGAGGGGAATTTGATCTGTGTGACCCACAGTGTAACGAGCACCTATGAGCAGCGCTGGGCTGTGGAGGATTTTTGGTGTCACAGTTAGAAGTACAGCTCAGCTGACCACATTTTGTACAACTGTAACTGAAACGGCTTCTTTCGAAAAAATTTTAGAAAGTGCAAAGTATCAAAATGAAAATGCATCTCAAGTATAGGCCCCACAACATCAGTAACACCACTGGTAGGAAATAAGAAGTACTGAGCACAAATATAAGAGTTTAGTGTTTACATTTTTCTGAGTGCAGGCTTTGGCTAAACAAGATATGAATTGCTCCGACAATATGAACAACAATTAGCTGCATGCCAGAACATTAATTGGTAAGTCATTTTTGTATTTTTCCATCTAAGGTTCTCAAAATTGTCCTAATTTAATTTTTTTTTAATTCATTTCTTTGCTTTTTCTTAATATCGTTTCAATCAGTTCAGGTTTGGTCCTTTTGTTTGGGCCAAACCAAGCTTTGTAAAGTTGCCACTTGTAAATGTAAACTGTAAATGTTACAGAAACCTACTAAAAACTGAACAATCAAAAAATTACATTCATCAGAATTTAGGTAAAATAAAGATTTTTAGTCATTTAGTATACCTTGGAATTAATTAGAGGATCTAAATCTTCTTCCACCACTAAATAATACACAATCAATGCAATAGCTTAAATTTTTTTTTGAAAGAATTCTGATAAAACTTTGTTGGGGTCTAAAGTGGGCTCATGTTAACAATCTACTAAAACTTGGCTTACAACCACCAAGGAGTTCAAGGTCACCTTAATGATTCATTGGTCAAAAACTGACCCCCCCCCAAAAAAAAGTCTTATAGCCGTATAAACATTTAAAATATCATGTCATGTTTGACCTCTGAAGTTATCTGGAGGTCAAAGTGATTAAAATGCCATGTAGAGCTATTTAAAAATATGTTTCTTAGTCACATTGTGTGTATTAACAACATAGAGGCATATAGGAAATGATATATTATTATGACTTTGTTATGTAGATTACAGTAACAGCTGCTAACATAATAATTTAAATAAATGTTACTGAATAAGAATAATTAATTTGGAAAACAAAGTCAACCTTTAATGAAATGAATCAGAAAAGATCATATAAAGTAATTGTATTTAAAATTATGTCAAGTGTATTAAAATGGATTTCAATAGAGCAAATAACAAAGACCTGAATTATGTGCTTGTTTTTAACCACATAACAAACGTTCTTCTTAAAAGAATAAAGAAAAGAAAAAAAATATTGACTTTAAAGTAAATACTCCCCAGAGAGTGAGCCGGTGGAGGTTTGCGCTCTCAGGGTGCTTCTTATTTTCCCTGCTTTGGGTATTTCTTGTCAGGAGTGGGTCTAACAGTGCATCTCGCCTTATTTCCAGATACAGACACAAATAGCTTGCGGTAATGTGCTGGTCACTGTCACAGCCCAAAAAGCCCGTCTCACCCACCTTAGTCAGTGCAAGTGTTAAATACGTGCTTGCTATATCTCGTGTTGCTAAACGGTAGGCTTGCACACTCTTATCGGGACTCTTAAGTGCTGTAGTGGGTGAGAAAAGACAAACAGCGTCTCTGTCATGTGTCTCTGTCACAGTCTCTGTGTTCAGGATCTGGCCCGATAGCCGTCGAGAGCATCATTTGTCACTTACTACATGCGTAGGTGTCGTGTGACAAACAGACACTCCGGCTGCAGTCGCATATTTAACCTACGCGTGCACATGCTCGCTAACATCTCTCAAACATTTAGTGCTTTTGTAGGGTCACTAAAGCAGTTTGTGCAACACGTGCCCACCTCACACTACCCACAAGTATAAGCAGAAACAATGATTCAACAATAAGCGCCACTGACTGCCCTATAATGTTATCAAACTGCCTGGCAACATAGATTTTCTCTGCAAAATGTGTTTATTGAAATATTTCAAAATACTGGAGCAGGCGTTGCAGTTTTACTGGCATCAGACGGAAAGATCAAACAGGCGCAACGCTCTGTACCAAGACCGCAAATTCTGACATCAATTCAAGTTTTCAGCTGTGATGTTATATGTATGAGGCCACTAAACAGATCCTGTGGAGCACTTTCGCTATCATCCATATGCAGTAGCTTTTTTCCTTCCTTCCAGGCAGTGGCGGTTGTGTGCTGGATGCTCCTGTCGAGCCGTCTCCACCAGAATCCAAAGGAGCCAGAGTGATTTCTTAAGCTGTTTTCTTGGCCTTGGCTATGGCTACGACAGAAAAAGTGTCTTTATGCGAGTTAGTGTGCGTGCTCGTGTGTGTTTGGACTTCTTTGCGGTGTGCGCCTGTGTGTGAATATGATAAGTATGATGGGGTTATTTTAGAATCAGTTCCTCTGCTCTACTGAGGCTGTCAAAGAGACAGAAGGGCAGGATGCAGCAGAGAAACAAAACGAAGGGTGACTTTGTGTGTGTGTCTGTGCACGTGTGTGTGTGCATGTGTGGGAACACAAGCTGGCTGTATTTACATGGCAAAAGTTCATTTCTATCCTTTGAAGTGGGGAGTATCAGTGTCTTAAGAAAACACACAGAGGAAAGGCCAGTTGGCTGGGTGTGCGTTTGTGGGTGAGAGGGAGAGGAAAGAGAAAAACAAAGACAGAGAAAAAGAAGAAACCATTAATAACTTCTTTATCACAGAGGTCCCTCTTTGCCTTCATCTTCTCCTCATCCTCCCGTCATCCCTCTTCTGCTCCCTAATCTCTCCGTCAGCATTTCTTTCACTACTTGTCTCATAGCAGCAGAATGATGGGGTTTGGTGACTCCAGCCATCATAAATATGACAGCGGGCATCTTCATTAATGTGAAACCAGCACCTCCCATCTTCCAGTGCATGTCTATGTGTATTTGAGTAAGCCTCGGTAGGGATGTATGCGTTTCCCCTGTCCTCACCCTTATCTTCGCTATATACAAAAAGGTCTCGTCTCTTCAGAGAGGGGAAAAGATTAAGCATACAGAAAACTGTCGGAGAGACAACATCAGAGTATGATAGATGTTAGCTGGGGTGAGAAAGAGAGGTCACCATATCAGAGGCAGCCATTTTTTTCTTTGGGCATAAAAATAATATCTCATTCACCCTCAGCTGTTGCTTGTGTTTTGTGTTAGGAAATGTTAGTATGAAAAATTAAGAATGTAAACTTAATGTCTGATCACAATAAACCTTGACTTTGAATAGCATGCTAACATGCTCAATGTATAAAAGATGGATGTGGCCGCCGTGATGCTGCCTGTTGGTTAGTGAAGTCCCATCTTGAAGCCTTGACTTGAGCATTTTGATCAGCTCATCAGGAAAGTGTTTACTGGCCTCATAGATCAACTATGATGAGGGGTTGCTTTGTGCCTGACTTCTATCCGGTCTTTAAGTCTGACATCATTAGCCGTGCCTGGCCCCAAACTCCGCTGCAGGTCCCTAAGTCACACGATCACTGCGGCATCACTGAGAGTTAAAAACTGTCTAAATTCTTTCATCTGTAATAAAATGATCAGCATTGCTGCTCTACCAGGTATAACAATTAAGTTTAACATCCAGGCATCCATGAAAACAGAATTTATTACATTTAACGAAGTTAGAAGTTAGCGGGGAGTTAGCTCGCTAGTTTCTATCTAAATATAAGATATCATGTTCTGACTGAGAGATTCCGAAACAAATTAAGACGTACAGCTCTGCTATCACTTCCGACATAAATGAAGACAGAAAACTAAACAGCAGTGACGTTTGTAGGGTTACTGAAGTTGGGCTAGCTGGTATATAATGATGTGCTACGTGATCGCTAGCTGCACAGCTATGTTAGCATAATATAAACAGTGAAGCTGGAGGATGAACGCTAACTTTTTAACTTTTTAACTTTTTTCCACTCGATAAAAGTTAACGTGAGAGTTCCTGATGGTTAGAGACAAATGCAATCGCATGGCAGGATGCTGTAAACTTCAGTCAGGAGAACAACTGAGATAATCCATCCACAATACCAGGTTAGTCATTAATATACTGCTGCATGGGCTGGGCTGCAGTTACATCGGAAGGGTTTAAAACTGAGCTTTAGGATTAGTGCTAATAAAAACCAAGAGAGGCCGACAGTGATCACTGACTGTTTTTAGGGGCTTGTTGAGATTAAATAGAACAAGATACAAAGAATTAAAACATGTTAAATACACAACAGCCTTATAATTAAACACAGAGTAGTTTGGGCCCTGAAGCAGGATTCATCAACTCATCACTTAAAGACTGGATACAGTCTGACTTCTTTTTGCAGTCAGAGGGGTTTCCCCCTGCTGGTCATTAGAAAAAACACAAAGTATCCCAAGGCTAAGTGCATCTTTCATATGCAGTCAATAATGCTGAAATGCATTTTTCTTTTTACATTTTCTCCCCACACTTTTAAACACATTTCCAGAAACTCTAAACCCAAACTGAAAAGATTTAACCGCTTTGTTAAAACTCCACAGAAGTCTTGTAAAATGAAACATGGCACCCAAAACCATGTTCTGTCTTCTCAACACTCTCTTCCTTCCACCAAACACTGAGAGTTATCTTACAGGCGCTGATTTGATCTGCAGTATCAGTGGAGCTGTGCTTAGACTTTAGCAGTTTTGAGTCATATTTCTGATGCATCGGCGTCACGTTTTAAGAATTGTGCTCGATTCTTTGTGTCTACAACTCTCAGAAGCACCACTGCCTGCACTACTAGAGCCACTAGTATTGCTTGACACTATCACTGTTGTGACTTTCTGTGCTCCATCTCAGATTTTGTGTCACACCAGATTACCGCAGTTTCTACCTACAGTTTCTTGCTTTTATCAAATACAGCCCATCCAAGCAAAGACCCCTCAGCCTTTACCCTGTGAGCTTCACGTCATCCAAAAAGACCGCCCGTAAAAATTTTGACAGGCAGCATTAGAGAGACCTCGGACAATGACAGCGCAAGATCACTTTTACATACCATTTGTCCATTAATAGGAATAAAGGCACGCCTGTACAACTACACACTCTCAACACGTGTGCACAGGTTTCACTAACTTTATGACGTCTTGTAATATTTTTTATTGGAAGCGAGAGGGGAACAGAGAAAGATAGGAAGAGTGAGACAGACAGATGGAGACAGAGAAGTGGGGAGGTCGCTCCAGGAGCCAGTATCTCCAGATAAAATAATCTGGTTATTCTCAGCAGCACCAGGAGGAGACATGCCTTTTACATGGCGTGGCCCTGTGAGTGTGCGATTAAATGTGTCTATGTGTTAATTACATCTGCAGGGAACAGATACTTTACATGAACTCCAACTAAAGAGACTGAAGAGAAACGGTGGGAATGCTGTGAAATGTCATTGTGTTAATACAATGTTCCCTTTGGGGCAAAGACACAGAGTGTCCTTTAATAACTGACTCTTTTTTAAGGACTCATTAAGCTGTGATCGTAAGCATATGAATGTTGTTATTTACTGCTTGTTTGTGTCCTGTGCTTTACTACTTTTTAAATGTTTTTACTTTTTATCGTACAGTTTCTTCACATACACGGGAAAATGTGATGTTGTGAACTTTTTCCTTAGATTCTTTGTCTAAACTCACCAAAATAAGGAGCACCACATATTTTACGATTTTACCAAATACAATATGCTCGGTGCCTTCTAATTTTCTCTGTATGGCAAAAACCTAGAAACAAACTCTCTGATTCATATTCTTTTAGTGTTGAGGCCAGAAGTTGGTAAACCTTTTGCAGGCCTGGACAAAGATCACTGTACCTCAAATGTTTATGAAAAACAAGACTCCCTTGAAGTATTGAGTGGATTACACTGGTTAATGAAAGTAATGTCAACTGCCATTTTTACTGTAAATGTTTTTTGTTTTTTATGATGGCCAAGTATTTTTGAACATTTTTGTGGAATCATAAAAAACACAAAGTCTGTGCTGTTTTTCCATCCCACGAAAGAATTACTATTTTTCTTGGTTTTCACTGCTTATGTAATTTATCTCAAAGAACTTTTCTACTTAAAATAGTACTACTGTGCTGTGAGGAAGTATTTGGGTCCCTTCCTGATTTCTTAGTTTTTTAAATATGTTCTATTTAGGTCCTCAGTCATTCAAGTCATTGATATCTAAGGAACTTGGAAAGAAAAGCAACTAAGACCAATAAGAGATAAATAATGGATGACAATGTTGTTCAGGAACAGCAGGTCCTCAATGGGACAGCAAGATGTGTCAGCGACCACATCTTGCGTCAGTTGATCTCAACAGGTCACATGACAGGGTGAGGCAAGATCTTCCAATAGTTTCACCTGAAAACTCTGCTGATGATGAGCCACACCATTTTTCACACCTTGGCTCATGCGAGGCACATGATCAATAGTGGGTCAAGACCCTCTTAAGGGACAACTCCCCATAAGTCTTTAAATCTGGGACCACACCTGGCAACAAGTCTCTCATATTGCTGTGCAGGAATTTGGCCCACTCTTCTTTGTAGAATTGTTTTAATTCAGCCACACTGGACGGTTTTCAAGAATGAACAGCTTATTCTAATTCATACCAAAGCATCGCAGTCGGATTTGAGTTGGACTTTGATTAGGTCGCTCCGAAAGCTTTTTGTGAGCATTCAGAGTTGGACTTGCTGCTATGATTTGGGTCATTGTAGTGCGGCATACACCACGTGTGCTCAAGATTCAAGCCATTACCTTATGATTTTCTGGTAGAGAGCAGAATTCCTGGTTCCACGAATTACAGCAAGTCAATCAGATCCTGAACCATCACACTACCACCGCCATGTTTGACTTTTAGCGTGATGTTCTTTTTATGAAATGCTCTGTTAGTTTTATGCGACATGTAATGAGAGTCAAAGCTTCCAGCAAGGTGAAGTTTTGTCTCTTTAATCCACAGAATAGTTTCCCAAAAGTCTTGGAGACACTCAATGTGTTTTTTGACAAATTTTAGACAACCTTTGTTGTTCTTTTTGCGTTCAGCATTTATTTCCACCTTTTGAATTCTCCCATGGATGCCATTTTTGCCCAGTCTCTTTCATATTGAGGCGCGCGAGGCCTGCAGTTCTTTAGAACTTGTTCGGGGTTCTTTTGAGACCTCCTGGGTGAGTCATTAATGCGCTTTTGGAGTAATTTTGGTGGGCCAGACACTCATGTAAAGGTTCACCACTGTTCCAAGTTTTTCCATTTGTGAATAATGGCTCTCACTGTGGTTCACTGGAGTCCCAAAGCCTTAGAAATGACTTTGTAACCCTTTCCACGCTGACAGTTGGTTACTTTGTTCCTCAGCCGTTTCTTTAGATTGGTGATCTGAAACAGTGTAACAAATAAGTGTAACAAATATACAAAAAAAACAACTAAGAATCACAAAGGAGCCAAATCTTCTTCACAACACTGTATATATCAACAACTCTTGAAAATGAACCAACTACACTAAATCTTCATTGTTTAAGTAAATCAGTCACTAAATAGAGCTACTCACTAGAGTACCTCAGTTTTTCAGAGCTGTGATAAACAAACGGGACATCAAACGCTGCCATTTTGTCAAAACCGCTGTGCCGGTATCTCACAGGGACACACGAGAGGTCCTTTGCCATGAAGCACTGGATTAGAGCAGAAGGGAGACAGATCTGTCACTCCCACCTCATCACACTTGTAAAGGATCGTACTGGGTGGCGTCATTTTTCAACCTGCAGGATTAATGTTGTGAAGGGCAGTCTTTAAGCCAAACTGTCATCTTTTATTAAAGTTCATTGAGTAGTTTTTAGTGACAAATGTAAACAGACAGTGAAAGGAAAAGTCAAACCGATCAACATATAAAAACTAAAACTCAGACAAACAGAAAGTGAACCTCCTGGCTGACAAGTGTGCAACTACTTTGTAGTTCATTAATAAAGGGACGTTATGCATCTTCATTCAGCTCTACTACAGATGGTGAGCCAAGGCCCAAAGCAAAGAACACCTTTTGTGTATTTTTATGTTTGTGGGAATGGGATGAGGAATTTTGAACCAGAATAATAAGCATAAGGGGTTTTTTGTTGTTGTTTTTCTGTTGGGTCATCGCATGGAAAACCAGTGAGAGCCACCCATCTGCTAATCTCAAAATCAGCTGTTTTCAGCCAGTAATGTTGATGCTCTTATGTTCACACAGTGTTTTGAACCCCTGATGACAGTGTAGCTTTGGTTCAGTCAATCAAACCAACCTGTAAATCAGCAGGTTGTCTGGCAAAGAAAATACAACTTTGTCCAGTTAGCACTCAGTAGGTCAGCGTGTTTTACATGCTGCGAGAAATCTGGTTATCTCTCATACAACTGCAGTAATTGTCAGCTTTGCTTGTATGAACCATACGTTTTTAAGCCTGAGACCAAAAAAGATACATAAATAATCTATTGCATCTCTGATAAATCACATAACACAACTATATTTATTTGGTACTCCTGAATATCGATAATCTCCTTACAGCCCTTTTAAAGGGATGAAAAAACCTAAAGACATCATTAACATTAGATTAAGCTCACTCTTCTCTTCTGCATGTCCAGGGTTATAAAGCCTCTCATGATGTGACATTCCTTTCAGTCCTACTTAAATATCCTACCACTACTACTTACTGGCTGCATTTAATGACATTCAGATGATATAAATACTTCATTTCAAGGTTTCTGCTCAGGAATTAAATGAGACCTTGGCTGCAATCGTCACATGGAGACCTACCAGCAAAGAGGGCCTGTGACTTATTTCGGGTGCTGAGCCATAGCTTAAGTAACCACTGTCATTGACAGCATTCAATAAGTCTATTTCCAACTGTTTTAGTGGCTCAATTTTCACTGCCCCATTGCAAACAGATTGTGGGGTTAAGGCCAGGAAAATAGTCATAGGTTGAAGTTGCATCCAAGCGTTTTAGAGTGCAGAACTTCTGATGCGGGGTCAAACTCTTTAATAAGCTACTTCTGTTGACATAAATTATAAATTGAAAGGATTTTGTTACAGTTTCAGTCAAAAGAATTGCAGGAGCAAAAAGCAAAAATGGACAAGTGTTATGAATCACATAAACTTTTCCATGCTAGTATATAACGTTCCTGCCTGTCTGTCCTCTACCTTTGTCTATCTGTGTCATTTCAGTTCAAAAGCAGATAAAAAACCAACAGCGCTACACTAAATCTATATCTATCGCTGACTTCATTCCTTTTTGTTATCTTGCACTTTTTATGTCCAAAGCAGTATTGCAAGAATATAAATACAAGAAAAAAAGACAAAGGAAGAAATGTAAAATACAGATATGCACATCCCTTGCTCTGAAAATCCAAGAAATTAGCTCCAAAAGGCCAGGACCACGTGAGACTGTGGGAGGTAGTTGGGGTGTTGCTGTCTCTCCATTTGTCTGTGTGTCTTCAGCAAATTTGAGGTGCCTACAAATGTGTGTGTGGGTGAACGCGTGACTGGTTTTATCATCAGAATTCTTAAAATGCTTCACTCTGTCTGCGCTGATATCACAGCCTAACCCTAAACAAGCTATCAACAGTCACAGTTCACCAACAGCTATCAGCATTATCATCATCATTTCATGTCATCAGTATCATCCTGGACTCCACATTCACCGTGGTACTGCAGCTTTGCAGTAAACAAGGTTTGAGGTTGACGGGAGAAGCCTGAAGGATGAATTACAGAAGAATTTCCACAGTTTTATATCTGCAGACAGGAAAAAGCAAGTGAGTAAAGCTGCTTCCTCTGGTACAGAAATATGTACCAGGCAAATTGGAAATGCACCTGTGGGAGTGAAAGTGTTTTCAAACCCCAGTGATGCGAAGGTCAAGAGTGTCAGTCAGTTGAAAGACAGCAGAAGCATATTTTCAACAGGCAGGACTGTTAAGTAGCTAGATAACTGAGTGTTATCATTAAATACCTTTGAAGGCCACGTCACAACTTGGGTAGGGTACGGCTGGTCTTTATGGAACTGTTAAAAATAAAATCTGTATTTAAGAAATTGTCACTTTCAATAACAGCATTTTTGTCTTTTTTTTAACCAAAGTCAGCAAAGTCAGCTAATTACCTCCTGTTTGCTGGTACAAAGACAGCAGCTGACAAGGACTGGTTACTCAAGACACACAGCACAGAGTAACCAGTGACCAACGTCAGCTTGAGAGACCACAGAAAAAGGCTGACTGATTTTAAATGAGAAATACGAATGCCTTCATATTTAAACTCCCAGTTTACCCAGCTAGCTGCTGCTGAGGTTAATAGGTTTATTAGCCAGATAAGCAAAATGTGCAAATCAAATCTAATGTTAAATGTTACAGTCTGGTTCTCTACATCAGCACTTTGATACTTTTACTTCATTCTGAAGTAAAAGTAACATTTTAGAATGGAGACTTGGTGTATTTCCAAATTCACTAGTTTTTTACATTTTTGTAATTTGTTTACTTTTTGATTTTATTTATTTATTGTTATATTTCTTCAACAGTGCAATTTGTAAGTAGTTCTGAACACTTTGCAGTTCTTTAGCGTGTCATATCCAGCTGACAGGTAACCGTGACTGTGACAGGAAGACTAAATCTATCAAAAATCCACAAGTAAGACAGCAAAGTAGTGAATGCCTGTTCACTCCCAGGAAATCATTATTGATAAGGGGCACCCCTCCTCTTGTACTCTTTCCTCTCTGTTCAAAGCCGCTCCTAGAAGATGAGGATGTGCTTCCTTATGTTTTGCTGAATCTTGGCTTCACGCGGATTTCGAGCCACCACAGCTTACTTCCTCAGAGGCTTTTTCACCACTTATGATACTTTATACAATTCACCTGGTCTGGTCTGAAAACACCAGTAATTGAGTCTCTTTGTCATGGGTTAGGTTTTCTAAAATGGAGCCAAAGCTAAAAATGTTTGTTCACTGGATGCTTTTGTAGTTGTTTTGAACAGTGATGCATAAATGATGTTGCTTACCCTTTCAGTTGGATACGTTAAGATTTTTAAGCATTAAATATTTTAAGTTAAGAAAGAATACGACAATTTTGATATTTTATATGTAGTTTGTTGTATCTACATCAGTATGCACTATTACGTACAGAAGTCTGTCACATTTTTTCCATTAGAGTCTGTTGAGAGATTTGAACTTTTAAACCAGGCAAGGATTAAGTGTTCTCGCATGGCTATAAAATACAAACAGCTACATGTGCTGGCTGTGTGTCATTGTGTGCGTCTGCATTTTAGTCAAAGTGCTATGAAGATACACAGGCATCTTCATAGCGCTATGACTGGAATCACGGCACACTGAACACCATAAAACTGAAGGTGAAAATTCAATTTTTCCTACCTCCTAAGCTGGTGCTGGTTTTGTTATTATGAAGGTGATCAAAAATGCCACACACTTTCTCTCGTTTCCTCTCTCTCTCTCTCTCACACACACACACACACACACAGACACACACACACACACACAAACCACAGGTCCCTCACAGGCCTATACAGACCTGTCTTTAAGTATTAAAAGCACTTCCAGGACGGACCGTTGGGTTGGGGGAAAAAAACCAACCCCATGAAAGTTTAGCCGAGATCTAAAAGCAAGACTTCTCCCTAGAAACCTACAACCATTGTTAGTGTTACTATTATTATTATTGTTAATAATAATCTTCCAGCATTGCTGTCATATCAAACAAAATCACCACAAATATGACAGCACTTCCTCACAGCTCCATTCTCAAAGCATTTTTCACTTTCTCCAAGACGCACATCTGAAAAATATTCTCAGGTTTCAAAGGAAATACAGTACAGCCCACCTAAAGCTTAAAACACTTTATTGTTGAAGCAGCTGCATCTAAATGGTCAACTTTTGTTCTCAGAAATATTAGATAAACAGATGATTTTTGTGAGTTATTTGGTCATAGACTCACTCTGGGTCGTTTTTTAGACAGAACATGCACTTTAGTTTGCCATATGGGTTCAGCAACAGAAAACAAAAACGAACTTGTGTCTGTGCAAGTGTAGATATTATATATCTAAAGCACAGAGGACTGTCAAAGTGGAGTTTTGTTGTAATTTTGTAAAGGACAACATTTGGCATAAAACTAAAATTATGGTGTATATCAATGTAAAAAACACATTTTTCTATCAAATCAGGATGTTTTGACACTCTAAGAGAGATCCAGCTAAATCCCAAGGGCACAAGCGGGATGGCAGCTATGGTGAAGGTGGTCTGCAGGTTTTTTAAGAAGATGATCCCATATTGGTCAAATTTAAAACATGCGAGGCTTTCTGATGTTTCTGGGCCACTTACCTAAGCTTTTTCCTTCCCTTATTTACAAAACGAGTTATTAACTGCAATCTACAAGCAGTTCAACATTAAAAATGGACTTGCTTTACTTTTTATTTTAAACCAAAGTCACATGAGAAGACTCATTTAGCCCAGAGTGGGAGTCCTAGTTTAGCATAAAAGCTTAAAGCAGGCAGAAATAGCACAAAAATCCAATATGGAATAAAAGCTTTTCAAACGCTCTCTAATTAGCACGTTATATCAGCTTGTTTAACAGATACAGAAAGAGAAATGGAAAAACTTCCATTTGTGGTTTTAGGTGGAGTTGCATGCTGAAACTATTTCTTGACAAACAACAGGCAGATTGTTGGGCACTGTACCCAGCGTCAGAGTCTTCTTGTCTCAGTCGCCATGTTTGGCCCCACCGCCCATCGTCTACAGAAAGGAAAGCAAAGACGTACCCTGATGGAAGGCTGATTTTTACTTCAGTTAGAACTATAGGCGGTTTAATCTTAATGCTGACCATATCTGAACTCCGGCACGACGTATTTATTGCACAGAGTTTAGAGGGATATCAATCTTCTTGTCTAACGTTAAGAAAAAACAGGAATAAGTATATTTGTCAAAATGCCGGCCGACTCCTTTCCCATTACTGACACAGAAGAATGTATTCAACTGTGTTCAAGGTGCTGATGCATGCCGAGGAATGCATGCAGACATTTTGTGTAATTCTTGGGAAACAAAGTCCACAAAATAAACAGATTTGAAGTTGACACAACTACAAAGTGGAAATCATCACATTGGCTGAACCACATGAAACAATAACTATTAAGTCATTCTCCTGCCCTCTTAAAATCCATAATATGTTGAGTCTGTTAATCGTTTCCTCACTTGCTGGGACATGATGAAATGTGCTGACAATCAAAATAGCATTTGGTTTATTTTCTCTCCTCATGGTTACCCTGTATACATGAACATAAAACATGAAATGCAACTCCTGGCACAGGCCTCAGAACCCTGCCAAGTAATGACTGCATATGTGTGTGTGCTTTTACCCTGTTGGGCTTTGGATTGATCGTGATTGTTTCCTTCTACGTCCCTTCAAAAAGTTTTCATGTTTCTCAAGGCTGAAACTTTATGTTGACTGTGGTCTCGGGGTTTGGTTATTTTTGAGAGCAAATGCAGAGAAAAATATCCCAAACATTTTAACGGCCTTTCTTCAAAGGAAGTCGACTCTCTGTTGAATTTAATTAACAGACAGAATCGAGATTGCTCTTAAATAGCTTGGCTTTTTACTGTGCTTTTAAAAACTTCAACATAAAAACCACATTTAGCAGTCATTAAGTCCACGGATCACCACACCAGTTTACTTAAGTACAAAATTAGGCTAAAATGGGAGAAATCTTTATAAACGTAGCGGGACATTTTTGGGACTCGAATGCAGACACGTGCACCCAAGATACTCTGCACAGCTTTTAACAGCATCACAAAGGTAAATACGGACATTATAAAAGAACAGAAATGACACTGGTCCAGTGTAGTCATTCTTAAAGAACAGTGTAGGCATGTGTACAGTGCCTTGGCAGTTCTAGTCCAATATTCTCAGTGATGGATTTGTTCTCCAACAGGTTTTGAACAGTTTGTTTAACCTAAAAAGTATCAGACAAATAATCACGTCTGAAGAAACCTGAATCAGCGGTTGATACGTGCGCCACAGGATACATCAAAGATTTGTTTTTACGAATCTCATAACATCCTCGGTCCTCTCACTCTAGGCTACATGTTACACATAAATAAGGTCAAGCATGTGCAGCTGCTTCACGTCCCATCTGTTTAACATAAGAAAGAGCTCCCTCCTGAGGCCGTTCTCGGCGCTACCCGGCTTTTCCCTCGAGAGACGAGAGAAGAAGCGATCCAGATGTGGAGGAGGAGAACAGAAAGGGTGCAAGGGCAGGTAAAGTGACAGGACTGGTACGTGCGTGATGTCTTCATTGGTCCGGTGCATGTGTGTGATGTCTTAATGCAAGTCCCAGCGGGCTGCAGATTTTAACAGAGCATGGATCACAATTACTGTTCCTCAGAGGGAGAACGGCAAAAAAAGGGACATAAATGTTCTCTCTCTCTAAGTCTCACTCTTTCTCATACATACACACACCACAGGCACGCACACACACATACATCTGCTTTGTTCCTTAAGTCCGGCAGCTGAAATTCCCATCAGAACTTTTACATCGTAAAGCCCCATCATCATCACTGCAGCCTCTCTTTGGTTTCTTCCTTTGTTCTTCGGCCTCGCTCTCCATTCCTTCATCCGTAGGTCACACACACTATTCTCTTGCATATTTATTAAACAGAAAAGAGCTGTGTTTACTTTCAGTTTTAGAAGGAAAACTGTTGAGAGAACTACTGCAAACGCAGGTTCGTGGCAACAGAAGGTTTTCAACAGATTAGTGGATGTCAGCAGGCCTCAGCAGCGAGTTCAGCCGCCAAGCGCACCGTCCAAGAAGAAAGAGGGTAAAGGTTTTATTCGTGAGAATGCAAAGCTCACCAGAAGAAGATCATAACGCGTTATAATGTGTTGGCAGCAACATATGAAAATATACACACTGAGACACAATCTTTTTTAGGGTGCCAGGGCTTCACTAGAAGTCTGTTCGGCACGCAACAGAGCGACACAGAGGTGACAGCAGTGATGACTAAAGCAGAAGTAACATCAGTTGGTGAAGGACACACACGCGTGAAATAAAGCACCTCGGAGGCAACATATTGCCAGCTCATTACATTCACTTGCACAGTGGCCTTTAACACCGCACACCACCTAGAGAGCTGCGTGGCCCCCCACGCTGCAGCGTCATCTCACACATACCAACCGAGAAAAACAATCTTCTTTATGTGATATGTTTTTGTCACATTAGCTACACTGCACAGGGTTTATATCAGACGGCTCTTTCAGGACCTGAATCAGTCAACAAAAGCACCTAAGTTACACCTAAATACAGTGGTTAGAATTATTTATTGCCTCAAACTAAAGTACGCCGATGGAATACAACATGGTCGTGCTGTGGCACACAACGGTACTGTCCTGGGTCACAGGTCAGAGGTCACAGGTCCCACTGACATTCTGCTGACTACTCCTCCTTCAGCCAATCATCAATCAGCTTCCATTATCAGATCACATAACTGCAGCAACGAGCTCTGTCAGCAGTTAGCTGAAGGCCAAGAAAAGAGCTCGGGGTGTGTGTGTGTGTGTGTATGTGTGTGTATGCACATTCCAGGCCCTGACGTGGTGTGAAGGTCAGGGGTGAGCTGTATGCAGGCCCTCATCAGCTCTCCTGGGAGGGAGGGGGGAGGCGCAGGGGCAGATGAGTAAATGCACACTTGTTGACCACTCACTCTGTGTAAGTGACATGAGTGTAATGATGACACAGTGGAAACATGCAAAGAATCCACCAGCAATCAGCACTGTTGTTCTTTGCTGGTGATTTCTGAAACAAGTTAACTAGATTTTTAAACTAATTAATAATTAACTAATAATGAACTAATAATTTGAATTTAAAAACTGTGGGTTGCAACAATGAACTCATAATTTTTACTTCAAGGGGAAAGATTTTCTTTTGTCTTGAGTAATAGTCCTCCAGGTTCATGGACACTGTCATTTTGCATCCAGTCCTTATACCTGACCAGAGTTGACCCGTCTACTGTTAACTGAAGTTTCATAAGAAACGTCTCTGTGGAAGGGTGGCTGTCAACAAGCCATTCTTAAGGAAGGGGAAGAGGGAGAAAAGCCTGGGATATGCCAAATTACACAAGAACTGGAACTGGAGCAGGTCTTTATGGAGCGATGAATCCAAATGTGACATTTTTGGTAGAAATCGTCATCAGTACATATAAACACAACAGTGAGTGTCTACAGCCATTTGTAAATCATGATGGAGTCTATGTCATGGTTTGGGGCTGCATTTGCAATACAATCTGCAAAGTGTTTGATGCATGACAATGATACTAAACACGACCGATGCAGAAAACTACTCACTGGAACACCATCAGTCATGGATTGGCCTCCCCATTATTGAAGCAGTGCAGGATCATCCCCAAAAGTTGATTCTGTTCATCTGGTTGTAGCAGTGGGAGAAATGTTTCATATTTGCATATTAATGATCAAAGAACTGATCTCCCAGTCCATTGTTCATTCACTGGTGCTGGTTTCAGTCATTATGCCAATGTACTGTTTGTAAGATTGGGGAAACCTGCAGTCCGCTGAGACTGAAGAAGTCACTTGGATGAGTGACGAAAAGTTTCTCCCACTGAAAACGCTACGTCCAGATGAACAGAATCAGCTTTTGGGGATTTACTTACCTGAATGATTGAGCATGCATCAAGAACTGTGGGATCATGTTGACAGAACAGAACAAAGGGCAGAAACATCCAAAGAAGAGCTTTGAATATCCTTCAAGAAGCCTGGAGAACTATTCCTGAAGACTACTTAAAGACATGACAAGAAAGCTGCCTAAGAGAGTTCTGGCTGCGTTGCAGAATAAAGTTAAGTATCCCAATTATAGACTGCGATTTGGTGCCATGTGATTGGTTGATTAGCTATTTGCATTAACAGTTTAATTGCATACTGAATTTAAAAAAAAATAAAAAAATAAAAAAAAAAATCATAAATAAAGTGAAGTATTGTTTCAATGAAATACATTTATACATCAATTTCACATTTATATTGTCTGTTTTGTGCAGTATGTTTTTAATAGTGATAGCTACACTGTGGCCATTTTTCCACTTATTCAAAACAGTCAGGCAGGCGATGAAATCAAGCTAAACATCAAACATAGATGTAGTTTTTACAGGTTAAATTCATTCACTTGTTCCCTTTGTGTTCAGTTTTAAGTGAAAATAACGAAATATGAACGTCATTTTGAATCAACCAGAAGTATAAACCTTTTTAGGAACCTACATTACTGACTTTGTGCTCGTTACCTTCTCTGTTCTGAACATAGCCACTAAGTTCCTTCATTGTAATTTTCCGTGTAGAAACCCCAGAGTGAGAATGTCCACCTGCACCTCAGTAAATTGAATTTTGTCCACCTTCCCTCCTTTCATCCTGTGTTTGGCTGAGTTCGCGCACACATACTTGTCTGTCACACACACAGTGCACACTCACATATAGCAGACTCCCCTCTGCTCTGCTTTAAAGCACTGCCTATCCAAACAGGAAAGTGGCCTCTGCCCCTGCAGCAGTTGAGGGCACAGCAGTGGAGATTTCATTAGTCACAGCTAACAGGCAAATTATTTGCTTCAGCGCACCTGTAAAACTTTACTGTGTGTCAATCTCACAATCACAGACACAGCTTATAGGTGAGAGTGGCTGAGTTTGTGGACCTGTAGGTGGGTGTGAAAAGATGGGTGTGTGTAACACGCACGTCTGTTTTTGTGTTAATATGTGAACTGTGTCAGTCGGGCCTCCCTGGGTATGTGCACATTTTATGTCAATAGTATGACTGGCAACCAAAAGCGATGGGTTATTTAAATTTAAGGTAAGGCAAACTCAAAAGCTGTATGTTTAGTTACATAGCTGTAATCAACTTTTAAAACAGACTGAAAAACAAAGTGTGGCAGCATGAGGTGGGGATGGAACAAATACTCTTCACAATTTAACAGACAACGACAGTTTATTATCAACTATTTAAAACAACATAAAAGCACGAGCAGACATATCAATATTCAAGTATTCTAAAAATTCAGAGCGGAGGCTTACCAGTGTGGGGGGGGGACAGGGATGCCACACACAACAATTCAAAAAAAGGAAAACTCACCAATACACAAGTGCAGCACACTATCATACACTCACACTAATACGACTGAAAAACGCAGGTGTGTAATACTCAAAGGATCCCACCACCAAGGCACCCCAGTCTCCTCCACGTCAGGCCCTCTGCATCTGAGTAAAAGAAACAAAGAAAGTTATGTGTTCAAAAAAAACGAATATGCAGACGCTGGGGTTAGCCCAACTGCAGGAACACACTGGTGATCCGCAGCTAAAAAAAAAAAAAAAAAAAAAAAGGCCTCCAGTGGTGTAACAAAAACCAAATTACAAATCAAAACAACAGAGAGCCAGGCATACAAACTAATTTAAACCTTAAATCTGGAGTAGCCGGAGTCACCGTGTTATTCAAATTGTCGCCTGCCCGACTACTCCAATCTGATAATTAAGTCAGTCACATGTACGCCAGCCGGCTCCCATGGTAGGTGTTCTGGGAATCTATCCTACCTGACAAACCATCCTACCCGTTGTTTCTGCGCATGCACACAACATGAAATTCAGTGCCAAACTATCCTACTTTTGTGAATGTCACCTACAACCATACTTTAACAGCTAAAATTCAGTGGCGAACCATCCTACCTTTGTTAATAAGAGCTAGAAAAATACTCTGATGGGTAAAATGAAGTGGCAAACCATCCTGGCTTTATGAATATGAGCTACAAGCTTACTCTGATGGGCAAAGTTAAGTGGCAAACCGTCATACCTACTTTAATTTGTGCTGGAATTACTCTGACAGCAGAAATGTGCATAAACTACTTACGGTAGGACGTTTTGCCAAAGTAGGATGGTTTGTCAGAACACCGGCAGCTACAACCTATAAATAGCATTAGTTTACCACCGAGCGACATAGTATACACATGCACCAAATAAACACCTACCAGCCACAATGGAGGCTTCAAGAAGGTATCCGCGGGTGAGATCTGTAACATGAGTAACACTAATCAACACAGGCACCACCAAGTCAGGCTGAGACAGCAGCGACATGCACGCAGCGCCTACCTGCAACACCGGGGGAAGTCAGGTGACCGAAAGGAGATGACAACAGGTACGCGGATTAGGGGATGCGCAGATGGCCGCTACTATTTATACTAGCGCCCCCTGATGCGCCTGACTCAAAGTGGGATCACCAAGAACATCCTGCCCAGTGGAGTATTCTCAGGGTCTAGCCTGTTCATCTGATAGATATTACTTTATCAGTAGTTGAACTTGGTCAGAAAACCCTGCTATTTTTGTGACATTACTCAAGATTTTCATCTTGTGAAAGTGCAGGTCTGGTCACTACAGGCCAAAGTTCAGCCACCATCTTTTTCCCTACTCAAGTAATGGCTCAGTCACACTAGGTGAGTAAAAACAGTTTGGAAAATTAGAAAAAAACCCACTGGTGGTTACCTGTTGATTGTACTAAATTTTGTTTTTTGCATTTGGCAACCAATTGCAAGTACAGGTTGAGCAGGAAATGCCCACTAGGAGACTAGTTCAGTCACTAGGAAATTTCACAGGTTTCCTGGTGGGAGGCAATGTGTCTCTAAACAACTGCAGTCCGACTCCGAATGACCGCAATCACTGTCAGACAGACAGGCGATGGTTTACAAGTACTTGCTGTCCAATTTATGGAGGCAAACAGATCGCCAACAGGTTGCAATCAATCTGAGTAAGTCTCACAAACAGATTGGACATGATGGACAACTGTCCACTATTCAAATGCAAACTGATCTAGTAACTCTTTTTCTATTTTCTTCAAAACCTTCTCATGGTAACTTTTTTCAAGCCTTTGGCCTTTGAAAGCAAAGGATACATTTTCAAGTTACAACCACCCAGGCTGTCATCCCTCCAATTCAATAATGGTCTTAAGTTGGTCACATCTCTAAAAATAACCAGTTTCAGCCACCAAGGAGTCTTCTGAGGTCTTGTTGTGAAGTCTTCCTTTTAGCGACTACAGAGGAATGAACATCTATATAACAAGAGATTTTTAGTCAAAGAAAGTAAAGGAAATCATTTTTAAGGTAGACTTCATCACTTGTTCAACACGCGGGGTCTTTAAAGCATGAATTGATGGTGAAATGACGCACAGCTTCCAACTAAACATTTAGTGTCTCAGGGTTTAATTATTTTTTCTATACGACCTCTATTTGAATGTTTTTCATTTAGTATCCTTTTTTTAAGCCACACATGCTGAGGCCTAGAGAAGAAGAAGACAGCATTATCAAAAGCCCCATTCACCTGTTTGAGGGTTTAGGGTTTCTGTGTTTAAAATAACCTAAAACAGAAAGATGAAGGAAGGCCACCGATGTGCGTGTGTGCAAAGAGGCTTTGAGGTTAAGGGAAATTCTCACCATTTTACAGCAAGTGCCAAAAATCTGCATCCTGCCCGATGAATAGAGCTGGAGAATCACACAAAAACGTCCACACACAGACACCGGTACCCCCTGTCTGGCAGCCTCTTTGTAGCCATGTTGTGATTGTATCAGATGTGGAGCGATAGAGGTTTGAACTATGGGGGTGTTGGTAGGGGCATGTGTGAATTTGTAATGTGCTTATACTGGAACCGCAAAGACAGGAGATAGGGGCTCCAAAGCGGTGCTATACTCCCACACGCTCACTCAAAGACACACACACTAATACACTGTGGGGAGTGGAACTCTAGCTCCCTGAACTCCTTTCATCTGAAGGTGGAAGTGAGTGCCAGGTTTCCTGGAGTCACACCGAGATACAGCACTCTATATCCTCTGCAAATCTACTGCCTGCTCCCTGTGTGTGTGTGTTTTTGTGCATTTTGGTTCAAAGACTTAAAGTGTACATTGCTGAGGTGAGCTATGTCTGATCTCTCGAGCTACAGTATATGTATAGCACCTCACAGTTTGAATTGTTGGACTAAACCATATAGCACCTTTTGTAAGGAGGCTCTGCAGATGTAAGAGTTAACAGAGAGGATTTTTTAAAACTTTGCTTTACTGTACCTGTGTTGCTGCGATGTACAAGGCTCAACATGCTTAAGAGATCAGATAGCCTCCATGTGTGGTGGTGACTGAGGTCCTTGAAGGTCACCAGAAGCTAAAGGACAAGTAGCAAATGGTGTCACTGAGCTTAACGGCAGGTTAGGGGTCAAAGGAGAAATGCACAGGACTGTTGAACTGGACAGCAACAAAATACCTACAGCACACTGCACTGTGACATAAACGAAAACATCCAGTATGGTCCATAAGTATTTCAATAAAGACACTTTTTCGTAGTTTTGGCTCTGTACACAACCACAGGGGATTTTAAATCACACAATCAATGTGTAATTGCAGACCTTTAACTTTCATTCAAAGTATTGCAAAAAGTATTCAGGAATGGAGTTTATATTTGTTTGTTCTCCATTTCCAGAGGCTCAAAAGTAATTGGACAAGAAAAACAATTTTAAATGTAAGGATTGTTTTAATATTTGGATGGAAATTCTTTGAAGACAGGGACTGCATATACTATATTTTATAAAGTCTCTTTAGTTTTTACAACCTTTTTAGTTTTAATTATTCTTATTTGGCCTTTTATGGTAATAGGCTATATTGGACCATTACTCTGTTACCCAGTGCACTGAAATATGAGTGTGATGGTTCCTAACAAAGGGTCTATATCTAACATGTAAGGTGTGAGAATGTGTTTCAAAAATCTAACTGTGCACAAAGAGTGCACATACTGAACTCTTCAGGCAGATACAGATAAGAACAACAAGTTCTCAGTCCCAGGATGTCAAATACGGACGTTTTGTGAATCCTTGTGGCATGAGTGGACTTATGCTACTGAAAGCTGTCAGCAATTATCTTACCTCTGTGCAACTGGTCATTTCCTGTCTGCTACCCTTAATAAATCCCTGAGACTACAAGAGGTTGTTGTATTAACCGTGGTAGTGTGGTTAGGCTCTTGTTGCCTTGTTGTTTGGATCAGTGTTAGTGATTGGACTCACCTCCTATGTGCAGGTGCTTCCAGTCTCAGAAGACTGAGACTCTAGAGGAGAGAAAGCTGTCTGCCTGTGTCGCACTCCCAAACACTCCATAACAGCTTAATCAACCTGTTTTCCATCAGTTTCCACAATAAACGTGTTGAACATCTAATCTGTGGCCAGTGTTTGAGACGAGCTCTCAGTCTCAGCTCGAACTGGACCACTATTATTCATTGATGATGTGGCTGCTGTGCACAGGGCTAAAGTCTCAGCTCACGTTCAGCCTAATGCTGAAAAACTAATCACAGTGCAAATGGATGATGCCCCATATTACATCCTTTTTTCCAGTTTTTGAGTGGTTCAACAAATTTTTTAATCGCAATTTCGTTAACATCATACTACAGCCAGCCTGTCCTGGGAGAAGGACGCTATGTAAATACAAGATGCTGACAGGCACACATGCATACATGCACATAAACACACAAAAGACTTCCTCTTGCTCACTGTGGTCGTGGTATTGTGAGGGTAGCTGGTCTAGCTCCTGTTTCTGTTTCTTCATATAATATTATCAAAGCATCTCTCTGTGTCTGTGGATCTCAGAAAATCCGCCCTCACTTCCTGAGCTGACGTTCTCTCTTTATCTCTCTCTCAGGCTCTCGCTATCTCACTTTCTCTTTCACTCTTACACATATGCACACACCATGCATGGTGATGAAGGATGGTAACCCTCCTTTCCCCGGTCTCCTGCTGATTTACACACACCCTCTTTGACAAAGCACCTGGAATAACACCTCAACACACACTGGCACACATACCAGAAAGACAGAGCCACTCTACTGTTGCTGTGCCAAGATAACCATGAAGCAAAAATCACACAACAGGACTGTTGCATTAGACATGACTGTGGGATCATTATGCAAACAAAAGGGGGAAAAAACTGCTTCCTTGTTTCTCTGTTAATGACATTTCAACCGAGTTTCTCCTCATTAAGCCATTACCACATAAACTCTCAACATACTGCAGCTGCGGGTTTAAACTGCATATTTTTGACCAATACACCACATCAGCAACATTACTGTCATGGAACATTTCATGAGCTTACATGATTCATTTGACCTTTGTTTCACTTGCTCCTTAACATGACTTCTTCCTCTGCCAAATGGCAGACGCAAGGCCCCACCGGGCAAGTCTGAGCTGGAGGACACAGTGGAACAAATGGAGCAAAGAGAAAACGAGAGAGAAGGCGAGAAACGGCGAGAAACGGCGAGAAACGGCGAGATAGTGAGAGTGTTTTATCTTATGTGGAAGAAGGACATTGGCATGATGGAGAAAAGTGCTTAACTGCATCTAAATGTGCACTCTCTGGGTGTTTTTGCTATATGGGCAGGAGAGTGAGTAAAGACACCAATCTATGAAGATAAAGCCCATCCTGGTCAGGAGGAGGAGGAGGAAGGGGAACTGGAGGAAAAAAAAGATAAGAGAAAAAAAAACAGTGAAGCCATTCATAGAGGGAATGTGTAGCTTTGTACTGGGAGGAACTGAGTGAAAGAGAAGGAATTAAAGTGATTTTTAGGATCTACAAAAATAATAGGATAGCTACAAAAAACAAAGATATTAGCAAAGCAATGGGGCTGTTTGATCTATATGGAGATACATATACAGTGTACAGTGTGCCATGCGTGTGGTCTCATGCTCTCATCCTGTTTAGGAAAGAGAGACCCCTGCTTCCTTTGGCTCTGAACCCTCTGTTGTGACTACATTACAGCTCCTCCACTGCCTCCCCCAACTCCATATGTCTACCATACTAAAACCCAACAGCAGCCCATACGCACACGGCTACACCCTTTTCAACAGCCCCCTTTCTAGCTTTTAATTAAACACAATTAAGGTAACAATTAAGGTTTAAGAGCACACATGAGAAATGCTGTGCTCTTTATTGTCATTTTAAAAGCAGATTATACAATAGTGTGTGATAGTAAGTCCACAAATTTGCTAAACACTGCTCGGTAATTTCCCTGGTACCAGATTTGAATATGAATCCATTAACCTCCTAGGACCTGCCGTCCACATATGTGGACATCACATTTTGGGTTATTTAGACCAAAATACTCAATTTTGCTCTACAAGGGCCTGATATCCACTTACCAGGGCATTATACTGCTACTGTTCTATCAAAATTTTAAACAAATATCCTCATATGTGGCTCGTATTTTTCTTAAAAACAAAAATAAGGTTAAAAAAAATATCTGGTAATTCTTTGTTTTTACATTCATCGGGCCCCAATCAGCCCAAATATCAAAGCAAAATAAAAAAATGCATGTCGTGGAAGAGTTCGGGTCTTAGGAGGTTAAAGCTTAGCAGCATGTAATCAATTAGAGATGCATAAGACTGTTTATGGTGTATGAAATAGTTCAATGCTTTGGAAAATATTTGAGGGTTAACAGTGATATACCCTGTTTACAGCAGTGATATGTAACTACTACACAGTTTAAAAAACTGTATCAGTCATTCCTGGTGTTTCTTTTTGACAGTACAGCAACTCATAACACAAACAAATAATCTAATATTCTCTTTCGCTTACTAGCTTGGATGAGGAGTACGATCTTCCTAAAAAGTGTGTTGCTATATTATGAAGATTGTGTTTCTAATGTTGCTTAGAGCCCAGATAATGGCCAATGAGAACACATGTCTTAAAGCAGATCACTGGAGGAACAAGTTCTGGATGCAGCGAGTCAGAAGAAGCTCTGTCCACAGAAGCAGGCGAAGTCAACGCAGGTAACCAACTTTGCTTTTTGTGATCAAATTTTACTCAGTAAGTTCCACCTGCTCCTACCACCCAGTTAAAACAAGGCACCAAAACAAGAGGAGGAACCATTGTGCTGTTTTAGATTGAAACGGGGCTTAAGAGCAACTTGGCTCTTCACAGCATTAACCGTGCATCACTGAAAAATGGTGCTAAAGAGTACCCAAGGTTCTTTAACCTGACACCTAGTGTTCCTCAACAATTGAAATATGTGACAAGTTGATGGTGAAACCCTTCTCGCTAGTGTTATGTACAAACAGAAAGACAGCACATCACAGAAAATATGCCAAAAGCCATCTTAGTCATATTTCTGGGATATTAGCTGCTTTGATTCCCAGGAATGTGAATGGATTGTTTTAGCTGCTACTTTGACATCTTCATGGAAAGAAAAATCATCTGCTTTACCCTGACACTGGCTTCTTTCTACAAATAAACTGTGTTTTTTCTTTCATTTTATTTTGAAGGCATCATTCAGTATCCCAAAGAAGGTGCATGAATTGTTCAAAGGCACCATCCCAGCTGAAAATGAGCAAAAGATGAGGAATATCCATGAAAGAGACTCATAAAAGATTCATGGTCACATCCACACCTTCAGCCAATCTAGGATCACTAATTAACCTAAAGACTTACTAATAAACCATCCGATGCATCCATTGTTAAAATGTTGCACCAAACCAATTAACAGAAACTTACACATGTTTGTGTTTACAAAAGCCAAAAACAAGATGCACAGCTGATTAGTAAAGTTGCAAAATCTTTGTGGATGCATGACTGAATAGTAGATGAAGCCAGGGAAAGAGTTTTCCTGTGGTTTCAGTCGTTATCCTAAGCTAACAACATTAACAGAGTGGAGTCGCATTGATCTTTTCATTTTGTGCTCTCTTAGAAAGACAGTGAACTCGGGAATTCCCCCAAAATTTGGAAACATTTTTTTAAAGAAAAAAACCCTTTTAGATACACAGTAACATCTTTGTCTTAGCAGACTAATAGGAAATATACACTGGCAGTACGGGAAAAAGAGGAAACCTGGAGCGAATTTCTTCATGTTTACCCAAAATATACAAAGCCCAATTCCCTCCATCCCAGCTGAGCCCTCACAAATCCGCCAACCGCTTATCAAATTAAACCCCCATTAGCAGCATAAACATACAGGCTCACACACACTCGCACAAACAAACCATTACCAATACAAACATGCTTGTGCTTCACACATGTTTAACTACCATTCCTGCTCAGAGTGTGTTACAGGCTCTCCAAATAATCTTTCACAGCAAACTCGACTTGTCTTCACATACAGGTAAACGGCTCTGTGCGTCACACGCTGCCCCGATACAGCATGGTTTCTTGACCTGCGCCTTAATTGTCAGCACTTGTCGCTCCGTGCGTCCTCAAGCATTTCAGATTTAGCCCATATTGTCACACCTGATGAGACCCGGCACCCAGCATGGAGTCGGCAGTCTAATTCTTTCCATGTGCACTTGTTAACATGTAGGATTTTCTTTGCAGCCACCATAAAGCAGAGTGCAGGTAACACAATCTCATGAAACTTGGCTCTGTCTGCCAGCTGCTAAAGGGATTTACCCCGTGATGTGGTAATGTAAGCCCCCAAAGTAAGACACCGACGTAAAAAGGACAATTTCATTTGTCCTTCTTCTTCTTCCTGTGTGGCCTCGAGGGGATGGCTGGCTAGCAGTCGAGGGTGTGAGATTGGGGAAAGCAGAGAGTAAATGGAACGCTTATATGCACTCCATCAGCACAAACCAATCAACAGATGATTTTCAGGTGGACACCAGTGTTTGCATGTGTTTATGGGGCACGTCCAGGGTACGGATATAGCAGGGGTATTGGAAAACCCGGGGGCAGAGATTTTGGTAAAGGGTAGCCAAAAATTCAAACTCTGTAAAGATTGTTTATGCATTAACTCAAGCAGCAGAAGCTGAAGCTCCCTCGGTGCGTTTCAAAAAAGCTTATCTCGTCCATAAAGTTTGGCTGAATAACACCAACTTGAAATGAATCCCTCAAACGTAATAGAAAGTTCATCAGGAGTATCTTCCATTCTTCCCTCTTATTCAACTGATACGAGCAGGAAGGACCATGTCTCAAGGTCTTTGTAAATGTATTAACAGTTTGCCAGAACTTCTTTCACACATCATCAGTAGTATGAGTTATTCTGGAGGCCTGCGGAAGCAGAGGTAACTCATGCAGCAGCTTCGCTCTTTTACTCGGCATTTGGTTTTGTTTGTAAGACGTTTATGGTCATTTGCTGAAACATGCTGAAGAGCCATTTTGCTGCTGGCAATTTTTTTTTCTGAAAGCAGACCCACATTTGGATTGCTGTCAGTATTTTAAGTGAAATTACATTACTGACATTGCTTTATAGTCTGGAGACTTTCCATGATTACCGCTGTAAAAAGCATCCAATCACCTCTACTTAACTATGCACCCTCATAAAAGGTGGATTAGGAAGCCATTTTTATTGTTTATTTGCATGCTCCATAGAGATACACTCTGTGGCTCTTAAATGCTTGGAAAAGGCTCTAAACAAAAAACCCTGTAGTCCTGCCTGCTTTCTTCCTCCTCTTTCCTCTTCTTCGTCTTTCTTCCTCCTCTCTGGAATTCTACTCTTTCTCTATTCTAATAAATCTGAAGGGGCCTCTTCCACTTTTACAGGAACAGCAACTCATTAAATGGTTGATTTCAGATGGCAGAGTGTGAATGTTTTGAGTTAACTTTATTGATCTGCGAGTGGGTCTGTGGGCCAGAGAGTAACGGACGTCCCCTCCAGCACATGGGCAGTAGATTTACACCTCTGCATTTAAAGACACCACTAAACCCAGATGGCTGCAGGCCTGCTCTCGCCTGTGCTGTGCTGGCAGGGACACTGTGGTTGTCTCTGCTATACACATACATAAACACGGGAAAATGGGAAAAACCTATTTTACTCACTTACCTGCATGAATGCGTCCTCCAAGGGCTGAAGTGACGTGTAACAGCCTGTGAGTCCACACCTGGTTTACTTCTGCTACCTTGGAAATTCAGCTCCGGCTGTCTGTGGGACACAAAGAGGTCGTTTGGCAGTCATGCAAAACAGATTTAAATTACAGAATAATTTATTTTAGCTGATTTTCTATTTTATTAGACATTATTCTGCACAGTGAGAATGAAGGAGAAGCTGCAGAGCCCGGGGTAAGTGAGAGAAACAGAAAACGGATGACATGAAACCCAACTTACTCAGCCGAATGAATCAAGCCAAATTATTTTATTCTTCTGTGACATGTTTTTGAAATATGGCAGTTGCACTTTGAGCATGACCTAACAGTGACACTTAAGGGGAAAAAGGATCTGAAAGACAGTCCAGCTTAATTAAGGAGTGTTTTTCATATTCTGCAACTTGTATTTGCCCTCCCTTCACTGTATCAGCCAGAGAGAATTTGGTCTGTCTCCTATATATATTACATCACTCACTGAGCATGAGCCATTTCCCATAAACCTCTGTGGTCCCCAGGGTTTCCCACCCATGAGATCAGGGAAACGGGCAGGGTGATTACGAAGAACCAAGACTGCCTTTTGCCAGTAGTGAGTTCAGTTTTTATCTTGTCTGTTTCTGTTCAGCCATCCAACAGGTTCCTGTGAGAGCCAACCATGCAGCACATCATTTGTTTTGCAACCGTTTCATGCTCATTTAGTCATGGAGTCTCCATCTCTGTGTGCCGGATTAATCTGTTTAGACTGTCTCTTCCCTTTCTCTCTCCGTATCGCTGCCTCTTTCGCTTCCCCTCAGGGCGGAAAGCTGTGAGGCTGTAAGGTCCTTCTCTTCCCACAACTGCTCACAATCACCCCTGTGACTGTTCGCCTGTCAATCACTTCATCACATCAGACCCACACTGAGCAGATCGAGCCCGCTGGCATACAAACACATATAATACACCGGGACAAAAAAAAAGAGACGGGGTTTACAGGGGGAGTGGAGAGATGAAGGGGGTCCTGTCAGCACCTGCTGCGCCTCACCGGAAAATATGCACAGATGCACACACATATACACACACCACAGAGCACTAGTTGTGAAGGTACCCCTTTAATATTGGTGGTATTTACTCAGCCTCCCTCTATGTTGCCTCCAACCATGCTGGCCTACAGTGTCAGCAGGGGCTACTCTGCTGAGAACCACGCTGCAAAGCACATACATGCAGAAATGACACAGAGGCGCACAGAAGCATGTATGTGCAACGAGAAACAGGAAGGTCAAACAGCTTGAAATACACACAAACATGTAAGGCACCCTAAAATCAGGTATTCTCTATGAGCTGCACAATCACACCGAAATATAGATTTTACTATTTCTCAGATTGCTTCTTATGAACGCTCAACCTCCCAATTAATTTCATCTGTTTCTGTCCAAACCACACACACACTCAGATGCAACGCACACACACAAACATACACACCGAGTCCATTAGGCTCATGTGTTGGGCCCAAACCACGGCCCAGAGTGCTCTTTCATGGCTCCATCATTACATCAATAAGTCTTCACATTAATCTCAGCACAGCAGAGCACACAGGCTATTACCAGACCAGCCCTGCACCACAGAGGCTCGCTCCGAAGCAGACACAGGCAAAATAGTAGTCAAATATATTCTGGATACTTGAAAAACACACTAAGGCGTGCTCGGTTTGTCTCGGTTTGCCGAGGGATGTGTCCACTTCTGAAGCTGCTTAAACAGCAGAGGGTGAATTACGTATGCCTTAAGCAGTTCAAATGCATGAAACCGTATCTAGATATATTCGTCCCGGTCTGCTGTGAAAAGACCTCAAAAAGACTTAAAGAGTTGTGTTTTTTTTTAATGTAAACGCTGATTTAATACACAGCCCAAAATTATTTTTGAGGAGCTGGTTTCAATAGCGACTAACAAGAAGCTTTCGCCAGAGCCTTTTCGAATCTGTGTAACATAAGATCATGCCCTTTTAATAAAGCTCTTGAGAGTAGTATGAAAAAAAAAGCATGGTAACTCTTGAGCGATTACCTTACATTGCTTATTATTAAATCAGTCTTTGGTCTGCAGTAAAGAGCACCTGTAAGAAAAAGCGGTTGCTTAATAATCAGTGGGATGAGCTGCTGAGGCAGCTAAGCCGAGGCAGCCGTCACGAACACATCATCAGTCGCATTTAAAATGAAAAGAAAATGACTCAAGACATTCAGAGAAAGAAAGCATGAAAGAAAGGGTAGAAGGAGAAAACAAGGAAGAAAGAAACCGAGTGGGCTTGAGAGGAGGCCACGTCTGTCTGGACAGGAAAGGGGGGTTTTTAACCCTTGACCCAGGTCCACTTTTCGTCTGTGTGTGTGTGTGTGTGTGTGTGTGTGTGCGCGCTCCCCTTAGAACAGGTTCTTTCTGACACTGGTACTGGGACAGATGGTGCTTGTTGTCATGGCAGTCCACGCAGGTGCGTATGTGTGGGGTTTCCTGTCCCAAGGTTCAGGAAGGCAGTGTGGAGGGGTGTTTATTATTCGCAGTGCCAACGGGTAGCAGATTCCTGCCGTTCCCAAGCGTCAGGAGGAGCGATGGAGGGAAAGGAAAAAAGTGTGTGTGTGTTGGGGGGGTGATGGATAAATGAAGAAACTCAAGGAGAGAGTGGTAAGCTGTAAAACTCTGGAAGAGCGTCCACTTTTATCGCTCTGGATCTGTTCTTGGATGAGAAAAGCTGTGAAGTATGTTTTTCACTCGTCTCTCATTCTCTGCCATAATAAAAGAATAAAAGAATATTGCCTCAGAAACCTCCACTGTTCCCGGAATGGCGGCCTCAGCTCCGATGACCTCAGATATTGTTCCGCTGTATTCTTTTATTCTCCTTTCAACGTTTTGGGCCGCAAATGCGAGACGGGAGAACGAAGGGGGGGAGGCGTGGCGGGAGCGGAGGAGCTGGGGCCAAGGGTCACTGCTGCAGAGTCTCCCCTGAAGGCAAGTCCGCTACAAACGGGGTAATAATAAACGTTTGCCGTTTTGAGTTTCCAAGCCCCACCGCCCCATTACTCTGTCATGTTAGTCTGCAGGCTTCGACTCCTTTACCAAACACACTCGCCTAGACCCATCGAATTCAAAAACTTACTGTGAACGCAATCTTAGACTTTGAAACGCATGTTCTACAAACTGTAAATCAATAATTAGAGTTTTGGTTAAGTCACTGGACAAATATGTTGTAACCTTTCTCCTCTGAACTCTCACAGAAAAAAATCTAACTTTACTAATGCCATGTTTTTGCAAAGATCAATTCAAAAATACTAAAAATCTGAAGTTACAAGAGCAAATTATTTTAAAAAATAACAATCATACCTACTAAAGACTCCCAAACCTACTAAAAAATAATAATAAACCCATTTTCTTTTCTAAGAGTTAATTTGGAGAACCCCAAGCTCAATAAAATTAAAAATGAAGCATAAAATTAAGTAACCCTAAATGGTTTGTCCGAACACACGTAGAAACATGCCGACGTGCTGTCAGTGCGTCTGATCCCAGGCTTTGCTGTTTGAGTTGTTTGTTTTAGTGTTTACTCAGGAATGTCAGACATGCGAGGACACAGCAGAGAGGAAGGTCAAAACCGCAAACCTCCAAAGGCTCAACAAACATTATTAAATTCTAATTTGTTATAAAACGTTTGCGGAAAGTGGCGCAGTAAAACTATTAACGATTTCGCTGGTTTATGCACTGTGGGAGCGTGTTCCCTTTAAATCCAAACTACACACGCCTGATTAAATCGGGCAGGTTTGTATATCGTGCCGGATCTCGAGCATACAGTGTATCATGTAAAGAAACATCACTGCAAGAACTGAGTGCCATCAAAACATAAAACAAAATAGTAACTGAGGAAGCAAAAATTTAAAGGTATAAAAGAACCTGGCAAGAAAAGCCACGGGGTGCAAAGTTAGAGCGGACAAAGACTAAAAACCATCTCTTCAGAGCACATGAGCTAAGATGATTTCATTGATCATAACTTTTTTCTTTGGATTCGTTTTTCTCAGTAGAAGCGTATGAGTCAATACCCTGTTTGAACGCAAATATTAATGACACATTCACGCAAATATTAATGAGCTTCAGAAACAAAAAGCTGATAATTAGAAAAAAAGCTCTCGAGGAGCAGAGCTCTGGTTATTTGAGTGCATCATTTAGCAAGAATTCTGAGATCAGGCTTTCCACTTTTATCTGTAAAAAAAAAAATCCGAGCCTGATCTATTGTTTGGAAGAGAGGAGAGGAACGGGGGAATCATAGTGCTGAAAGGGCTGTTAAGTCAGATAGATCTTTTGGCACTCAAAGAGACATAATTACTCTAATATTGACGGACTAACAATAGCCAATATCGCTGCAGCCTGCATGAGGGGAACATGTGTTGCTGCTATGTGTCCATTTGTGTGTACGCTGTGTACTCATTAGCGAAAAGCCTCAGCGCAGACTAGCTCCAGTTACAGTAGTAAACGCTGCCTTTGAACTTTTAATGGAGCCCTGAAACCCAACTAGGCCTTAAAAACACACAGATCTGCAGCAGAAGACAGAGAATGCAGAGGAAAAGGGAGAAATGGTAACAATAAATAAATTCACATAAAACGCAAGCAATGTATGAACTAAGACAGCGAGCTAAAAACCTGCCGTAAGATTTAGATAATAGATCCACAACACTGGAATAACATCCAGGCACAAATGTTTGGTCCATGTTAACAAAGCAGCTGTTAATTAGCTAACTAATGAAGCACAACATGTTAAACAAACGCACACCTGTTCACCTGCTGATGGACACATATTGTAGCTTCATACTGGTATATCAGGTACCTGAAAATTCTCATTTACACACATCATTATCATCATTAGGGCCCCTGCTCTGTGCGGCACCTGTACCTGTGCCTGGATGCAGTAATTAAATCACCAACTGGTGTGGGTGTGTGCAAGTCAGTGGGTATTTATCAGGGTGGGTGTTTGTGCTGCACAATCTCCTGGTATGCATTGCAATAAACAGATGTTGAGTCTTTATGAGGTCTTTACAACAGGTTCAGTGTGTGTGTGTGTGTGTGTGTGTGTGTGTGTGTGTGTGTGTGGGAGAGAGCGCTTACATGGGCCTAACATGGAAACCTCTCATCAGTGAGCCAAAAAAGACAGGCCACAAATGGAAATAAGCAAGAAATGTAAATGTTAAGAGAAATTCAATGATGCCATTAAAACATGAGCATTTTAAACCATTCTGAGAAAACCGTCTACGTTAGCAAACAGTAATGACAGAAATGCCACCTCTGTTAATTGTTTTATACACTGATTTGTCAGAGAAAAACAGGATGTCACTTCAAAATATGAATTTTAACTGCCTCAGTTGGTCTTCCCAGTGGGTAAGCATGCAGATCGCATTATCAGCATTAAACAATAAATTACACGTGTGCTTTCTCTGCTATCGCGTCTCCAAATCTCTACTGAAGGCTCGCTCAGCGATGAGAGTGGGGAAGGCTTGTGAACAGAACTGTTTATTTGACTATGAGCTGTTTACAGAGATGGACGCTGTGGGGCTGAGTGACAGCATGAGAAAATACCTCTGATAATATACTGACATGCAGAGAACTCGGCAGTGAACCTGACTCCTTGCTCAGCTCTCAGGACCTATGGGCATCACTCCATAGCTAATCGGAAAAAAACATTTTTAATTACGTTCCTAATTCTATTAACTCTTAAAATACCATGAACTTGACTTATCCCAGCAGGAAAAGGCCAGGTGTTTAAATAATATTAGCCGTGGCTGTGCGAGTGTAATGGCTATGAATTTGTTTTTAACACCTCTGCCAGGTCAAAATATCTGATGAGAATATGCCTATCTAACAATATCTAATATTTGCTTTTATTATTAGAGTTAGTATTGCAGTATTTAAAGCCTTAGTCACACAGGCCTGGAGATCGGTCAGTGAACATCTGGCAACCACTGGGGGAAAATGTATATTCCACAACTGGTTGGCAAGTGGTTGCAGGACTTGCTGGATGTCTGTGACATCAGCTGCTAAAGTCCAATTCACACAAGCCTAGAGACAAGTCAGTGACCCCCTGGCAACCACTGGTCGCTAGGGAAAAGTGCGTACTCCACAACCGCTTGGCGAGCGGCTGCTGGAGATTCCTGGCGGTCAGTAGCATAAAACCCGTCACAAAGAGCTGAACGGTGCTGCACTAAAAACCTCTTAGTTGATTGCCGCAGTCACCAGCAGTTTCTTCCTTGATCTCTAGGCCTGTGTGACTGAGGCCTTATGCAGATGTTTGGATAGGTAAAGAACCACCTACTCCTTTTCAGGCATGACTGAAGGATTTATAGAATATTGTCAGTACTGAATAGTTCCATAAAAGCAACTCGTTTGCATTTTACAACTTGAAAAGAATGACATATTGAGAATTTTATAAGCTAATTTCATGTTTGTTAGACGAGTACTAGAGAAACAAATTCATCTTCTAGATCTTCGTGGTCGTGTATAAGTCTTATAGCGTCATACTAAAAATATCATATTACATGAGACCACTTTGTTTTCTGAGAATGAAAATGTTCCACATGGAAATGTTTACTTACTCACACTCTTGGACAAGCACATGTGGCTAAGACTTCACCATCCTTTTTGCCGCCTGTTTTGCTCTCTGCCCTTCCTGTCACACAACAACGTAGAGATGAGGATTTAGAAATGTTTCAACCCTTTCTCAGGTCAAATTATTGAACTTTCCCAGTTATAATGACAGTGAAACATTGAAACAGTCCGTCTCATTTTAACAGTTGGGAGTCAAAACTCTGAGCCTGCAGGTTCAGAGTACCTCCTGCTGACAAAACAATGATCACCACCTGAACCTATTGTTAAACAGAGCTGAATACTGCTGCTTTTATAACCAATAAAAGTGTTCATCGGAAGAGTCTGGAAACGTAAACATTGAAAAATCTCCATTTATTGTGTTTTCTCATTCTATCAGCATCTGTTTTTAACAGGGAGAGAGATTTGTGCAGGGAAATAAAAAGTGAAACTTTACTTTTTTTCTCTCCCCACTTTCACAATAAAGTCCTAGACAGATGACAGCTGTGGACACACAGAGTGCAAGCTGCATGTTTTATCGCCTTCACCCATAAATAAAAAACGCAGAGTGGAAGAAATACAGTCAAAATATACGATTTATGGCAACGGGCACAGAAGGGAGTCTGGAGATTTCTTGGACAATATGAAAATAAAACTGCAATAAAACTGCACGGGCCTTGATTGTGGTCTATGGAGAGACATGGAGGGACTCCAGCACAGCTAACTTTATTACTTCATCTAAGAGAGAGCAAGAGAAAAGGAGGCACACATCAACAGATTCAGAGACTATTACAGTCAAATCCTTTACCCAAAGTGGCCACAGTCTCCAGTCTCCATCCAAGGACCCCAGCCCCCTTTTCACCCAGCAAAAAGGGGCACAGTAGAGGACAAAACCTTCCCAATTGAGTTTTCCCAGCTTTGTATTTACATAAACCTTTTACAACTTAACTTCATGGCAGGCATCATCAAGTCTTAAACTGATGGTAGTTGTATAAACATTGTGGGGAAAGAAGAATTAATGTTTTAAATAGTAAAACGGACTGCTGTTTATGTAAGTGGCTGGTAACCTTATGGTGATTGCCAACTTAACAAATAATTTACCACCATTTTCATTTCCCACAATATCACAGCACCCAACTCTGCTGCTCTAAGCATTTAAATTTGCTTTGAGGGAGCCATCTTTCTCATCTGGGAGGCGGAGAGGTGAAAGGATGACTGGAAAGCGTGCATTTTTTAAGCGATTAGAGAAACAGATAACTGGGCGCTAGGCGAAAACAGCCTGATAGTCTGCAGGCCACTGAAAGAAAATGCTCCAGACTTCCATGGAGATTTAGCAGTAAGAATCTTCTCCTTTTCCCTCTTCTCTGAAAATAGGCTATTATATGGTGTTGCATCTTTCTTGGCTGGAGCTTCGCAAAAGATGTAGGGTTTCAGAGAGCATACCGGGGGACCGGTGAAACTGGAGACAATATCAACAAATACGGCCTTGTATTTTTAGGTTGTGATTATAAAGCTCATTTCACAGTTTAATACTCCGGGGAAGCCAAACAAACATGGTTGTATAAAGAAACCAGCATCCAGTATTGGATCAAATCTCTACTGCTCCCAAATGTCCTGGACAAACAAAAAAATGTGCACATACAGTACATATACTTAGCACTGAGCCTACGAAGTTCAGTGACAGATTTAAACACCATACACTGAAGTACAACAGGTTCTCTTTTAGCAAAGGAGTGATTCCTGTTATTTACTTAATGCATGCTATTCTGAGGAAAATGAATTACAGATACACTAGATCAACAGTGAATTTTTTAATGGATAATTTTCTTTTCATATTTATACTTTTATTTGGTTTATTAAAAGTCCTTTCACATATCATGAAATACTCCTTTGAAAAAATATAAACAAATGTGAGAAAAATAAGTGTTGTACATATCCAGTTTCTTATTTAGGAGTCATTTAATACTGCCAGAAAACAATTATTAATACTTTTTTTTACTCTTTTTATTAGCCTCCTAATTCATCTAAAAGAAGTAATTCAGTTTGGAATTATAGGTTTTCATCAGTACAAAAAACAAAAAACAAAAAACTATAGGATGCTATTTCTTTAAAAAATGTTTGAAAACTTTTAGATCGAAAACCGTGTGTGGTTAAAAAGGCATGATCATTTGATGCATTTTTTTCTGTCTGATTGTCGGTACTTTGCTGGCCCCTGCTGACCAAACAGAACAGAACATTTCCACTACTGATACCTTCAGTTAAAAAAACAAAAATTTAGAAGCAGCATAGCAGGTATCATGTAAAATAGGCTGTCAAGTAATAAACTGTATTTTATTAGGCAATGATACACCTAAAGGAAAACTTAATTTCTATAATCTATAACTTCGCATGCCCTCTATGTTGTTTATATTCATCTTGTGGAATATACTCCTCTTGCGGGCACATCTGGTGTGGAGCATGAACAATTTTGTTATACATGTACAAGATCAATAAAAGGCTATTTTATTTTATCGTAATCTATTTAACATTTACACATTTACCTTAGTTGGTTAATATTTTATTGACTAATTATTTAATTTTGCTTTTCAAAACTGTGCAAAATACCCAAAACATAAGGACCTGAATTTTATGAGGAAAATGACTGTCAGCCTACCCGCTGCAGTTTTTGTAAAGTATTGTTTGTGCTTTGACCAATGTTAGCTAGTAGCTTAGAATTAAAGTAAAAAATTAAGTATTAAGACATTTAAACTGATTAAATTAATATTTTTAAAAAGTCTTAAATTACTTGAGATGTTGTGTCCAGAGTTGGAAGCATTTGTTTCACTAATAGCAGTGCTCTTTTCAAACAAGCTAACTTGGCTAACTTTTTGTCTTATCAGCTACCAGTAAAACCAAGGTGTAAACAGAGTAAGAATAGAGCAGTGCGATTCAAATGGTTTTATTTAAAAATAAAAATAGACTGTGCCACAAAGCAAAATTGAGCTATTTATGGTTTGCAGTTTTTTTCTGCAGGTATATCAAGACACCTGAAGCTAATACTAAAAACAAATTAGATTTTAAAACAAAATCCAAGAGCTCTTTGAAGGGCTAATAACAACAACAACAGCAACAACAATGATAATAATAATAATAATAATAATAATAATAATAATAATAAAAGTGCAAATGATCGAATACAACGCAGGTAACTATACTTACTTATAGTATTTGTATTTCCATTTTATTCTATTGTATATATTATTCTATTCTATTTTATTCTATTGTATTTTATTGCTTTCCAGTGTTTTCTAATTTCTGCTACATAACTTTGCACTTTGCTGTAACAAAACAAATTTCCCACCTGTGGGACTAATAAAGGTCATCTTATCTTATCTTACCTTTAACCTGTGTAGTTTAAGCCACCTAATAACTAAATTAGGTTGCCTAATAACTAAATCCGCTCCTGATAGGGAAGACTTTTATTTCCCTGAGATGTGCATTTCACATCATCTTAAATTCTTTTTAATCTGTTGACAACTACTTTCTCTCCATGTACAAATGGGCTGGATTAAGCTCTCGCCACACTAGGACAGTAGCCTACAAATCCCAAAGAGCATTGCGGCTATTGCTATAGCAGCGGGAAGCACAACGGCTCTCGTTTGTGCTTAACCTCCATCATGGAAAGTCAGAGTCGCGTCTTCGCGGCGATAGTACCGGCCGGGCGGGAGCTCTCCGGTAACGAAAAAGAGCAGGGGCTGGAAGTAAGAGCGGTTAGTCGGCAGAGTCCCGGCAAGTGTCTACGGGAGGTCCAGGTGACAGGGACAGCGGAGGTTCGCTGCCAGGCGGACCGAGCATCGGTGCGAGTCAGCGTGGGCAACAGCAAGGAGTCCGTCAGCGAAGCAACCCACAGCGTTTCACGGCGACTTGGATACATTTTACAGGCTCTCAGGTGAGAAAAGAAGTTGGAGCGAAGCAGGCGCAAACTGTAAAGTTAGCTAGCTACTGTTAGCATTATGCTGTTACCGGTTAAAGAGGCAGCAGTGAGGGAAGTGCGTCCGCAGATACAGCCAACTCGTTTAGGATTACTAGCGATGGAAGAAGCGATGAAAAGTTTATTAATGATATATTTAAAGACGAGCATACAACTAGAAGAGTTTCATTTCTAATTTTAAAATAGCCCCATAAGAGTATGAAAAATAACCGTGTTTATTTGTGTATTTATTGGTCCTACTGCTGTTACAGCTGCATGCAGGGGCGGAACCTGAGGGTGGCCATCACAGACTCAAGTCCTGCCAATAACCTGGCACATCCAGTGGTGATGTCTGTTAGGAAAAATATAAAAGAACATTTGTTGAAGCATTAATTTAGGTTAAGGTTGTTGTTCCCACATCGATACCTGTTAACAATAATGATCTTACATGGTGCTTATATTGATTCATCCACATAAACATCATATTGAGTCAAAATTGCCTTTTTTAAGCATGACCTTGCCGAGAGAGCAGCACAGGATGCACACGATATCCAGATCATATGCAAGAAAATGTCAAGATCAAATTAGGGCCCTAATCCATCAGCAATCTCTGATTTTATAAATAAACTTCATTTCAAAAGTTCATTAACTTTGAGGTCAGAAGTTCTGAGTTTCCTGTTATAGAAGAGCTGATCAGAGTATGTTCTATCATCACTGAGTGTGCAAATTGGGGAGGCTTCAATGCTGGGACTCACCAACAGGTCAGTAAAGAGCAGAGCTTCCAATTTAATTCAGCTGACCAGGATATTAATCTTAAAAAGTAGGAGGGAAGAAGAGTCATTTCAATCGTCTTGAGCCACTCTTTCCTAATTTCACGTTTCATAGGGACAAAATAAAGGTGCCAGAAAGTGATGATTAAAAATATGGGGAAACTGATCATACAGTTTCCTGATGGACCTGTGATATTAGAACAGAATCCAGGCAGATCCACTCTCAACTCAGCTCGTTAAATTAAAAACAGTTTTTACAGGATGAACATTAACCATTATACATGTGATCTTTATTTAAACAGCGATTGCTACAGTAGCTTACAGTAAATGTTTGCAGTACAGCTGGCTGACAGCTGCATCACTGTCCACAGAGTTACAAAGGTGGAGACTATAGATTTTGTCCTGAGCTGACTATAAATCTGTAATCAAATCGCTGTCTCCATCCTTGTATATTTGAAGTCAATGATTTTGCCAAACTAACTAACTTGGATTTCAGTGCCTGTAAAAACGTAAATTTGTGCTACCCAGGTAACTGACTCAGAGTTGAAGTCAACTCTCTTTTTGGAAATCCAGAGTTTCGCTCATCTTAGGGTTAACAATGTCAGAGTTGTTTACTAAACCTGCTATCTGGAATAGGACCCAGCTCAGGTTTGGGTGCTTCTGCACATTATTCCAACGTGTTCACAAGTGTTGCACAATTACTTCAAATTTGCAGAAGTAGCACATTAAATATGCTTGCAAAGCAATGGGTGTCCAGTAAAGCAGTGTTTTAAGTTGATACAGTTTTGTTTTGTTTATATTTTTTTCAGGGACAGTAGCTAATTTTTCAAAGTACACTGTAATTTTCGTGACCATGTGTTTATTTTTAATCCATTCTGCTTAGACAACATGACATCAGAGAAGACGACGCTTCAGTGAGGAGGTTTCTCCACCGAGACGCAGACATGTATCGGATGGATGCAGAGGTCGAGTATTTGGACAAACACCGCTGAACGTGCAGCACAGACGTGTTGAGCAGCATGTGACCGTGCTGTAATATATCTTATAGGTCATAGTGACTTTCTCAGACTTTGAGAAGATGGAGCGAATATGTAGCATCCTGCTGGAAAAGCTAGACAAGAGCGTTTCTGTGGGGACACCAGAGTTCTACCACAGTGCTGAATGCCTGAGTCAAATGAGGTATGAAACAAATCAAAATAACACAATCTTACCTCTTTATTATTTCCATTAAATGCTGTGATCGTAACTAGCAAGTCTGTGTGTGCTGCAGGCTGCGTGCATGTGTGTCTGCAGTCGAGAATGCTCAGCTGAAGGCCAGCAAAGTCAGTCAGCTCCTGGGACAAAGTCTGGGACCCCCTCTGCTGGTTAGAGAGGAGGAAACCAAAGAATGGAGGAGCAACGAGGACAACGGTGGTGGGGGGCAGGGGTCTGCAGCCCCTTCTCACTTTCCCAGCTTACCTACAGTCACTGCTTCCTCGCAGGTGTCCGTCTCCTTCAGCCTCAGAGACACGAGCAGGAAAATGAGATGACAGATGTAATGCTTAAAAAAAGTATGGATTTTCCATAGTCATTTTAATTCAGCCAACACTTTCTTGAAATAAAAAAATAATAATTTTATTTTGACTTTAAAAGCAATTTAAAGAATCTCAGTCTGTCAACGTTGTTGTTGTTCTTTTTACATATTTGGTTGACACTTTAAATTATTTTGTATTTGTTGACTTCAGAGAAATAAATGTGGTAATTCAGAAGCTTAATCACATTTCTTCATCTTTGATAATTTATCTTCAACTCTGTTAAAGGCAGGGTTCGATGATCACTCTTAACTCCTATTTTTACTTGAGGCTAACGGGTCAATGACTCTTAAAGACGGCATTTCGTGTCCACTCGTCGGACTCCAGTAGACAATCAAAAAGAAGAACCAGGCTGAAGAAAACCACAGAAGCCAAAGGATGAAACTGTCTCTTGGCTAAGGCTTTTATACTGCAGAGTCAAAGGTCCTCGCCCTCATCATCCTCCTCGTCTTCTGGGAAGAGCTCTCTGAGCCAGGGCTGCATAACAAAGCGTTTCCCATTAAAGTGCGTGAAGTAGTTCTCCAGGGTGGGAATGTCCGGCTGGAAACATCCAACAGTAAGTCCATGACCTATTTTAATATATATGATTGTATGCACTGTGATTTTCAGGACTTACCCTCATCCCTGTGATGCGCTCCAGCTGTGTCTGAGGCAAGTATGCTACTATGACAGAGGAGGGTCCAGGTCCTCCAAAGATCACCTTGTAATGAGGTGTCTTTTCTGCTCTTGTGTCCTATATGAACAGACGCTTCCGTTACTAACACTTAAATGATCTATTACCAATAAATGATCAGAGGAAGTGAAGGAGGCTACTGACATCAGAGCCGGAGTACATTCTGTCAACCCATTCTGGAGGAGCTTGCAGTTCAGGGTCCCAGCTCACCACTACTCCGACCATGTGGCCTTTTGTCTCCAACACCACCTCTCCGACCCGCAGAAACACATACGGGGGACGAGGGCTGCGCGCCGTCTTGGATGCTGATGTGACAAAGACAGACAAGCGATGACTACAGAACTGACATGACATGCATGAATAAGATCTGTTTTTAATGAAAAACCACGATCAGATTTCCTTTTGTGTCTTTCTAGAAAGCTCTCTGCTGTTGCCAGGCAATAAAACTAAACTCCCATGATCTTTCTCAGGAAAGAGTCCTGCTGCTAAATTATTGTGGAAAGACGGGTGTAGTTAGAAGCCTTCACACCCTGAAATTCTGGATTTCATGTGAGTGAGTGAATCATACCACTCCTGGGTCCACACACTTTCATACAGAAGTAGCGCACACTGCTCTGCAAAAAGGCATACTTATAAAGTTGTATCCATCTATTTTTGTCATCCATATTTGCTTCTGCTGACCCTCAATGTGAAACCGTAATGGATGAAGCCATGCTATAATAATGTAATGATAAAATATTAGTAGATGAGAATACAAACACTATTCACATCTAAATTCTAATTCTAATCTTTTATGTAGGACACCTGCAGTGAAAGAGAATTGAAAAAAATAACTTTTCTGTTGCCTGCATGGTAGAGGGTGACTTTGCCTCCACACCTAAACAGTAGAATGAGAACAGTCAGGGTTTACAGTGGGATTCAGCAGGCGGGGGAACCCTAAGATCCGTATAGCGGCTCAGCGGGGGAAAGAAGAATCACAACTCACAATAATTTCTAATATGAGCTCGGTAGGTTTTCTGAGTGCAGGCTGTGATCAGCTGACCTGCTGCTCTTTGTGGATTTACACAACTGAATTCAACAAGACGTCAGCAGAGGTTTCACAGCTATCCTGGCAGATATGCATTCCCTACACTGTTTATAGTATCTTTGCATTAGACAGTTGGTATAAAGTTGGAAATCAGTGAACGAATCTAGGCATCATATTCTTAAATGCAAATTCTCTGCTACACTTCATTCTTTTTTCTCTCCTTGCAAATACAGCAGCTGGACCCTTAACTAGCGACACATCGTGAGACAAACTGCACACAAACAGTTTGTGTGTTTGCTGATGTTTGTCGAGCTGATAGAAACGTTGAATTTGAAATTGCCTGCTACTTAAAAAAAACATCACTCCCTTCATGCTTCCTCCCATCTGTAGAGCTATCTAGATGCTGAATTACCGCGAACACAACATACGGATACGAGCACTCCTTCCGGCCGACTTTAAATCCTATATAATAGGAAATGCTATAAATGCTATAAACGATATTGTTGAACCAAATGTAAGATACAGATTTGTTTAAAAAAATTAGGAAGTAAAAAGTTGTCATAAAAACAAATACTAATAAGGCCTTAAAAAACACCTACAGCAATCCAAAGTCAAAAATCTTAAGAAAAATGCTACAAAGACCTGACACTGGGCCTGAGAGCTGCATCTTCAGCTGATCCATCTAATGCTATGGTTTGGGGCTGCATTTCAGACAGTGATGTTGGGGGTCTTTTCAAAACCAATGAAATTACAAACAGAGCAAAGTACCATCATATTTTGATCCACCATACAGTAGCATCTGGAAAATGTGTGACTGGCAACAGTAATCAACAGTAAATCGTACAAACTCTGTTTTGTCCTCATATACTGTATTTCCATGTATGTTTCACTGCATCTATTTCCTATTTTCCTTGCAAAATATAAAGATATCAAGGATGGTTCAAGACTTTTGCACATTACTATAAATTTAGTGCTTATCAAAGTGCAATAATTCAGGAGAAATTAGAATTAAATATCCATTAGTTTTTGGTAATCAATTGCACTCGATGGGGGAGGTGAAATTTCACATTAACCTATGAGAATGAGGATATGGACAGACTGTAGCACATGTGGCTGGTTAAAAATGCTTCAGTATAGCAGAGCTATAGACACAAACCTCCAAAGAATCCCAGGTCATTGTCAAAAAGCATGGTCTCCACGGGAGGTGACCCTTGCCCCGCTTGATCGTCCTGTCCCAATCCAACCAGAGACCTTCAGGAAACAAACACATCACCAGTCTCTAAATACAACGCACGTGTTTCCACAAAAACACCAGAAATCACTTTTTAGGTGTGTGGGATTCGAATATGAAACAAGATTATGCAAATAACTGTAGCCTCAGAGATCCCGAGTGAGCGAGCGATGATTTGGGTTAAATTCAGCCCTCATTTGAATGGCATTCATCTCACACACTCACATGGCTTTGGACATCTGCTGGCTTGTCCAGTCTGACCATGCAGTTACATTCATGTATGATTTTCTCCATTCTCTCCATATTCGAAGCAATCTGAAACCAAAAATGTTTTTTTTTTTATTAGTAAAAACAGAAAGAAAACGGCCACAACAGTCCTTATTCTGATAACTGTCACTTTATCTAATAGTTCACATAAAAGGTTGCTGTGGGTCATTCACATCCAGCCAACTAAAGGCGTTTTTTCCTCTTTTTGCAAACTTCGATGCGGTAAATAAAAGCCGGTTTTAGGCGCACTGATCTCACCGCGTGGTCGCATGGTAGCGCTGCGCCGCCGAGGAGCCGCTCCACCGGGAGATGAAGTACTGCGCGGGCACGGCGGAGAGCAGCAGCGCGATCTGCAGCACCGCAGAGGCCCTGAGCACAGGCATGACCGCACAGCTGGCACCTGCCGGGAAACCAAAGGTACATGCACGAAAGTGAGCGCCAAAATTAACTTAGTCGATATATTTAAATTAAATAAATAAATTAAAACAGGAGGTTTAAGTTAGGCTACTAGTTTCAGCTCAAACATATGTTTATGGCAGGTGTTACATTTTTATAAAGTTGTGGCAGGTAAAACTTTAAAGGACACGTGACCCCGCAGGTAGGTCAAACCAGGTAACCGCGAAAGCTCTTTACCGGCAGTAATTGTGACACTTACCTCTTGTTAAGCTCTAAAGTCTTCCCTCCAACTGTGTGTCGAACATTGCGTTTGAGTGAGTCTGCTGCGCGTGGAAACCAGAACACAGCGGCGCGGTTTCACTTCTGTTTTATTTACATAAACCACACTCCAGCCCATGTCGCCTCCTGCCACCTGTGTATTTACATTTTTAGAAAAATTGCCAAACAGGTATTCTAACCAATAGCCGCAGCCCACGGAGGTACCCAAGGACCTTTAGCGGCTCGCCACGTCAGGAAGAGCCGGAGGTGTGGGCTCTGAGGACCGGGAAGTGATTTTTGTGCACTTACCGTTTTCCATCGCTAGGTGGGAGTGTTGTTCATTTTTCTGCACCTCACTTCCCACATACAGCTCGAGCCTCAATAGAATAGTGTTTGTTTTTTATTATCATTATTATTATTTTATCTTTATACAACAAAGAAGCAACAAGCATTAAAAGTGAATATGGAAACACAACTTTTTATTCACTTAAAATATTGGTATGAACTAACAGGACAGCAGTACTCCCCTACACATACATTCTAGCCTTATGCTTCTTTTTTTGCATTAATTCCTTTATATATATATTTATATTAAAAAAAAGTATCCAAACTAACAAAGACGACCTCATCAATTCACATGAAAAAGACCCCTTCCCCTCCTCTTCTTAAAACATCCCCAAAATTCTTCCTGGTGGCTAACATGAAGCCACTTCACACACACACACACACACATACAGCCGCGTACACACACACACACAGTGACCTTTAACCAAACACCGTGATGCCAAAACAGCACAGCTCTGCCACACATTAGCACAGGCCAGTGTGAATGTTTACATGAGCTCTGAAATGTAGCGTCAAGGTAGAGGTGCTGCTCTGAACCAGTAACACCACCATCTTACATTAGAATCTGAAAAACCAAACGGCAAATATACCTCCACCGTATAAAGAGCTGGATACAGATGTGTGTGATGTCTGTTTGAAATGGGAATGGTTTAACACCCAAAGTCTTGCTTATACACCAGTGAGTTCTTTTTAAGGCCCCTTTAAAATGATTAGGTTGCACATTGATCTGCCACGGTTAAGGTAATATGACCAGCTACACTATATCAGCGCATCTACCTTGACACGTGATGAATACAGGTAGTGTGATGATCTGATGAAGAGGGTGTGACAGCAGAAATAACCACATCTGATACCCACTGCATTCCCACTTTGACTGTATTTCAGTGAAGAAAAAAACAGATGGAAAAAAACATACAGTATCCTTGCCCATCACCTTATTGCATGGGGATTAAATGGCTAACTATGTAGCACACCAAAGTAGCACACCAGTAGTTCCTAATTTAATATGGCCGTGTAACCGATATCTCACAGTCCCATGTAGTTCTGGAGTACTGTTTATTTTTCAGCTGGCTCATGTAAACACATTAAAGGGGATCTATTACACTTCTTATTTTCTGATATATTTACATTCTGTTAAAATGGTGCAGATTCAATTAATGACATCAGGATATGTTATGGTGGCCCCTCTGAGCCAGAAGCTCAGGCTTTGTCTAAACACTTTGATTCCAAAAGTTTTTTTCATTTCTTGGCTCTGTATGATGTCAGTGAAAGCCGACACCTCCTTATATGGTCATTTGAGCACAGAAGCTCCGCCCACAGTTTGTTTGCAGGAGCCGACACCTCCTTATACGCAGAAGCTCCGCCCACAGATTGACTGTTTGCGGGAGCCACACAATAAAAGGAAAACTGACGTAACAGCAGAGGGGGAGCTTGTTTAAGACACTGGATCAACTAGAACTACACTGAGGTCCAGTAGAAGGTAAAAAAGGATAATTCTGAACTGTGAATTAGGCAAAACTATTGTAATGGAGTCCAGTACAATAGAATACATGGACGTCAGAGTAAGAGGTCCCCTTTAAAAATAAACTCATACCTCAAATTTGAAAAGCCTGGGTCAAAGGAAGCTCATCTCCGCTTCCATCACATGATAAAAATCTTTAAATCTTTGTGTTTCTGAAGAGTTTTTAGAGTGATTTTTTATTAAAGCCATGAATTATTACAATAAAGTTTCTCCACAACATAAATATTATCATAGGCAAATACAACCTTGAAACCTCAAGAATAAAATTCATTTTCATGTTATTTGTGGAGGATAGTGTCAGTGTTTTTAGGCAATTTTTGAATGAAACTCTTCACAAACACAGCATAAACAAAGCAATTATAAACCAGCAGAACATCTGAAATAGGTGTGGCAGAGCATAAAAAACCCATCTTCACATATGCGGCCACTGGTATATCGTCCTTTATGGCAGGGACACACAGAAAACAGCCAACGTGTCATATGTAAAAGAGCTCAACAGACTCACGATGGTGACAATAAAATCTCTGTAGAAAATAAAACACATTCAAAAGCCATGTTCTACAACTTCAGTGCCCAAAGACAGAATTTGGCATTGACAAATCCATAACAAAAAAAGACGCTGACAATAAAGATGAACAGATGAGATATATGTTTAGTAATATGTGACGAGAAAAGACCTATGAAAAGAACCAGCTGTATATTGATGCTACCATCCAGTTCCATCCAGTCAGTCCCCCAACACGAGTGGAAACTCACGGATTCTGGCATTCACTCACTCCGTGCTGTGGGGAAAAACCCCCCAAAGAAAACAGAAAAACCCCCACAAAAAAACAAAACAATAGGCGCCCATCTTTATAAACTCTCACCTGTGTGTACAAAGAGTGACGTAATATGTTTGTCCCCTGTCAAAATGTTAATGTTTCGGTCTTTTTATTATTTTCCTCATGAGCCTGTCAGGTCTAGTCCGGTCCCCGAAGTCCAGTTTCTCTGAACCCAGCGACGAGCGGGACCGAGAGATCCGAAACGATAACAAACACTAAAAAAATAAAGGCCCCAAAGAGGAGAAACCAAGGATTCAATATGCCAGAGTAGCAAAGGCACACAATCAGAAAGATGAAGGTAAGACTTGTCTCTTTCTCCGGTTTGCTTTCAGTTCAAATTCAGTCCAATCCCAGTTTGATCCGTCTCCTTCCTGTTTGCTGCAGGTGTGAGAAAGTGCTAGAACATGCGAGACAGATTTGCGTGTGTCTGTATGTGTGTGCGTACAAGTTTGGAGTCACCGTGGAAACATATCGACACTTTAAAACTTTATATGTTTAAAGATTTTAAAATACACATGGTTACTCCCTAAGACTGCATTGATAACCGGTCTCTGGTAAGTGCATCTCAAAGCTAGTCACCCGAAGCTCCACCCCTCTGTACCTTAGGTATAAACTGACAATAGGTTGGTTATAGGATAATATATCGACATGAGTAATGGTATGCTTACAACAACAGTAAATTTCTTTTCAGCTGCTATAAATACATTTCTTTGAGAGGTTTTCACAACGATCAAACTGTATGCCACTGTTTGCACGCTGAAATGACACGCTCAGTTGTGTTATTAAAAAAACAAACAAACGAAAAAACACACACATTCCTTCAATTACCCGCATAGTCACAACTAAGTTCGTACACAAACAGGCACATGTACTTTGCAGGGCAGAAGCCAAGCACGCATACACCTACATGCACGCACACACCCATACAAAAGACATAAAGGCACAAGGTATTGCTAATGTTGAGGACGCTTTGAAACTTGAACTAGAGAGACATAAATGACCCTTTTCACCCATGCATCCGTTTTCTCCTCCTCAGCACACAGTAAAAACAGCATCAGGAAAAGGAAAAAAAGTTGCTTCCTCTTTCTAATAACATGCAAAGAGAAAAGAAAGGAAAAGAAAAAACACCCACACACATCAATAGTAAACAAAACCTACAGATCTACAGTACCTCCAAAAAGGTACACCATTTGGTATTTTAGCGCAGACAGACAGGTCAGCCAACGTGTAAGACTTCCAAAACAGAGAGCAGTGATCACGTACAAATCTTAGAAAAAGCAGAGAGCAGGTTGTATAAAAAAAGACTGGGAACAATGAGGAAGGGAGGGAGAGAGGGGGAAGCGGGCAAAGGACGTTGTTAGGCCACCGGTCCCGTCGTCCATTACCGCGTTCAGCTCCGTGGGCATCTTCCATCTGCCCAGCGGAGACACTTGAAAAGTCCTCAAAAATAGTAGAAGTTAGATAAGATACATCTGGCCTCCTCGTGATTTTTTTTATTTTCAAGTACTAAAAGTTTCCAACTACCAACAACTTTACCCAATCTGACACCAAACCGTGTTCAGAAGGAGACAGAGTGGTTCACAAGAGAGGAGTCACAACACCATCGACATGATTCTGTGATTCGCGCTCCTGCGGGATCCAACATGGATCAATAATGTAGGAGGAGCTGGAACACGCGAACATGCCATCGGATGTCGTACAGATGTGCTTACTGGGCAAGAAAGGAAGGGGGGGGGAGTGGGCTGGTAACTCTTTGCTCTCCACAGCTTCAAATAGCAGCAGCTGAACCAGCGACTCCATGGATGTACACACACATACGCACACACAAATGCATACACCGCTAAGCGTGACTTCCTCCACTCCGCCCTCCTAGTCCTCCAGCGCACGAGCGAACATGTCCCAGCCTGCGTGTCTCCTCTGTTACCAGCCTATCAGGTTGGCTTTGGCTTTCTCTGTCAGTTTGCGGACACGCCCTTTTGAGGAGGTGCCAAAGGTTATTGATGAGTCCTCAAACAGCAGCTGCCTCTGCTCCTCCTCAGAGTCCTCCTCCATGTACCAGGCTGACCGTCGACCTTGGTTACGTGTGCGCATGGACCCTCCTGCCTCGTCCCCTGCCTCCTCCTCCTCCTTAGGAGGTTCTTTCCGGCTGGGTCGTTGGGTCTGGAGCGGAGGCGTGCCCTCTTCGTTGGCCCTTCTGCTGCTCCTCCTCAGTGGCGAGGGCTCCGGTGACTCAGGAGGAGGAGCAGGTTCCTCGATTCTCACCACTCGGGCCGGCCGCGCCGTCTCGGCGTCGACGCCATGCCAGAGTCCGACAACACTTCCTGTGCAGAAGACATGCCGCCTTCGTCGCCTGTGGACGGGTCGACCTCGTCGTCAGGGGTGAAGCTCCTGCGGCTGCCGCTCTGTCTTATGTCCTCCGCCTCCTGCTTGCTCTTCCTACCTCTCTTCTTCCCAGGTGGGCGACCTCGCGGTCTTGAAGGGCTGGCCGGGGTTGAGACCTCTGGTGGACTCACTGGCGGCTCTAGTCTGGACTTTCTCCCCCTTCTTCCCACACCCAGGGTCACATGACTACTGTGGCCATTCAGGTGGACTGTGCTATGAGATGAAGTGCTGCCAGGAGAGCCTGAGAGGGAAAAGGAAAAAGAACAGAAACGTAAATGTTTACGTCCTGATCGTAAACCTAAGCTTTACACGGCCACTTCATTGTGACGTGATCTCTTACCTGGTGTGTGTCGAACAGGTGTCCTGAGTTTCCGTCGAGTGCTTCCGCTGCTACTCTCTGTGGATTGGGAAGGTGTCACCTTCTCAGGAGCTGGTGAAGACGAAGCTGGCACAGAGTTATGAGCCCGCAGCGAGCGAGTCGACTCTGTTAATGAGAAGGAGATAGAACAAGGAAATAAACAGTCAGGCTAGGTAACAGGCGAGGAGATGTAGTGTGCTTTCTTGTCCAGCGTCAAATAAGTAAATCAACATCACTTTGGTTAGCATGGCTTAGCATAAAGGCTGAAAAACAGCTAGCTCTGTCCAAAGGTAACAAAAGGTGACTGTCAGCGACTCTGACTCACAAACTTATGTTGTGTGTGCATAAAAACCGAAATGTAACAGCAACATGCTGTGGCCGACTATTCCTTTGCCTGCTGCAGTGACTTCCTGGAGCGTTATCGTATTTATTGAACACATCTGTGATGATACCTGTTGTGCTCGGCGTGCTGTTCATGACGTTATGTGATGAGGACGAGGAGGGTAGTGAGTGTGTCGTATGGCGCGCGGCGCTACGCGTGCGTCCTGGAGCTGGCGTTTCTGCTTTGCCGTTGACCATCTGAGGCGGCTGCTGCTTGACGGGGATGCTCTGCCTCAGAGAGGAGGGTCGTGAAGGGACAGGCGAAGGCTCCTTCTTTGCGTTCACTCTGGAAGATACGCGTCTCTTCCTCTCTGGGCTAGAAATGAAATCAAAAAGTAACCGAGTGTGACATCAGGTTAAAAAAATATATATTTAAAGCTGCAGAGAAAGTTAGTACCAGTGAGGGGGAAATTTCATCTACCTGGACGCGGTGCTGCTTGCAGGAGATTCGCTTCTCCTCCTCCTCCTCTTCATTACGTGCCGTGTCTGTCTGTCTGTAGTGTGTCGCGTCTGTCTGTCGGTGCCTTGTTTGGTCAGTTTATCAGTCAGGCCGTGGATGGCTTTGTAGTCAGCCAGGATGGGGCTGATATGCTCCTCAAACAGAGCAGAAAGCCTTAGGCTCATACTATAAATCTGAAGAAGTTAAAAAAAACAACTTAATTTGAGGATTTAATTTTATGGACCTATAAAATCTATATTATAGGCATAATGAGCTGTAAATGTGTGTGTTTGTGACCCTCACCCGAGACTTCTTACTGGGCGTGTAAGCTTTGGAATTGCTAAAAATGAGCCTGACATCCTTGCAGAGCTCGATGGGAGACTGGTACTTTCCTTCCGTCAGCGTGTTGAGAACAGTGCCAAAGTCCATCGGCGATTCAACTATTTGCAGGTAGTCCTTGAAGAAGCAGAGGGACAGTTGGGATATTTCATCCTTCATTTGAATTGTTTTCAAAAGATGACAAAAAGGAGAGGGAGAGAGAGAGAGAGAGAGAAATGGGGAAAGAAGTGAGAGAATAGGGAGGTTTGAAGTTTTCACTGTCAATGAGCTGAAAAGGAAAAAACCTAAACCAGAAGTGAAAGAACTGCACCCTTCTTCTTTTGAAGAGAACTCAAGGCCACTGAAGCTGCGAGTCTGTTCACATCATCTCCTTCACAACCTGAATGAAGAGGCCTCTGCCTCAAACAGCACTCCTCATAATTGAACTGGAGCCACTTGTGCCCCAGACTGTGCAATTCAAGGACCAAACAGGGTAACTGAAAACGCAAATCAATGTGATTGTGATGGAAATTTACAATGAGCTAAAAACTCAGATCAGCTCCAGAGAGTTGAGTTTGATTCTGAGCTCGCAGGTATGCACCACACTTAACACGAAAAAGCGAGAGGTTTGTTGCATGGTTACCGGGTACTCTTGTAGGTCTACAGGTTCTCTGAAGGGCTCAGAGTCTTCACATTGAAAGATGAGATCCAGCAGCTCTTTGCAGCGTCCTTTCCACGCGTGAGGGTCGTACGAATGAGGTCGAGCTCGCAGCTGGCGCTGTATGGGTCGACGGCCCTGTGGGAATTAATAAAAAAACAGTAAACAGCCATTTCTGATACTGAACCTGCTTCGACACTGACACTGTATCCGCTCATGTAAATCTGTTACATATGTTACCTTATGGTTTCGTGTGGATGTTCCAGGAGTATTAGTATCTTCGTCCTCTTCCTCGTCATCCTAAATAGGATAAAAGAAAAATAATCTAACATGTTTCTCTGTCGGCTTAATTTTATTTTTTAGCTCAATAAGAAAAGAAGGAAAAAAGCAAGATTAGTGTCTGTTTTCAAAACTTTACGCTTAGTATTTATTTACCCTCAAAAAAGTAAATCGTGTACAAGCAATAGTAAAAAATCTTTTCTTCCCCGATGTGTATCGTATTGTTAACACCCCAGATCGCCTTGTGAATGAATGCAGTGTAAGCATGCATACGGACAGTCACACACACCTCATCTTCAGAGTCAGAGAAGGTTGCCTTCTTCATAGTTTTATGGAGGGGCATGATGTCTGTCAGACTTTGGTCCCTGTGGAAGAAATAAGGAGGAATCAGGAGTTATTCCTCAGTGATAGGACAGGGTCAATGATCTAAAAAATATTCATATCAAATTATTAAACCCAAAAAGTCGACTGTTGCAGCTGTTGGGAAAGCTACATGTGGGGTATGAAACATTCATTGATGAGTAAGAAGGACATTTCAGATGATTATTTTAACATCACGTGACTGTGATTTTGTAACGCTCGACATTAAACGTACTCACTTAATGAACTGCAGCATGAGGTCAGAGACAAACTTGGCGGTGGTGACGATGAATGACCCCGGCTCGTTGAACGTCTGGGCGTTGTGTTCTATGTAGCGAACCTCCCACATCAGAGAGGAGAGCCGCCTGAAAGGAAAACGCAGCTGTTACAGTCGGTCCCTTTCACACACGCTCTGTATCTGATAACCCGAGGGGACGCACCTGTAGAAGCGGTTCACCAGCCTTTGGCGTATAGTGCTGAGGTCAGTGACGTAGGCCACTACTGTGCAGTACGTGGGGTACGCTTGCAGGTCCACTGGGAAGGCAAACGGTGCTGCAACATCTGTGTTTGTTGAAGCAAGTACGTGATAGAGAGTTATATTAGTGGTGCACATGAGCCAAAGGGATCCACATTTGGTATTATGAGGAATTAAATCAGTTTAAACGTAACATAGAAAAACATGAACTGATTTATTTTTATGGCAGGATGGCTTGCATGTGTTTGTTTAATCCATTTGCTGAAATTGATTTTGATTCCTTTCCAACAAAAGAAGCCCGGCAACAGCAATGCAAACATTTTTTTATCTTGTTTTTCTTTTTGCAGCTATTCTGAACATAACTGTATTAATTTAGATGTTTCCAATGGAGAAAAAATATTTGATAAAAATCCTGTTCTGCAAAAGACTTTCACCTATCGGATCATCATGGAGGATGTTTGTGTCCCTCAAATGCACTTTGAAGATGGCTGGCTCCAGACCCACATATCATACCCGGAACCTTTTATCATTTATTACATATAAATATCACCTGTTAGCTCCATTTAACACCGTTATGGAACAAAATCTCTCTCTTTTGGCATCTTTGCTTCCTCCACCCTTGCATCTCATCCTCATATCTCTGTTTAACTTGGTCACTGAATGGAGCTAAGAGGTGAGGAGGCCCTTTAGCATAACTGGAGAACATTCCTGATAGTGAACCATGGGCTAGATTTACAAATCGTCTGTCCCAGGACAAAACCCATCCTTTGCCTTAAAAATAGGAAACTTTAAGGATTTGCTAAATAGGCAGAGTGTCAGTTTTGTGACTGAAAGGTGTGGACTTGGTTCTTTTTGCTTCTAACTTTATTGTTCATATATTTGAAGAATTTTTTTCACTCAGAACACAAAATCAGAGTTGGAATTTGAATTTTTTTATGCGTCTATGATAGTTTGCAGTAGGAGTGCTGATTTACTTGGAATGCCTGGGGAAGAGGTTATCAGAACAAACACATATTAGGTTTGGGTGTGACAGCTCAAAGCTGCGAGGGCAGTGCCGAAGCTCTTCACTCAGTCCTAACACTGAATGTCAATACTGGTATTATTGATGAAACAGAGCAGAACTTGGGATAACTTAGTGTGGAGCATTGTAACTAGGAGCAATGGCAAAATACAACAGACAAACCTTGGATATATTACAGTCAGCACAGTTACAGTGAGCAGAGTGATGCGCAGTGTTTCAGGTTTTTAGGTACATTTCTACAGAGATCACTTCATAAGGAAAACTGCAGAGAGCACGACAGCACCTGTATCTTTGCTCATTTTTACTCAGCGGTGCCCGCACACGGAGCTCTGCAACAGGATGAGTTATTTTCATGCATTTTACTTTTTTTATCGCTCTACAATAGGATCAATTATAGAAAATTTTGAAATGTCTAGCAGTACAACAATGTTTATTGTTAGTATGTGTGTAGTAGTGAGTAGTAATGTGTGTATTCTTACAGAAAAAAAGAGCAACGTGACCATTTATAGATGTGGTGCAGCCACAGCAACTTCATTAACATGATTGTAACCTAATCCCCATGTTAAGGATTTGACTGCACAGGTTTATATGGTGGAATCGTTCTTTATAAAGCAGCCCTGCTCTGGATGAATCCTGAACGCAACCCAAGCTCTTTGATTTAATCTGAGAACGACTCCCTCGACTTCCAAGACCCCTCGGAGCCCGCTCGTTTCTAACACAGTACGTTGCCCTCATATCAAAACCCATTTGACATGTGAATTTGCGCTGCTTTTGGTAGATTGCATTGGCCATTATATAAAGTAGCAAGTCTTTATTTCATATTTAGCAGAGTCGTACGTTGTACATACGTACATTGAATGTGACACATGAAACAAACACAAATGGAGAATGTCACATCGCATTCTCACGCAGATGATGAAATAAATGTAATATAATGGAAAATCTAAAGAAATCGGACAGGTTTTGATTTTCTTAAACATGTAGATGTTAATAATCGTTGTGTGTGAAACGATGTTCATGCAAAGTTTCGTTTAAATTTGCACACCGATTAAGGAAGGTATGAATACAGACTTATATAGATATGTTATAATCTAATAGCAGGATGGGCTGGCTGACTGTGTGTTCATAAATCAGCCATATAACCTGCCACTCCCACATATTTGCAGTTTCAGCATCACGCCAATTTGCCCTGCTAAGTAAATCTGAGGCCAAGTGTGCTGTGCAGTGAGAGCTTGTGTGTGAATGTGTCTAATCCCCAAACTGTCACTAGAGGGAGCCATCACACCATCTTTCTTCCACTAGCAGGCCTTCAGTCTGCTCCTAATGTGTCATTACATCACTTAACGGGAATTCATGGAAGCACCTTAACATTTAGTTCAGTGTGTTAGCAGCTTATTCCTTTGAGCATATGATCCTGGCCCCTGGCTGGTTCATCTGACTCATGGGCTAAGAGTGGTGACTCACACTGGGAAGAGTCATCCAGCTGCTACCTTACAAGAAATGCACCCTCATGGCGAAACTTCATATCACCGCTTACGTGGCTAATGTTAACGGGCGCTTCGTGACATCATACCGAGTGTGCAGAGCTGGTCGATGGCTTTGATGATACGTTCGCACTCCTCGGCGCGTGTGCGGCAGCCCCATTCACCGTCCAGGGGAACGTACAGCAGCTCCTTCTGCTCCTCTTCGATGAGCGGAACACTCTGGCCCAGCTCATCTGGAAACGTGGCTGCAAAGACATAAGGACGAAATTGTCACAACTGTAAGCTGTTAAAACTGAAGGAATGAGTTCTTTGTTGTTTTTCAGATGAGCACCGCATTTCAGATTCCTACCATCATCGGGGATGGGTTCCATATCCCAAGGACTCATCTTCTCTGTGTCTCCATTATCCCAGCTGGATGGGAAACAGGGTTGAATTATCATCATCATCATCATCACATTGTAATCTTAGCATTTTGTTAGTTCTTTTGTATTTTACAAAGTCGGCATGTAGTATTGAGCATAGACCTTCATTCTTTAACAAGGTTTCAAATAATGTTTGATGGTGAAGCGCTCAGTAAACATACAATATATTTATCAGTGGTTCAAACTGTAAAGTGACAGCAATGCAAAAGGTATTTCCAAGTTTTTCCAAGCCACGAGGTGTTTCGTGCAATAGCGAGGGTCCGCGAGATGTAGCATAATCACAAGAAGCTATCTGTCTGAATTTGTAGCAAGTAAATTCCTCTTAAGTGTTAATAGGAATATTTTAATGACAAATATTCTGTTGGTGTTTTGTTTCAGGATGTAAGAACTTGAAATCATTAAATAATAGTATTCACTATTATCCTTTTGTACCAGGAGACCAACTGGACAGTAGACAAAGTGGGAACTGATTCAAGGGTTTCACACTTTTGCAACAGCCAACATCAAAGAAAACAAAGAAGACCAAAAAAAGAAAAATTGAAATTTCTCTGACTCATAGCGTGCAATTTTTGGGGGAAGTTTCATAGTGTCACTAAGAGGTGGTACTATCTCTATCAAGTGTGCCTCGTTTACATTATCTTATGCCATTGTTGTATATGACTGTAGTGGAGTCTATTAGAGAAGCAGAAACTGTCTGGTGGTGATTACATCATCTATACGTTTGGCTTTCTAACGTATTGTTTCAGAGTCTCAGAGATATTTCTGGCATTCAGAGGAAAAACACTGCAAGTATGTAGTGACTGTCATCATCACCTTTGAATCTGATAACAGTCAATGTAACACTTTGCTCCTCTTTACTTCCTTTTCCTCACCATCACCAGCGAGTTCTTTTGAATGTGATTCATGTTGGTCTTGTTTGCGTCATTCCTTTGATCTAATTTCTTTGTTTCTGTATGCATCTCTGCCTGTGCACATTTTTGTTCTTATATAGAGTGTCTTGGTGTCTTGCCGATGCAAGACAGTCCTACCTAATGCAAATGCAACGGATTTGCCGTTATGCCAAAAAGAACTGCAACCCTACTGAGAACAGAGTAAATCCAAGCTGTGGTCATACCAGACATTGTAGCACTGGAACAAGCTGTCAGGATACTGGGACTGGTAGGGCTCCTGGCTCTCAATGGTCCCAAACCACCAGGCATCATCGATCACTGACCGAAACCTGTCACCTATGGAGACATCACATTACTACAGAGAACTGTGCAAAAAAGAAAATGAATGTCATATACGGTATCATTTATATTTGAGTGAAGTCGCACCGCAAAGGTAAAACTGACCTATGCGCCACTGCCTTTTTCTGGCGTTGTCAAACTGCTGCCGCAACACCAAGAAGTCGATTACATCAGGCATGTCGTGGTACCTGCAAGTAGTCAAGAGATTTGTAGCAGCAGTTCACTTCTGTGTGCATAAAGTATATGCTATCTGCTGTCAAGAAATATTACAGGAGTCAGTGTTTTTATGAATAACCTCTTGTCTTGTGTAAAGATATGAAACCTTGCTGAAATGTGAGTTTTATAAATGACTTCAAAGAAACATTCAGCTGCCATGTTGCAAAGTAGAACAGAGACCATATAACATCATATAAGACAAGAGTTTCATAGTGTACGGTTTTAGAAAGATTAATGACATCGGCTCATCTTAAAAGTTGATAAATGTTTGGCATATATTGCAGTCTTTTTACACCTATGCACAAACTCTTTTGAAACAGTTATTCCATAGATGATTTTAGCCAGAGCCAAAGAAAAACTATCAGTATTTAAAAAGCAGCACAGACATTTTTGTTTCTCAACAAAGAAATGAACTTTTCTACTTCTTGAAAGTATCAACCAAATTGGTACTGCCAAGTACTGATTTACATTCAATCAGTTGGTGCCAAACTCAGGTATCAGAACACATCTGGATGAAAAGAAGATGAAGAGCGAGTGAGACCATGTGCCGTTAATTCAGTTATGTGTCAAAGAGCAACAATCACACAGGCCAATGGCAGCAGCGGTGTGCAAACAGCAGCCTTGAGTGGGGCTACGCTTTTCAAAACTCAAAGCAGGCAACACAAAGCTGGCCATGACAACACATCTAATCTGGGGAAGCACCTTGTCAGACTCAAGAATGCATCTAAAAGCTGTGGAGTGTTTGACATCCTGAAAGCCAAATTCACCAGAGGACCTGAAACTAAGTTAATCAGGTCTGTCGCCAACATACGAGCCACGGATGATGGTCGGGACCCCTGCATCTTCTTCAGGTAATTAATGTTTAATGTATTATTTTACAAAAAGCAATGTACTGGAAAAAGGCATCATTGGGAAACAGTCCCAAATTCCCCAAATACCGGCTCTGGTACCATCATTGTTTCAAATGTGAAAAGTACCAAACCCTACTGTTAGGGTAACTAAGTAAGGTAACAGAGTTGCATTCTGACTTGCAGTCAGAGGCCAGAAATGAGTCAGGAAAAACCCAGTACTCTTATGTGGAGGCAGAGAGAGACACTTACTTCATAGAGAAAGATCCCCCGGTTAATTTTCCAGTGTCTGGGTCCAGAAACGCCAACTTCAGGCAGCACAGCGTGGGCAAACCCACCTCATACTTGATTCCAACTATCTTCATCAACTCCTGCTCCTAAATGCCACAAATAAGACATAACGAGCACATTTGAGTTCTCAAGACAAAAAAATAAAGAAAATCATCCTGAAAGTCTAATTCAATACTTTGGTTTCTATTAACAATTCCTCTTTTAGTTATTTCTTGTTCTTTCCTACAGGAAAGCCCCAAATCAAGTGTTTGGTCTTTTTGTTTGTGTGTAGGTTTTTTTCCAGCTGAGAAAAAGTGAAACTTAAAGTCTGGCTGTTCAAAATACTAACAGAAAATAAAAAGATGTCGTAGAAGAAAATGCTGCATTTCATACACTACAAGCAGCACATTCACAAGGAAGCACACTGTGCCTGCAATGCATTATGTTCTGCTGTCTGCACAGGAATTGCTATTTCAGCTTCCTCACGCAGAAGGACAGAAAAAAAATGAAATGTATACCGAATATAAAATGCAATCCTATAAACTGTTGCTCTCAAGTGTTAAAGTGTCTGACGCGGTGGCTTTCTTTTCATTCTTCCGTAGACAGTTTCATATGCAGTTTCATAACTTTTTTTTTTTGCTCAGTAGACATTTGTCTTTCGGTAGAGAGATGTTTTTAGGAAAGAAAAAAAAAGATTAAACTAGGAATGTGAAAAGTGGTGGAGATAAAGACGCCACGCCGATGAAAGGTTTGCAGGAAAAATCCTGATGAATTTTGCATTGCAACAAAACAGCAGTGAATGATTACACTAGCATACCCGGTAGCCGTCGGTGAATCCCTGGGTCCTGCTATGTACTGTTAGGAGGACAGTGTCGTTTTTTATTTATTTATCTGCCTTATTTTGTTTTAATCGTGTCCCGTCTGGCAGCTTTTGCAATCACAATTAGGATCTCAGCGCACTGTTGTGCCAAACACATTTAGCTTTTCCAAGATCAGCTCTATAAAGTCTCTATAGGATCATCTTGTTCAGGGTTTATCTGTTTATTTCTTCATTTCTATTCATGTTATTCCAGTTATTACATTCAATGAGGTATACAGTATGACACGGGTATACAAATCAACACTCTTCTTGTGGTGTGTGTGAGAGTGTGAGAGAGAAAGAGAGAGTCTCAAGTGTGAGTGTGTTTGTGTGTCTTTGCCACCAAATGTACTTGAAAATGAGGGTGGGAAGCTGCAATGAGGGTCCTCAAGAGCCCAGGCAGACAGAGATGGATCCGGGAAAACCGGGTCATCCCCATCCCAGCAAGACAAGCAGGGAGGGCCTAGATGGGGCGCCCACAGCCAAGGGGCGCGAGTCCCAAATGACCAGAGGCAACGGGCAGCTGCCTCCACTAGAGGCCAGTCATACTGGTGTGAGCTGAGATCAGGGTCTCAGGGCTTCAGGTGCCAAAGAACACGCCCCCCCCCCCAGTCCACAGCGTCTTTTTTTAAAATTTCTCATGGGCTCACCTTTTTACCTTTGGATGTCTACATTCTTAAAAGAGAAATGTCACTGAAAATATGACTCCTTCAAAATGTCAGTGAAGCCAGGATATAACTGCTGTTCACTGCATATTTAAGAGAGAGGCAGAGCTTTTCATAGAGACACTGGTTTAGTTTGGATTTGGTTTTTTTATTAATTTCACTGTCAAACTGTTTCTTACCCGGAGCTCCATCTTGTGCCACGGCTGCTTCTTAGGATTGATGCTGTAAATTTTTTTCTGTTTGGCCATCTCCACGTAAGCTTCATGGCCCTGTCTGAAGTAGTACACCTGCACACACACACACACACACATATGCAAAAGAATTAACGGCTTTAAGTGCACTTGTAAATTCCTTTGGTGCATGCTTGCAATGTAATTAAAACTACATGGCATAACAACTCGAGATGTGCCCTTTTGTTTTCATGGGTGTAATGACCGTTAATGCCACATGAGGTCTCCGACTTGTGATGCAGACTTTAGTCCTTGTTGCCATGTAAAACATGACCCTGTGTTTTGGTGTGAGCAGACATGTGGTGAAGATGCGGTCGGCGTGTACCTCATCGCCCATCTGGGGTATGTAAGGACATCTCCGGGGGACCGTGTCTGTGATCCAGGCAGAGGGAAGCCATTCCTCCAGAGTTAGCCCTTGCTCCTGAAACTGCGTCCTCTGCAAGACGCACAGCAGAATAAATATGACACGTACTGTACTTATAATCAGGCGTGAAGCAAAAGACGTGAAAATGCAGTTCATTACTGATAACAAACCTTCCTCTTCTCCTTTGGCTTCTTCTTCTTTGGTAATGCGCCGTCTTTGTCTGCTTTGTCTTTCTTCCTTTCCTTCTTCCCCTCCCTCTTCTTCTCCCCATCCTCCTCTGAGCCGCTGCTTTTCTTCTTCACTTTAACGCTCTTCTTGGGCGGTTCAAGGTTGATCCCGGCATCGGCTGTCCAGTCCGAATAATCGCTAGAGTAATCGCTGCAAATACATCACAGGGCCGAGATTAAACAGAGATTTGCGGTGTCTGCTCGTGCCGCGTTCTGATTTGCATTTAGCGTGCGAACATATCGTCGGGAGATGAGTGACGTGATAAACTGGAGATACGCTCGGTGTATCTTACCTCGAACTACTGTGCTCATCTGGCCAGGGCTCCTTCTCCTCATCATCCTTCTCCTCCTCTGAGGAGTGCCCGTTGATTTGCCGTACCTCCACCTCTCCCTGAAAACACATAAAAAAATTATATTACGACACAAAAACAAATGGACAGAAAAAGACAAGGAATGACAAAAATCATTATAATAAAATGTCAAATCCTCAGAACGTCAAAGCTTAAAACTATTCACTAAATTCGTAACAATGCAGTATGAATATGTACCTCTGAGGTGCTATCATCCTCATCAGCAGCCTCAGCACTCTGCCGACTTGTCTCTTCCATGGCAGCGCGGGTTTGATAGCCATGGTTACCTTGGCTCCTCCTCGCTTCATCTACCACACACTCTGATGTCGGATGAACCTGGAAAAGCAAAGAACAGGGAGATGAGTCCTGTGTTTGAGACATGCACATTTCTGATTAAGAAATTCAAAATTAAAAGAAAAACTCATAATAAAACAGCCATAATCTAGTCGAACAGCTATGCTCATGAACTCACCCTGCTCTCCTTGGGGAGAGAGTGGAGAGTACGTCTTCTCCTTTCTGACTGATAAATATTGATCTCTTCCTCTCCTTTAGCTTCACGCCAGTTCACTTGTCTCCTGCACACACACAGATCACGAGGTTCATCATATTTAGGAGATCCTGTTCCCCAGAGAATGTGAGAACGTGTTTGTGTACATATCTGTTTCAGGAGTTACCTGACAGAGGCTTCTTCGAGCTCAGGGACCAGCACCCTGCGGCTCCAGGCTACCAGATCTCCCTCTGTGGCCATTTGGCTGCGAGGGGCGTTGCTGTGCATCTGCCGGACTCCCTCGATCTGCCCGCTGCGTCGTAGACCCACGTTGGGCGGGGAGTGCACCTCAGTGGGAGATCCCACAGATCCTGAGGGGGTGGGGGAGGAGAGATAGGGTTTCACTTAAACTGTTGGGGAACTGTTGCACAGCACTAAATAAATGATGAGACCGCTAGCAAAATCTCAGAATTATTTCCAGTAGACCTTCTGCGAAGGTGTGACATATGGTACACTTCAGTGCATCACAGTAGAAAACTTTCATATAACATGAAAAAGTAATGAGAAATAAATTGGAATAATCTGTAACTAGAAATTATTTGAATTATCTGTGATAATAATTAAATCTGAGCTTCTGAATTTTAAAAAATAAATGAAACTGACAGTGATTACATAAAACCCAGAGAATTATCTGCAGTTTTCTTCCAAAACCGAAAGTTTAAAACTGAAGTTAATGTTTTTCTTATTTAAATTATTTTCAAAAAAAGAACAATTTTCCATTTATTTTATGTCCCATGATTAATCGACTAATCACCAAGGACTCAAACACAACTGGTTTGCATAGGTAAGAAATAGGAGTCTAAAAAATACTTTTTTTAAACGTGGCTTCAAATAGTAGAGGGTCGGTTATTAAGTATTTTAGGAACCCATCAGCTAATCTGCTGAATCTGGGGACAATACACAGGGACTCAGGTGCAGCCAGTAGATATACAGGCTGAGACTTCCTGTTTCATCCACCAGTCACTGCTTAAGAATGCAAATAAATTTAATGCAGCTAGTAAAAAGCTTAATTGTCTTCAGCTGATGGTTTTGAGACTGAACATTGGCCTTTTTTTGTCTCCACACTGGCCGTTTACCAGCATGTACCCATGTCTGATATCACTGGTCAATAAAACCGACACCACAAATGGACGCTGGGAAGCTTCCGGTCCAAAAATTTTTTATCTTTGTCTACAGATGTCTTCATATTTACATGCAGATATGAGTTATTAAGCAACTGAATGATGGAATCAATAAGGGGAAAAAAAGTGTTCTTTCATAATGCAGTTGGCTCACACTCTATTTTCATGTGCTGCCACGGAGCACCAGAGCTGAGGACACAAATAGTTCTGATCTTCTGTACTCATCACTCTGGGAATTAATTGACCAAAAAAATAAAAAATCATATCCCACAAACACACATTACCTACTCACAGTGTGCTCTGTGAAAACAGGCTCCCTGCATTCACTAACTCTTTGAATCAGGGGAGTTTTATTACATTTCCTGTTTAAAATCCCACTGAGACACTTATTTACATAATTGCAGTTGTTGCAAATTATGCATGCTGCAGGTTTCATTGAATAAAAAAAAAAAACTCTTCATGATCCACGAATCATGTTGTCAACCTAAAGGTCTGAGAAAACATAAATAGTGACTGTAATACATGTGCTGTTAATTCTACAAATGAATCAATCACAGCAAACACGTCTGCTTCAAGTGTAAGATGATGCTCCAACATATTAGTGCTGTTATGGATAGATGTGAATAATGACTGAAATCCAGGAAAATGAGAACAAAATAAATTTGGGTGGGTAACGAATCAGGATAAACAGTTAGCATCGCTTTAATGTCATGACCGCTCCTACCTCTGCTGGACCTGGTGTTTGCGGCAGCAGCAGAGACGTCATTGGTTCCCAGTCGTTGGTCCTGTTCCTGCTGCAGCCTCTGAATCATGGTGTCCAGAGGACTGGGACCATCCACCGCCTGTTCGCTCACCACTTGATTCAGGCCTGACAGGAATAGCGCAAAAGTGAGACAGAGAATTAAAAAATGAGCTTAAATCCAACCATTGTTACAGCCACGACGAATACAACTGCTGCCTAATAGCTTAACTATCTCTGCTGTGCCTTACTAACACATTTCATTAACTGCTGATTGCTTCTGTTTATATCCCAGCCAACAGCCTTCTGAACTCTAATCTTAATTGCCATTGCTACTGTAGTTTCAATAAAAGCCTCACATTGAGCTCATTTAAAGACAGATAAGATTATTGTCAGGCTATGACGGCACAGACAGATGACCTCTGATAAGACAGAAGACAGCATCACCTGCAGGCAAATATGTAAAGCGCACAAGCAGAACTTCAAAGGAGGTTTGATTTCAGCCTGAATACCTGAGGAAGTGACCCCCATCTGAGGAATCAGCTGCTCATCCCTGCAGCCCTCCCTTCCGGGCACCAGCCGCTGGTATCTTGGCGGGTGTGGATTCCCATCCACATCCACCAGGAAGGGAGGGGGCATTAGGTGTGGAGCTTGCTGAGTTTGTTCGTCCAGCACGTAGTTATTGGCATCCCGGATCAGTGGCCGGTAGTCGGTATGGAAGAACATCTGATCTGCGATCTGAGGTTGAGAGGGTACGGTGCTGTTGTTATTACTAATAACATGCGATGAGTTGTCGTGTATGTGCATAAATATTGCAGGTCGGGTTACCTTGTCGTACTTGCTGCTGGAGCCGAAGCCAAAGATGAGCAGGTGACCGTGGGAATCGGTGGCCGCAAAGTGCTGCCCATCTGGACTGCATTTGCAGTCAAACAGCGCTCCGTGCCCTTGGCCCTCAATCTATAAAGGGTGAGACAAGAGTGGAGGGGAAATCTTAAAACTGCACTGTAGCTATTTGCACTGCATGGGCACAATCCACTATTAATGTCTTGTCAACATGCCAGCAGAATTGTCTAGAAAGAAATATGCACACAAAGAACAAACATCAAACAGTTTGTAGCACAACAGTAGCCTGTTTATGCAAACCGACATGAACTATTCCCCAAAAGGAGGACACCTGCAGAAAGCAAAACTTCTTCAACAGGAAATCAGCAAGAAACCCCTGACTGCTCTGACCGTCAGCCAGCTGCTGCTTTTGGTTTGATCTGCGGGTTTTCCTTCATTCTCACAAAGGCTCCATTCAACTACAAGATGGAAAGATGCCTTTATAGCTTCTCACACTTCTCATTCATGCAAAAGTGCCAAACTCAAACAGCACATGGACTACTCAGTTTTATACACCTTGCATGTGTTTTTGCCCAACTGGATGACAGAGTTGTTGGAAATTAGCACCATAATTTTGCTGCAGTAGAAATACCGATTCAAAAGATTTCAAGCTTAAAAGTGAAACCAGGGCATCCTGTAAACAGCCTCTGCCGTCCTGCACTAGTGACATCATTCAGAGAGTCTGTGCAGAAGGTATGGGCCTCAACAGCAACCACTGAGGCCGTGCGGTTTAGAGGGGACCTTGTTTTTGTGGTCTCGGAGTGGGCTGTGTCCTCTGCTGGTGCTGGTGGTGGTCAGTGAAATTTGTTTTATCGAGTCCAAAGTCAGCACAGGTGTCTACCTGGAGATTTTAGGCCATTTCATGCTTCCACCCACTCACAAGCTTTATGTAGAGGGAGCTCTCCCTAACCCACAGCGCCCAAACGACTACCAAATGATTCACTGACCATATTATCACAATGTTATTACTGTGTGAAGGCCCCTATAACAGCAACCTGGGATTCAACAACACCTCAGCAGTGCCCAATCTGATCACCTCCATCCCACCCCACAGTGATGCAGTGATATGCGGTCAGTGTGTTTAAAAATGAACATACTTTCCAGAGGCTGGACCTATCTTCAGGGTTCAGACAGCTCTAAAAGCTATGTTATTTACATCACTGTGTAAAGTCAATGAGAGCTGATCTCTCTAATAGGGTCATCTCAGGCACTCGGCTCTGACAGTAAGCCACACCCACCTGCTGTTCAAATTTTCTGCTTAAGAGGGGCAGCCAATTAATAGCAAGACGTCTTAAAAGAAGAGGGAGGAGGGAGTTAACAGGGCTTGTTGCAGGCAGAGGATGAAGTGAGGGGGTGCACTAAGGCCCAGTGTAAGATAATTAAGGATTATGCAGTTCCCTGCCTGTGTGTCCTTTCTGCTTGTGCTAATCTTACTCTACATTCACCTTTACTCTGCAACCCCCTTTTGTGTTTTTTTCTGTCCACAGGGAGGTTTTCAAAGTTTGATCGGACCCAATAAAAATCTGCTTCCTCCTTACACTGCTGTAGTTTTTTTTTTAGGTTACTGCTGGACATTTTTGACTTACTACTTTACTGTCCATGTATCCATCATCCTTATTGTTGTTCCTCCAACCAAAAGACCCATTCAAAGCTAAGAAAAACCCTGACAAGAGGACGCTTTTCAGGAGAAGTCCCACAGTAAGTTTCAGCCTGAAACTTGGGCCTTTACACATGCACAAACACATTGTGTTGTTAGGCAACACTATTCACTGTCTATGACCAACACCAAGATTTGGCCAAATGACCAGCTCACTATGTGAGTCACATGTTCTGGGAATGTGATTAATGCCGTCCTTGGTTACTATAGAAGCAGGAAGCAGGAAATACTACAATAATTAAAGCACTGGATAAATTTGTAGAGTGGCATATGTGATTCATTTTGATGAGAGAGCCACGAAGGGACGAAGGGAGGTGAGAACAGTAATGAAAGCAGAGAGAGAGAAAGTGAAAGTATAGAGTTGGGAGAACGTCAACAGCGGGTGAAAGTGAAATAAAGGGTGAGATGAGGAGGGGAATGGGAAAAGAATTCTATACAGGCCAGAGTAAATACAGTTAAAAAAAGTGCAGTGAGAGGATCAAGATCTGGACACGCGAGTGAATGAAACAGAAGTGAGTGAAAGGCAATGACACGCAGACGAGGAGACGTTCTGTGGACGAGACGCTCACCATGTTGAAATAGGAGCGGATCTTCACTCCTCTGGCTAGATCCCACACAATACAATTCCCATCATGCCCCGCTGAGAAAAGGATTCTTGGATCAAAGGGATGTGGCTCCAGAACAAACACTTCATCCTCGTGACCCTGTCGACCAACAACACGAACATCTAGGATTAGTTTAAGAAATAAGAAAAAAGAAGCAACAGCCAAACCTGACTTTTTGTGCTTAAGCCCACACACAGCTGAGCATATTTTGCATTCCTCTCACTGCTAGTGTGCAAACCCACATGCTTTTTAAGTTAACAAGTAACAAATTCATATTCATCTGTTTTTTGTTTGCTTTTTATATACACTGTTTTCAGGCAGCTATCAAATGTTCCAGTTTTATCACTGCGTCACCAAGGAGACTCTGACAGTGTGTTAGCAACTAGATTTCTGATCAAAAGTAAAGTAAAAATGATGAAAACAAGGCCAATAGCTAAGCAGTGAAACAGCAGCAACCTAAGATGACCCTAACAGCAACACCATAATACAGAAGAGTTACTTGAGTATAATGTTTAGCGGGTTAACGGGAGCTGACAGGAAGACAATAACTTAAAGCAGAAGGATGGCATCTCCATAAAACCACTCTTGACACGTCTAGGTGACATTAAAGCTCGGTTGGCTTTAAACATTTAAAATTTTAATGAAAAGAAAACAGAGGTGTTGGTGTTTGGACCTAGTGGTCCCTGTGAGCCCTCCTCTGTTGATTTGGGACGCCTGGAAGTTTATTTTACATCTGTTATTACTGACCTTTGTCCAGTTTTTATCATTTAAGGCGATTGGCAAGAGTGAAATCTTTTCTCTCTAGGCAGCACTTGGAAACAGTGATCCATGCTTTCATTTCTTCCCGTCTGGACTACTGTAACTCACTTTACGTGGGGGTCAGTCAGTCGTGCTCTCACGTCTGCAGCTGGTTCAAAATGCCGCTGCACGACTGCTAACAGGAACTCGTAAAGGAGAGCATATAACGCCTGTCCTCGCCTCACTGCACTGGCTGCCTGTGTCTTTTAGAGTTCATCTTAATATTCTTATGTTTGTTTTTAAAGATTCACGATCTAGCCCCGCCTTACCTCTCAGAGCTTCTACATCCCTACACACCCTGTCGGTCTCTTAGGTCAGCTGACCAGCTGCTCCTGAAAGTACCGAGATCCAAGAGGAAGCTCAGAGGGGGCGGGGCTTTTTCTATCATTGCTCCTAAATTATGGAATAACTTGCCCTTGCACGTTAGAGAGGTTCCTTCATGGTTCACTTTTAAAACACGTCTTAAAACCCATTTTTATTCTTTGGCTTTTGACTGTAGTGAGACTTAGCTTCTCTTGGAATTAAATTACTTATTAACTAACTAATTCATTATTTTATTTTTCTTTCTTTTATTTGGCTTTTATTTATATCTTATGTAATTTTATTATTTAGTTCCAACGTACAGCACTTTGCGTCAGCTGTGGTTGTTTTAAAGTGCTTTATAAATAAAGATGATGATGATTAAATAACCACCTGTTACAACCAAAAGTTTTGTCTCATGCACTTTGCCAGTTCAGTTTTTATTTAGATTATTTTTACATCTTTCTCTGATATAGTGATGAATAATCTGAAGGACTAAAAAACTTATTAGCAAATAAATAAAAATTACATTTTGGCCACATCTGTACATATCAGCGAAGCAGAACAAAACTAACTGATTAGCCTCACCGCCAGTTCTATTCGGAGTAAAAGAACATTAATATTCTAATCACACGGTGCAAGTATCAACACTCAATGGACACAACAAATCAAAAATTCACAACACGACATGCACGACTTATTCCGGAAACAGCCTACACTGCAACTGCTGAGCCATATCACTCATGTGCACGATAGGCTGTAAGTCTGCAGGTTTTTTTAAAGTCACAGCATCCGAAAAAGTGGATAAGTGAATAAGAGGGTTTAACCTCTGACGGCCATGAATGTATACAGTGTGAACTGGCAGTGCGTTGTGGTCCAGTCAACAGTGATCTGAGCTGTTACATAATAACACACAACACTGTATTACAATATTATGACACGCATCTTTTTTTGTGTCCGAGTGTCAAGTCACCACATACCATCAGGACATGGACCAGATTTCCAGTGATGGAGTTCCACACTTTCAACGTCAGATTGTTGGCCGCCGTTATCACTGTGCTGTCATGGCGATCCCATGCCACCATGGTAACCTTCAGCTTGGTCACCTTGTCTTCCAGCGGCGGAGGGTTGTACTTCCTGAGGGGGAAAGCAGTGATGCCATTCAGGACTAAATTTTAAGCCCAACTAAGGTCTTTTTAGTTTAGTTTATACATAAAAATCAGACACAGAGTCGTTGCCAGAGGTATTAGCAGTAGCATCACAACAAAATTCAATTTTCATGTATTTCCAATAAAAGTTCATCTTCACTATATCACAGAAACATGGAAGAAATCATCTAAATAAAAACTGAGCAGCATACTGCATGAAAAACAAACTCTGTGCTACTGCCAAATGTTTTGGCCACGACTGTGTAACAAATATGAAAATACTGTAAAAACAAAAAAAAGTAGACACAAGAAAAAAAGTAAACGCCATCTTTTTCTAACTACATTAGTTAAAAGTTTAAAAAAAAAATCAACTGTCCTTTCCTTTTGAGGAATGTATTCTATTTTCCTCAGTCCCTTTTTACACCATTAATGAGGAGCCAGACCATTCTGACAGTTAGACCTTATCTTTCTGCAGCTTGAGATAATTATTCACAACCCCAGCTGTTCCTGTTTACATAAGAAAGATGTGAAAATCAACACATCCAAAACATCCCAATACTTTTTGCTGCAATTCCCTGACCCAGACTTTCTTTATTTTACAGACCGATTGTAGGAGCAATGGTTATAGATTTAACTCTATTAAATACTTTAAGTAACTTCTTATATTATCCAAGCTGGGGGCATTTAGGACTTTTTTTAGGGTTTGTTTTAGTTAACCTCATTGCTGCATTAGGTTTGTTGTGTTTGTTCAGGCAACAAAGACATAAACAGTCAGTGTACTCTACTCATGCACCGTCTGGTAATAAATCTATACTCTGTCTAGGAGCAGTCAGGTAATCAATCACCATGTCACACTTTATCCCACAGGTGTGAAAGAGATTTTTCTTTAACTTAACTATGCAGCAGGTCATTGTACTTTAAATACATAAAAGCACGTGTAAAACACTCAAAACTCTGCATTTTTCATGAGAAGAATTCATCACACACTATAGCGCTAAGAGTTCAATGCAGGTGATTGATTATTTTAAAATGTAAACTGACATCATCACCTCCAGTATGATCCCAGCTCACAAGGTCTTTATTCCAAGCACAAAAGCACTAATGGGAAGGCCAGGCCTTGACAGCAGTGCAGAGACACATACCCGGGTAATTTGGTCTGCATGTCCAGCAGAATGCTCTTCCAGCCCTGAGGGTGAAGCTGCCAGATCCGAGCTGTACCGTCCCTGCTGCCGCTCACAAACCTGCAACACAAGCACGCGCACACACATTTATGTGAATGAAAATATAACACTTACTTTGAGATCGGCTTCCTGCAGTAAAATGGTTCCCTCCGTCTCCACACATCAACAATAATTACATGTACCCCCGGATCTCCACCTCTACCACCCTCGCTCTTTGCATACACCGTCTACACCTTCCTCCCTGCTTAGATTACAGCAACCCAGGGGAATTAGAGCTGAGCTTGTCTTTCTGCACTCCGTCTAGGCACACACGGTTTAATATGTCGCGCGCAAGCACAAGTGTGTGTCTGAATGTGTGTTTGTGAGAGAGAGACACACACAAAGAGTGTGTGTTAGACATTAAGTAAAGCTGCTGACATCATCAAGTTTTATCACAGCACCCCGAGGTTCACAACGCAACAGTGGTGCAGAAAAAAGAATTAACTGCAATAACTATGTACCTCACACACACACACACACACACACACACACACACACACACGTATAGAAATGCAATCTGTGTAAACTCACCTGTCACTGCAATGTGAAAATTGGATGCTGTCAACTTTGTCCTAAGCGGAAAAATATGAGAGAGAAACGTCAGCGCAGGCGTTATTATTTCTTATTTAGTCACCGTTAAACTGTATTTTCAGCAAATTAAAAACTGTCAAATAACTAGTTCATCTCAGACATTTTCAATTACAATTCCACATTTCATGGACAAGAACAATATTTGTGACAAATCATTTTAAATCCACCTTTAAAGTTGACTACTATAAGAGTAGCTTTGTATTTTTCACATTTCCAAATGGAAGTCCTATTTTTTTATTTATCCTCTAAATTCCTCCTCTTTGGCTCTCTTCTCAAACTGAGGATGCTCATAATCAGAGCAGCATGTCTGGAATAACCATATCCATGCTTGTTGAGATCATACAGAGGCAAGAGTGGAAAAAACTGTCTGAAAATGAGCACTGTTTGTGCAGATGTTGTATTTGTTATTTGAAGCATCTGTTATTAGGACAGTATATACAGGACAGAAAATAAGGAAGACCGTTATAGGTCTGCTTCAGATGCTACTGAGGAGGTTAATATATGGTTGCAAACTTCAGAAGCCAGCATGTTTTTTCCTTTTATTGTTAAAATAAATCAAATGAAAAATCAAAAGGAGCTTTCACTGAAAAAAACAAAAACAAAACTATACCACAAACAGTAAGCAAACTGTATAGCTATAGATTTGATCATTTTTAGTAATATCCACAGAAAACTACGTCACATCTTAAACTTGTTCAATAAGCCAACACAGTGCGCTTGGATTAAAGCTGTTTTTGTAGTAACTAAACAATAAATTAATAAAAGGGCTCTACGCTGACTCACCGTATGGGACTCAAGCTCAGAGATCTTTTCTGGTTGGCCTGAGCCAAAGTAGTATACCCTGATGATGTGGTCTGTGCTTCCTGTGGCGAGGAACATACCACCTGGATTCATATATTTTAAAAAGAAAGAAAGAAAAAAAGATTAGGGTCATTTTTGTTTCACATTCATTGATTTACCTCGGGGACAATGTTATACATTAACTATTTGCAAATGTGTGTGCTTTTGATAACCAGTAATCTTTCTAACCCTTAAAATAGAAATACCCACAAAAAACAGACCACAGTCATTCCACATTTACTGATAAGGAGCAGCAGCCACACAAGTGGTGACGCACAATGTGTGCTGTTCTCCAGTTAGTCTGAGTGAGCATCTTTTTCTGTTTCTCTGTCAGTGCTCTGGAAGCATACATAAAAAACACACAGTGAGCTGTGTTCACCTGCGCTGAAGGAGGAGCAGATCATCTGGACGCCGGGTCTAGAGCGCTCTGTGAATTTACTGGGCCTCTGACTGGACACACACACACACACACACACACACACACACACACACACACACACACACGAGAACGAAATCGTTTATAACACAATTTAACACAAAGAACTACCACCATGTGTTTTTAATAGAAAATGTTTTACATTTTGACATGTTGGCTGAGTTTGGCTTGCTTTACATACTGGACCTAAACATTTCTAAAACTGGCCAGTTGGCCATTAAATACAGTGACAATTATAAATTCATGTGTACTTAAGATCAATACAATCTTATAGAAATCTTCAGCATAGGATCAAACTTTTACACAAATAAGCCCCTTCAGACATGCACTCCTTTCCATTCATCAAAATGTATCAACTTTATGTCTCTTTTTAAAAAACAAAAAGACCGTGTCCGACCGAGTAATTATTTCAGTGCAACACATGCCTAAACTGCAAGTAGTCGAATTTATGTAATAAGATTAAACCACACTGACTTCCAAGGGCGTGTGCAGGTTTCTAGCCAGTATACAGAGGCACATTAATGAAGCCCAGGCTCTCTGCATCGAGTAGCAGAGACAATATGGGGACAAGGTTCACAGAGAGGTAATATTAGAGTCGGGAACAAGCCAGTGCAGGTAGCAATAAGGAAGAAGATGCAGGAGGCTCAGATCAACTTCTAAAAATAAAAATAAGTCTTTTTACTCCACTGAAAACTGCGTGTCATCTCATGCCAAATATCGCGTCCAAACCATGGCTTTCTACATCGCGGCTGCACAACTCACTGAATGAGGCCGTGAGGAGCATGAGCTTAAAAGTGACCTTTATCTGAATTACAGAACGCTGTCACTTACAGATTGATGAGGACAACTGTGTTATGTATGCCGTGTCTGAAAAGGGGCTGCAATGACGCGCTGACAAAATGCTTGATGCACAAAGTGTGAGAAATGTTTGTGCAGGTGAGACCGTGTGTTTTTCTCACCCAAACTTGAGTGTCCGTGCATCCCACTGCCAGAAGCAGATGGTGCCATCAGCTCCGGTGGAGGACAGGTAGCGCTTGGAGCCGCTACAGAGAGGAGAAAACTGCAAACACAACCAATCAGAGATTAGCGGAATGAACAGAGGACAAAGACACACACAAACACAGTCGCTCTCACTGGGCACTTCATTAAGTATACCTGTTTGTCTGCTTCTTAAAGCAAATATGGAATCGGCCAATCGCATTGAGTCAGACGGGCTACAGCAGCAGAAAGACTACACGAGTGCCACTCCTGTCAGCTACGAACAGGAAACTGAAGCTACAATTCTCATGGGTTCACCAGAACTGGAAGAATATTGCCTGGTCTGATGAGCATCAATTTCTGCTGTAACAACCAGATGTTGGGTCAGAATTTGGAGTCAACCCATATCCTGATGGCTGCTTTCAGCAGGACGATGACACAAAGCTCCAATCATCTCAAAGTGGCTTCTTTAACATCCCAGTGAGTTCACTGCCCTCAAGTCAGCCTCCACAGTTACCAGATCTCAAGCCAGTAGAGCACCTTTAGGATGTGATTTTTAATACAATGGATGTGCAACAAATCTGCAGCAGCTGTGTGATGGTATCACATCAATATGGACCAAAATCTGTGAGGGATGCTTCCAGCATATTGTTGAATCTCTGCCATGAAGATTTAAAGCAGATCTGAAGGCAAAAGAGCGTCCAGGAGCTGATAAGGGTGACTAACAAAGCGTCCAGTAAACTAAAAGCAGTTGCACAGATAAAACTTGACACAAGTTAAACTGTGTACTGTAAACACACAAACATTTATATATATATATTGCCTGTTAAGTACAAACCTAGCTTTCTACAGTAAAATACAATCGCAGTTTGTGGTGGCTTCTCCCGGGCTGTAAAGAATACGAAATAAAAACAGCTTTAAAACAATCAAAACAACACCTGCAGTGAGGTGATGGAGGCCGCGTGCCCCTCCAGGACAGCCAGAGGAGCGCAGGTTTGTAAGCACCACACTCTAATGGTCTTGTCACAGGAGCCGGCGGCAATCATGGTGTTCTCGTAGCTGACGGCCATGTCGGAAATCTCGGCAGCGTGGCCGCGCAGGGTCGCCAGCAGACGCCCGTCATCTGTTCCCCAGATCTTCACGAGACAGTCATCTGAGCCCTGGGACAGAAAGAAAACACCACCGCACATGAGTGAAGATTCACATTTGAGATCAGCGCATCTGCTTCTGGGCAACGGTTCCGGGAAGACAAATTAAAAATGTGAAGTTGAAGAAGATTTCTACAATCTATCTGGGCATGCTGCAGAGCAGGACTCTCAGCAGATTGGCAAATTTGGAATACAAACAGAGGAGGGAAGGAGACTCTTGAAATGTAAAAATAGATTAATGATTAATTTGCTTTTTGACAAAAAAGCTACAATGAACATTTCAAGGCACTGACGGTGCATTTGCATGCACTGTAACCAGCTTATTATTAACCGGTAAAGAGAAAAAGACCGCAGCTGGCATGTAAACACATTCTCTGGCTAATGTTATCAATGCAAAACAACAGTGAGCACTGCCAAATGAACACGCAGACTGTTACTGTGGTCTGAGAATATCTTAGGCTGATTACATTTGACTCAGTAGACTGAGACTGGATGTGATGACACAGAGCTGGTTTTATGCATACGAGAACTCGACTGTCAGAACGGAGGGACAGAAAATAGACAGATCAAGCAGGAACCAACTCATATCCTCTTACTTTGTAACAGTTTTGTAGCAAAGTAGAAGCAAATAATAATTCTATTAATATTTATAAATAATTACAAAATAAAAGCTTTGTTAGTGAAGCATATACAAGAAATGGTAGCTCGGATTCTCCTTAAACACTCATTAGTCTGCAATCAAAGTGCACGATCGAGTCCTCAATCCTGAAACCGCCTTTGGGGAGAGCCTGGCTGCGATCCAGCTCGCTGACGGTTAAAATGCTCATGGACATGTTGCTAGATCCATCTGTTTTTAGTTAAGAGCTCAAAATTATTTAAGTAACAGGTAACCGTGATGAAGACGCGAAAGACACACAAACACAAATCCACTTGTTTTAAAAAGCCAGCGATTTCAGGATGTAACGCTTCATAAAATGAAACTTCTTCGCATTCAAATAATAATTTTTGTCACGCTGAGTGTCAGACACTGTTAATGACGGTGTTTCATTTTATGTGCTCCAACATGCACCTGAAAACTTTTTTTTAAAAAATCATAACACTTTAAAATAACTAACACAGTGCTGTATGTTAAGTATATATAAAAAGAAAGCCTTGACCTTTTATAACTACAAAGCATTTTGGGAAACCTGCCACGCCGTCTGCACCACCATAGATTTAAGAGCAAAGTGCAATCCTCCCCGTTTCCTCACAACTACAGATAAGATTTTAACCACAGTCACAAGGACAACCAGCACATACCAACTGTTCTCGATTTGTCTTTTCAAGCGACCACAAGAATTAGCCGTTTTTAAAGCTATGTTATGCAAATCGATGTAACTGACTGCAAAGCTGTTGTTCGACCAAACTTGCATGCACTTGTTCACCGAACACAACGATCCCCACAAATCTTTAGGGCGCACAAAATAATCAATTAATATGTCTGAAACAGCTTAAGAGCCTGAGCAAAAGGACTGAAGAGATCTAAAAATAAGAAAATATATAAATAAAAATGATCTCGTGATAAAAGGAGGGGGGGGGAAAGGAGAGAAAGAGAAAGTGAGGGAGAGCAAGAATGAATTTTAATTCTGGCACTTAGCCAGCGCCTCAGAGGAAACATTTTCTCCAGTTATGATGAGAAATAGCAAGATGAAGAGTGGGGGGGGGGAGGAAGAGAAAGGAACAAAGGAGGGGCAGCATAGCATGAGGACGGGGGAGAGAGAAAGAGAGAGAAAGAGAGATAACAGGAAAAAAGACACAGAGAGACTCAATCTACCCCCCCTCCTCCTCCTCCTCTCCCTCTCAGCAGCCAGCCATTTTTAGAGATTTAAGAAGTGAAAGCTGAAAATGGTGTAGAACAGCAGGCAGTGTTTGACTCAAGATTCCAAACAGAAGGACGGCGACATTAAATCAACATTGTCTCATTGTTCCTTCACCATTTAACACGTTACCAGAAGCTGCACCTCTCTCAAACTAGGTGGAAAAGGCATGCGGCAAATGTATACAACGGGCACCCAGGGGGCAAAGGTCAGCTTACTTCTTTTGAGATAAATGCATTCACTTCATTACCCGTGATTATTATCATCGCACAGCTGTGTGAGTTTTTCCAACGTATAACCCAACAGGTTATAGCTGTGAGTCACTGAGTAAAAGCGTCCTACCACAGTTAGGTAAACAGTAATTACCACCTAGCAGAACCGTTACAGCATGAAACGCAGATGCTTGTGCATCTTGGTGAGCGAGCGGCACCTTGTAACAATCTAACACAGAATGCGAGAGGTGACTCTAAACAAACACAGAGCCGCCACAATCGCGCGGCAGCCACACAGAAATTAGACTCGAACAGGCTCCCGTTCACAAGCTAATGTCAACGCAACATCGAACAAAAACGCGTGTGGGAAAACTTACGGTGAAGATGCGTCGCCCCGTCCTGTCGAAGGTCACGCAGTACACGGACGACAAGTGTCCCAGGATCCTCTTGTGCATCTTCATGTGTGTGTACACGGCCGTGGGCACCAGCTGACGGAGACGGTAAGCGCCATTCAGTCGACGGCAGAAGCTCGTCTCCACTGGATGTCAAGAAAAACATGCACATTAGTACGGAAAGACACGACTGTATAGAATGTACAGATGTAAACGTCACTAAATATACACTAAATTGACAAAAGTCTCCACTCGTCTGCTTTCCCATGCACAATCCAATCTTAATGCAAAGAGCTTAATATCCTGTCAGTTTGGTACCATAACAGCTTCAGCTCTTCTGGGAACGTTTTCCACAAGGTTTAGGAGTTTGTTTATGGGAATTTCTGAGCGTTCTTCCAGAAGCACAGTTGTGAGGTTAGGCGCTGATGTTGGATGAGAAGGCCGGGCTCGCACTCTCTGCTCTGACTCATCCCAAAGGTGTTTTATTAGGTTGAGGTCAGGACTCTGTGCAGGCCAGTCAAGTTCTCTTCCATACCAAACTCGATCATCCATGTCTTTTGGGCCTTGCTTTGTGCAATGATGCGCAATCATGTTGGAACAAAAAGGGGCCATCCCAAAAGTGTTCCCCCAAAGTTGGGAGCATAAAATTGTCCAAAATGTTTTGATATCCTGAAGCATTAAGAGTTCCTTTCACTGGAACTAAGGGGCTGAGCCCAACCCCTCAAAAACAATAATCCTCCCTCCGCCAAACTTTTTACTTTATACTTGGCACAAAGTAAACCCAAACACCAAATCCAGACTCGTCCATTGGACCCGTCCACAGAACACGACTCCGTTCCTCTAGAGTCCGGTGGCGCCGTGCTTTACACAACTGCATCCGACACTTTGCATTGCGCTTGGTGATGTAAGACTTGGATGCAGCTACTTTCATGATGCATAACCGTTTCCATCAAGCTCTCTACACACTGTTCTTCTGCTAATCTGAAGGACACAAGTTTTGACAACAGAGCATAAGAATGCTGAAATATTTTAAAGTGAATTATTATTTAAAAAAAAAAAAAAAAAAAAAAAAAAAGACCTCCGTCTTTTCACTCTTGGACTCATCAAGATTGGCTTTGCATGATACACCATTCAAAATAATCCTCATTTATCTTATTTATACTCCGCAGCACAACCCTCTTACGATTGGCTGTCCCTGACACACAGAAGGTTTGAATGCAGCTGAGTAAGGCTCCTGTGTGCTGTATCTGATGCCGGTGTTATAGTTGCTGCATCCGCTAGTTTATAAAGGGTCCTTGGTCCTTCACGTTTCATGAGATGCTCTGTAGAGAAGTGTCCATGTGACCTGCAGTTTTTTGCAACCAGTGTGCCAAAATTCGAATGAATGCTTCAGATGGATTCCAAGAGGACTTGGGGAAAAAAACAGAACAGGAAGGACTACTCATCCATGGTGTCCACAGCTGTCCATGTGCATCTCCACAAGCAAGTATAATCCTGGACTGAGATGGTCATACTGAGGATATCCGCTCTCACTGACACTGACGTCAGAGCCAGGAGTTTAAAAAACAAACTGTCCAAACAGAGCTCTTATAGACGTCTGGAGCCGGAGCTTTTGGATTATTTGTAGATGCATCCCCCTGATTTTTGGAAACTTTTGCCATGTTTATTAAGCGCAAGGTGAAGCACAACAAGTCCACTTTTTAAAAAAAGATCCACAAATCTGTGTGCAAACATACAGACTTCTTTAGGCAAATCAATACTTGACCCAGTCATTTTGGCCCAATTTACCAAAATGACTGTTTTCCTTACCAATATTCGGCGGGCTCCCGTAGATAACAGGTGGCTCTGGTGGCCGTCCACAGTGCAGCGCAGCCAGTGCTGAGCCTTTCCACACAACATGTTTGCAACCTGGAATTTACACGCACAGCACAGATGCATAAGCACATGCACGGCTATAGTTAAGTGTTTGTTGTGCATGTTGATCTGGATATATGCATTCATATTTGCATAACCACGCAAATGTATACATTCACTCCATGTCTTGGTAAGTCAGCACTTACACGCAGGAAGACACAGGCATTGAGCGAGTGGGTGTTTTTGCCCGTGTGTATATTTAAGTATGCAAATGCACCGCACGTGAACTCACTCTTGGCGGTGCGGAGAAGATTCTGTCTGCCAGCTCCTAGAAGGCTGGTGAGTCCAGGCACACTGGCAGGGACCTCCCTCTCCAGCAGCGGACAAACTCTGGTGCAGACCTGTAGCAGGTGGTCTGGCGTGATGTGCCTGTAGAGCTTTACCTGAACACAAGCATACACTCAGATTAAATCTGTCTTCAGGCTGGTAAATGACCACAAAAACACCTACTGCTAGTGGGGGGAGGGTGGTAGAGGTTTAAAAAAAAAAAAAAAAAAAAAAAGGAAGCTGAGAGAAATGTGCTCAAAGAGCTTTCCTGCCAAAAGCTGCTGTGTCAAGACGTCAAACCCCCACCAGCTGGATGATTTCTGCTGCTCGAACCCGACGACAGTGGTGTGAAAAAGAAAACGTCTCAGTGGAGGTACAAATGGGTTCCACATTACTACGCCAATTTTCACACAAAAATCTACAAATCTATCGGACACATCAGGGGGTGAAAACATGTCAGAAGGCAAACAGTGGCTGCAAAGTAAAGGGAAATTGAAACTTTCCTTTCAAATTCAAGTATTTTCAGCAAACAGAAACACTGACAAATCCAGGCCACTTCCACAAATGACTGTTGAGAGTCTTAAAAGTAAAGGCCCCTCTGTTCTCTGAGTGTGTCAGAGGAAATCACACTAAACCGATAACGGATAAACTAACAGATAAGATCTGGGTTTTTTTTTTTAAAAATTACGATTTTTTTTAATAAACTGCAAAAATAAAAATACAACCTGAGACGTATTTATACACTAAAATGAAAAAGATGAAGGCTTTTAAATGGTGCGGCTCCCAGCAGCATATGCACTACAACAGCAGAGAACTGAGGGAGGGTTGTGGTGGTGGGGTGGAGGGGGTGTGGCATGCAACATAAGGATGAAGCACACAGAAACCTACGCTGTTATAAACACACAGCTTCTCTGATTCCACTGACACATGGGGACCCTCCTGCGTGGCCTACTTCTAAAGAAACATGCACGCCTGAGTGAGTGGAATGGCACGCACGATACAGCACGGGCCGGGATGAAAGCGAGACACGGAGGGGAATAATGCAGCATGCAGCAGTGTGTTTACTTGGAGCAAGCCAGATCGGTTTAAATGTATTCACTCAAATCAGACGTGCAGTCATTGGCTTTGTTTCAGACACGTAAGCCTGAAATTAAACAATTATTCCACTCAGTCACACACACACACACACACACTTTCTCCATTCCTTTATCTGTCTCTGTGACACACACATACACACACACACACACACACACACACACACACACAATTAATGACCCCTTAATTGCTTTCAACATCCTTGCTGGTTCACAGACGTGATCAGTGTTTCTAAGCACATATCAGCCCCTCTTAGGTACACGCAGACCCATGACTGACACACACACACACACACACACACACACACTAAACTAAGTGATGTGCAATAACAATTTGCTCCATTTTCCTTCCTTCTGAAGGGTAATGGATAACACTCCCCCAGCCACGGCTGCACCATCACAAAGCACATGGCCCCACACCACTACAAGTTACCCTCTATATAATCATTATTAGTATTGCCATTATTCTTATTAATATTTTTATTATTATTACCATCCTGCTTTCTATTCATAGCCCTACAAAATCTTTCACCTCAAGCATCACTGCCTCTGACATGGATTTGCATTCATTAAAATGTATTATTGCTGACAATTAATCCATTAATAAATGAGTCTAAACACATTTGTGCTGATAACGATGCAGGCTTCCACTTCCACTCAAAAACACGGCCGTATTTCATTAAGCTTCGTCTTCCTGATCAGTTTGAAATGCGACACGAAAGCAATCGAACATCTAATGAATCCGCCTTCGTTAATTAGCCGCAATTAATATCGTTAATTATTACAATATCATTGTTGAGTCCTCATTGACGCCCAACCCCCTTCTTTAACAGCGTCCCCCCCTAGACAGCTAACTACAAACGCCCACAAAAAAATAATAAATAATCATAAATAAATAAATAAATCCAGCCGATATCCTGCCCTCCTGCCTCTAACCTCCCTGTTTCCGCTTGGTCTAATAATTAAAACCCCTCCGCAGTATTTTTTTTTAATACGGGAAATTATGCACAATAGACAGGAGGCAGGCTGAAAGACTGGGGACGGGAGGAGGAGGAACGGAGAGCCCAGCGAGCCAAGCAGGAAGAGAGAAGAAAAAAAACACACACTCATACGAGCGGGCAGAAAGACGCTGTCAATAATTTCTTAAACCTATACATTTACATGGCGATCAAGCTGCACTTTACGCCATCTAGTTCCGTGTGTGCTTTGGGATGTGAAGACGGAAATCGTCCCCCACAAACATCTCGTAGATTAACCAGGTCGCTGTTTTTTAAAATCAGTATTAAAATAAAACTTTTAAAATAACACAAAAAGGAAAAAAGATAACGGGGAGTGCGCGCTTTTAGCAGGTCTGACTCGGAAACAAATATGTAAGAGGATGGTGAATTCACTCCACGCCCCCATGCGTAAAAACGCCGCTTTCAGGCGAAAGCCCTGTTTGTTTACATGACAATTAAGCGCTCCAATTAATAGCGCGATTATAAGACATCAAGCTAAACGTTACCTCGCATCTTCACACCGACTGATCCTTCCTCTGCTTTTCCGTCCGAGCTCGCACCAAAACAACCCTCTCCCCAAAAAATAAAAAATAACCACTCCACAACAACCTCTAAGAACAGGGGGCGAGCCGTGACTCCAGCTATACTGACTATACTCTTTATATTCCTCACGAATAAAAAAAAAAAGTCCTGTTTTCTAACTCTTGTGCCCCCCCTGTGTGTTTTCAACCCATGCACACAAATTATGGTTCTTGCAGGACAAGAGCGCCTCCATCTCTCTCTCTGTGGCTCGTGGCGCAGGGAGTCCCTCCTCCGGATCCTGGCGCTCCTACACCACAACACTCATGACGTATCAACATTTCACACACATTTTTTACCAACAACTCTCGCAACCTTTTGGACATGCATGGCCACCAAACTCGCACACCGTGGCGCACACAAGGTTGGGACCCGAGCCCCTTGTAAGTGCTCCAAAAAGAGCAGCTTCCCTCCCCCTAAAGCCTGCAGCCGACTCGCCCTGCAAAGTCCTTCTTCAGTTTGTGCTCCACCACCTGATTTAAAAATTGCGGGAAATTCAATTTTTATTTTGCTCTCTAAAAACTTTTTCCTCAGTTATACAGCACCCTTACCAAATTTTCGTACGTCCCGGGGTGTTCCTGCCCCGTCCAGTCCAGCCTTCTGGGCAGCAGCTGAGGTGGAAAAACAGTGTGGACCGTGATCATCCAGTTTATAGACGTATCAGGTGATGTTTTAAATCAGTAAATGGTAAATCAGAGTCAAAGCAACATCACAAAGTACAGTGCAGAGAGAAGCATCTCTCTCGTGCTGCTGACTGCTTACCTCCTTCTCCTCCACCTCCCTTATCAGGGTCTGAAAATAGCATAAAAATACAGAATTACACCTCGTGACAATTGCCGACATATTATAAATTCTCCTAAAATGCGAAAACACCAACCTCGGCTGCTTTTTGACACGGTCCAGCTTCTAGAAATCGGGCTATTAGGAAGTACAGTTCTGGTATGGTTGGAGGGGGAGAAGAGGACGGGAGCTGCGTTAGAAGAGGGCACCGAGGAAATTGGGGGGATATTACAACGACCGTGACATAGTTTCCGATCTCCTTTACTCACCAGAAGTCAACTGCGCGATGTGTGTACTGTCTGAAGCCATTTTGGTGTTGTTTGCCAGGGCAGCGCCAGAGCCTGTGTGGTGGGTCTAGGTGGCTGCCCTGTAGCTGTCACTGTTTATCCACCAGGAAGAGGCTGCCTCCATTCAGCTTCGCTCGCACGAAGTCCCGGCTGCAGGAGTATACCTCCGCGGAGCGATAATTAGTGCGCGCTGAAGGCTTCACCCCGCCAAACACCGCCTTCCTTTAACAAAGACCGAATAGCTAAATTGTGGCTGTACTGAGCGCCGGCTGGGGCGAATTTCACTTACGACCGGTTTTCCGTGGAGGCATGTTTGTTTTAATCCCCCTCCCCCTCAAAGGAAAAAGCGCAAGCCCTCTGCGGAAGAATACAGGCGCTGTGTCTCACGTACGCCGCCGTCGAGGGGAGGTAGAAATGGCAGCCTGCTAAAGGAGAGGACACATTGCTGCAGAATGGCTGTTATTTTGTAACTAGACGGCATTTATCACATTTTTATTCATTAGAGTCCATTCCTCTGTCATTTAGTGGCTATTGCGGATGCCACAGCCTAATTCTTGCCATATTTTTTTCTGTATATTCGTAGCTGGCGGGTTCAGAACATGGCTCCCGTGTTTGAGAGGGATTTACAGGCGAGCGAACGTTTCAGCTTAGTTTATCATTATTATTTTTATTATCAAACACCACCGCTAGCCTGCTCTCTTATCAGCTCTCCGTGTTCTTGCTGCTGGTCTCGCTTGTCGTAACTCTGTGGCTATTGTGTAATAAGATGTCCTAGCTAACACACCCACTCTCTCAGGGAGCCGTTTGGTGGGGAAGTCGTCCATTTCTCTTCCAAATACTACCAGGCAATAAAATGGGGGAAGGGTTGGAGAAGGGGAATGCAGCTTAATGAATGAAACCCCGTGAGTTACAGCAATTTAATGGCAACCGAGACACTGAGACAAGGCGCACACATCAAGGGGGATTATCAAGGAAATGCATGACAGGATGCCACCTCAGCGACAGCTGTGAATGAAAAAAAGGAACAGCAACTCTTTGGTGTTAATTTTTACTTTTTAAAACAAACTCACAATAATATTTGTGCAAGGGAGGTACATTATAGTTTTATTAAAAGCCAGTTCACCAATGATAAACAACCCCTCCTGGTCTAATCTTACTTCCCACATTTAATGTTTACTGCTGTAAGTTACACAAATGAAAGTGAAGGTAAATACACACCGCACGTGTTTCAGATCATTTTACAACAGTTTGGAGTTTTCTTTTTAGAAATATTTTGCCACATATCTTCTGGGGGGGTTTTTTCTTCTTTTCACTCATATCTAAAGCCTACATGTGTGAAGTTGCCTATGTGGCACAATTGAGCTAAATTGAAATATTCACACCCACTTACAGTTGCATATAACAGTCTACATGCACAAATGATTAAGACTAGTACAGAAACTACTTTAACTTCTTCTTTATAAACTATTTAAAATCTCTAAGACATCAAGAGTGCTTCTGGGAAGATGCTATAAGGCTTTGTGCTTCTAAGAGTTAACTTAATTTTTTTTGTCTAATTTAAACAGAGTAATGCCATTCTACTTGTACAACTAACAAGGTGTAACTCAAATAAAATCAAGTGCAACGCACACAAATTAGGTCTGTATCGACACTTTCCACAAATTTGTCATTTACATTGCATCGTTTGGCAATTATGGGTTCATTTTGTCAATGTTAAACACAAATAATACAACATTTATAGGCTGCCAGATGGACAGGAACTCAACAGAGAGTGTTCTCATCACCAGTGGTTACACCACCTACCATTATTCCATGTCAAAAGCATTCTGGCAGATAGGTGGGTGGACGATTACTCTGAGAGGAACAAGCAATATTTGAGCTTTGCAAAAATCCACTTTAGTATTCTGACCCTCCACTGACAGAGTTTTCGATCTTCTCTTCCAAATGTGCGCATCGTATCAAGCCAGATTCAACTCGTCCATCCATGGACTTCACTGATTGGGTGTAATTTTACCAACAAATTCTGTATATATATTTTTAAAGCAGAGGGGGAAAAAAGTTTAAATGATATTTAAAATATTTAGATGATCAGGTATGGGTTTTTCAGCCTAATCATTAACTTGTATTTTACCGGTTGACCTGAACCCTCTTGACTAAGTTTATTGTGTGGGCTGACACCACCACAAGGAGGCAACCTCACCCTGTGTCACTAAGTTGCGGGCCAAAGAGGAGTCAAAGGTTATGAAAAGATGCAATCAGTTACAGATTTTCTTTTACTATAAATAGCTCACTGATAAATACTGATCGCATAAAAAAGAAAAGAGATGTGAAATGGTTTGAGGTTATCTTGACAACTGTCCACACAGAGATACTTGTTTATCCACACCCTTTACTAAACTTTGCCACATAGCTTAAAAATCCTGTGAGGTGTGGAGAATTACTTGGCTTCAACACTCTTTCCCTGCTAGAGACAATCGTCAGACAATCAGGACTCTGATATCTTCACTTATAGTTAGAAAATAGAAGTTTCAGCTCATACTAAGTACTTTTGCAGCCACGTAGCCTTTCCCATATCCCCCGGTCTCACTGTCATTGGGCTCTTACAGCTGCTGAGATTTTAATCATCGATGTTCTCATAGCCATGCAGCTTTAGTCTGGATTCAATGGTCTGCTCTGTGGGTTAATACAATGGCTCTTTTTTAAGTGTTATGATCAAGGTTAAGTAAAACTAAGCGTGATAAAACATTTTAGTTAACCAGAGTGAAAATACAAAAAATATAATCAACAAAACGTGAAAATAAATATTATTGTGGTCAAATTTGTCACTACTTTTGTTGAGACTTGTCATGTTTACAAGACTGTGACTCACCTGCGTTCACAGAGGGCTGTGTTTGCATTGCTATACTTTTTCTGAATTTCTGAAATTGTCTCACTTTCAAATTCCCTGCATATCTGAGTAAGTAAAGATGCTACAGCTGACAATGAAACGAATAAAACCACCTGAAACACGAGTTAAAAACAAAGGTAAATACAAAATTAAAAACTAATGACAAAATATAAAACTATAACTGTATCACTAAGGGTGGCACGGTGGTTCAGTGGTTTGTACCATAACCTTGCATCTAGAAGCTCCTGGGTTGATGTACCCTGCTTTTGGCCCCATGACAGCTGGGATACATTGAAAAGAAAATTCTGGCCAAAATGCTTTAACTAATTTAATCACATGTAAATTATCCACATAATTTTATATAATGTAATGTAAAATGATACATTTAATCAAATCTGGTCAAAAGAGATTTACTTGATTGGTATACATTCAGCTTCTACATCTCTTTAGTGTTTCATGATCTCTGGCCTGTGTTTGTTATGTTTGCGATTATTGTAGAGCACTTTGGTCAGCCCTGCTGTTTTATTAAAGCAATTTATAAATACAGTGGTATGGTTAGGTAAGCATTTGAATAAATCAAACCTTTGATTGTATATATTTCAGTTTCATTTTACTCAAAATGATTGTTTCATGTTTACTGAAGGTGAAAAATCATTTTGGGGGAAGTTGGCAGCACAACGCTAAACTGGTTAAGAAAATAGATACATTGTTGTTTAACAATGTATTGAATTAACTTGTAAATTAAATGTGACCAAAAAAAGGACACTAGAAGGACATATTTGCACAGAGTTGGAACTTTCTGATACGTTGCACTCGTTGATTCTTTGTGGGCAAGTGCGCTGATCTAACTCCTTTCTGCGATCTTCTTCATCGCTTTGTTTCCATCAGAATCATGACAGAAAAGGAAGCCTCACAAACATGTTTATATCACTTTTTTCTGTATGTTCATCTATATCCCTGTAACATTTTTACCACAAATCACAGTTTTGTATGTCATTAAATATCAGGAGCTGTTTTCCTGCTTGAGTGCCTTTCACTTTTTCTGGTAGCAGGTTACAACAGTAGGAGCTGCACTGGAAACAGGAAAGTTGAATCTAAAATGAGCATCACTGAATGTTTTTCCTTTATTGAACTAATTTTATGTATATTTTTTAAATGAACCAAAAAAAAAACCCTGGAGGTCCCACTGCAGCACACCAAAGTACCTATAGGGGTGACACTGGGTTAAAAGGTATTTCCCACTTAAACACATTATAGCAATATTTTTGTTTTACAGCATCACTACAGCTGAATGATGATAAAAAGTATCATGCTGTTGACTGAGGCTCATCTCAGTAGTGTCGTCTCCTCAGTATGTGGCAGTACCTGCACAGACATCACTTCACCTCTACATGCTAAAGGGAAAAGGAACTGGCTATAGGCCCACAAGGGTGAGTGACAGGTTGTCCTGCAATGGAGAGACCCAACGCTTTCACTGGTCCCACCACTCTGGCAAATGCTGACCTTTCACTTCCTGACGCAGCAGTTGTATTTAACACAGCCACGTGCCCCTGGCGACCTCACACACATGCACACAAAAGTGTACACAGACACAGAGTGGCAGCTTTGTGTTGGTTAAAAAAGTACTTGTAAAACCTGAACACAGAGAGGAAAAGCAGCCTGTGTGCAGGCATACAGTAAAAATACAGCCTACTAGTGTCTGGGGAAAAACAAAACATGGCATTACTGTCCAAATGCAGAACCTATTTCACACTGTTTTTATTTACCAATGAGTGAAGAGACACCAAAAAAAAAAAAGGAGTCCCACGAGACATCAACTTTTTCTTTTATTTCAAAATATTCTCCCAACAGGATGAAACTCAGAGAAGCCCAGAGGGTCCAAAGCCAATAGAGCCGTCTAGAACAGAAGCACCACTCATTATTGCTATGTCACTCTGCTGCAGGACAAGGCGTTCAGGGGAGAGAGAAAAAAAAGAAAGGAAAGGAAAGGGGGAGGAAACAAAGTCAAGCACAGAGACTCACAAACACATTCACTCCTGTATACACATACAAAAGGAGCTATGTGAAACACAGTGGTGGTGACTAAAAAGTAAGATTTTTAAAAAGCTGCAGATGTTCTCCATGGTGACTGAGGAACTGGTTTCTTGTGGCTCTGCAACCAAACTGTTGATATGCTCACCTTAGCCGTAAGGCTGTTACATTATGGTGTGAACATCATCTGATTACAGGCAAAGTGCCAGTAAGTGACGTATTATAGAGAAGCGTAACTACAAATGAAGGTAGAGCCAGTTTATAGATTTAAAAAAGTCTTGTTTACAACTCCTCTCGGGCAAAACAAAGAACATCTGCAGCTGTCTGATAAAACCACTTCATTCTGCCTTTCTGCTTCTAAGAGGCATACAGTATAGCAATACAGAATGAGGGGAGGAGGAGGAGAATGGAGCAAAAGCAGGAGGTGGGGGAAGGAGTGTGAAGATACGGGAGGTGGGGCTGCTGGTTGTCCATCTCTACTATCACAAGTCTAAAAAAAATTCAGCATGGTACAAAATCGTCAGTAAAAAAAGATGCTTTGCTGCCATGGAGTCAGAGGGGGCGAGTCGGTGGACGCGCCCGTGCCTTTACGCCTTCTCCTCGGTCGCTTCTTCTGCTGCTTCAGTTACCTGGAGGTGAAAAACACACATGCAGGTGTAGCCATTATTTACCCCAGGAGACTTAAGAGGGCCAATGATGTACGAGGAGGGGAAAACCCAACCAGTAAGTTGTGGTAACCAACAGCAAGAGATTTATTACTTGGCCAACACTGTGGCCTTCACCAGGGTCATCCACAAAGCCGCAGGCTGAAACATGTTGGTCGAGTAATAAAGCTTCAGCTTCTTCAGACCCTTGTTTGTCTGCATGCAACTCGGAAGAAGTCAAAGTTGAGGTCTGCCAATGCTTTGCAGGCAACCCTTCAAACAGCGTAGATCCAAACTTATTTTGCATAAAGATCACTTAAGGTTTTGGTTTATTGTCTGTAGAGTAAAAGGCTTTCCAAATGAGTTATCTGGATGGTTTTGCTAACAACTACAGCAGTAGGGATGCTTGTTTGTGTAGAAATTCTGGGCTTATAAATATTTAAAAAGTTGAGCTAATGTGTTTTTTCACACCTTTATTAGATAGTTTTCACTGAAGAGAAGACAGAGAGCAGGTAGGACATGCACCAAAGCAGCTCGGGTCAAAAGCAAACCCATTTCAATGCTGCTTTTGGCCTAGCAGCGTTTGGTTGCCACCCCAACCACTGAGCTAAATCAGCACCTGATCGATTTCACTTTTGTCGTATCGTTTCCTCGTTTTCTGCTAGGGATGCAAATAACTAGTTGCTATTTTAGTCTTCTAGCATATTGTCATACTATCTTTGAACATTGAGTGTAACAAAGGATAAACATCAGGTCACATCCTGGGTGTGAGACTGCGCTAAGTCTGTAAACTAAAAGCTATATAAATGTCATATTTTTAAACTCTTACCTAGAAGTCTGGTTTGATTCTTTACATTCAGTCTAGCGCATGTCTTTTTTATCCGCAGGCTGATTTTAGGTCTTTGCCAGTTTATCAGCGTAGACATTTATGACAACCAATAAATGAAAATTTAAAAAGTAAAGAACAGACGGCAGGAACACAGTTTGCCCAGCTATTAGCACTCTGCAACTGCCAAGTTGGCAACAAATGTTTGGAACCCCACAAACACAACAAACGGCAGAGTTGGGCAGAGCGTAAATGAGTAAATAAATAACTACAGATAAGGGGTGGGTGATATTTCCTCAAAATTTCAAGAAAATTTATAATGATGATATTTCTGATGATAGAGAAAAAACAATACTGAACTACATTTTATTGACACCTGCTTTTCTAAATTTTCGATCTTTTTATCCAATAAGTCGTTGGCACTGATGACACACTCCCTAATTTGAAGTGTGACTGTATTTAAACAATGTGCCTAAGTAGGTTTCTCACCGGACATTTTAAGTATAAAATAATTGCGTAACACTTTACTTTAACAATAACTAAAAATAAATTACATAATAAAAATGTAAAATATTTTCTCCATTGTATTTTGATTCAAGCTTTTTAACTCCTTACAGTCCTAGTTTTACACCGTGTAACCACGTCAGTAATTTCCACCCATCGTTTACTTCTCCTCTCATATGGAGTGCAGCTAGCTTTACTTGGTGGAGTCATTTATGACAAGATAAGCAAGATATTGTGATATGACATTTTTCTATTATGTAAAAATGTATCAAAAATGATTATTGGGGATGTTACGATATGCTGCAGCCCTACTACTCATGACAAATTATATATTTCATGTATCTCAAAGAAAAAAATATTTAGATTTATATATCACAATTTTTATCTCAGATTTTTAAATGACCAAATATTGGTATCAGTATTGGTCTTAAAAATACTTTATTGGTCAAGCTGTAATGCTGTACTACTCATTCTTCTTAGACTGCACTTCTTAAATGTAGCCTATTAGAGCTTATACTGACAAAAAGTGACAGACGGGAGGAGCCAGGAATCAATCTACCAACCTCCCAATCAGTGAACAGTCTATTCCAGCACTTGAATCAAGGCCATCTATGAGCTTGATACCACTTTTATGACTATATGCTGAATATTAAGCCATATTAAGCCACGAACTACAGTCAGGAGATAGCTTAGCTTAGCATAAAAGCCACATACAGAAATAAAATTAGCCTGGCTCCATCAAAGTTGTCAAGATTCACCTGAACACACCAGCAAGATATTTCTGTGGGCTTTCAGACTTTAAAGGGATTTTCACACATCCACTACGCAGCTTTGAACTTTTCATGACATCTCCCAACAGAAGTGCATATGAGTACACAAACTCCAACAGGACAACTGCCAAGACAATCATCACTCACAAGTCAATGTCATATTTGGAACGTGCATGCTCTATCCAGGCAGAACATCACCTTAAACCACATGGAGTATTTCTGGTAGGGTAGATGCGTCCGAAGCTGACTGTTTCCTGCTGTGGTTTACATGTCAGAAAGAAGAACTGAGCCTGATTCTTCCCATTGTTCATGTGTAAAAATGGCTTATGCTAAGCTAAGCAGCCTGGCTTCATTTGTACTGTACAGACACACAGAGAAAGTGCTATAATTTTTTTTTCACGAGGTAAAAGCAAGCTATTTATCCAAATGTCAGGCTATTTCTTTAATGGCTCAATTCACTTTCCCAACAAAACACCACATTTACTCACTTACTGCCAGCAGTGGCTGATTTCTATTTATGGACCTCTCAAACCTCCAGTAAATAAAAGCAGAACTATCGGTACTGCGATTCGACTGAAGTCACCCTTCAATAAGAAATTTACAAAGTCAGGCAGGTTGGTGTTCATGAGTTTCAAGGTAACATATGACCTCATTCACCAATGAGGAGCTTCAAGCTGTTAGCTCAACTCATCACTTGATGGTTTTTTCAAGCTAAAATTTTGCAACGGTACAATTATTTTATTTTACTTTTTACATTCTCTCCTGACAATAATTTTGTTGTGATCTCCTCTGAGAGGAGAGGTGCATTATGAGATAAGTTCAGCACAGCCAGGTTTTCTTTGTGTTAGTTGGTGTGACCAAACCTAACACCCTCAGAGGCAACAGGTACCACAACAGTGGTTAACAACTTTTTATGTTAACCCAGGCACATCAGACAAGTCAACTGACTGAGCACCTAACATAACAGTGCGATGCAACACTGCACCAAACAAGACGACAGTAGTGCTGAGAAAAAGGATAATTTTGGGAATCTGTGATCATCACAAGCGCACAGAGCAGATAATCATGGCTGGCACTCTCGCTGTGCTGTTGTTGGTTAGAAACGTAACAACTGCACATCACAGCTCTGATGTTTTTAAATGAATACTTTTAAACAAAGGTCAGCGTACGGTCTGTTCAGGTCTGACTCTGTGCCATAACCTAATGAAGAAGATATGAAAATCACTTTATATTAAAATCAAATTTATTGTATTCATCTAAAACTGTCAATGAACAACCTACAAATGTACAGATTTGTTATAGTTTTGTATTTTGTATATTACTTTTTATTTTTATTTCATTTTGATTTTTAATTTAGTTAACGTTTTCAGAGTGTATTTTTTTGGTTTCAGTTGAGTTTTTAATGTTTAGTTTCAGTTTAATTTTTGTTAATTAAGTTGGAGTCTCTTAAATTATTATAATAATTATTTTATGTTTTGACTCACAGTCTTGTAGACATCCAGTAAACATGTCTATCAAAGCCTCATCAGGTAAGTTGTAATAATATTTTTGCTAAAGAAACAAATACTAAAAATAAGAATATTTTCTCTATATTTTTTATGTTATTTTTATTAGTTTTCCAACTTTACAAAATTTAGTTTCCATTAGTTTTATTTTATTTTTATTTTTTTTGGTCAACTAAAATGTTTTTTAACATCTACATTAGTTTTAATTAGTTATAATCATTTCGGAAATGCAGTTGATAGGTTTTCTCATCTGGGTTCTAGTTGCAGCACAAAGATAAACTAGCAGCAGGTTAGAGCCAAGCATAAAAGCATTCATACATTTTATGCATCACCAGCTGAATGCATGCAAACTCCAGTGACAACGTGACGCCCAGTTTGGGCTGCTGAAGATGAGCTTCATGGTGCCGTTAGTAAGATATTGCTCAACAGGTTGCAAACATACTCCTCAAGCAGATATTTGTACTGGGAACTGTCCTGAAAATCTGAACGTAAAGGTTATGAATTTAGAAAAAGCTAACACGGTGATGTTGCAAAAAGAAAGTCACTAGTGACACAGAAAACTCTGCCTAAAAGCTAAACATAGCTCGGTAACCCGTTAATCTCACCTCCCACTACACCCCTCTGGTCAATAGTGGAGTCAGCTGTTCGTGAACCAGAGCACATTTCACATTGCAGCTCTGTGAGCAGCAGCTAACCTTCCTGCTAATGGAAAAAGTTGTGTCAGACCCACTTCACTGCACACAGAGAGCAAGCGGGACATCCTTACTTCTTCATTGTGTTTCCCAAACACTCTAATAAACACAGCACTGCAAAGCACAGCGAGTAAATGTTTTCCCTGTTAACGCAGACGCAACTATTAGCAGCACGTTAGTGTCCAAGCACACATACCAAAGATGAGTTAGACACACTCAACCATACCCTTAACTCTGACTGTCTCACTCTGTCCTCTCACTGACATCATGGAGGGAGCCGTGCTTCTGATGGAAGACACACTGACAGACGGACGAGACACATAGATCTGTGTGTGTGTGTTTATGTGTGAGGGTAAATGCACGTGAGCGAAAACACACATGTGGAGTATTTGTGGGAATAAAGAGATGTTTGTTTGTACACAAATTGACAGGATAAGGAAATAAAGATTATTATTTTTAGAACTGAATATAATTTTTCTTCATTCTATTTAAAAATTACATTATCTTTTTATTTTCCCCTCCTCGTACCTCATTGGCCTTGGTGTCTCCATTCTGGGCGGGACCGTCTTCCTTCTTCCCCTTGGCACCACCTTTCTTTGCCTTTGCCCCCTTATCATCTGCCACCTTCTGCACAGAACAAGTGAGAATAACATATCCTGCATATAATGATAATTATATTAACATTTTCTAAATCAGCATCGCAAAAGCTTCACAAGGGCAGCAAAGAGTAAATACACAGTGGTTACAGTAAAAAAATCAAACTTGACTAAAACCAGGAAAGGACTTCTCTATTTTATATTGTATCTTAAAGGAAATAAGTGGTTCAGAAAATGACCTTTCCAGAGCTTTGGGGTCCTGGCTGTTAATGCTCTGTCCCCTCCAGGTTACAGCCAGGCACCTGGAGCACACAAAGGAGCTGCCCAAGGATCTCAAGGCAAGTACTAAGATTTCAGTTTAGAGCAAGGCCATGAAGTAACCAATATATTCTTCCAAAATATACTGGGAGCTAATACAAATAAGGTTAAAGCAAGAGTGATGTGATTCTGTAAAAACTCAGTAACAGTAGGGTAATGTACACAAGTCTTGAGCTACACCCCATTTCTTTGTTTTCATGTAAAAATAGCCTCAGTTATTGCATACAGACTCATCACAGTTAAGCCTGCTTTCAGTTTGTGTTTTTCCAATCCAGCAGCTTTGAACATTCATATAAACTAATACTAAAAGGTAGCCAATTTCCTCAGATTTTTGCAAATTATTACAAATAATTTATTGTGTGTGTGCGTGTGTGAGTGTGTGTGTGTGTGTGTGTGTTTGTGTGTGTGTGTGTGAGTGTGTGTGTGTGTGTAATCTGTTTTACCTTGACGACGGTTTTCTTGGGCTTGGCCTCAGGCTTGGGTGGAGCAGGTCTCTGAAAATTACAATAAATAAATCCTGTCAGAACTGATTCATGGTTCAGAGTTTATGAAGAAATATTGCTCTTATCTATATTATCTAGAGTTCTCTCTTCTCTTTACACTTTGAAAGCAGTTTCAGCTACTTTCTTGTACAGAGTTATTCACTGAGATTAACCCAAAGCCTGCTGACTGAAATGTCTGCACTTGATCTGACTGTAGCCTAAATATTGATAATGATTAAGTACTTGCACCATATTTCATAACCCATGGGCTTTCATCATATTCCCATGCGTTTTAAATATCATCCAGATGTGGGCTGATCTAAGACCACTGTGCAATGATTATGTCAGATGGGAGCAAAGATTCTGGCCATTTTTTTAGGCTGCTGCGTGTGGACCATGTTACCCTGAAGCCACAAGCTACAGTAACGCTGCTGTGATGAAATGAAATCATGTGATTTATTCTCACAATATCTCTGTTTTGCTCAAGAAATGTCTGACACAGCACATGAGATCTAAAATAAAAAGGCTTGAATTAAGACAAACTGTGCTGAAGAGGGTGACTCCTGCTAGTAACAAATTGCCTAAAGATACAATTTAAAAAGTAAAGCTACAGCTAAGAAATTGTTTGCTAAGGTGACTTAGAGCTGAAAATAAAAGGCTAAGAGGCACTTTAACTGTAGCTAAACCTCAGTCTACTTGGCGTTAGCTTGAATGAGACACGCACAGCTTGTAGTGTAGACAAACCAACCTTGTGGCAACACAGACATGGTCTCACATACCCTATTTTTTTTAAAAAGAACTTACACCATACACTTTTTTCGGTGCTAGTAGTTGATTTGTACCTTTGGACAAGCCTAGGTAGCCTGGCTACCAGTCTTTATGCTAAGCTAAGCCAAGCTAACTGCTAGCATATCTAGCATACAGAAATGAGAGATGAAAGTGATAAAGATTTCCCATGAAACCCTTAGCAAGAATTACATAGGCTCACAATGTCAAACTAATGTTTAAATCAAGGGTGTCAAACTTACAGAGAAGAACTAGCCCCTCAAAGGTTATTAAATGACTCTGTAAAGTGTGAAAGAGGCAGAGAATGCATTAATAACTCAAGTTTTTTTCTCTAAAACTGCGATTCTTGGTGCTGAGAAAATTTTTCAAAGCCAAAAAGTATGTCTAGATGTTGACAGGTTGCTTGAATCAGAAAGAATTAAATTGTGGCCTTTACAGATCTACTGCTGTCTACAAATTGTGTTGCACATGTAATTAGAGGAGACTGACTACATATGCCAAAAAGAGATTTTGTTCAAATGAAAGAATTAAAGAGAATTCAGGCTGTTCTTCGCCACTTTGATACCCATGATTTCAATAGCACATGCAAATAGACGGGGTAAAAAGACCCAGCACCGGTGGATTTAACATGCAAAGTACACACACACAAACACAAGGACTCCACGGCAGGGCTGCTAGACCACATAAAAATGACACTATATTTCAGATAACATTGTTTTAAAATGCCATTCATAATCAATAGCTTAATACAAATTAGGCATAACTTCATCAAGGAAAATACTAATTTTCATCCACATGATTACAGAATTTATAACGCCACTGGTGGCAGTCATGCAGCCCTGAACATCAACAACTTGTCCAACACACAACACTGAGAATGGGCAAAGACAACAGAGAGTAGACATGCATACCAAGCCAGCAGCCAGTCCTCTGGGAGCACATTTATGGAGCTCTTTTAAATGGCGATTGCCTTGATGAAATCCATAAAGGTTGAGAGGACTTTACTCTGAGCCTTGGTAATGTGACATGTTTTAGCCCGGCGGGATGACGGGTTGACACTGAGAGGAAAGAGTGGACAGTGACAGAGGTGAAGACAGAGAGAGGGGAGAGTGAAACTTACCGCTGACAATCTCTCTGACCTTCTGGTGGGCTACCGGAGCAACAAATGATCAACAAGAGAGAGAAAGCGAGGGAGAGACAGTGACAGAGAGAGAGAGAGAGAGAGATATCAGTTGTACCTTTGCCAGCTGCTCTCGTGATGATCTACTTGGTGACTGTTACACGTGTCCTAATCATTAACTCCTCATGTGAGTATTCTTTCACTCACACACAGTCCACACAGCACACAGAAACACCCCCACGCACACACACACAGCACACACACTCACAAAGCGTCTACCTGTTTTGTGACTTTGGGGGCCTCCTTGCCCTCAGGACCCTCTGGGGACTACAGGAAATAAAATTAACATATTTTTTTTAAAGAAGTTCAAATTTAATTTTTCTCATGCACAAGTGAATTATCTCTGTGAAGCAACAGAGAGCTCCCAGGATGTCTTAATGGAAATATCACTTACTACTCATGGTATAACACATCTGTAACAATAGCTGAAACAATTAGCATGTTTTTGATTACTTACAAAAAAATAATCCTCAGATATTATTTACATCATAATATTTGAGGATTTTATGTTGGAGGAGGGGTTTTGTCATTCTGGCCGAATGACAAGAAGAATGTAATCATAATTAAATTTAATCCTTCTTAAGAAAATTAATAATTTCCCCCAGAAATCAATGGTCTTAAAAAAACAAACATAAAACCACTGTTTACTAATGTTTCACATAATCAAAGCACAGTTTCCATCACGCGTGACCAAAATTCTCCACAGATGCAAATTACATTATCTGATGCTGATATATGATGATGCCACAACCTCTCTGGTTAATTCCATTTTTTTAATGGAGGCATCTTGCTTACGTGCAAAAAAAAAAAAAGAAAAAAGAATAATGGACCATAAACATCGATTCACTCGGGGGAGGGCGCATATTAACTAACAACATTACAACAACGTCATTTGTTGCTCCTAATGGACACTGTATTTCCCGGCTCCAGGTAGGCAGGGACGGCGCACGAGAGAAGCGCGCCCACTCCCACCATGAAAAAAACGAAAAAAAAATATTGGTTTAGCTCGCAGGTTGACATTCACATCATTTGCATTATTTGCATGTGGGCGACCTCCGCCCCTAGAGGCCCCCCATTCTCTGTCCTCAAAGGCGAATCTGCGAGGACAATAGCCGTTTTTTTAGGTGACAGAAAAGCCACTTTCCATGTATGCGCTGATACAATGCACAGGAGCTTGTCGTGCAGTCCTGTTCAGATAAGAGCCACGGCCTCTTTTCACACAGCGGCGATTGTCCCTGATCCTTCCCCCCCTTTATTCCTTTCTCTTCACGGGGCTAAGGGTTTGTTCATTCTGCGTGGCGCCTGCCATATTCATCACCACCCGGAGAACCAAAATTAGACAGGGAGGTGGAGGGCTTTTATTTTATTTGTTTATTTAATATTACATATATCACGCATTATTAGGAACCTACAAGTCTTCTATATGAGTGAAATGCGCCCAGAGGAGTGATCACAGCGCACGTCTCCTACAGGATTTACGCGTCCATCCATCCAGCGGCTCTAACATTCACCGGTGCGCACTGTGGACAGGGAAGTGGCGGGGGGGGAAACGACCACAAGAACGGCCATTGGGATGAACACGAGGGGATTTATAATGAAAAAAGCCCCAAAATGTCGCATATAAAATATCCGTTATTAATAAGTGGGTGTTTAACGCCTACGCGTGAAAGGCTGCAGTCGAAAAGACGTTTCCTCAAACTTTGGCATCACCTCACCTGCCTCGACGTCGCCACAGAAATATTATTCCATTTTTCCTCGATTGCATGAGCTGGAAAAAACTACAGTGAAGTGTGCTGCACGCAGGGACGACACTCACCTTTCTCTTCGGCATTTTACGCGTCAATAATTCTCCACCGAGCAAAATAAAGGTCAAAGCCAAAGGGCCAAGATAGGTGAATTTGAACTACCTCGAAATACGGGATCAATATCTAAGCACCTTCGATAATATGTTGATTATATGCACTCCCCCAAAACTTACACCTCCCACAGCCATTGGACAGAGAAGTCAAAATCCACTCATGTGCTGACTCCCGATTGGATCGTCTCGTCTCTATGTAAATAAGAGGGTCGCGGGCATTGGCCGAAATTTACCAGAATCTCCCAACGATTGGCTACGCGCTCTTTGTGCGCAGATCCCTCCCGGTGAATCTGGGTAATGTAGGATGGGATAGAGAGAATGTTGTAAATAAAATACAAAGGACCAGAAAAAATGGGCACAATGGCACAATGTCCGCCACAGGCGAGATCCAGAAAAGCTGGAAGGTACTGTGTCTTGTAGGGTTTCCCCTGCTACAGAGAACTAGAGAAATCATACACAACGTTTCTGCAAAAAGAGGTTGTCACAGTCCCTTCAGGAACGTGATGGTGTGTAAAACAATGCAATACATGAGGGGGCCTGGACTGTGTAAGACTTCAGCGTGTCAGACAGGTTTACGAATATTGTGCACAAGTGCATTTTTTTTGCATTTGCATCCTAGAAATTAAGTCAGAATTAAATCAAGTTGTAGATCACTAAACAAAATCTGTCATTCATGTGTACAGTACAATTTTTAACATAACATAATTCACACTGTGTCTGAATTGGACATCATTGACCTTTGAACTTAATTACCTCTTGGGAAGTTTTAGGACCCCTGTATTCTGGCAAAGGATTCACTTGTAATCCCAGCTTTCCATCTGGTCAGCCTTGGTTGCCCCAAGTGAACTCAGATGACCCAAAACTGCCCTCCTGATAAGCCAAATTGCGCACTCATTATGACCTGAAGGACAAAGTGAACCCAAGGTAGATATCTGTGCTTAGGTAACAGTGTTACTGACAGTGGAGGCACCATCAAGAATACAACGGTGTTCAGAATTTCAATTTCATGTATATATTTATACATTTCTATAGCACCAAATCACAACAACAGTTTCCTTCAAATGCTTTATATTGTAAGATAAAGACTCTACAATAATACAGATAAATCCTAATAATAAGATGACCAAGTGCCTTGGTGACAGTGGGAAGGAAAAACCCCTTTTCAACAGGAAGAATCTCCTTTGCTTAATCAGGATGGATTGATGGATGAATGACCCTTATAAAAACTACACATTTTGTGCAACTACATGCAGATGATTTGAACACAGAGAAAAACATTTTAACAATTTTGTAGAAATTATTTATTAATTGTCATTAGACTTTTTTACTGGAGGTGGCTTATGATATATTTATTTATTCTACCATCATGAGACGCGGCAGGAGCCATGACACTTTGTTCTTTTGCCTGCTTTCTTCTTATGGACAAAATAAACCAGAATAATAAACACCTATCACCTGGAATGAACTTCTTTTTGATTGCATGCATCATATCCTCTTAGCACATCAGCAAGTACTGAAAAAAAATGCCATTCACATTTTCTCAGAGGCCAGGGTGATATCTTCAAGCAGCTCAAATAAAGAAGAAAAACCATTCCGTTTAGCCATCCAGTCAAAGAAGTCAACAAAATATTCAGGAGAGAAGGTGTCAATTCATTTCTTTTTGCTAACTTTCTGTTTCTACTCCAAATCTGAGCTAAATCTCATGATGTTCTAAATTACAGCCGCTACAAGGAGCTTATTTTTCTATTAAAGCTTTAAAACAGGTGTTTAACTGTTTCGTGCTCCCATGAGTAGGTATAGTCAATTTTGAACTTACAAACAATGAACATCCAGAACTTACAAAACAACTGTTTTCAGCATATTCTACAATATACAAATGCTCATATTGCACTGTTTTGACACACAATAGCCATAAAAAAACTGCACAGAAATCAACAAAAGGCACATTCTTGTTCAACATAACAACAGACAGAGAAACGCACAGAGAAACCAGTTTTACAATAGGCAGAGCTTTCCTGGCCTAAACAAGCAAACAAACAAAACCCCTGATTTCTACACAGGTATGAATGCACAACCGCTGTAGAAGCCAACCAACCCAGAACCAGCTTGATGGGAGCTGCAGTGTTCCCACATAGATTGACACTGTCAGCTCAATGGAAGAAAAGAAAACCACAATGGGGCGCATCTACAAGCTTATAGGCCTATATACAGACAGAGAGTTTTAAAAAATCAAGGAAAAACCTGAACCCACAGGCCACGCAGTGAAAGATGACGCAAGTGTGAAAACTGTCTGAATCATCACTATGCTGCACAGGCCTATATGGGCACCGTTTGAATTGTTTCCAATAATCTGCCACTGACCTGAACGCAAAAGATGCAAAGCAAATACGCTGTCTAAAAGGTTAAATTAATAAAATGGAACCATATTTGTGTAAGTTAACTTAAAGGCAGAGAGTTATGTTCACAGCAGGCCAGTCAGATTTTGCAAATTTTAGAGTGTTTGGTTGACTTCACCCAATACAAAATAGTTTAGCTTTTAAAGATTACTGTGTTTAATGAGTTTCACTTCTGCTTAAATATTCAGTCAGTGGGGCAAACACAGTTACTTTGTTTCTCTTTTTTATTCATTCAGGTACTGATTTCTTATCGCCTTACTTCCTGGTAAATTCATCAAATCATGTGTATCATGGATGAGGATATGAAATTTAATGTGCTATGTATAAAGTATAAAGTATACTATCTATGCCATGCATGGGGGCTTGGAGTTTACATGACAAAGACAGCCTGCAGACCTGTCCATGTTGTATCCTGCCTTTGACCCTATGGCAGCTGTGATAGGCTCCAGACCCCTGCGCCCCTGAATTGGGTAAATGGAAAAAAACGAATAGATAGGCTGTATTAAAAAGAAAGATTAGGCCTTTAGAGCATGCTAACATCTCTATAAGGCTGTTGAAAGAGATGAACAACTTATTAATGTATCAGGCTAAGTGCCTATAGTCTGATAAAATAATGCTCACATGCCGGTGCTTAACAAATATAATGTTATTCATAGTCTATATCTAAAAGATGGAAACTGAAAACATGGCATCACCCGTAGGTCTGAAAGTCTTGCTTTGGAAATCTGAAGCTCAGCATTTTGACCATCGCCATCCCACCTTTTTTGAAACCAGACATTGTAAGTGAGGCGTTGGTCTAACTGACAAACTGAGGTCGGCTCACGTTTATAAGTTAGCGACATGCAGTAAAAGTCTAACAGCCCCAGTTTGTCACCCCTTCTTGTAATGATGGAGAGATAATGTACAAAACAAACATGATTGTTTTGTTTCATAAGCTTGAAACTGGGAACATAAACCTACTGCAAATTTTTTAACTGAGGTCATGGTTTATGGCAGCACTAGGTCATTTGCCTCTAGATTTCCATAAGTACAGCGCCTCTGGGTGACATAATGAACACTCAAAAGTTGGTATAGACATTAAACACAAGTGATATTACTATTGCTCTGATAAATTTAAATCAAGCAGAACCAAGCTCATTCCTTTTAAGCTATATTAAGTCATAACAGAGGACTTGTTCAGCCTGATCTTTAGTTTGTTTGATGGGGGTGGAACAGTGGTTAACATTGTTTTCTCATAGCAAGAAGGCTTGAATGGCTTGAAAGGCTTAAATGCAGGCTGGGGCCTTTCTGTGTGAAGTTTGCATGTTCTTCCTGTGTCTGCGTGGGCTCCCCCTGGGTACTATGGCTTCCTCCCACAGTCCAAACTGGCCGTAGGTGTGAATGTGGGCAGAAAAGATTGTGTGTTTCTCCATTAGCCCTGTGATGGCTCCAGGGGTCTAGATATTAAGACTGTTTGTCATTGCGACCGTAACATCTTTGTCTGTGCTCGCTGATAAAATATCTAAGATCTACAGCTGGATGACAAGTTAAAGTATAAATCAGCACAAATATTTAACCTCATATGGAACCATTGTCATTTCTTTTCCTGTAATTTGTCACCTGCGTTTCCTCCTGCTTTAGCCCACTTTGAACGAGAACTAGAAAAGAAGGAGAATCCACTGCCTGCACAGGGAGTACATTCAAACTCCCTACAGAAAGGCCTTGGCTTTTCCAAGAGCCGTCTTGCTGTGAGGCAGCCATGCAAACAATTTCACCACTATACCACCCGTGGGAACATTAGACAACAAAAACTGAACTTTATGTACCCAAGAAGCTTTTAATCATCCCACATGATGATAAAAGGAAAAAAGCAAGTCTTCCACTATTTCTTAAATTCCAGTTTCTTTGGGCTGTGCTCAGGGCTAAATATCAAATTATGCTTGCTCAGTTAAGAAGGTCAGTGTGTTCCTTTTATACAAATAAAGGCACAGTTTATCAAATGAATACAATATGGGTTAACATTACCCCCACACTCCTCTGGCAGATTAAACACACCGTGTCTGTGTCTGATTAAAATTTGGGTTTCCATATTCATTGTATTATTCCAAATGAGAAGGGAAATGGAATGACTCGCTGAAGCAGTACACATCAGTAAAAGAGCCGAGGCTGCCTCTGCAGACACGGAAGTGCTCGTCAGCAAGTCAGAAATAGTCTCGCTCTCACCACGCAGTGACATTATTGAGATGCCATATTTCGTTATAGAGAATGTGAAGAAAGCCAGACCCTGGCCCAATACACCCGCATGTAGGCAGGACGTGACTGACACCTTGTGGACAGTCTTTGTCATGATTATTATAGATGAATACTCAATTACAGAATTTTAATATGTGAACCGCATACAAGCCCAATTCCATCCACTGAAACCTTTTTCTAATAATCTCTGTAATAATAGCAAAGAAACTCTTCCTATTTCTTTTTCCCATTTTCTTCATTTGCAAGGAAATTTAATAAGCACATTGTGAAAACATTCACAATTAATAAGCTATCCGCGTTTAAAAATCTCATAAAGATCTTATATCTGATATGTGTCACGGACTCTAGTGTAAGTCCAAGGAAATCCTTCCGTAGCAACCCAGACTCCTTACACTTAAACTGTAGCACATGAAGCCATAAAGAAAACAGCCATTACAGAAAACACAATGAAAGCTGAACATGAAGCACTTTCATTAATTCATACAAAATTTGCAGTAAATAAATAAATAAATAAATAAAAAGGTGTTGTATGGCAGTATGGCATGCCAGGGTGCCTTTGTCAGGTAGAGAGGCTCTAAGATCGATGAAGACCTCAGACTCTCAGATGAAAGTAAAACTTCAAGAGGTGACTCATTTGAAACGACAAAGCTGAAGAGAGCAGTCCAACATTTACGCCTCATCTCTGTTCATGTTTCACATTTTGCAAAGCCCTCCAGTGGGCCGAACTGGATCCTTTGTTCAGCCAGGTCTGGCTCCCTGGCCTTATGTTTAACATCTCTGCCCTATTACAAGTTTCAGCATTAGTATATTATTCAAGGAAACTGCTGAAGGGTTTAAAGCAGCAATGCATTTTAATATAACTATTTCCAACGCAGCGTTTTATTATTTATGTGACACATTTAAACGTTCTCTTTTTCCCTCTTAAAACGAGACAAACTTAACCCCTCTGACACCCAGATGTCTATTTATAAAGCTGGATCACCCTCCCATCCATTACTCTTACCGGTTCTGCATTACGTCATTGGGACCCACACAGTTTGTGTGCACACTGGGAAATTTGAGGCGAATCATGCGTCTGCAGGAAACACCGGTCAGACTGCCTTTTGTCTGCATATGATCCGCTTTTGGTTTATAGCCTCTAAACACATAAAAGCAGCAGAGGCAAAAACACACAGCAGGCTGATAGGCGGGACTTCCTCCTGGCATAACTCAGCTAGCCGGGCTGTTTATCTCGTCGTGCAGCGCAGGGATCGAGCCAGTGCAGGATCTGATAACAAGGTAAGCCCGTTGACAGCAGCGGGGTTTGGCGTGTTTCTCAGTTTGTGCATGTAGTCTGCCTCGTTGTCGCTCCATCCGCAGCACTCGTGTAAATTGCACTCGTTGCTGTGCGTGGTTATTGTTGCAATCAGAACTGCGTGGGTTTTTTTTTTTTTAGCTGTTAGCAATGCAGCACAAAGGCTAAAACACGGAATCTGTTATAATGTAGCGAACTGTCGATAGGTTCACTTTAATTCGTCTGGATGTGAGTGTCTCTCTGATGTGCCGCCGTTGTGATATCCTCAGCTAGCCACATTTCCAATGACATCTTTGCTGCCCTTAACGGAAATATATAAATGTAATTTTTATTATTATTTATTATAAACGTTATTATTTAAGCCAATTTCTCAATTAATTTCTGCCTTGTTTTCATAACCAGCTTAGTGTAATGTATACATATATTTTATAATTTGTTTATTAAGCCATTAGTTTTATGATTATTAATTAAGTGATGCAAGTTCCAAGGAGGCATTTTCAGCTGTTTGTTTGATTCGACCAAAAGTTCAAAACCCAGAGATCTGTTATTATGTGGAACAGCCCTCACATGTGCAAATGTGTGTTTCTTTTGCGTGATTGATTACCTAACTATATATATATATATTAAAATATTAGTAGAGTAAATGTTAGTAATCAGTAGATTTTGGCTTTGCGTTCGTAAATAACATATCCAGTCGTGTACAGTCAGGGGCGATTCTAGGATTGAACCTTTACGGGGCTCAGCCCCTTATCATAATGTCATGAACAGTGCCTGTGCTGCCTTGCAGTTAATATTAATGTCACCGTTCAACCCATGTTCATTGACATGAATCCTGTTAATTGCAGCTTTTTATATCAATTAATGTGTTCTATTTAGAATGTGAAATCATCAGTAATTGTGGACAAAGCAGAAGTTACCTCAGCTTTGTAACTTTTCTTGACTTTCCTTCATGTCCACTCTGACCTGTTTTATTTTGCTGTCTTCATCCAGCTCTTTCTCCTTCTCACCTTCCCCATCCACCTCTCTCAGTCTTTGTGCTGTCACCAAAAGGTAAATGGAACAGTGAAGCTGAATTTATAATCCAATAAAAAGCTGATTTACATCACGTTACAACAATATTCTAATTGAATACTTGCTGCCGCTGGCTGTTGACAGTTAACACTCTTCTGACGTGCTCTCTGGAGCTCTGCTGTACTGTAAACAAACAATGAGACTCAATTCAACCAGAACAGGAAACTAATAAAGCAGATCAGCTACCTGGTTGGCAAATAGCGGCTTATTGCTTAGAAAGCTGAAATTGGTTAATAATTCAGGTGGTCTAGCCTCCATTAGTTAATGTTTTCGATGCTGTTTAGAGAAGAAATATACATAGGCAAACAATTTTCACGTCACGGCAGTGACCCTTCATTACTCGAACAATTTTAACTTTCCCTTGCTGATGTTTCATTTGCATATGAAATTACGTCTTTGCCTTCATTCAGCTGCAGCAACGCAAAATCTTAATTGTTAACAAAAAGTGACGCTGCTGAAGCAGTGCAGCACCTCTGTGTGCGAACACTGGACATTTAAACTGTTTTTAATGGTCACCTGTACTGTCTCCAATAGACAAGTTGAGGGGAAAAAATACAATACATACAGTTATTAAGGAAGGTAAAATGATGCCCTTAATGTTTTTGAACATTTTCACAAACTAGCTCGCAGCTTCTTGTAAAAAAACAAATGTCTGTGTAGGCTTGTATCAGAAAACATATAATGGAATATGGATATGTCTGTGATTGGTTAGTATCCAATCTAATCTGTCAGGCTTTAGTTGAAACCACACGTAGTCCCTCCAAAACTAGATTAGCAGACAGTACTTCTATATTGATGAGGAAGTGCACTAGATGGCTAAAACAGTAAGTGTAGCTGATCAGATAATGTTGGAAGTTGGGTCTGCATTATCATACAGTTTTCTATTTTCTAATTTTGTATAGATCAAATAATCTATCTATGATTTCAGTAAAAACCATAGATAATCATAGATTAATAACAAGTTATAGACTTAGAGGGATTAAATGTCTAGCTGTAGTCAATAATGTGTTGTTTTTTTGTAGGCTGTTTCGTCAGTCTGCACACTATGCTCTGCTACTTGTTGCGAAGAGGCCGCAGTCCTCTGCTCTGCCTCTGGGCCCTGCTTCTGCCTCTGGTATCCCTCGATAGCCCGAACCACCGTGGACGTAGGGACTACCTTGTGACGGAGCGGCCCAAGCTGCTGCTCGTGTCCTTTGACGGCTTCCGTTGGGACTACATTGACCGCGTTCCGACGCCTAACTTCCGCAGCATCATGGACACGGGGGTGAAAGTGGAGTTTGTGGAGAATGCTTACATCACCAAAACCTTCCCTAATCATTACAGCTTAGTGACGGGGCTGTATGCTGAGACGCATGGCATTGTGGCTAATGAGATGTACGACCCTGTTCTGAACCGGTCCTTCTCCATGGAGACGGACAGTGTTTATGATTCACGGTGGTGGGAGGAGGCTGTGCCCCTCTGGGTGACCATCCAGAAAGCTGGAGGACGGAGCGGGGCAGCAATGTGGCCTGGGTCTGATGTCAAAATCCACAACATGTACCCTACTCAGTACCTCCACTACAACGCCTCAGTCTCCTTTGAAACCAGAGTGGAACGGATTATTGAGTGGTTCTCTGCACCAGAAGCTGAGGCGGTGGATTTTGGAGTTCTGTACTGGGAGGAGCCTGACGAGAGCGGGCACAACCTAGGACCTCAGAGTTCCTTAATGGACGTAGTCATCGCGTGGATTGATGAGAAGCTCGGCTTCCTTATAAACAAGCTAAAGAAGGCGGGGTTGTATGACAGAGTGAACCTCATAGTAACCAGTGACCACGGCATGGCTCAGCTTTCTCCTGAGAAGATCATAGAACTGGATGAGTACGTGAGCAGAGACCTGTACACCTGGGTGGATAAGAGTCCAGTGGTGGGAATCCTGCCCAACGAAGGTAGAAACAGTAATGTTTTTGGAAATTCATTCATTTTCCTCTTTACCACCATCATGCTTGTATATTAAATATGAAGCTTGTCACGGGTTTATGCAATGCTTATTATATGATTCTGATGCAATGATAAAATAACAGTAAAATATCCCTTCTCAAGCTGCAGCTGCAAATGAACTACTTTATGCTGAAAACTTTATCTGGCCAAAAAGGGACAATGGATGTGGAGGACTGACCTAAAGATTATCAGTTTAGTTAATAATCAGACAATCCTCCATTATGACCAAGGTTTACAACACAGACTTAATTTTTATAAAATTTTATCCAAAACCAGTGACTGAGCCATTTTCCCCATAGACTTCTACAGGAACTGATCGCCATCTGGTGGCCTTCATATAGAATAGAGCCTTAAGGCATTTCTGCACTGGCTCAATTTTTCTGACCTAGAAACTATAGTCATCCTATATTCATCCTGTCTGTAACTGTAGGCTATGTCCATCTTTTATATACAGTTGTTGCTTGTCAGTTAATCTCTAAAGTCTTGAATTTGTTCCCCATGAGCTGCCGTTCATAAATCAGAATTTGCAGCCTCTATAAAGATTTTCTGCTACCGCTCGTTATGTATCCTTCAGGGAAACTCGACGAGGTGTATAATCTGCTGGTGGATGCAAACCCGAACATGGTGGTGTACAAGAAGGAGGAGATTCCCGAGCACTACCATTATCAGCACAACATCAGGATCATGCCCATCCTCATAGAAGCCAAAGAAGGCTGGACCATCATGCAGAACAGGACCGGACCCTTCATGTGTACGTTTTCGCACATCACAAAGCTCTGCTGAGACAACACTCTGGCGTCGTTACTGTGCACATTAAACAGGTTTTGACAGTTTGTTTAAGCAGCAGCCTTTTTTCTGCTCTAATAATAGCTTCACAGAAGGTTTATTTCAGTCACTGAACCAGCGCTTGTTTTAGAGTAGCTGTAATTAACAAAGAAAGCTGGATATGCTTTCCCTTAGGACCAGCAAGAGTGTGTTTGAGTTAAAAAGTGTGTGTGTGTGTGTATGGATGTGTTTGGAGGCTTTTATTGCATTTACTCTAAGTGCAATTATTTTTTCCTAATACAATACCTACTGAGCATCACCTCTTCAGATTAGAGCGTTCAGACCCATGTGTCATGGAGGCAGTGTGTCTTTACACCAGCTACTGTCACTGCTTAATTCCTCCTCTCTGCTTGTTGGCTTGTTAATGAGTGAAATGACCAGGTGGAGCCTGCCGCTGGAAAGAAAACTAGCAGACTTTCAGTCTTCAGGGACAAAGCGATGTGAGACTGCTTAGACACACACGTGTGTATTATGATGCTTTCCTGCTAGTGGTGCAACGGATCACGGTTGATCTGAAATCCGAATCGATCCCACTCCACGGTTCGGTACGCACGTGATCCGAAGATTCGAAAAAGAAAAAAAAAGTATGTGTATGGTGCGCGTGGTGGGTCTGTCAAGCGGTACTTATGGTCAGCGCTAGCGGTCCAAGTGGAGGAGCAGAGGAGTTTGCGGCATTTAAGCAGCCCTTTGCTGCCCAATCCGACCGGGCTAAAGCTATTACAAAAGCTATTGGGGTGTTTAGCTGCAGACGGGAGGCCGTATTCCGTTGTGCAAAATAAGGGGTTTAAACTGTGATGAACGTGCTTGAGCCACGCTGTGATGTCCCGTTGCGCGTCCACTTCAGTGTGACAAGATCGTTCCAAGCATGTATGAGCAGGAGAAGTTTAAAGTTATGGCTGAACTGTCCCACGCATCTTCTGTTGCCCTAACTACAAATGGGTGGAGCTCCAGGGCAACGGAAAGCCACGTGACCGTGACCGCTCGTTATATCACAGCAGAGTGGTAGATACAAAGCCCTGCACTGCCCTATAGATTACATTAGATTAGATGAAACTTTATTTATCCCTCGGGTGGGTTCCTCCGGGAAATTCAGTTTCCAGTAGCACAGCACCGACAGAAGTTGCAGAATGTGAGCAGAAATATACCAAATATACACATTTATAAATACAGAGAATACGAAAGGGATAAATAGAATAAATAGGAATAAGAACACAAGGGAACGGCACATTTCAAGTATTGTGAGTCTATTACACCGTTGGATATTAACAAAAACTATTGCACAGTGAAAAGGCACTACAGCTTACTTGTTCCCCCCTCCTTTGTCCCCGTTTCCCCTCCCTCTCCCCTCCAGCGAGGAGTTAAACAGTTTAATGGCGTGTGGGACAAAGGCCTTTTTAAGTCTGCTGGTCCTTGACTTTGGGAGACACAACCTGTCACTGAACAGACTCCTCTGGTTGTTTATGGCTGTGTGCAGAGGATGCCCAGCATGGTCCATAATGTCCATATTGCAACTTCATTTGTTTCTACATAAGTGCGTGGAATGAGTCTTCAGTTGAATGTTTTTTAATAGGCAAAAAATACTTAAATAAGTAAATAGTGAGTCGAATTTTTGTCTTTTTTTTTCTATTTTTGCTGATCCGAAAATTGATCCAATCCATGACTTAAAACCGTGATCCGATCCGAACCGTGAGATTTTTGATCTGTTGCACCACTATTTCCTGCTATAACAAAGTTTTTGAGAGGGAGCGATATGCATTCATGACTAAAACATGCCTCTTACCGTGCAGCAGTGGCCCCATCTGTTTCTCAGTGCATCACGGGGCGCTGCGGAGTAATGCAATACAAATAACACTGCAGCTCCACTTGCTACAAACCCGATCATTCTTCTTTGTTTACATCAATTGAAAGAAAATGTGCTCTGCGTTTCTTGGTATTCCATTATATGTCTGTCTCTATTTATTTGGCATTTGCCTTTATTAGATACTGCGGTGGGAGACATTTTATACATCCATATTTAGTTGCTAGCAGCATTCTTCTTCCCTGCCTCCGCCGGCTGATTGCCGCACTTCTGTGCTCATTCCTTGCGACATCGATCAGTGGAATATGATTACAGCACTGGTAGAATTGCTAATGTTCTTGCATGCGCGCGCACGTGTGTGTAGTTGTGCATGTTTACAAAACAAAAATATAGAGGAAAGAAATGTCGACCAGGCAACGTTGGGGATCGGAAATCTCCGCAGGGTATGTTTAAGGTAAGATTTATGGGAGATCCTGGACCTGCTCGAATGGCCGTTAAACCCACTGAAGCTGCCGTCACAGTCAGCGCTGATAGACTGTATTGATTTTTACTCGCAGCACGCTAAGAGAATCACGTCAGATCTTCTGGATGTAATAGCACTGATAAATTTTAGGAGCGGCTGTTAGCCTGTCTAAGCTTTCATGTAAGGTCTTTGTGTTTGTGTTTTGTGATTTCATTTTCAGTTTTTGTTTGGGCTGTGCTGTGATTGATTTAGCCTTATCCCGTCTGCTGAGGCAAGTCGTTTTGGCAGTAAATCATCAGGTAGAGCTGCGGTGCCAGGTCCCATAAATCTGGAAACAAAACGAGCTGTCTGTGATTCATGGGATGTGAAAACCAGATACAGATGTATATAAAGGTCTATTAGCAACAGAATAATAATTTACATCAAAATTTACATCTTATGCAAATGTTTTTTGTCTTTTTTTCATCTCCAGTGGGAAACCATGGCTATAACAGCAGCTTACGTAGCATGCAGCCTGTGTTCGTGGCTCGTGGGCCGGCCTTTCGTGAGAATTACGTCAAATCCTCCATGCGCTCCGTTGACCTTTACCCTCTCATGTGCCACATCCTGTCCATCCGCCCTATGCCGAACAACGGCTCCCTCTCGAATGTTCAGGACCTCCTGTCCATAGAGCCCACTGTGACCACGCCAGTCCCACCTCACCCTCCCGTTCCCCCTCCGGGCACCGGGTACTCCTGCGCCCCCATCGTGGGCTCGTTCCTCGGTGTGGTTTTGGTGCTGGGCTTCCTAGTGGTCTACGTCATACTAGTGACACTCAAACAGCGGCCCTCGAGAAAACACAGGAGCTGGGAGATGTCGCAGCCTTTACTGCAAGAGGATTTGCACCTGTAGCTCGAGAACGGAAAGAAAGGCGGACGTAAAAGAAGAGGAGGTATTCCTCCTCCCGAGGTACTCCCACATCCAGAAGCATCCCCCGAATGGCTCCCTTACAGCACTAAACGCTGCTCTTCTTATTCACTGAAGATCGAGGAAGTTTACCCTCCCACTCATGCGTAGGGGTACATCTGGTGTAAGGGAAACGTCCCGGGTGTGCTTCTGGTTTGGGTTTATTCAGAATAATGGGTTTCTTAGTGGCTTTGCTTTGATTGTGAATTCTACCTAATAGCGTCTAACATTTTCATTGTCACTTTATGAGTAAAGATACAAAGGTAAACGTGAAGTTTGAGCCTGTGATTGTAAAAGGGTGAGCTTTTGGTGGCCAAGCCTATGACACGGATGATATCGAGGTATCAGTATGCTCAAATCCCACTAAAGCTGTTCTTTTCCAAGGTGGGGTGTAAAAATCTGGTAATGGTGCGTACCTTCAGACAATCTTACCTTGATGGAATTTATAATGTTACACTTGTTGGGAAGCTGTGCCATGAGCACAGAAGGTAAAATGAGTAACTTTTTGGAAAGCATACTGACACCTTTCCCATCCTGACAGCGAGAGTCATCTTCAGTCCGTTTGCTTTGACATTTTCAAATCTATGCAAAACAGATTTGTATGTCATAAAGTGAAAAAGGGATCTGGTGAGATTTTTTTTCGCCACCACCTGTTCTTCTTGTGGTCTGAGCACTGAATAAGATGTTACTTGGAACTACAAATGCTGTGATTAATCTAAAGTATTCCAAACTGTTCGTTTTAAGCACTTGACTGTGGTCAGTGTTACTTCTGAATGTTAACTGGAACCACTAAAGTCTCACTCTTCGTGCCAAGCTACTGCTCATAGGTGTAGGTCATTCCATGAGCTAATCACTTCAGTAGTCCGTTACCATTTGCCTTTGAACTTAACCGAGAACATCTCTCGAACGTGTGCAGTTGTTTGTGCGTCTGTCCTTTTTTTGTGTGTCAGGAGGGCTTTTTTTTCCCCTTCCAGTGTAAGATGATTGTGTAGTGCCCTTCCATTCATATGTCCACTGTCATTACCATGGTCATTTGTTGGTGAAATGTGAAGTGCAATTGCTATTGGTCAGTATTTGTGTTAGGAGTTTTAAGGGTTCTGTTTGGTTGAGAAGACTATTTCGAGCATGACTTGCGAGAGCTGTTCCCGTAATTTGCACTACAGGATTGAAATGAAACTGAATGAAGGGGCAGTAGTTGGAAGCTTTTTAGGTCATGTATAATTTGCACTTCTAGTTTATAGTTGCTGTTTGAAATGACGAAAAAAGATAGGTGCCTCTTGCTTAAAAGCTTTTTAAGTAGCATAATCGCAGAGAGAGTTAGAAGACTAGAATTATAATCTGCAGATTAAATACTATCATTTTTTTCCAGCGTCTTTTAAGAAAGAATTGGTTCAATTTTCTCCTTTTTGCTTTTCGATGCACTGACTTATACCTGTGCCCGAAAATGACAGACATCACTGTGATATATACTTTTTACAAAATTTAAATTCATAAATTGAGAGCATTTATATGAAATTGTTAATTATCTGAGAATTGTGTTGTTTTATGATGGAAAAGTGTTGTCTGATAATTTTCCCCTAACTTGTTGACAAAGAAGTGAAACGTATCCATGCTATATTCCAAAAATGATTTATTTGAAGTTTTTAAGAAAAGGAAGAATATTAGATGAAGCTGATCTGTTTTGGATTAAAAATGTGGATATTTAATATAATTTACAAATTAACTATCTTTGCCATGTTGAAGCAAATAACAAGTCTTCTGGAAATAAAGGAACTAATGTGAAAATAACTGTGTTTGTTTATCATTATTATTATTATTTTTTTTAACCCTTGTGTTCGAGGCCCAGATCTTTACATTTTTTCTTAGTCCACAAAAAGGTACATTTTGTAGTAATCTGTCATTCTTCAGAAATGCAGCTAAATACTGTAAAGCGTGATGCATTTAAGGAACAAAATAAATAAATAAATAAAAATCAGTCACTGAGTTAAACCATAGGATTTCTCTTTTTCAGACTGGAGTATAACTGAGCATGCAGTCATGCCTACCTTTTCCATTTCTTTGAAAAAAAATAGTGATGAGGACGGTTTTGTAATTTTAATAATTTGGAATTAAAAAAATATTCTCACCCTGCAAAGAACATCCACCAAAGGAAGCTCAGCAGTCTCGTGATACCATCTTTTAACCTTTTTAAGTTGGATTTTATTACTTTTTTATTATTGTTCATCAATAACACAGATTCACCTCAGTAAGTAAGCAACACAGACTCTTTGCCTTAACAAAACTTCCTTGCAACTTCCTTCCTGTATTTTCCAACAGGTGAAGATAACATCTAATAGATGTCAAACTCATGTTATATCGAGGGGCACATACAGCACACTTTAATCCTAAGTGGGTGACCGGTGGAACTCCCCTTTCTGTCAGTATAAAGAAGTTTAATTACACATTTAATCCCAGATTGTAAGAAAAAGACGACAGTATGTATCAGTCATTCCACATGACAAAGAAATGCTGGTGCAGTAAATGAAAGAAACGTGTCAGCATCACCGTTTGAGCTGAAACTGCAAGAAATAAATATGTAACATTACAGAAAAACTGTAAAACTCATGAAAATACATTTAAATGTCTGAAATTTTAAGCCCTCTTTCACATTTTCTGCACCCATCCAGTGGATGTGTGTTTCTAAGTTACCTGGCCACAAACACAGCTTGCACCTCTGTCATCTTATAATCATTACAGTACCCGCTATCCCTCTCTTACGGCCAGCCGCAGGGTGGAGGAAACCTGGCAAGGTGCATTTACACAGATTTTACATAAGCAAGTCTAGAAAATGCACAAGGGCCCTACAGCTTATCAACATTACAAAGGTCCCAGAGAGTTTTATATGTTTTTAAATATTAGTTTCGAGCAGTTTGGTTGTTTCTGTTTGTACAATACAAATACTGCCACAGTTAAATGACTGAAACCTGTAAAAATGCAGTTAAATACAGGTGAGCACAGTTAGTAGAATTAGTAGAATCTTAAAGGAAAATGGAAAATACAAAAAGGTGAAAATGCAGAATTGTGAGAAAACACATCAGCAGCTCGGTAATGACGGGAGTAAATAGGCAGGGCACATTTTTAAGACTTAATTGAAGTCAGCGTGTTCTGATTTAAACACGCTGCTCTCTGCCCTTGCAAGCCATCACATTTAAAACCGGAATATCCTTGAAGGGGCACAGTCCTCAGCTTTTACGCTATCCACTCGTTAACTTGCAGGATCAAAGGTCTTTTATAAGTTATCACTGGAATTTGCTCAGTGCGCTCAGTCAGTGAGTCAGAGGCAGGCGCACGGTGAGAAAACACTGACCACTCCAGCACTACTCCTCCACTTTCAACTTCAAGGTCTGCTGCCAGAGATGGACAACATCTACGAAACACTAGATCACGATGATGTTCCCGCAGGACGCGATCGCGTTGAGCCCAAGTATGAGAACCCGGGTGAGGCGAGGGAGCAGCTGTACAGCGAGGTGCTGGTCCACAGGTCGTCTCGGGAGGAAGACCGCAGCTCCCCGGATTACATGGAGATCAGGGAAGGAGGCAAACACAGCGACTCCTCTTCTTCATCCAGCGACGACGAGGACGCTAAAACGAGAAAGGAAAAAGTGGAGGCACAGGTGCAGGAGGTGAGCGGCGAGGCGCACAACGGATCCAGGCGCTCATCCTCCTCCTCAGATTCATCCGCCTCACCCGGAGATCCTTGCGACGACCCGCCGTTTCAGAGGAAGATCCAGGAAGAGGATAACGCCGAGGATGGGATGATGATGGCCTACAGCCGCCCTAAAACTGACCCCGAGCCGCAGGAGTCTGTCGACTACACACTTAAAACTCTGGAAAGTGTCACTTTGGATGAAAGCAGCTCTGCGCCAGCTGATCCCAACCAACCTAACATCGCCCTGTACATTAAGGTGAGACATATACTATACTATATAAAAAGGGCTCTGCAGGGTTGATCCAGGTTATGCATCAACAGAACACAACCTCAGGGTTCAGCATGAGCCTTCAGGTGCGTGGAATTTCACTTCCTTGCGCAAAAGAAGGCTCTGAGGCCAAGTAGCGCATCCTGTTGATGAGACATCTTTGTGAAGCCAGGAAGGAGTTCTATGAAAATAAACAGACTCCCATCATTTGCTCCTGTGCATATTATATTATATTATATTATATTATATTATATTATTATAAAGGGTTTAAATATAATCATTATAGAAATTATAATTCACATCATTAGGCTTCCATGTGGTTACTAGTTAAGTCTAAATAGTTATATTTAAATTTAAGTGTTCCTAAGCTGTGTATATTTAGAAGTATAAATGCATGTTTTTAAAAAATAGTGCATAAGCAGTGATTTCTTTGTATCCAAATCTTTGTGTGTGACTTTAATCCAGAGGCACTCTGCTGTAATAATTAACTTGTTCGCTTTAAGGTCACAGGAACCAGGGGTGAACGCTACGCTTGAGCAAATCCGTCTGTGTGTTTTGTTGCTTTTTTGTGATACCTGCTCTGGTGAGTGTACTATCAGTTAATGCAGGGGTCACTTTGCTGATTAGGCTGCTGGCATCAAGTCGCTGAAAGTCATGAAATGGGTAATGACAACAGGTTTTTTTTATTTTTTTTTATTTTAAAATTGCCAGGTCTCCCTGTAGTGTGAAGCATTGTTGGGTAAGATGGTGAATGCTATCAACACAGATGAGTTTGATTCCAGCTGTGTTACATGTCATAATCTTCCTCGCCCACACGTTTCCTGTTTCCGTTTTCCCTGTTTACTCCACCATAAAACCAAAAAGGTGATTATGACAAGAATAGAAAACACCAGACAGCTTTTCAAGAATAATAATGTTTTGTCTTTTAAAAAAACCACATTTCATAAACACTACAAAAAAAAATTCTGACTAGTTCAGAGTGCACGGTTTTTGTCTGAGCTGCTCCTTCCTCGGTGAGCTGAAACGACATTGGCAGGATCTGAAAGCTCATCGTAGTCTACACATTTAACACACTCAGTGTACAAAACTATATTATATCACAATTATGATAAATATGCAGCATAGTTCACCCCGAAGGCCGTAGAAGACGACAGACGTGATAACATCCTCAGCCCCTTCAAGAAAAACACCCCACCCTCTATCCTTTATGTGTCTTTCCGTGGGTGCGTTTCCCAACAGTTTAATCATCAACAATGATCATAAACTTAACACGAGCTCCACCATAAAAGTAGGAAGGTGAGTTATGAGGTCACGTCTCTGAGGGGAAAATTTAAAATGAAACCTCCACAGTCCTCTCAGATAAAGTGGGCTGCCCTAGGCTATCAACAGTATCGCTAACGTGCACTTTTACTGGCTCTGTCACTGTTTTTGTGCGATAAGACCTTTTCACGAGCTCTTTTAACTGTAACTGTCCAAGACTCTTCAGCAGTTCTGGCTCGATTAACACATCTGGCCAGTGTGTGCGTATACACTGTTCACACACTCCCCGTCACCTCAGTTCCGGAAAGAGACAATTCTCTGTAACCGTTTGATGTTTATGGTGAATGATTAGCCCAGCGAGTCACTGATTTGAACTTCCCTTTGTTTCAAAAGGATCGAAACGCCAAGGCCATATCTTAGAAACCACTAATGGTCCCATTATTATTGATTTAGATTACTGATTTAGAAATCCATGACAAGAAAAGAAGACATTCTGGTCGATACTTTTACTCACTGTTTTAGCAAAAGTTAGATTAAGAACTATACAGTTTCCGCGACCACACACTAAACGTAAGGCTGGAAAAAAGGGGAAACAGTTAGTGTGATTCAGCACTAACCTCCTTTGTCCATTTTTAAGTCCATTTGCTGAAAGAATTACAAGCTACAGGTGGATACGAGTCTCGATGGTGGAAATTTGAAACAATCTTCTCATCTAGACTTTATTATTATTATTCTTTTTTAAAATGAATATAAATCCAGTTTGACATATTTTTGGTATCTTCAGCTCATCATTATGGAAAGTCTTCCCTCATTTTGGTGCTGTTCACTCAGTAACTTTGCAAATAAACTAACTAAGACCTAAAATAACACATTCAGACACTGTTCAAGATTTTCCATCCTGAACTCTGATAATGAGCACCTTCTTCCTCTGCAGCTCGCCTTTAATTGGTTTGTGCTGCAAGTTGGTATGCCAGCCAGGAGAGGGAGCTGCTCTATAAATAGAAACAGTTAAAACGTTTCTCTCCAGCCGAGCCATCTGTCTCCTCTTTGCTGTTTTCATCAAACTTTCTTTCTCGGATCTATCGCACATAAGCCACACACACACAGACACACACTACTCAGTTTCCATGTGTCAAATGTACCTGCTTTTTAAAAAAATTATTTTTGTGGCCTCTTTCTGCAAACAAATGCTAATTTTTGCCTTAAAACCGCAGCCGTGCATCAATAATTTAGAGAGGAATCTTCTCCAGTCTGCTGCTGGTGATCAAATATAACCTGCCAGAGTCAAACACATGTGAACATGAATTAAATATAAATGCTGCTGCACCACTACTCAGTAACTGATGGACCGACAGCCTCAGAAACTCAAAGTGACACAAATAGCGTCCCGTTTTTGGCAATGTTGTCAGATGGGGAGAATATATTATTGATGGTTTGGGTGTTCAGGAAGTGTTTCATCAGTTTGGCAAAAAATAATACGATAAAACATGTAATAGTGGAAAATATTGAAAAATAAGAATGTGTGAGCTGTGGGACAGAGAGACAAGGGAGTAAGTGCTGGCTGTGATGCGATTTTGATGTCAGGTTTGGTTGCAGTGGTGGGAAGAGAGACACGGGGCTCCACCCCCTCTGCTATAGACTGACACCTGTTTTCCACTTTGTGTCAGTGAGATCTAATGCTGCCCTCCATCTGTGTCTAAATCAGAGCACAGGGCTGTGACTATCACCTGGACCGACTTTCAGCCTCACCCAGGAGACACAAACGGAGCAGAAAACTGCCTTTACAGCTGCAAACGGTGGTGAAGGTGAAGGGAACAGAACTTCCTTAGGTGTGGAGAGAGGATAACCTCAGAGAAGATAAAAGCTTCTCCTCCATTTTTTTTGTCTTTCCAGAAGATGTAGAGCTCCAAGGAAATAAAAAAGGACACATAGTTTTAAAAAAGTAAAAGAAAAAGGAATCATGTCTGATGAAGACAGAGACCCTGATATTGAACTTTTTGTAAAGGTAAGATAGACACAAAACTATGACTGCAGTGAGGTTTTGATAACATTTGAGGGACCAAGTATTGCCTGAATTTTTCAAATGAGCATCGCTGTGTGTTATGAGCAGTTGCGTAACCCAATAGCGGAGGTAGAGTTACAGCAGCACCAGCAAGCACCCCGACCCAGGATGGTTGTGACAGTGATACCGAAGCTGCTTGTTGATGGTGAGAAGCTCACATCAGGCCATGCAGTGGTACTGTTACTTCAGTCCACACTTTTTCAGGAAGGACTGCGTTATGCAATCCGTTTCGAGAACCTGTCTAATGTCTCAGACGTAGAACAGACATTGCATTCCTGAGTTGAAATCTGCAGTATTCAGCAGCAGCAAAGATGCTGGTAGAAACATGACTTCCAGGGGATGAACAATTTTTATGATCTTTGTTTTTTGGGGGCAAACTTTTAAAGTACCTTTTAAAGACTTGACTTGTAATGCTATACCTGAAGTTTCTTTGTTCCAGTAACCAATGAAAATGAATGTTAACCCACACAACTACCCAAATAGATCTCTGGAAGAATTTCAAGACTGCTACCAAGTAGTGAGGCTTGCTTGTTCAAGGACCTTTCTTAAGAGATGTTTTATATAAGAGAGCATGTAGGTAGGGTTAATAATGGAAACTTTGAAACAGGTAATAATAAAGTGGAAAAAAAAATGATAACAGTTTGAAGGTGGTACCGTCAGTGGACACAGCAGTGGTGTTTTGTTCTCTATAAAAAGGTTTACTTCAGTTCCCCTGAGGAATCACACAGGCAGATGAATACACCTGAGGCAGGTGGAAAAGCTAACGTGCTGCCTGGATGCACAGTTCTAATTAGCTGGTGAGAAGTCTGACTTTCTGCAGGCACCCCTGAGGTCAACTAATTAACTTTTAGGCCTTTATCTTTGATTTAGTTTCTAAACTGTCATTTTCTTTCAATAAATCTTAATGAAACACAAATTCTATTAATATATATAAAGAGTGACTACAATCCTAATATAATAATTTATTCATCATGCTACGATCTAGATGGATCTGATGGCCGGAGAACTATCATGCTCCACCCCACATACAGGAATTAGCCTATAAACGGTGACTATCGGGGGTTATAAGAGTCTTATGTGCACTAGAGGGATCAATCTTAGCAGTTTTAATCTTCATACGCCTTTAGAAATAACAGTATTATGCTGTGAATGACTGTAGTATCAATGTTTTCAGTTAATATGTCAGAACCCCATTTATGAATTCTTTGTTAAAATGCAGGCTTAGGCAAACTAAGGACACCAAAACCCAGTTATAGTTATAGCATAACACAGCATGTGATGGATCGTATGACGTGAGAGCCCCCAACAGTCATCATCTGATCACTCAGCAGCTCCATGCTCTCACGTTCCTCGGGCCTAGTGGTCTAGCTGTGTGTGGCAGCTTTTGTGCTCTGTGTTCTAGATGTTGATTGGCTATTATTTGAGGCCAGTGTATTGTGTTACCACCATGCGACTGAGCCTGGCCATAACAATACACAGACAGCACTGAGAGCATCAATGGCTGGCGTCCATACAGTTGGCTCAGCTACTTTGAGCCTGACGGCCCTTTTATTTCTGGTCTTTGCTAGGAGCTGTTTACTGATGATGGACGTGTGTGGTGAATGTCAAAATATTTTTTGACATCTTTGCAGTAACTTATTTTTTTGAAAGGGTTGATGGCGTGTCCAATTATTTGTTATACTGGCCATTCAAAGGTTTTAGTGACATAAATAGTGAAATAGCATGCAATGAAGTTCATCTGCCGTTCTAATAACTTTAATGTGGTCAATGACCAGGACGTCATTGCACTCACATATTTGTTATGTGTTGTGGGCTTGTGTGCGACTGCAGGCCTGCAGGTCGAACGCTGCTGTCTGTGCCCCAGGGGCCAATGAACCAGCTTATCAGAATCACCATGTATAATTCAAAAGGTTCACTGGATCAGATGTCACTGTTTGTGCTCCTCTGAGTATCCGTGCATGCCGACACATAATATCAGTGCATGTACACAAGCATATGACAGGAAGGAAGTGATTCTGTGTAGCTTTGTCATCATCAGAAAATAAATAAATAAATAAATGAAAATACAACATTTAAATAGAAAAGCAGTGAACAGGTGAATAAAATCAAACCTGTTACCTGATTTAAATGTGGCCTAGCTCATGTTCGACAGCACATTCTCTCCCATATCAGGACAACGTGCCCTGCTATTTTTTAGATCTTTTGGTGGAAGTCCTCTTGCATTCGTGTGTCTACTTTTCATGCTGGATCCCCCCCAGTGGGTCAAAACAGAGATGCTTCCACCTGATTCTCATTTTCAGGATGTGCACGGGAGGCACAGGAGGGCAGATCTTGTGAATCAGGTGCGTTAGGACCACATAAACCTCCTCCATTTCTCTGTACGGGTAGATGATGGCATCCTGGCACACATCTCAGTTCTGGTCATTATGCCCATTTTAACTTGTTTGTTCAGTATCATCTTCTCATACACCTCTGTGCTGCTGCTATCTGCATGGCTGCTATTTATAGATTACAATGCAGAAGTTTTCATCAGGCTCCCCGTGCACTTGTGCCTCAGCACTGCACATCGAATCTCTTCTAGTGTGTCGAAACAGTGATTATTCAGCTTGATCTTAATTTACAGGAAGTGAGCAAAGCGGTAGGTAGCTCAGTCTGGTGTGTTGTCCAAGAAAATTGTGCCCTAGCAGACAGAAAATTTCCTGTGCTTTCTGTGCACTTTGAGCAGCCATGAGATAACTTGCTGACAAGCCCAACAGTTCATCCTCCAAACATGTTTTGCGCCAGTTTGAGACAGAAGTTGATTTGAGGTCTGCGGTGAAACTGCAGAGCACACAGTTTAAGTGGTCAGGAGGGGACTTCCAGGGAGCAAACTACAAATAGCACACGTGGCTGAGAACATGAACTTGAATGTGAGAATGGCCAAAAGTAAATCAGGCCAGGTTTTTAACTTTTAAGGACCTTCTCTCAGAGCTTTTTGATCAAAGCACAAGTGCACTGTCAAAAATCAACAACCTTGGGCACTGTTGTTGCACTCGTATGGTCAGCACCTGTAAAATAAGCAACTTTAAATTCATCCAGTTCATTCAATTAATTTGCCATGAATAGTTCCATTTCACATCAGTGGCCATCTCAAGACCATCTCATTAAAAATATTAGGGTGTGAAACAGCAATCCCCTGTGAGCAAACACCCACTGACAGTGGGGAGGAAGAAACTTCTGACTCAACCAGACTCAAGGAGGTGCCTGAAGCCACGCGGCACGAATGGGTGGGTTACGGTTGGGAATAACATAACAGACAATCCAGAGAGAAATACTAAGTGCAAAAATGCAGCTTCAGAAAACAGAGACATGTGCAGAAAGGTACAGGGAGACACAAACATAGACTACAGCACAGAGAAGACACAGTGTTAATGACCTGTAATAAATGCATATACAGGAAGAGAGGAAAGGAGATCCAGTAAGTCTATATTGCACTGACTGTGTAAATACTGATGTTATTGAACCTACTGTAAAAGGTTAAGTATTGTTACTTAAACTTAAGTGCACTGGTAATAATTAGCCAGTCATGTCTTACATAATTATTGAAATTAGCACTGGTTATTTTTCTTCTACGTGGTTATATCTGATAGCTGTTATGTATTAATATAATAAAAAAGAAACTGGATGTTTCCTTCAGCGTACTGGTCCACTTGGGAAAGTAAATATGTTGGGCATTTTTTTTGGCCTTTAGACAATAATTCTGATTGCTACAAGTATGCAATTCACACCAGATAACAACACGTACAGACTCTAGGTTTAGTTTGACTCTGTCCTTATCATGAATCTGTCACAATGACCTATTTATGTGTGCTTATGTAATGTTATATGCCACTTATTGGAACAACTATATCAGGTAAAGAGTGAGTTAACACTTATCGCTTAAGATAAGTGTTATCCTTATCCTTGTTAGTAGCAAGGTTGCTACATTGTCACCAAAGGGTCATGTACTTGATTCCCACAGCTGAATTATAAACACTGAGAAACAAGTCGTAAGTCTTTTCATCCCTTGTCTGCTTCCAGGCGGGCAGCGATGGAGAAAGCATCGGCAACTGTCCCTTCTCTCAGCGCCTCTTCATGATCCTCTGGCTCAAAGGAGTCATGTTCAACGTCACGACCGTCGACCTCAAGAGGTGAGGTTACAGAAAGCTAAGTTTGCAAACACGAAACAAAATGTGCTAACTTCGCCCCTCGCGACATTCTGCTTTCTCTGCGTGTGTCTTCTGCAGGAAGCCGGCAGATCTGCACAACCTGGCTCCAGGGACGCACCCTCCTTTCCTGACCTTCGAAGGAGAGGTCAAGACAGACGTCAACAAGATTGAAGAGTTTCTTGAGGAGACACTCTGTCCTCCAAAGTAATTCAACTAGAGGGTTTTTATAACAGAGTATCAGATTATACCACCAACTACACACATCCTGGTTTGGCTGGATTTATTTCACTTCAGCAGCACTGCTGAAAGAACAGGAAACTCTTTAGTCCAGTAAAAGAGTGCTGGATCTGATGAAGGCTGACGTTAACAGAGATTACTGTTTATAGCTGCTGCAAATCTATTTTGAGTTGATATACAGTATAATGTAAGTGTCCCAGGTATGTTTTTTTGCACTTTTAATTTCTAAATGCAAAATCTTTAAGACTCTATATCCAAAGCTTTATTGACAAAATCTGATTTGGGTAATTTTAGTAAAAGAGCTTAAGAGGGTTCTTGTTGTTGTTATTCCAGTAAAAATGACCAGAGTCAGCGTGTGAGCGTTTGCAGAGAAAAATGTCAAATTAACTAAATCTTTCTTTTATTGCCTGTAAAGTTTTTTACATTATAAACCGACCTCAGTGTGAGAAGCTTAAGGGGCGAGTAGCCAGCTTGGTGAGAGTGTGTAACATGTTTGGAGTGTGAGCTGAGTTTCAGCCCAGGTGTTAATGCTATCCAGATGGTTTGGTCTGACTGGGTCTCTGACTGCCTCTCCTGCCCCTGTCCCCCCATCCACTCAGGTATCCCAGACTGGCTGCCAAGCACAGAGAGTCCAATACAGCTGGAAACGACATCTTCGCCAAGTTCTCAGCCTACATCAAGAACACCAAACCAGAAGCCAACGCTGGTGGGCTGCTTATTTCATGCCATTTACATTCACACATGTACATGCGAAACGGAACAAGATGAAAGCATGCGGGAGTGATTCATAAAATCCTCCACTAGATCGTAGCAGAGTCCACTTTTTAGGCTTGAGCTCATGCCGTTTGCTTTGCTGCCACCTAGTGAGGTTAGCGCCACACGTGTTCCATCACCTTTTAAAGGTGTCGTATCTGTGCGTTTTAGCTCTAGAGAAAGGTTTAACCAGAGCCCTGAAGAAGCTGGATGATTACCTTAACAACCCGTTGCCAGATGAGATCGATGCAAACAGCATGGAGGAGGAGAAGGGCTCCAACCGATGCTTCCTGGATGGGAACGAGTTCACTCTGGCAGACTGCAACCTCCTGCCCAAACTCTACATAGTGAAGGTAAAGAAATATGGCATGAGAGGAAAATTATTGAGGGGCAGTAATTAGTGGTGGTGATTCTACAGCTGCGCTGGTCCTTCAATAGGCCCCTTATTATTCTCAGATGAGATTTTCATATCAGTACCTTGAGCAATCCAGATCCCGTTATCTGTTGAAGTTAGAAGTGTGTTTTTCCAAGTAACTTTTAAAGCACACGCCAGTTTGTCCAAGTTCCAACCACCTTATGAGGTCAGTTTCTGCAATATTGGAGTTTGTTAAAAAGTTTCATACATTTTCACAGGCCAAACAAGTTTTCCGATCTACAATAAGATTCACAGAAGTTGTCATATCAAGCTGTTTGATCTTTAGAAAGTGTTCCTCTATTAAAGTCAGTGATAAAGAAACACTTTGATATATCAAAACCAGATTTAGTACATGGATTTTGAACTCCATTTTGATAATGAATTCAGTGTTTTGCTGCATTTGAGTAATAAAGGCTGTGGTAATAAACCTAATATGTGCTTGATGATAATGATGATGATGATGTGTTTGCCTTAAATTGGTGTCTGGTAACACCCGGGGAGGTCCCAAGCAGTATTACAGTTAACTAAAACGAAACGCCAACATACATTATAGTTTAAATTATAACAGAAACTAGAGACTATAAATAAATGAAAACTAATTGAAACAATGTGCATTTAAAAAAAAAGAAAAAGAATTGAAGTCAAATAAAAATATACAGTCAAAAATCGTTAACAATATGGTCAAATCTGTCAGCAGCCTGCCTGAGGAGCCTGCAGTCCAAATGAGACTCGGGATGTCTACATGACTGCGAGCCAACTCCCTCCACAAATGTTGCATTTGTATTCAATTTTGTGCCACAGGAATACTTGAATAATTAAAAGAAAAGACTAAAACTAACACTGGAACTAATAAAAACTAAACTAAAACAAGTAAATCTATTCTGGAAACCAGCAGGATCTGAAAAGAAAGTAAAAAGGAAAAAAGGAAAAGATTGAAAATGTCAACCAACTCTGGGCCCAAGATGTGTTAAGTTTGCTCTTAATTTTTTTTCCACAGCAACAATTTTTAAAATCAGATTTTTAGACTTAAAATAATAGTTTTTCCTTTTCCTAATTAAGGAAAGAAAACAATCTTGAATTTGTTATTTGGGGCATTTAGTATCCATATGTCTAGTTATTTTTAGATAAAGGTTATACTGGTAAATCCCACTTTTAGTCCAGGAGGACACAACAAACTGTAAGAACACAAAGTCCCTTTAAAAGTTTTTCGTTTTAAACTAAAACTACAATTTTTAATAAGAGCAGGTCCTATATAAGGTGGGTTAATATATCAGGCAGATAAGCACTCACCACTGGAGAAAAGTATCTAATGAATCCAACCAGCATGTTCTGTTCCTGCAGAGCTGATTTACTTCATGCTTGATTGGTTTTGCAGTGGAAGTGGTTCCGACTTACCTTTTGGATGCAGAGCACAGACGATACACAGGAGTATTGCTGAAAGGCAATTATTCTTACATTTATGAGCTAAAAAAAGCATAAATGTTACAAGTTTTGTTTCAAAATGGCAAACTGGAACACCTTATCCAAAAAACATACCTCGTGGAGGGTGCTGAAGATATCAGCTCGGGTCTGAATGAACGGGGGTAGTTTAGTTATCGCCTTGCATTCTCTCCTAGGTTGTCGCTAAGAAATACCGCAACTACGACATCCCGGCGGAAATGTCGGGGGTGTGGCGCTACCTGAACAACGCCTTCACGCATGACGAATTCACCAACACCTGCGCTGCTGACACTGAGATCGAGACCGCCTACAAAGACGTGGCGAGGAGACTGGCCAAGTAGCCTGACCTGAGCGCAAGGAAAAATAAACCAGCAACACACATCATAAAGAAAACATCCCCCATGAACGTAACACGCGACTGTCCTTTGTGAGTCTTCTTCCTGAGATCCTTGTCTGTCATAATAAACAAGTCCGATGTCTTTGTTTCAGCTCCAGATGTGGATGGACTTTAGCTATTCGGTGCACAGTGTGTATGGTATTTCAATCACCTCGGCAGAGACACGGCAAAGCAGAAGTGGAGCAGAAGATAAATCAAACACATTTAACGTGATTCGCATTTCAAAGCCAGGTTCCAGCGTTGCTGCTGTGAGACTTCTGACATAACTCTTTTCGCTCAAATGTGATTGTGTCTGTCTGTATTTATTCCTCATAACACAAAGCTCCCTTTCATACCTACTCTACCGCACGGCCAAACATTTTACTAGCTGCTGATGTCGAGGTCGTTCACTTTATTTATTCCCGAGCCCACATAAGTCTAGTCTGACTCCAGTGTTTATTATCGGGCTCTGGCTCCTGGGGAGACACCTTGATTCATCTATGATTGATGACTGATGCTAATTGTTTGCTGAATATGACTGTTCCACTCTGCAGTTTCATTTTCAGTTCATTACTGTGAGTGTTGCTGTAGTTTTTCTTTTCTTTTTATTTTCTAATGCTTCTGAAAATTTGATGTAAAGGCAAAAAATATATATATTATTCAAATATATGCTCGATAAAAAGAACAAATGTACCTAATAAGGGCATTAAAAGTTTAGAACAAAGCTTGTTTCTGAACTGCTTGCATGCGTGAATGTGTTTCAAACCAATTCTGAGCCTTCGGAAATATGAAAACTCCACAGATACGTGCCTTTATTTGGAAGTATGAGAAATCCATGCCAATGTCACTGATGGATTCATTCTGAAAAATGTATTGCAGCCAGAGCTGGGACGTTTGTTTTGCCTCAAGCTATTAGTGTTCAGTCTAGAGTATTGATTTTGTCTTAAGTTACGCATGATATTATAAATGGAGAGAGTATTTATTTAGCAGCCCCAATCAGGCCTGATTAGCTTGAGCCATTAGTGCTGCGATGAAAAGCGTCTTCCAGGCCAGGTCCGCGATGGTCAGGAGCCCTGCCCTCCAGCCCTTCATCAGAAAGACATTTCCTCCTCTCTGAGGACTTCATCAACATCCGCAGCCTAAAAGTTAAAGTTCAAAAGTTTCATTGTCTAGCAGAGGACAGAGAGATTTGTCTCTGGGCTTATCGTCTTTGGCTTGCTGTCGGGCTTGCAACTATAGCGCGACTTCCTTGAAGAACCATAAGGCTCTTGTGTGGTTTGGACAAACACATGATATGAAACTGGAGCATGATGACTGAGAGGCTTTCTCATTGCAAAGCTCTACAAATAAAATAATATTTTCACAGATCTGCTTCTGCCTTTTCTTTTCTTTTCCAGCTAAGGTGATCAATCAACATCCACGCTTGCAGGTTGTCAGGAAGGGGAAGGCTGAGCAAGTCTCTCTGGGTGATAGTGAAGGTGCTGGAGGGGAGACTGGATCCTGGTTCTGAAAAAGGGTTAAAGTGTGCAGTACTGAGTTGATCAAATCCAGTGGTGCAGGTCTGTTTCTCTATCCATAACAGAGAAAGAAAGAAGGGGGGAGAGAGAGTGATGACCGTTGACAGGCTTAAATAGAGGCTTCCATGCCAGGGATCAAACGCCATCCCTCTTCTCCACTCTCTCATTAAGACGGAAAACCCGAGCGCCGCCATCCGATCTGTCTCCATTTTTCCTCAAAGGAGTCTAACTTGAAAGATCTGCGCCTGTCGGATTTACAATGGTGGGCGAGTGGTGTTTACTGAGACGCGGCCTTGCCAGAAACAACAGTCAAAGAAAATAAATGGAGCCTGCCTAGTGTTTCCACAGGAGTAAGGAAATATGGAGCGAGACTTGTGCCTTGCTGTTTGGTAATTAGTACCTAAACATCCCTGTCCTTGGATCCCATCGCTCACATCCAACATTTCTGCAAGCTGGATAATATACAGTGGAGCATTAGCGTCAAACACGTCTGGTCATGGGGCCTGGCATGCCACATTAATCTGTTATTACATTCCCAGTGGATCTACCAGTCGCTGGCCTTGGCTTGGCCACCATAGCGCAGGAGTCCGTATAGGCTGACAGGGGACTCACACACAGTGCACTTTTATAGCCAGGTTTAGTAAACCTTTTCAGCTCAGGCATAAATTTTGTAAATTGAGTCTTGCTTTGAGACCTGAGCTGATTAAAACAAACGGGTGTGCTTGACGTGTGAGGACCTACCAGAAACAGACCTGTGATCCAATTAAGGGCCAGACCCATAGTTTAAGAAATACTGCCATATAGGCCCCTGTGCAAGAACACGTCAAATTCAGCCGCTGCTAAAGACATTGCACCTGGGAGACAGACATATATGTTTCAGGCTGAGGTTAAGTTTAGTTTTTCTTTCTCCTGTCCTGCTTTTTTTTGCTAAAGTGCAATACATTTGTTGCAATTCATCTGTTGCAATTCATCTGTTGTATTATCTTCAACAATTTTGCTTATTATTATTATTATTATTATAAGTTTAATATTACCAAATTTGGTGGAATTGGTCAACTGCCATGTTATTGTTTGTTTTTTTGAGACAAAAGTGGCATACTTCGGCAAGAGTGCGCAATATCTTAAGTAACATTAGCTGGTTTAGTTAGCAAGTTGGCTAATTAATGCTAAGTGACATAAAAATAAAATACCAGAATTTCACTCACCAAAACTGGCACGTAGGCTTCTGGAATGGTCTGTTAGAACAATCACAGCGCACCGAGTAATATTCACTGTCAGATAAATGTTTTAAAAATGCTACAAAAGGGGAAATGCTCCAGCAGAGGTCCAGTTCAGCGACTGGAATTAGCACAAGTGAAGAGTAAAAGCTAGCTAGCAACCACAGGCTGTATCCGCCTGTGAGTCAAAGCCACAGGCATTACAAAAGATAGACGTCACCCATTTGTTTCTGAAATTCAGTTCTGAAGCCTCAAGATGAGTGTTGCAGTCATCTTGGCTAACCCCCACCCCAAAAAACCCAAAACATGACGAGACATGGCTAATAGTAATAGACAGCTCGATAGCTAATTTCTTACCAGAGACAATAGACCACTTTGAAACGTGGCATGAACAAGATTTACAAAATAGACTTATTTTTTAAAACTCAGTTTAGCCCAAAACGAGTTCCTGAGTCCATAAATTAAGAAGGAAAGTGTTTAGAGAGGTCGATGATTAAAGCAACCAAACCTGTAACAACTGATAGTCAATATTTAAGCCTTAACATTTTCATTTTTGTTAAGTTGGGGATTTTAACCTGGGAGCCTGAGAGAATTGACTCATATTTGGAGCCTGCCTAAGTAACTGTTTGAGAAACTGCTGTTTTATAAAAAATTATTTTATATTTGGCTCATGGCACTATGGTTTGTTATTAAGTTCAAACCACAGGGCTAAGCGTCCATGTTTCTGAAAAGTAAATATCTAAAACTTGAAATAAAGCCACAAACCAAAGTTTGTCCAACAAACAAGTTTCCTCACTTTTCATAAAAAAATTGTTCCTTTAATATTTATATATATATATATATTAATTATATGAACTATTTTAAAATTGAACCCTTGACTTGTGGTTGTGCCTTCAGACCAGTGGTAAGTTTTGTAAAATGACTTTCAGATATTTATTTTTGAGAAATATAGATGCTGAGCTCTGTGACTGGAGTGATGACACAGAAAGGCATGAATTAGACAGTCTGTTTTTTCATAGCTTATTTTGCGAGGAACAGAATCAATGTTTTTTTTGTTTGTTTTTTTCCACCTTTGTTTTCTTACATTAAGTAGACTCTTAAAGGTCTGACGTGTGCCATCTGCATCAGCCCGTTTAGAAGGTGAGGGCTGAGAAGGAAGTTTCTAATCAGAGCGCAGGAACATGTCATAACAGGAGATCCTGTTTAAAAAAAAAAGAAAAAGAATAAAAAGAGCAACATGGCTGCCGAAGACGACTCATCTCTTCCATCCACTCTGAGACAGGGAGCATCTTAGAGAGTATCAAATTCTCAGCAGGTCCCCCAAACCTCCTCTCCTGGCCTGCCCTCAGAGCTTTGACTGACTTGTGGTGAAGGTTGATGGGGATTATTGATCTGCCTGGCGCGCGCCTGTGGTTACGGCGCAAGACTGACGACCTCACCAGAGGGATTTTTTGGCGTTCACGGGCCCCTGTCTTACATCAGTTGCTGGGACAAGGCTGCCATGGCTTCCACTGTGGACTGTTTGAGCTTGGAGCCAGGTGATCAAGACATTTTTCTATGTATTTAAATAATCAGACCCAAATTTAGGCAGAAGATAACAATAAACATATCTGATTGGCCTTTTGGAGAGGAGCCGTCGAAGTGAGTAACCATGTCTGCAGACAGCAGAGCCTGGGGGTATTTATGCTCTTGGTTAAATTCTCTGGTTAGGGTTTCTGTTCCAGTCGCGAACCACATGAAATAATCCTTGGTCACTGGAGAAGGATGTGGACACTGTGCTAATTATGTGAGATGATGATGTCAGGTAGCGATACCTACTACTGAGACACAACTTTTCCCTCTGCGCTGTGTTCCAACGTATATAACCACACTGCGGTGACCACACTCGCTATACGACCACACTCGCATCCACATGTCGGACATGTCTGGATCCTCAGCAGCCCTCACACATCCACACACTGTCAGACGGGCGCTCACTTTATCATTCATACTTATAAATCATCACTTCGCCTGCAGGAAGCGCGGAGCATTTTATTTTCCAGTCATAAACCATAAAACCTGCCTCTAACACGAGTTATGATCCTTGGAGACAGAGAGGATGAATGTCTAAAGCAGAACCAGACACGATGGCGGGCATCCTTCGTCCCCCCCTTTTCCCCTGGCACGCCTCATGCAGCCATGGTCGTACGGTAGATTTTCCTAAAAAAAAAGGCCTCTGCATGATCTAAATGTCACCAGGGCTGTATGTCATTCAGCAGCGAGCTGGATCACCGTGACTGCTCCGAATTACCAGTCCATTAGTTCTCAATTAACACTTGCCTGATAAAGTTTTAACAACCCTTCATCTGACAGAAAGAACGCATAGGGCTCCTTCATGCTTGGTTTCAGGCAATAGATGGGGCCCGGGCCCAAATTTTTAAAATTTTATTGCCTGGCTGAAACCTATGGAAAAAGGCCTGTTTTACATGAATATTTGGAACAGAGTTTATCCTGTCTTATGTTCTGTGCATTTGGTTGTGCTGCACCAGTTTGCCATTTTTCTGACAGTCGAGATGGTGTATAATTTGAAACACTGACATGAAGCAAAGGCACGGGACAAAGAGGGCTTTTGTTTGCGTGTTTGGTCGCTCTCCATGGTACTGACACTCACATTTTCACAGTAATTCCCGCTTCTTCTTCTTTCTTTTTTTCAGGCAGTGTGGCCAGTATCAAATTGCATAATCTGAACTAGCAGCGCTCATTAAATGTAGGCATTTTAGGTTTCATAAGTGCACTCTCTTTGAGCTTCACTTAGCAGCAAATGGTTTCATGGAATCAAATGTTTCCAAAGCAAGCTAAAGACACAGGCATGCTTTAATCTAGTGATGAATGGATTCTGGTGCAGGATGTCAAGGCTGCCTTACAACCCTACCATGTCTGTGAGGTTCTGGGCTGCTGCCTGGATGCGGCTCGCCTGCCAGCTGATCATTTCTTTTATTACAGGTCAGAAGACAAGTTGTCTTTTACGGCCCCCTCTCTGTGAGGCCGAACAGCTTTTCAGATCTGGCATTCATTTAGAGAGGAAAAGCTCTTGTGCAGGCTCGACTCCACTGAGGCAAAATGTGGGGTGTTTGGAGGCTGTGCAATAGTTCCACTAACATAATAAGTGCTAGTTTGGCTATATGGAACGCCGTATAGGTGGGCCCCCTCACCGCGGTCCCCATGGTTAAATTAAGGAGCCACTAGAGTGCGCCAAAGTACACAGTTATGGTTGTCACAGTTTGAAAATCTCAAGGATCAAGCAGTGGGTGGGTGTCGGTGGAGAGGTGTCAGTTACCATCACACCAAATTACTGACAGTTTTTAGATATCTTATGGTGGGAGTGGGCTGAAGTCGGAGAAGATGGTCATCCTCTGAGACGAGAAGGTGGTCGCTCCAAAACACTGAAGCCCAGATGACATCAGATAACAGCAGTTCAGGGAGGTCAGAGGCTTCATGCTGGTTCTACAGCCCACACCGGAGAGCCCGTCGGCCTCAGTTTATCTTGGGACTAAATGAGAAATCAAGATGCACGCACACGCACACACACACAAACACACTCAACCCACAGCTCTGTTAGTGGAGACGGAAACATAGGAAGATATATACAGCTCTGTGAGTGGTATGAGGCCCTTGAGGATCACTTCCCGCCTGAGCTGCTCCTCTGAAACGTTTGTAGAGGTCACGTAAACAGTTTGTATTGGGCTGTCAGTTGTGTGTGTTTGTGCGTGTGTGTGTGTGTGTATCTGTGCACAGTCCTTTGAGTGGAGTGGTTTTGTCTCCTCATAAACTCTTGTTTGTATTCCTGTCAGTTGATTACATAATATAAGGAAGAAAATGCAGTCTGAGCTGTGCTGCTGCAAAACTACTTACAACCTGGTATAAAAATCAAGCGCACATCATTGCTGGCATCATGTTCAACCACCAAAATTTAACAGGGACAAAAAGCTCTATTCCAACCCCTCTTTAAACGAGTCTGCCTCGGCGCTGCTGTCTCTCCCGTGCATGGAGGACATTATGCTAATTTCCCTGGGTGTCTGGGTCCCGCTGCTCCTCCGGAGTTCATTATGATAATTGCTAGACATGGCTGAGAACGCTGAGAATGTGAACCTGAAACCAGCAGGAGCTTTTTCCACGCAATCTATATTCAGGGAAATCCCGAGAATGTTCCCCAATCTGGACCATAAAAAAAACACATGGGGATGCTGTAGATCTCCCTCTCCGTCTCTGTTTCAGCTTGTGTACGTGCGCGCTTGGATTGGCTCTATTATGTCTTGGAATAATATTAAACAGCTTCCCCTGGTTCTCCCTGTCTCCATCTCTTGGGGTTTTCGCTGCACCTTTGAAATGCAGCCATGTCATTTGCAGTAGTGCGCCGGCTGAGCGTGCAGTTAGGGACGGAGGTTCTACACCGCCTCAGTCCCGCATCCAAAGACAATGTTGGTGCAGACGGAGCGGCAGACAAGAGATGACACGACCAAGACGCTGCAAAGATCAGCGTATTTGAGGGAGAGATCGAACCAGTGATGACTGCTAAGTGTGCACAGGCGATTAAGAGTGGACCGAGTGATGGCTTTTATTTTGAAATAGGTAGAGGAAACCGAAACCAATACCCAGAAAGCTAAGGCTCTTAAATTAGAGAACCTGTATAAGGAAATGCAATTACCTGGCTACGTTTTCCCACTCCAAGTTTCCTCATCACACGGCTGTAATTTTGTAACAGCAGTGGTTCCTAAAGTAAATGTGTGTACCTCAGAGTCAGATAAGCACAGGGAAGTCTTCTGGGGTCCCCATTGAACATAAACTGCATTATAATTATTACTATTAAGGTGAAAGAAAAACTGATTTTGGTGGAGAAACAAGATTCTGATGGGTGGGGGGAAAAGTAAGTTACAAAATTCCTATTTTATTCTTAAAATAAACAAAAATGTACAATCACAATGCCAATTTCACTCACTGTTGTCAGGTCTGTGTTTCCCTTAAAAAAAACAAACAAAACAATCGAAAAACAAATTATGATCTTTATGAAACGTACCAGCAAAGTCTAACAGAGTCTCCATTAGATTGAGTTTCCTGACAAGTGTTCATGAGAAGGAGCATAACAATAGAAATAACGAGTAAACTTTACATAAGAGCAGGTACAATTCCTGGATATCATACATGTTGATCAATGAATAATACAAGTTTTTTTAATGACAGTTTGTACGCAACATTAAAATTTAAAAAAAAAATTAAAAAATGAACCTTTGTATTTTGAGGAACAACAAAAACCCCAAACAGAAGCAGATGAGGACAGGTTAGGGTGTCAGTGCTGCGCTTAGGTGTAAACAGTTTTTAAAAGATTTGTGAAGCAGATTAAATAAATTCCAACAGATGTGCATAGTATTTGGGAAAATGCTATAAAATCACAGCAATCTAAAAGGTTTTTGAATTTGTTTATTTATGTTACGCTCTAACAGCAAAAGTACTTTTCGTGCTGGGCTGAAGCTGCTGGAGAAATGTGTGTGTGTGTGAGTTGAGAAGATCCTCTGCAGAGTGTGCGTGCAAATCTTAAATGAAAAGCTTGAAGTCTGATCCTTGGACAGGGCCATGTTTTTCTCAGCTTTTTAAAATTGGGTTATTATATTACCTTCATGCACTCAGTATCATACTGTATGAAAGCAAGAAAAGAAATGCTTTTTTTTTTTTTTAACAAATGCCAACTGCCTTGTGAGATCAGATTAAACTCCAATATAAATGGCTTGTTTGGCCAAGTGTTATCCATTCTGTGTGTGTGTGTGTGTGTGACTCCAGTGGCGTTACATCTCCACTGAGGACCAAAACCACGAGCCCTGCTGGCAGCCTGCCGCAAGTGCTGCTAGAAATAAAACAAGAAATAAGTGCTTTATGAAACAAACATACACAAGTCTCCCATATTTTTTGGTTACCAGTTTGCTGCCAGCAGCTGAATCCAATCACCACTCTGTTTTTTTTGTGTGTTTTTTGGTTGTTGTTTTTGCACTTTTTCCCCTTCAACTTCAACACATTTTAGAATCTCGCACGGTAATTTTAAAACTCAGACCTCCCCTCATATCAAACCCACAGAGAGATTTTAGATTTAGACCCTTATTGTTGACATTAGCCAGTAAAGAGGGTAAAATCAATTCGGTAAACCCCGAGTAAAAATTGGAAAATAAATAAAAGCCGAAAGGAACATCAGAGTCTCTTTTGTTTCTCTGCGATTTCCTCTTCAACCCAAAAGACAGAAAGCAAGAAAAAAAATACAAACCTGTGTGTGTGTCGCGCACTAAGACAGACTTTTTCAAAGCTATCTTTTACATATGATATGAAAGCTATAATAGACTTGGCATGTCAGAGCTATAATCTTGACCGTGCTTTCAGCCAGGCTGGGTATGAAAAAAAGAAACGCAGATATAGCAAATCTGTGGGATCAACCAAGGATTCTTCCAGTCCTGAGGAGTTCATGTATCACAAAATAAGTGATCCTTAAAGTCTGACCTGCCTCTTTTAAAGTGGGCCATTAGGCGCGGTACCCACTGCAATCATCTTTGGGCTGGACGTCAATTCGTGTCTAAATGCACCATTTCTTATTTGGAAGAGAAAATACATAAGTATCTGTGTGCATGTCAGACTAGACAGAGCAAAGAAATCAAGCAGAATTTCCCCAAACGGATAATTATTTTCCCCCATTGAAACTCTCTTTAATGGTATGTTGCCAAGAGGCACAATACGAGTTATTGCTCAATAAATACCAAAGGTTTAATTCCGAGCCAAATGTGTGTCAACGCCTCGCGAGGATGTTGGGCTCTGGATGTGTAGAGCAGTTAAACTGAAAGTTACACCAGAAAAAAAAAAAATGTTGCAATACTCTTTGGAAATTACATTTCATATTCAACACGATTTTAAATCTTTGGGTGCTACCAGAAAAACAAAAAACAAAACTTACTTTCTTAAATTACCTATCAAAAAAAAAAAAAAATCATTTTAACTTAGTCATATAGATGCATCAAAAATATTCAGATTACCTTTCTTTGACTCAAGTTTCAAATACAATACATAATTTATGGCTTTATAAGTTAAAACGAAGAAAACGCCTCAATCTACATCGTTTCACCCACAATATACAAGTTAAATTAATCGGTTTAAAGCAAAATTTACTGTCCACACCACTTAAAGTAACATATGCGTTACTCTTATTACTTGCTACTCAGTGCTTAACTTGCATCTTGATATTGTCGTAGTACAAAAAAACCACAAAAAACATGCTCTGCAAAAAAAGCCTTGAAGAAATACAAACACTGTACAAAAGAGGCAGTCTTTAACAAATATCGTCGAAGCATCCCTTTAGCTTTGTGGACTAGAATAAAACTGAAATAATGTCTCATCCACTTGGGCCTAGTAAACCAAAACTGTCTTTTTCATTATTGCTTTGAAACCGACTCCCTTTGTAGCGCCACGGTCTAAACACATTCCAGGAGGACAAGTCCACACACGTTTGGTCTCTCTTGCTCTCTCCATCTTTTTTTTTAATCTCAACCTTAATTTCCAAAGGTAGAGACAGCTGATGTAAGCTCAAAAATCCCCTTTTTATTTAAAAAAAAAAAAAAAAAGGTTTTGTGCTTTCAAACCATGACATCAGTTGACTTCTTATCTCTCTGCCTTCTTCAATATGGCCTCCAAACTGCTTCATCCATGCGGCCTCCGGGGTTGAGAACAGTCGGGGAGTTACTGTGGCTTCCGTCGCCGTCCACCCCTCCCTCTGTCTGGCTGGGCAGGTTAGGGTTCACCAGGGATGTGCCCGTGGAGGCGCTAGTGCAAGGCGGGATCATCCGGGACGGCGAGCGGTCCCCGCCGGGAACCATGGAGAACTGGTACGTGTTGGAGGACGTCCCGTAGTAGAGATAGGGCGTGCTGCTGGTCTGGAAGGGTCCGCTCTGACTCTGGGTGGAGCCCGGGTACGGAGGGGGAAGGTAGGTGTGGTAGTGGGCGCTGCCCAGCGACATGGCCGAGGTGACGGGCGGGGTGTAGGTGAAGGTTGCCGGGTAGTGCATCCGAGGGCTGGAGAAACGGCTTTCTGTGAGGGAGGAGAGGCTCGGGAACTGGCGCTCGAACTGACCGGGGAATGGGCTCAGGTCAGAGGAACCTGAAAGGAGAAAACACAAAACGCACAAACACGTGAATTTCATTGGTGTCTTATGACGTCGACAGGAAGGATTTATTACGGAACCTAAATAATCACACATCAGCTTGTCAGTTGTGATTGCGCTGAATGTGGTTTGGACTATTAAACCATTTAGCACTTTGTCTTGTAGAGTAATTGAATTTAACGAATACGTCTCTTGAGAAATTAAACAGCAGTAAACTGAATTGTCTATGAACCAATCTGAAGAAGCTAATAGATTTTGCGGGCACGGCTGAGGAGCAGCCTTCATCTATCAATATTAATAATGATATATCGGTGAACTTCAGTCAGCTTTTTTCAACTGCTGCTATTCGGTTTCCATGAAGTTACCAAACGCACATCAGCAAAGTCCCGTGCAAGCATGTTTACACCTTTGCATATTTATGTTTCTGAGAGTGTGTTGGTGCATGTTTATGTGCATCTGTGCAACTGTTTATGCATGCAAATATATCTGTGCGTGCGTGTGTGTGTGTGTGTGGGGGGGGGCTGTATGTGTGTGAATACTGTATGCACATAAAAAAAAAAAAAAAGAAGCAGTTGGGATGAATCAGGAGCTGCACATGTGGAAACACTTTGAGCAGAAACAGTTTCCATGAGATCCATAATGAGGCAGGGCTGAGCTCTGATGTGGCTCCTCTCCTCGCCTCCCATCGGCTCCAGCGTGTGTGTGTATGTATGCGTGTGAGTGTGCGTCCGTGCGAGTGCGCGCAGGAGGAGTGTGTGTGTGTGAGGGGAGGGGGGGATGAGAAGGAGCTGCTCCATCTCACCCTTCGTTCCTCTTTTCGCTTCATCCCTTTAAAAAATACCCAAAAAACCACTAACTGGCTGCGGCGAGCTTCGCGCTGGGCGAAGAGTTTAAGGAGAATAGGAGGTCCTCCCCTCCCCTCTCTCCCCGTCTCCCTCTCAGCGGTTTAGTCCAGCCATGGCGCTCTTATCATAAATCACCAGGCGTCTTCTGTGTCACCATGTCTGCTGCGAGAGGACAGGGGGTGGTGGGGAAGAGGAGGGGAGGTGGGCGCAGTGTTTATGTGCAGGGAGGGATTGCGAAGCCGGGTTTGTCGCTGCAGCGTCAGATAGCATATGCTGCTAATTAAGGCCTTTAAACTTCCTCTTTCCCCCCGAGATCCGTTTGATTCTAATAGAAATAGTAGGCGATTGTCTCTCTGTTGCAGAGGGGCAGTGTGATCTCAGACGTGACCGGCGCTGTTCAATAAACCCCCTGCTTTTAACTTCAGGACCTATTTTTGTGCTCAAAGGGGCCCTGTGATGATGGGCCAGATCGAACTTTATCAGCCTAAATGAAACCAGAGTGTAAACGCCGTCTGAATGTTTGGAAGGATGTTACAAAACTCTGGGGCGTCGCTTCCGAATGACGTGTTTGACTTGACTGATGAACTTTTTTGCAATCGCTTCCGAGCAAATGTAACATTTTGACACACGAGCCGGACCGCTTAAGGGAGGGCGGAACGCCGATACAGCATCCATATCAGCTTCTGCTCGTGCTCGTCGGTATGTTCTGCGGCTGGATACGGTTACAGAGCCGCCTGGCGAGGTGTCAACATGATCTCTGGAGATCTGAGAGCCTTAGTCACATCACTTAGGAGGCATTAAGCGCTTGAGGTGTGCGAGTGGGTAAAAGTGGGGAGGCGAGCTTTTGCCCCCGTGTTGGTGCACGCGCTTTGAGAACAAAGCCCAATGCTCGCTAGATGAAAGCTGAAGTGAGTGACCAAACTAATCAAAGTTGACAAGGCAGCTGGCTGGATTTTAAACCCTTTCTAATGCAGAGTCACACGGCTGCATCGCTTAATCACTCAGCCTCGCTCAGGGCACACACACACACACACGCACACAGAGGAGGGTGTAGTATGTTAGCACAAGGAAACAGAAAGAAAAAGTAGTGTAGAAAAAAAACCTCATGGCAGTGAGTCAAACAGGTGTACAGGGCAGAAACTCGTCTGGCGGCGTGTAGGGATTTTAAAGGAGCTCTTACATTGGGGGAAAAACAGGGACAAATTGGAACACAGATGCTGCCGTTACTGCAAACAGACTGGCTAATGCAATTACCCAGAATGCCTTGAGAGAGTGGCACATCGCTGTAAAGACACTTTATTTGTCAGTCACGAGCCTGTTATTATCCCCGGGCCTGTTATTACCCATGCTCCTCTGGGATCAAAGGCTCTGAGCTTGGAAAAAAAAAAGAAAAAGGAAACAATAGTTGTTTTTTTTTCCCTCGACTGTTTGAAAAACACCATGCAAAGCGTTCTCTGGAGAGACGGTTGGACAATATGGCCTCATTCCTCACGTTCGCCTGAGAATGAGCTTGCTTTGCTGAATTATTCTCTCTTAAATAGTAGCTCATAGTTTTTTCTCCCCTCTTTGTATATGTTTCTGCTTTTGACAGAGTGTGAAAGTGTGTGTGTGCCTGTCTCTCCACCCCCAACCTCCTTTCTCGCTGTAAGAAAAATGCTGCAAACTTGTTGTAAAATGTTGTAAACTAAATTACTTGTAGCAGATTAAATGACCCTGACAGTACCTGGCAATCGTCTAGGCACGTCACTGATGGCAGGCAGACCTGTGCCTCGGCTGGAGGAGAGGGGGGTGGTGGAGTGGACCGAGGGGGACGCCATGGGACTCAGGTAGGACGGATACGTCTGTTCGTACGACCAGGGAGGAGAGGACTGGGACTGACGAGGGTCTGAAGGGGAGAAACGGAGGGAGAGAGGACAGAAATGGAAGTGGGAAAGAGGGGAGGGAAAAGATTACAGAAAGACGTATAAAGAAAAAACAAGACAGAAAAAGAAAGGAAGAAAGAAAGAAAGAATTACCACTGGCCCACAAGCTTGTTCAAATATTCAGATTTTTTTTGGGAGGGGGGGCGGGAAGGTTGGCAACATAACACACAGAGCTGCGGACATGATCCGTCGCTATGCTTCTCTGCGCCTGTGTTTAGGGTTAAATATCACTCGGGCATGTTATGCAACATTTTTTAATAATAAGACTTCTAATGTTTACCTTTTAGAGAGAAGATCTTCCTGTTTGCCTTGTAAAACTTTGTGCTCGCAGCTGAGGCACAGAGAGCCTCGCTGGCACTCAGCCACGGTGTAAACACACCGGCAGACAACCACAACACTTTATCATTGTGTCTGTGCGGCAACAAGGACTCAGAATGGAAGCTGATTGAGACAGAAAGTATATGTGTGCACGTGTTTATGTGTGCATGACAAAACTAAACTATTTGATTGTTCACTTTCAAGTGATTTCTTTCACTGTTTTTGTCAGATCACATAAGGTGAGGAGGCATGCCAAAAAAAACAAAGAAACCCAACAATCTTATCAATCAAGCAGCACCTGTTTGGCAGTTAGCTCACGTGGTACTTTCAGTTCAGTGTACAATTGTCACCCCCGCACTGCCTTGCTGCGAAACCGTGCCCTGAACGATCCACCGAGTCGCAACACAAAACCGTGACAGAGATTAACTAAGAGCTAAATGACGACGTGTGACGTGACTCCAGAGATTTGGGTGATCGGGTAGCAGCCATCCCAAACCGTGAGAGATTTTATTACCTTCTAAGATTGATAGAGTGATGGAGCAGAGAAAGACAGATGATCTCAGAGGCACCGTGCTTGGTGTTTTGTGGCTCAGGATGTGTCTGAGGCTCCAATTGGGGTTTAATATTTCACCTTACATACAGTAAATGGTTTGTGACTCAGCCCGCCTGTCCAGAAAAAGCGTGGCTCGTATTGGACACGCGCCTATTCAATGCGTCGACTCAGTTATAAGGGAAGCGATGTGAAAAACATCAAATTTTAAAAATAAAAATGTCCGCTAACTCCTTTAAAACCTTCCTTTCCTTGTGTGCACCCACAGTTCAAAGCACGTGTGTCTGTGTGAGGATTTCTTCACACATGTGTAAATATGAAGACACATTTTTAAAATACAATTTGGAATTTTGTCAACTCAATTTTGCAGGATGACAGCAGAGTGTGATCATATCATGTTCAGTACAACAAGGTTTTTGGTATCATTTTCAGGTATGACACTATCCTAGATGACACATACTTTGGAAATGACTTTTAACACCTAATGACTGCAAAGCTTGGGCAACAGCAAAATATTTGTATTTGAAACGTATAACAAGGAACTATAAAATCCCAGAGGTTTAAGATCAGATAAGGAACAGCATGCTAAGAGATTCTGTGCATGCACACTTCCTGGACGCTTCCAGCACCTGGATTCTCCATCAACACCAGGAGCTTTGTATAAGCTGTCCTTGGCGGCTCACCTGTTATCTGCGTCTGTCCCTGTGGGTTGAAGGAGTTGGCCGCTGTGTTGAGAGCTGGCCGGGGAGCTTGTGTCGGAACGGCAACCCTCACCCTCATCCTCTCTAGCTCGCTGAGGCGGTCGGAGAACAGACCAGTTTTGGGAGGATCCTCGAGCTTCTGACGATGCCCTGCAGACACAGAAAAACAAAACAAAGCACTGTTATATTGAGTAGCGGAACACCCATTTTATTTAAACACTGACTGTAAGGGCTCCGATGTTGCCTGCAAAGAATATTTTTATCATTGTGAAAGAAAAGTTCTGGGCAACGTTCAACTCTTGGGTTGTTTGCTGCTCCTGAACTGTGCACAACCTTAAAGGCTCAGTTCCCGATAAACACAGTTTGTACCCCAAACAACGAGGAGGTGCAGACGGATTTGGGAATGGTGTCCCAGACGCTGATAATTAACAAAGTCGTAGGCAAATTCCTTGGAGCTTTTTGCATGAGAATAAAAAGAGATGCTCTGATGTATGTTCATTTTGAACCTGAGGCTTCTTCCTCTAGTAAACACAAGCTCTCACGCCATGGCCCCATTATCCCCACAGGAGTCATAACCTATGCCAAATATATTATGCATTTTCTCTTCCTGCATTCCTTTACCAATAATTTTACACCCTTTATATCCCCCATTCTATTCTCGTCACTCTCTCAGCCTGGTAACTCTACACTCCTCCAACATACAAACACACATGCACGCTGCTAACACATACAATTTAGGTTGTACACACACAAATGCAAGATGATGTGTACCTCTCACTGTCTGAGCCTGTCTTAGTAGTGCTTTTAGCCTTGTAGACGGAACCAATGCAAAACCTGCCCAGGGCCCACAGGTGTAGATTATAGTTTAGTAAAGGTGGGGTAGAAAGAGAGGCCTGTACGCGCGTGCACACAGACACACTTGCACAGTTCTTTCTAACACTGACACAGTCCTGTGTCAGTGTGTCTGTCTGGTCTTGCACTAGTTCTCCTGTAAAGGCGGTAAAGTAAATATCAAACAGAGGAGAGTAGAAACTCCTGCTGTGGTTGGCAGGGCTCCAGCTGGCTCAGGCAGAAACAGCGCGCTACTTCAGAATCCTGCCTAACCTGACTGCTGCCTGAGCTGGGAACAAAGGCCTGCCAATGCTCTTATAACACCGGGTGGGTGCACAGGAGAGGGTGAACAAAAAAGAGCTTTAAAAAGAATCATCACTAAGGCATCATTAGAGAGATCAAAGATAAATAAGAGCTGCCCCGCAGCCTAACTATGTGTACTGATGACATCCCAGCTGAGGGGCTCCGCTGCATGTCGCATCCATCTTTCCTGTTTGTGCTGATTATCTAAGTTAGTTGAATAAATACAAAACGACAAAGACAGAAATTCTTTTAGAAACCACCCATAACAGTCGAACATTTTTCCACTACTGCAACAAAGCATTATTTCAGCCTCAGTTATGCTGCTACAAACCATGTGACTCTCTCACAACAAATTAATTTACTCTGGAACAACTGCTTGGAACTTTAATACCAAACAGTGGTGCAATGAAATTGAGACTTGAGAATGGCGGCAGAGAAAAAAAAAAGGCAGCCAGTGACAGTTAGACAGACCATGATTTTTATTACAATGACGTTACCGGACTGGCATCATCCAGCTCAAAATAAATAGACAATCTCATCATCGGTCTCCTCTAGCTGCTCTGGAAAGGAGAATAATAGCAGCTACTAAAAGACCTCAGCTTATTGAAGACTTTATAACATAATTCAAGCCCATATTTCATTAATAATATTTCCCCATCGTTCCTGCAGATAATTTGTGCCTCTCACTGGCATTCCTCGTCTCTCTGTGCAAGCTGTGCCCAGTCAATCATAGCGTTTCCATTTTCAACAGACCCAGTTTCTATTCTAAAAAAGCCTCGGGACACAGTGCAGGCTTTGTGCACAGCCTGTTTCCTAGTGATGGGAATAAATAGCAATGGGAGACCATAGGGGGATGATGGGAGACAGAGGGGGACAGGCGCGAGCAGGGAGGCGACGCATGGCGAGGAAGAGACCCTGATGACCAGTAAATTAAGAGCTCTGGGCTGGTTAGGCGAAGCAAGCTCTGTGAGGAGTGCTGAATGGTGAAACAGTTAGGGAGACTTTAGGATTTCAACATATTTGTGGACGATCCCAAAATATAGACAGATGTTTAAGAAGATAAAAATTATACTGACATGAGATACATCAAGCTAACTTCACTTCTGTTACAGTTTCATTCAGGTTCCATCCTGAGCCACCATAAATGTCAACAAATCTATGGATGACACTCCGTTTTAAAGGAAGCCTTTGTATTTTTTCTCCTATAGGAATGCTGCATGTCAACCACCACATTAAGGTCCAATTTACACTCCAACCAGCCAGACCTCAAGTCCATTAGTTTAGCAGGCCTTGACAGTAAATACAGTTTTTCATGAGTTAATTACACCTTTTAGAGGACAACTGTTGCCAAACACAAGATGTCTCAGCTGTTTTATCGGAACCCTAGCAGGGCGGAGGAATGAGCCGGGGGTATTTAAAGGAGCGGGAAAGGCGGATGATTTCACTGCCGTAGGGAAAGTCCCTGAGATTCCCATCATCCCTGTGAAAACAGCGGAGATTTTCGATAGCGCCTGCCACTTCCCTGCCCAGCCAGCGCCCGGAAACATGGACAGATTCAGACCAGATGTGAACAACTCGCACACACACGGAAACACCAGAAACGCAGAAAAAACAAAAGGATGTATGGATACACACTCCTACTGCATGCGTGTTTGCACTCAGCCATTACACACTTAGTCACACACACACAAACTAAGATTTAGAATGATTAGATAACACCTCTATAGATGGTATCTCAACTCGCACGGTTGCACACTGATCCTAGAATAGTATTATTTCAGCCGTCCCAGAGAAATAAGTCTGGATCCAGCTCACCCCTGCTGATCTGATAACAGTTAGTAAGAGCAAGTAGGCAAACACAATATAAGTCTTCCATAATTAATGGCAGCATTAGATTGAATCTGAGCCTGAGCACAGAGATCTTTGACTAATGGTTAGCTGTTATGTCCTGGCTGAGAATATCCCTCAAATACCCTATACAGTTCTTTTAGCCGGATAGTGGTTTGTGTAGGGATTTTGCATCGTATGGTTTATCAATGTACTTTAAAAAAGCTTCAGGAGCTTCAATAGCTAAAATATTAGGAGTGTTTGAAGAATTTTGTGCCATTTATATGAATTTTTATAGCAAATGTATGTACACATGAAATTACAGGCAGATAGCAAAGCTTATCAAACAAAGGACACTGGTGAAACAGCTACGCTAAGCTAAGCTAAGCTAAGCTAGGCTGTGTGCAGTGTTAATGAATTTTGTACAGATTAAAAAACAAGATAATATAATAATTAGTGCATGCAGGAGGTGGTGACAGGCAGATTTTTGTTCTTAATGACAGTGACAGGTCTTCATGCTTATCTTAGATAATGTCTCCAAGCTAGAGACAGATTTTAATGATGTGCCAGTTCAGTCTCTGCTAATTAGTTCACCCCAGCTATTCGCATATCTGGCTGGCATTATGGCCGGGTTGCTATTATGACAGCCCTCGATATGATTCAGCTACTCTTCATCGCATCCTCAGATGTGGGTGACTCCATCTGACAGGACGACAGGAGGGCCAATCTAAACAGAACCAGCAGATCTGCTCTGCTGCAATGGTAAACTCACCGACGCACCAAAGCAGAACAAAGACTACCTACAGTAGCTGCAGTCTAAACAGTGGACCTGGTGTTTTTTCCCCATAAATTAAAACATTTTACAGCAAAGAATCTTAACTAAATCTAATTCCATGGTGTAATCTGTAAAAAAAAACAAGGGTGGGAGATGTTATTGTTTTTCCCCCATAAAAATAATCCAGTAACCATTGTGGTCCTATATACTTTAAAGCCTGCAGGCTGGTTATTGAGTTATTGCGTTCACTGTAATGTTTGCAGAATAATTATAAACCTTAGCTAAACAAGTTCAGAGCTTAGACATATTACCACAGCATTAACAAGAGCACTGTAACAGATTACTGTTATGAACTTTTGAATTTGAGAGTTAATAAAAATGTGAAAATGACTTGACTAGAGCTTCAGGTTCTAACCTGTGAAGGATGCAATGAATGACGGCCAGGTTAGGACCCCTGCTGAATAGTTAGTGGGCCACAAGCGCTACACCATTTTTGGTAAAGCCATCAAATTGTGCGCTTAACATAACTGTCGCACACAGCAGCTCCTGTACAATTCAACAAGTCAAAAGAAGACGCTGCAGGACACACCTTTGTAGGGAATTCAGATGTCAGCAATCAGGCAAATATTTGACACGCAGTAGGAGTATTTCATGGATGTTTCTGTGAGTCTCCTGACTCTCTGAATCAACTCACTTCTCTTTTGTTTAGCTAATTGTAGTTTTCACTCTGAAACAGTGGTGGTTTCTGGCTTTATGAAAAGTAGGAACTGAACCGATCTGGGTCATCCTTCAACACTCATATCTGGATAAAATTCTATCCCCACCGGGGTATAAAAATTATCTAGCAGCGGCAGGGTCATATAGACCAGAGGGGGGAGGATCTTCCCATCCTCCCAGGCTAAATCTGTGGGAAACACTGAGAAGAGTTGGAAAATAAAAGCCTACAAGTGAGTCAGGTGTGAGTCTGCAATGAGCTGATATTATTGCGTAATGCACAGCTGTCTGAAAAACTTGCTAGCACCGTTTGAAGTAATTGATAAGCACAGAGGCATGCGATTTCAATGGACTGGACAATTTGAACCGATCCCAGATTACCATCATTACTCCTGGCTATAGCCTACGCCCGAGGGTGGAATCGACTGTCATTGCCTATCAAGAAGTGTATTTTTAGAACGCTGATCTGTTCATTTAAAGCTCCTCCTCCTCGAACTTATCAAGTTTCAAGTGTCACCACAGAAACATCAGTGGGAAATTCTCCTGCCTCAAGTCTGACTAAGTAAAATCTGAGGAAAATGCAGAGCAACAGAAAATCCTGAATAAATGGAATAATTTATATATTTGGTGTCACATCGTGCCCTCTAAGCCCTTCAGTCTGGTTTATGATCACCGGGAGAGCCTGGATGAATGTATCACTGGGGCTGATTCAGACCCCCACCTCTCCCCCAATACTCATGGAGCCTGGGTTGAATCAGCCTGTCTGTGTTTGTGTGTGTCAGTCATCTCACGGTGGAACAGTAAAGTGGATGAATGAATACGCTGGTTCCATATTTCACTTTTTTATTTGGAGCTTTCACAGTGGCCATGTTGTTTTTGTGAGTGGTCAGAAACAATGAATTATTTCACGTTGCAATCTGAAGCTGGCAAAGCATGGCTTAGTGGGTGACAGCCAAACGCACGTCTACCATGGGGGTCTGGTATAAAGGGAGACGAGGTGGGGAGAAGAGAAAAAGAAGAGAGAAGAGAATAAAAACAGAACTGAAGGGGGGAAAAAGAGGGAAACGACGACAAGGTGAAAAAAGAGAGAAGAGAGAGGAGGTGTAGGAGACGAGGCAGTGAGCAAAGGAGTGAAGGAGAAAGAGGGAAAGGGGGAGCCAGGCTGTCGTGGAGCGCTGCCAGCCGTCTGTGTGGTCCATGCGTTCCAGCCCGGAGGAAGCTAGCCAGGCAAGGGAAGGGCACACACACGCGCGCACACAAAATTCCCAAAGGCGATACATTTATTGAATGCAAACACACTTTATACACATTTGTACAATACTGTACAAAGTTTAAAGAGCACCAGCGCACGCACACACACACACACACCACCCACCAAACGCACACACACACACACACACACACACACACACACACACACACACACACACACACACAGAGTTTAGCTTATGTGTGGCTTTCAGACAGGCTCCTTCTGCACCTCTCTGCCCCCATTAATGTGTTTTGATTCAGAACAGGGGAGAACAAATCCATCTGAGATGTTTTTGTCGCATCTTGGGGCCAACCAAATCCAGACTCTGTTTCTTTATCTTTATATCTCCTTATGATTCACTTCTGCCTCCTTTCTCGCTCTTCATTCTTCTGTTGTCTTCTTTGTCTCTCCCTCCCACTGGATTATTTTGTTCTTTAGACGCCTTGGCACGTCTTCAAGGGACTTCATAAGACATTCAAGTGACTGGCCGCCTCTAGAAAAGCCTGAAGTATTTCTTTTCTTTTTTCCCTCTGCCCTTTTCCCCGCCTTCCTACTCTGTTCATCGTTCATTTCATTGCCTTTTTTTCCCTCCTGATGTTTGGATGACTTTTATTTGTTCAGCTACCATTGTAAAAGCTGTTTCAAGTGTGGCTGTAGCCGATAGGTGAATCTTCTGAAATCCTCTTTAATTACTTGGATGATGAACAAAAGAACACTGCTTCAGTTACTGCTTAAGGCAGTAACCGAAAGGGTACAATAATCCAGACACGTAGAGGGCTTCATTCCTGAACATAATTCAAGGATATTAAATGGTATCTGTCTGACATCATTTGAATTTAACGGTTTAATGCAAATGGCACTTTAGCACTTTCTCTACAATCCCATGCAATGGAATTTGTAGGTGTGTAATATAAAAATGTTTGGAGGCGGTTTTTTGGTATCATTATATCCAATAGTAGGCACTACATTTTGCCTATTAACCCAGCTGAGAGTGTGCCAAACAAGAACCAATCACAGAGAAGCTCACAACACAGCAATATTGACACAAGCTGCCCACAGGAATCACAATACGGTGATAAAGAAAAAAAACCACAAAAAATGAAAGAGCAGCAAATCTGTCAGAGTGTGTCTGCGATCGCTTTATTTTCAGTTTTAATAAAGTGTCAGTTCATTACATAATAATAACAACTCTGATTTTGTTTTTTTTGGCTGTTATTTTCTCTCTGTTCTTTACTGTAAATTAAGTATCAATCATTCAGTTTACCCTCATTAATTTAATAAGCACCACAACAAAAGCTCACCAAGTAATAGCACTGCTAATTAAGTGTTTTTGTTTCCCTATCAATCATGCACCACTCCTAATGCCAAAGTCCTGAGTCATCTTTTTCCAGCTAAACGTAAGAGGTTTTAATTAAGATTATCTTGTCCAAGCAAAATAATCAAATTATATATCAGAGTAAGCAGCTTTTTATTCTGGATATTCCTAATCCAGATTTGTGAAAAAAGTGATGGAACTTTTGCCGCGAGGACTCCCCAGCTTTGGAATTCCTGGTCAGGAAAGCCAGTGTTGATTTTCCTGTTTTTTGGGGTTTTTTTTAATTCCAATCTCCTCTCTGCCTCTTTTCTCTGTATGTATATATATATATATATATATGTTTTTTTTTTAAAATCATTTATTTCATAATGTTATTGAAAATATGCACACATTCTTGTCTTCAGTTTTACTCTGCAAAGCACCAAGTCGCTGCAAGTCAAGCTATTATCATCAAGTACATAGAGAAGCATAACTCCATATGGAAGTATTGTGCATCTAAGTGTGTGTGAGAGTGTGTGTGTTGCACGAGTTTGGCTTGGCAGACAGGTCTCCTGAACCACTAATATTGTCTGCAGGCTTGTAAGTACCATGGCTTCTTCACCAGACTTGTTAACACCCTGACCAAACCCGAACCAAAACACGACCCCGTCCCCATGCCCAGAACCCCCGAGACCATACGGCTTCAAACCCCATAGTGCAGAGACGCGCCTGACCGCTAACCTCCACTGCTGACACACAACGTTCGCACACACACACACACACACACACGTCACACACACGAAGTTATGAGAAATAACCACCGTGTTACGCCACAGCAAGACACAGTATGTGTAATGCCACAATGGTTTTTGTCACCCTCTGTGCTTGTCTGTCATCAATTAACTATAATGAGAATAGTGGGTTTGGACAGAAAGGCTTGTATATTGCGTTAATACGGCTCGGCTATTATCACTCAGGAAGTTTGTCTCAGCTGGCCACAGCCACCGTCAGGAGCAGCTGAAAGGAGACAGAACCACCTATAAAAGCATATTGGTTTAAACAACCACTCCCTGTCTATTAGCTCAAAATGACATTTAATGAGGCCTATTAGCTCTGCTCCAAATCAGCACTGTGGCTACACTAGACTAATGACACCAATAACACACATTCTGCAAACCATGTCATGTGGGAGCACACCAGCAGACACAGGCGCTGCGAGACACGCACGTGAGCAAACGGATACGCACATCTGCATGTGAGAGCACACACGGGCGCATGTATACACACAGTCGATGAGTCGTCTGTGCGGTGGCAAACCACAGGTTAACCAAGAGCTGTCAAGCGATTAAGCACAATACGAGCCACAAAAACCAAGTTAGCCTCCCGCTAATAACACAGTGGCCAGAGGGACCTGACTAACCACTTACCATACACACACACACACGCACACTGTAAACCTCTGAGGAAAATTATACCACAGATCTTTATACTTGGGCCTCGCTTATTTTCGTCACCGACCACGCAATTAATTAACTTAGGCTCGGGTCCACAGTTCAGAGATGTGCGCCTTGCTGAGTCACAGGGGTGGTCCTACTGATATTAGACGAGGGAGCGCTGGGGAAATGACATCCCTCAGGAAGACTCATATGGCTACCATAAGGAGCATCAAACAAGTTAACACAAAATCTGCTTCCTGAATGAGACGCCCACAACCAGGCAAGCAATTATACGGTTAGAAAAATAGTTAACAGAAGCATAAAGAATATTTGGACATTTGAACTTTTATGACAGGAACCAGCTGAAATCTTCTGCTATTGTCAACTTATTTTCCAGGAGAAAAAAACAAACAAAAACCCCCCCACAGTGTTTTCAAAGAGGAGGGCCACAGAGGGCTAGTGTATGTCAACTTTAAGATAGCCTACTGTTCCTTCTCTGAGTGCAACCCTCCCTGGTGGGGCCTGGCTATACCACAGGCCTCCTAATTACCCACTCGTTTAACACAAAATAGAGCCGTAATGGCCAACAAAGCCCCCCCATACCCCCTCCCTGCGTCTCAATGAAGCGTTCACAGATAGAATCACAGTTTTGGAGACAGTCGCTGCTCTCAGCTCAGAGTCTCTGTACTGAAAACCTGGAGGAGGGGGAGGCTCTGTGGAGAGGGCACATGTGTGTTTTGCCACCCTCCGACCTCGACTTAATGACCCCTGAGAGGGAGACGTGTTCTGGCTGTAGTTTCTGGGTAAATTACACCACCACTGTAATTCTGACCACTTAGCAGCAAAGGAAAGAAGTTCAGGGGTTATGTATGATGACATAGTCTTTATTGCTTAAATTACTGTCCTGAGACTGAAGTTGGAACATGCAAACTCTAGCTTTATTTTTTTTCTCAGGCTAAATAGAAGAAAAAACAATGCCTGTAAGAGTGAAGTCTTGTGCCAGAATACCCTCACCTGATCAGGTCTCTAGCTTGAAGACTCGCTTCTCATGTGTTCAGGCTTCTGGACACAAATCTAAGACGGCAGCTCTGCTGAGACCGTACCGAGCTTTTCTAAACAAATTCACTTCCGACTCCCATCTGCTCGCCACCAAATAACAGGACTTGTTTGAAAGTCATCTGGGGGGGTGGGACAGCAGATGCACAGGAAATGCTTTTGATCAAACAAGATGGCTTGAGAGTGAGAACGGATGGTGGGGAAAAGTGGGCGTGAGCGTGAGTACATGTGCGTTTGAGGACAAGCATATGCCTTTGTTTCAGGGCGCATGTTGATGAGCGCTGAATGTCGAGTGTGTGAGGCATTTTTTGGCACCACAGGCAGGTTTCCTACAACGAGAGACTGATGGTGGTACTAATCCTAGTGTCTCCTGGCTCCTCTGTGTCTCTGTGTGTCCTGGTGCCATATGTGACAGGCCAGGCGGGGTGAGTTGTTTGCGATGTGATATTGTTCATTGAGACGCCATGAGATGAGAATATGCTTTTTTTTTTATGAATAGGGAGGAGGGTTGTGGAAACAGCTGCATGCCAGACCAGTTGGCACTGTTGGCTATAGTAAAGTTTTTTTTTCCCTCCTCAGTTGTTTTTATATGGCCCATTAAAATGAGCTGATGCTAGCACTCTGCTACCCCGCGTACCCTCTGAGGAATACGTTGCCTCACATTTTATTTCTCTTCTGTCTCTCAAAGTGTCACATGGGAGGCTAGACTGCTTTGTGAGAAGTCTTTAAGTGATTGCTAATTAACACAATTTAGAACCTTTTCCTGTAAACCTTTTCTTTTTGTTAATTTCCTCGTTTTATAGTGTGTCATCATTTAAGCCGGACATTCGACTCCGTTTGCTGGCTGGACACATAGCTCAGTTAAAGGGCACTCCACTGAGTTTGCATATCAAGAATAGGCGAAGAACTATGTAAAAGTTGAGAAGTATTTTGCACAGTTAGCTCCCTGATATTATCATCATCACATATATGAGCCAGAATCTGATCCCACATAACACGGTAGAGGTGCAGGATTTATTCTAATGAAAAAGTAGAACCCCATATTTGAAAGCTTGCTGGCTACCTCGTTAAAAGGCAAATTGAAAGAAGACTTAGGATGCTTCCTTGTGTGTGTGCACTTATTTCCATACTGTGCTGCTTGTGCGTGCATTGGTACTCACTCCTGGGCTCACGAGGTCCGTCCACGGTGACCTTTATGGCTCGGTGGTAAGTGGCCACTTGTGGCGGGTTGGTGAATACTGTGATTGTCAGAGTGAAGCTCTTGCCTGTAGTGACATCAAGCAACATCAAATGACAATTGAGACAATGGCTAGTATTCATCTCTACAACATCCCCAAGTCACAAGTGTGGTTGTGATCACATAATAGCCAATACAAACTGGGGAAAAAACGACTTAGAGAGGATTAACAACAGACAACATTGGCTGTTTGAGAGGGTCTATTTAGGTCCTTTGGCAGAGTCTAAATGGAAGACTGACTGCAGGAGCCAGTATCGTGTTATCCAGAATTTCTAATGCTCTGTGAGTGGGCGAGAGGCATTTTAATAGTCACTTCCTTTCTCGATAATCCCCAGCAGTTGCTGCCTTGGGGTTGAGTGTTTGTCTGTGCAAGTGTATGCACAGACAAACACTCAACCCATGGATGAGGAATGCTATGAATCAGAGTCCAACAGCCAAGTCAGCAGGAACAGTAATATCTGAGGTATGCAGACGCAATGAGTAACCATGGCTACACGTTGGAAACAGGAAGCGGGGGTAGCAACTCACCCGAGCCCCTGTCTATTCATCCATACACCTGTGTGTGCCATCCCCTCTTCCGTTCTGAGCCCCAGCTAAGTGTAAACATGCTTTTCAAAGATCAGATAGCAGACAGACGGAGGAGATAGCAGATCCTAGATGCAACAGGCGTCCCACATACCTGTTTTAAGGTGCATGTGGGTGTTCCCGACCAAGAACCCCAGAGGGTTACCTCAATGATATCAGGTGTGGTATTTGCAAAGATTAGCTCTATGATTACAATCAATTAATAAATTAAGTGGTTGTGAACAAGTTTCAACATAAGAATTGACCAAAATTCATGGATAAACTGTAGAAAATAGCAACTAAAAGGAATTTCTAAATAACTGGAACACATAAACCAATGCTAGCTGCAACTAGGGTTAAGAGTTGAAATTATTAGCTGACAGTAAGGATAAACAAATGATATTACTAGCTCGACACAGTGGATACTAAGGATGCACCGGTATATCACCAAAATACTGGTATGGACCTTATGGACCTATATTGTTACATATAAATAAAGTGACACATACTGATGATCGAGGATACAGTGGGACATCTTGCGCATTGTGTTCCTGCTTCACTGCTGTTAAAGCTGCTGTCATCTCTTAATTGTGATCCAGCTCATGCTTCCTGTCAAGGTAAGGTTGTACGCTATGACACTATTAATTTTAATGATGTTATCAGCGATATCTGAGACCTCTGAACTAGTCGTCCTGTGCATCTGTGCTATCATCATACAGAGGCACCATTTCAGCCCTGTAACCATCAATCCTTGTGCATCTTTGTTCTCTCTCTCTTATTCTCCTGTGCATGACTTTCAGCTATCTAACATCCTATCAGTTCACTTCGCTTGTACTTATCTGTCGTTGCAGGGTATTCATTTCAGACACCTCGTAGTCTGATCTCCCCTGGCTCCTATGTCACTTCCTGTTACTAGATTCTTTGTTACAGCAAAGGGACGCACGCAAGGTCTCTGTGGCAACAGGTCAAGCCCAAATGCCTCGTTGTCTCCTCTTAAAACTCTGTCACTCCTCGGCCTTCCTGACTGCTCTGCTCCCTCCCCTTTTTGACAGCTACAACAGAGAAGGAAACTGGGAGGAAAAGTTGCTGGTGGAGCTGCTGACAGCACTTATCACCATCAACTTACGACAGGCGACTGGTTTTCTGTGAGATTTGTACAAAAATAAAATAGTTCCAGAAAGCACGGCGAGTGCAAGAGCACATCAGGAGAGCCAAATGCACATGATTTACCGACATGACAGTAAATGATGCAAATAGTCACTTTCGTGATGCCAAACATTTGAAGAATGCCATTGGACTTAATAGGCGCACTTCTCTGCCTGACAGCGTGAAGATATGCGCAGAGAGTGATCAGCCGTAGAGCTGCAGCACCACCCAACATGTTTATGAGTCTGAACTGAGCTGGGTCATATCAGGTGAAAAGGAAGAAAAAAAAATGGCTGTGAGTTTGTATTTGAGTAAGTATTTCTTGTTATCAGATTCTCGCTTTTTAATGTGGCTGACACTGGAGAGCTGCGCATTTCTATCTTTGCACAGTTTGTTTCTCAATCTAAAAATCACAAGTAGGAAAAAGCAACTCGTCTCTCATCTGGATTAAAGGATAGAAAAACATATCGAGAAGTATCGTTTCAAGGGAAAGAAAGGGGGGAGCAACACGCTTCACCACTCAGGCTTTGCGAGATGGGTGGTGGGATTTGAGTCTGGAGTCAGAGAGATCATTATGTGGTTGCCACGTAGTGAATGTGGCCACTAATCCACACCACTGAACCTAATAGCTACTACTGTGTTGTAGTGAAAGGAGCACAGAGAGAGTTTCAGGCCTCACCTCTGCCGCTGCGGCCCACAAAACGGAGGTCATTGAAACGTGCTACTTGGTTCTTCATCACGCCTGAGGCGTTCCGCAGCTCAGCAGAGTAGTTCTCATCGTTGCCCGCCATTACGGTGACAACGGTCCCATCAGGTATATCTCCCAGGGCTACCACCTGTTAGAAACACAAAAGTTCTCCTTTCAAAATTTCAATCTGAAGTAAGCTACATTATATTCCACTGCTCGTATATAAGGGGAAAAGATTTTAGTTTAAATATCTGAAGCTGTGGGAAAACAAAAACATTATCTTGTTCTCAGTTTTGACTATTCAGAGCTTGTCTAGACTCATTTTACATCCTGCCATCCTCCTACAAATTAGGTTGATAAATGGATTTAATTTTTATGCCTCAAAGCAGCCTGATATCATGATAAATGTCCTTAGTTGAATCATCTAAAATGCAGTCTTTCAAAACAAAAGCGCCAAGGCCTCGTGTTATCATTTAGATTCTTGGATGCAGATGAAAGAGGATAAATAGGCCCACAGAAGTGGAATAATTACAGAGCCGTAGTTATAAGAACGGTTAAATAACACTTATATATAAAAAGTGTCACATTTGATTTGGAGCCATGGCTGTAGCTACAAATTTCCACTTGAGAGTGTCTTTGATCTGCCGTTTAAATAATACCTGTCAAGTAATTAACAGAGGCTTTTCTTTGCAATATCATGCAAGCCAAAAACAAAGAGAAAAAAAAGAAAAAAAATTTAGGCCAAATACACAAAAGCATTATGCTTTGGAGCATTAGAAATATATTTTTCTTATTTGGAGTATTAAAAGCTTGAGGAAAATGAAAATGTATAGACTAACTAAATGTAGACAACATGCTGTAATGTTTATTAAATATTTTTCACATTTGATGCAAATTGTCAAAAAGAGAAATTTCCAATACAATGAAGTCTTTGTTGCTTATTTCACTGGATGGGAAGCTGCTTTAAAATGCTTGTATATTGTATTAAACTAATTCACAACATTTTCTGATTCCCGGAAATAAATATTATAATGATTTATTTTAAACGCAGGATGAAAACAATATGCACATGTGGCTCCTTTCTTCCAGACGCTGACTCATTTTCCTACAATTTAAACCGTCAGACTAATGCCCTTAAACTTCAATAATATTAATGTTTTTTAATGCATTTCCTGACTATAATTTATTTTTAATGTCACAGTAATAACTTCCGGATTCTGCATGTTTACATTAATAGCCATTAAGGCTTGGAAACTCAAAAAAAGCCTAAGAGATAATGAGGTAAATAAGGGAGGGAAGGTTTTTTAAAAGTCTGAACTTCTGGTCATCTAACGTTGTTAAAATGTCTTCAGAGAAAGATGACGCGTTTATTGTTGTTCAAAATCAGCTTTGGGCTTCATTTAGTTGTTTTTTCTTGCAGTGAACACCATCAAAACCATCACAAGTCGCTTTATTCGTTCAGCAGCGCAGCGCTGAGTCGGGACTCACCTTAAAAGCGACGGGTAGAGTCTTGTTGCACCGCCAGTGGGAGGGCAGGACCGAACAGAGAAAGTTGGGGCTGTCGGTCCTCACTAGCTCGGCCGGGTGGTCCGCGATGATCTCGGCCATACTGCGGTTTTCGTGGGGGCGCAGTCTTGGCACCGCCGCCGCTGCGTCCGGCTGCCCGGCTGGAGAGCTCACATCGTTCATCTTTCCTGGGACCGGCTGGAGGCTACTGGACGGCGGACTGAACCTCCGACTGGCGCTGGGATCTACGGGAATTCGCATCACAACAGCGTGGATTATCAGAAAAGGCACCAAAGGCTCTCCGGCTGCTCTCTTTCTTTCTCTCTCTCACACAGGGAGAAACTCAGGAGCGTGCGCCGCTGCTCGCTGAACCTCAGCGCGCCTGCCAATGGAAAATGGGACTCGAGTGAGCGCACACCGCGTTTCAAAACCCTCTCCACTACAAACTTTAGTGGTCGCCTTCAAACGACATAAAATAGACTTCTCCAGCAAGAAAAACAACCCTTAAAAAAGTTGATGATGCTTTAAATGACAAGCTCTTTTTTTTCTTTCTTTCTTTTTCAAACTCCTCGGTGGAAGAGTCCATGTGCCATAACGCTGGCGTAGTTGCTCATGTGCGGATATAAATAACATCAAATAAATGTCCGAGCTCGTAATAGGCTCTACAATTACAAAAAAAGCACGTCTAAAATGGAACAGCAGACCCAGATGCTCAAAAAAAGAAAAGTTTTTTGTCTGTCTCCCTTTAGTGAAAAGTCAAAGCGCAGCTCCAGGTGCGTCATTGAAGTCTTTGTGCCAAACTGAAAGGCTTTCTGAAAGTCCGCAGGCTATGTACACACACAAAAACCTTTCAAAGTCAAAGGGATAAGCTTTAACAATACTTTACAGGGCTATTTACAATCCCGCGACGCCTGCAAATTCAACATATTTTTCTGTTAAGTCTTCCGGCCGTGCCGCTGATTTTGTATAGGGTTAAAAAAAAGAGTTTAAAAACGTTTGAAGAGAAAAAAAACTATCGCCGGTGAGATGAAGGAGGCGGAAAAACGAATCCCGGTTTTGTAGCCGTAAATGCGGTTAGTGTTTGGAGGCCGGGGTTTCCCGTGCTCAGGCTTTTTGTGGTTTATATAGCTCGAGCGCCCAGCAATTATTGCGCTGATGCGACTCCAACACGTGGTGTCTGGAGTCAGATGCATTCCCTCCGCCATAATCTATCACGCCTATATAGACTGCCGGACAGATCTTCCTGTAAATGGCCATAACTTCACGAAAGACACGTGGAGCTGCGTTTCACGCCTGTCTCTTACCCACATTTCAAAGTTTGCTCACAACCTATACCGTACATACCGACATGCTACCGCTCCCCTGGACCATCAGCGCGCTCCTAACAGCGGAGGTGCTCATTTCCAGTCAGCAACGCGCACATCAGTCCATCAGACCGTGTAGTGTTACCGCCGTGTCGTGACCGTAAGCGGCTCACAGAAGCGTTCAGAGAGAGCCGAGCCGCGGCGAGAAGCGAGTTACACTCCATAAGGTATAGGAGTGAGTGAGTCACCGGAGAACGGCGAGTCAGGTAGAGGCGCAGGAGTAGAGTTTCACTCGGTCACAGGGGAGAGCTGTTGTGCAGGTGTACAGGTATTCTACTTTACAGGGGCTTTAATTTATGTTTATCCATCCACGTGGCCGCCCTGTGAACCGACTGCGCGTTTGGGAAAGGCATTTATGGAAAATCCAACTTCAACAGTTTCTGTGCCTCATACAACTTGTTAAATCTATTACACGGTCGTTTTATTACACATAGACCGAAAATAAACGATCTATCTATATAAACAGCACCAAAATGAGACTCGTTGCGTAATTACGCACAACTTAAAATGTATTTGCATATTTCAAAACGAGATCACATACTGAGTAGTCCCATTTAACGCAGCTTTCATTTCCTACTTTGACACACTTTGGGGAGACTATTGTACTTTACTACGACACTACATTATTTAACCCGTTTTATTATTTAATTGCAGAATGTGTTAGACACAAAAACGCCAAACGGCTGTAAATTTGGCCAACAGTGTATCAAATTATAAAAACCAGCTCAATCTCAGCCAACAGCAAAAACACTGCTTACACATGTATGCATCCTTAAAGATAACCCGGTAATTTACAACAGAGGAACTCTCACAGGAGCCACTTTTCAGCTTTAGAAATGCTGAAACCTTCAGCTGATTTTTTTATGATAAAAGTTCGGCACTTGCGGTTTTTATTTTCGCAGCTGCTGTTTACATTTAAACTCAGAAAATGGATGAAAATAATTCGCAAGAATATTTAACACAACAAAAATGATAGATCTGCAACCCATGACATAAAAAAAATCATGCATTTTTATTAAAACCTTTTTTTTCCTTTTTTTTTTTAAAGTGCTACATACATCTTTACACCATACTAACTTTAACTTTTATGGCTGATATACTCTTTATGCCTGCTGCACTGAAAACAGTGAGAGGGCCTACTTAGCTTACCCCTCTTGTGTCTACTGTAGAGGGCATCATTTACCCTCTGTGAGCCTCTATATCTCAGCCGGCACTCATCACCCACCCCACCCCACCCTCAGCCCTGATTACCCATCGGTCTCCCAAAGAGACTTTTCTGGATGCCACATCACACATCAGCATGTGTACTGCCACTCTGTGTTCCATTTCCATTGCTCCCAAACAGGCTTTTATTGCAGTGAGTCTTTAAGACAAAGAGCTTTGATACTCCAGGCCTGTTTCAAAATAAATGGGACAAGTGGGAGGCACAGCTGTTGGGTTATTTGGATCCAGTCAGAGCCTTTGTAGCTTGTTTTTATGTTGTAAAGTTAGATGCAGTTTTATATACTTTGCTAAAGATTGCAGTGTTGTAAGAAAAATAATGTAATTCACCGTACACTACAGCCCGAGCGCTTGAAATAAGTCAAGTTCTTAAGTTTCACAAGCAAGTATGTGTGCACATATACATGTCTATTAAGTTGTGTGTGAGTGTGAGGATGTGGGAGGAATATATATATAATGTCTGAAAGCACTGACACGCATCTGGCACCTCGTCATGTGGACAGAGGAGGGGGGGGGAGTGATTGAGTTACGCTTCCCTTCCGTGTGCCCCAAACACCAGAAATATGGTTCACATTGTCCAACATTCTCAAAGATCAACTAACAATTCATGGATGGATAAATGTGAATAGTAGTAATTAAATCTGTAATAGTGATAAACATGGACTTGCAGGAACCATGGAGCCGGTTATCCCAACAGAGTTAAGTTTCAGCTCTGATAATATCGCTTTTTATCGTTGAGTAAATGTAGAGTAATGTGGAAAACACCCTTAATGTTGTAGTGGAATCTAGTTTAGGAAATTTAAAGGGGGGGTTGCAATTTCATGCCATCAGCCAAATCAGCCTTATTACTTTAAATCCTGACTTAAATTTGAAGTGGAACTGTCAATGTGCACGGTCTATGAATAACAGACCCTTTAATGAGAACATTATACAAACTCACCAACTTTTCTAAGTCAAACTAATCATGCCTAAATTTAGATTTGCTGCACTCTGTTATTGTCCCATCAGAGGCAACGTAATTTTCCCGGCCCAACCCCAGGGCCCCAAACAACCCCCCCCTTCCCCTACCTAGTCGTGCTTTAAACTCTGACAAGCTCAGCTCATCAAAGAGTGTTTGTCCCATCTGACTCCGCTTTGCTTCTCCGCTGCACATCCAGCATCTGTCTTCCAGCTCCCTACAGGATACGGTCCACACTCATACAGTGTAAGGCCTTTTTACCGTCTGGCTCTCTGTCATTCAGAGGTATTGGGCAAACTCTGCTCAAGTTTAAAACGTTTGATGTTCCAGAGATGTGAGGGAAAGAAGGCGTTAATGTGCCAGAATAATCCATTCAATAAAAAAAAGAAAATGCCATGCCTACCAAAATAACATTTTAGGAACCCGACAACTTTTGATTAAATGCGAATGCTGGAAGGTTTCGGGCAGAATTGGCCTTTTAAGGATACTCCGCCGATCCTCCTCAGCATAAACTGATTTCATATGATGTAGTAATGAATCTAGCATAAAGCCGTTTAGCTTTTCAGTGGTTCTGCTGCTCGCCTGGTGCACAGCTGGATCGTCTCTCTCAGCTCTGGTATTATTCATCTACTGTGTTACACTGGCTTGGAGTCACTGCACAGTAGGAGAAGTCACTAACAGTGAGGAACCACAGTATAGCACATCGAGCAGGATGTGCGTTTTATGATTTATGGTAATATTGTATTTCGGCAGCTCAGTTTCAATTATTTGTTTTCAATAAAAATCAAACTCAGCTGACATTCTCTTGACTAATTTTCCTGTCGAGATATCAAGCGAGTAATAAAAGTTTCTGTTCTCGTTCCCACTTGGAATGACAAAGAGTGTGTGAACCGCTAATATGTGCACACATCCACCGCCTATAATGTTGTCAGCAAACGAACTGCACAAACACTTCTCTCGGCGCGTCTGTGACCTTCACATCTTCCTCGCTGTTCGACATTCAAAGAGACGCATTCAGACACGTACTTACGAGGCCCGCGTATCCTCGCGGTGAACAACACCTCATTAAGGAAGATGACAAGACACAGGGCTCAGTGTTTCAGCTAGAAATGTGTGTAAACTTTCCAGTTTAAGCAGGAAACAACCAACTATGAAAATACGCTCACTTTTAACTTTCTTAGAAAAATAATTTGTAACATTACGGTCGTATAGCCTCACTCTTTCGCTTCTTCATAAGCATATACTGTACTCTCATCCAAGAGGAAAAGCACAGCCACTTAAGACTCGGGATTAAGACTCCATTTCACAGTGCTGCATTTTTCAAGACACTTAATTATAGCCTTCTAGAGGAGCGCAGTGACGAGGCCCAGGCTTTTTCAGCTCTAACGGGATGTTTCCATGTTTGGCAGGCCACCAGCCAAATGGCCTGCCAGCAAGCCAATCAGAGAGCCCACCAGGCTCTGCAACAAACCAGCCAGAGATCCAGCACACGACCCAATCGACCGAACCGACCCGGAGAACAGGCATGTAGCTGCAAAACCAACTGAACTAGTGGGCCGGTTAGTTAGCCAGCAGAGGAGGATGACGACGGACAGAAACTTTGTTCCTCGTGACCTCATCGACACAAGCTCGGCGACTCACATCCCAGCGCTGATCCCAGATCATAGCTAAGCCCTTAATGACTGTTTGTGATTGAGGCCGTGACATCACTGTAAACTGTTAGGACGAGGACAGCACGTTCTGTGGTGTGCGAGTGTGTGTTTGTGCGTGTCTCTATGCAACTGCCTTCACAGAGAGCAAACCCAAAATACATTAAACTCTGAGAAAGCCGGACCGGCGACTGCACCCTCGAAGTTTTACATATGTATACATGTGCTTCGCTGAGAGGTACAGAAAGACTGTCTGATATTTTTGCTCAGATTCTGAAATGGCACGGAGCAGCGTGGAAAGAGATGGAGACACGGAGGGGGCGGCTGCTCGCTGCTTGTGGCAGGAGGGTAAAGAGGGAGGGAGGGTGGGAGGGGTATAAAGACAATTTCCTCTCTGCTCTTATTGCTCTGACTGTCTGCCGCCTACTGCCTTCACGGAGGTCCCTAATTGAGATCACTTGTACTTAAAAATAGGAACAAAAAAGGAACTTCTGTGGGCTGGAAGATGGAGAGGAGAAAATAAAGCAGCAATATGTGACGAAGGCTGCCATTAAAGAGTCCCAATGATAGATCTGAGTGGGGCGCAAAGCTGAGAACTCTTTCTGCGTCTGCCAGGGAACCTTCAGATGTTGACGTGTCACACACCACCTGCTGTCACTTCACTTAAACCGTGCATGTGGAAGAGTGTATTTGTAGGTTTTCTGTGTGTGCGTGTGTGTGGGTGGGTGTTTGGCTCTTTGATGGGGTAGGGTGACAGTGCCTGCGGCTGAAGCCAAAAACATGCCAAAAAGGGGTACTTCAGTTTTTCCACTTTTGCATGCAAGTGTTTGTAGGCATTTCACAGTTTGTCTTTACATTGCTTGCAACAGAACACTCAAAGCCATCAAGCATATCTGGGCCACCCCTCACCATGCAGCTTGTGTATCATTAGCTATGCTATTATTAGTCTTTCACTTTAATTCAGCCGTTTCACCAATCAAACTCTAGCTGGAGCAGCTTTTCCCAGACTTGGTCCCAGAATGTCCTTAAAGCTGTGCTGGTTTCCCTTTTAAACCATCTATCACTCAATCAGGTCTGATCCTGCTATTAATCAAACAATGAGCCCCTCTCCTTGGAGACCAGTTTGACGGATTGGCTTGAAGGCAACGCAGCGTATCCAGGAGTGGTACTGGACCACTGCTGGGAACAGGAACCCTGTAAAGAGCGTTTTTCTTGGACCGGGACCTTCTGTAGGTGCTAAAGACAATACAGACACTCGGGCTAGGCCAACATTCCACTTTACACTTTTCCCTTCCTCTGTGTATTTCACTGGTCTACTTCCCCTCTGCAAACTAGCCGGCTAGTATCAAAATATTTATAGTACATCTGCAAGACATGCTGTTCTCATGTATCCAGGCCGTTTAGCCCTGTGTTCATTATGCGAGGTAAAACTAATACCAGATTTACAGGGGGAGATTTCTCTCTGTTCTCCCCGTCCGTGTAGCACGACTGAGGATGATTTATGTGAGGACGCACAGGCGAGATAGATGGAGTGACTACATGGCAAGAGGCAAACAGCCTGCGGCCCAGACTAGCACTCGCAGGGGGGCTATCGGCTATTGCTTGCCCATTTCCACCCTTCCAGCTGAGTGTAGAGGAAGGTAAGGATGGAAAGGCAGCGGCTGGAAACAGGGGAGGAAAAGGAAGGAGACAGGAGGATGTATGTATGTATGTATGTATATACACAGAGGTGGGGCGGAGGAATGTCCAAGGGAACTGGGTCCAAATTGAGGTACGGGGGTGTAGAAGAGGTCCAGATGGAGGGGGAAAAATTCTGTCATGGATGCTCAATTGCACACAGACATAAACATCTAGCCATAGATAGAGTAAGCCCACGCCTGGATATCTCCCATATACATTTCTTGTTTGGGAGCTTTAGAATTTGTATTAAATATACCGTTTATTTTGCTTGGCTGTCGCGGATGGACTTTTAAAGCTCGTGTAGAAAAGCTTAGGACGAAGTTCTGGCATCGATTCGCTTCCTCATTTTTGGGAGATAATCAACATCAAAACTGTCAGTCAAGTGAATATGTCCAGTGCCGAGACAATAGCCAATCAGATAAAGAGAAAATGAAAACAACAGTAATGGGCAGGCAGTGCGAGCAAGCCACTGCAGTCGGCGTGCGTCGAGAGTGTTTGGATCTCGCTTTTTTTTTCTGATCTCTTCCTGATCGCAGTCCAGCTCGGAGCAGCTCCAAAACACTGAGTCTGAACTCCACAACCTGGAGCAGTACACACCAGTTTAAATTCCAAACCATTCAGATGTCAAAATGGCCCGGGACGCCTTGGCTTTTGACGTGTAGGATGAGATGTTGCTAAATGACTTAAAGAGTTAAGTTGAAACTGTCACGGCTGATGCAGCTCACTCAGAGATTGGCTTTTGCCTAAAACCTTAGCCTATAATTACACCGAGACTATTAGGCTACTGGTCAGAAATGAGTCACAGAGAGGTGGGGGTGCGGAGAAAAAGAGCCGGGTGGATGGAGTTCACTTTCATAGCTTCCAGCCTGAGATGTCCTCAGACAAAATCAATTCCAGTCATCTTTGGAAAGAGGGTTCAGCGAAAGAAAGCATCATCAAAGCAAAGGGAAATTTACCAGAAGATAAACGACTATTGTCTGATTATTCGACCTATGACCCTGTATTTTCCACATACACTCAGAAACGTTGCCTGTTATTCCAGTACGAGGACTTCTCTTCCCCAAGCTGAGACTCTGATGACGCCAGCCTTATAGAGCCCAACTCCAGTCCTAAACAGAGTCTCATCAACTGCTGGGTCCCACAGGGAGCATCAATCACATTGTGAAACACTGTCCTTCAACACAATCTATTCTGTGGTGTTGCATTATGGCAACGCTGAGAATGTGAACGTCACACACTTACAAAAAATCTCTCTCTGGCAACGGGGCTGCTGGGATGTGGTTTCGAACTGACAATTAAATTGTCCGCTCGGAATACGCTGTCACTCTGGAAACACGAGATTTACGGTGAATAATTTTGAGAGAACTGATCAGCTTAAATATTTGAACCGGATTTTATGGCACCATAGATCACCCTGATACACTCTCGCATCCTCGAGAGGCTTAAAACCGTCCCAGTAGTTGCAGAACTCATTTACAGGCAATTAAAGAAGCTCCAGACAATCCAAGCTCCTCTCGCTGAGATACATTTTATGGAAGCCTATCACAAATAACCCTGCTTTTGCACTGTTCCTACAAAGAAGGCAAACATTTACATTCACATCTAATATCTACATAACACATATGGTCTTATCATATAGCTCCTCGAAGCATATTTCAGGCTACACAAACCAACTTGCAAAAGGAAAGAAAACCTTAGAATCATAAAAGTGATACACAGGGTTAGAAGCTGTAAACATTAAGCCTGTGTTTACATTGCAAGGGATTCTTTTTCATCAGTAATAGCCTCACACTGTGAGCCTGATGATTGGGTAATATTTATTATGAGCCTTAGGGTGTGCTTCCCTTTCAGCCTCTCTTATGTCTATAAAACTTTTACCCTTAGCTCAACTGTAGCACAGACAAGCTCCATTAGAACCTGATTGTATATGGGCTTTAAGTGTGCTTCTATAATGCCTTTAGTGTGCTAGGTCATGTGCATGTGCTCATGTGCATGTGTGTGTACCTTTGCGTGTATGTGTGTAGCAGTAACGGGCTGGCTCGGAGACTCTGGTTAACCAGACTATAATTTGGAGGCCCAGTGAAGACTCCCAGCAGCCTCTCACTGTTTGTTTACCAGAGAGACCAACTCTACTGTTTCTGCTGCATCTGCAGGGTCCTGCAGGAAAAGGGCGTATCTGTCTGGTGGTGTGTGCATAAAAAGTGTGGAGGTGTAATTCTGTGCGTAATGAAGAATTCATGTGAAGTGACAAGAATAGGCCGTGAACAGGTCGTCTGTGAGCAGAATGCCATCTGAATGATCAGTTTCCTCAAAATTCCCACTGTGCTTATTTTTCAAAGAACCAGGACCCGACTAAGCTGAAGAACTTTCGACAACCTCCCTGTCTTTCTTCCTCATGCATCTTTAAGCTACAGTAAATCAATGCAAGATATACATTCACTACTCCTTTTATTCTGAAATGGCAGCTTTGTCATAAATAAGAAACAAAAAAAGAGCCAACTTTGCTAAAAAAGCACCCTTGCATTAAAGGTTTGTCAGCAAAATGACTGCTATTTTTGTTTGTGCTGAGGGTAATTCTCCTGAGACTAACTGCTCGCTTTGTGTCCCAATTGGGCTTTTTTCACCCCACCAACCCTCCTCCACAGCAGGAATAAAAGAAACAATGCAATTCAAAAGACCAGAGCTCCCAGCTGTTATTTAGCTGTAACTTTGAATTGTCTTTGCTCTCTGTGTGAGCTGTTTTCTTCACACGCATGCACGCACGATGCACGCACACACACACACCACACGCGCGCGCGCTGAGTTGTTGCAGCATCCTAAATTTCATCATGAGAGAGGAAGAAAGACCGAGGAGAGCAACTTTCAAATATCACTCTAATAATATTCCAGCTCCTCTGGGATCCTCCTTTGCTCATTCAGCATCAGGAGAAGTGAAGTGGAAAGGCCTGTTATTGGTCTGTTTCCTTTGGGGAAAGACACCAACGGGCTGACAGAGAACAGCTGAAGGAAAACTTTTAACTGCGACAACAAATGAACTACAGACGACTGTAAGGGAGCAGCTGTCTGGGTGAGTGACAGGATTCGAGCCTGCTCCGGTGAGGATCAGACCATGTATGTATATAGACTTTGATCAGACGCCGCTGCTTGTCAGAGCGCCGTGATTGGATTGAATGTGTGTAAACTGGACAGCTCAGGGATCAACGTAAACAGCAGCTATGTTCTCAAAAAGATGTCACAGGAAAGTCCTTTGAAACACCTGAATGTAGTAGGGGATTTCTGCCTGCTGTTCCAGCAGAAATGTTCGAAACTTTCCCCCTTTGCTTTTTTTCCAAAGCAAGAGTCACGCAGACTTAGAAAGTCTGAGAAACTACAAGACAGAAACCTGAGTATTCCACTTTGTGTCATTTTTAGCATTTATGAGACAAAGATTAAAATGTACTAGAAGCGAATTTCAGAAGAAATTTTATGTGTGCCTATGCCGCTGCTAATCTGTGTAGTTTTCCATTCATACGGCTACAGCAACAGCAAACTCAGAAGAGCAGCCATTCTCCACCATGAATTATGGTAAAAAAAACACCGCTCGCGCCTCACAGATGACAGCTTACAGTTTTGGGTAAAGATGAGGTCACTTTGTAGCCCCGATTTGCAGACGCTGTGCACACAGGTTCATAGCAGAAGTCCTCTGTACCACGGCAGACCCGACAATGTTTGCACGAACACATTTGACCAGTACGTTATGGCCACTTTTCACACATGGTTGGTGTACCCTCCCAGCCAGCTGTAGCTTTTCACTCACAGCCCGACACCACCCAAAAACAGCCGAGAGAGCACAGACTACGCCCAAGAGGTGTGACTGCAGATGCCCCTCAGGTGGGTCCACCTCCCTGCAGCGGCACTGCAGACCACGCCCCGCCACACATATCAAACACGTAAAATAATATTTATGCACTTTTGCATTCACTTTTTGTTTTTTTATTTTTACACAGTGTTCTGAATGATGAACAATGGTCTACAGCCAATCTTATGTATTATTATACAAACTTTGGTTGTAAGATTCAGATAACTATTTAATAAAGCTAATATTTTATACAGGGAGTGCAGAATTATTAGGCAAATGAGTATTTTGTCCACATCATCCTCTTCATGCATGTTGTCTTACTCCAAGCTGTATAGGCTCGAAAGCCTACTACCAATTAAGCATATTAGGTGATGTGCATCTCTGTAATGAGAAGGGGTGTGGTCTAATGACATCAACACCCTATATCAGGTGTGCATAATTATTAGGCAACTTCCTTTCCTTTGGCAAAATGGGTCAAAAGAAGGACTTGACAGGCTCAGAAAAGTCAAAAATAGTGAGATATCTTGCAGAGGGATGCAGCAGTCTTAAAATTGCAAAGCTTCTGAAGCGTGATCATCGAACAATCAAGCGTTTCATTCAAAATAGTCAACAGGTCGCAAGAAGCGTGTGGAAAACCAAGGCGCAAATAACTGCCCATGAACTGAGAAAAGTCAAGCGTGCAGCTGCCAAGATGCCACTTGCCACCAGTTTGGCCATATTTCAGAGCTGCAACGTCACTGGAGTGCCCAAAAGCACAAGGTGTGCAATACTCAGAGACATGGCCAAGGTAAGAAAGCTGAAAGACGACCACCACTGAACAAGACACACAAGCTGAAACGTCAAGACTGGCCAAGAAATATCTCAAGACTGATTTTTCTAAGGTTTTGGACTGATGAAATGAGAGTGAGTCTTGATGGGCCAGATGGATGGGCCCGTGGCTGGATTGGTAAAGGCAGAGAGCTCCAGTCCCACTCAGACGCCAGCAAGGTGGAGGTGGAGTACTGGTTTGGCTGGTATCATCAAAGGTGAGCTTGTGGGCTTTTCGGGTTGAGGATGGCGTCAAGCTCAACTCCCAGTCCTACTGCAAGTTCTGGAAGACACCTTCTTCAAGCAGTGGTACAGGAAAAAGTCTGCATCCTTCAAGAAAAACATGATTTCATGCAGGACAATGCTCCATCACACGCGTCCAAGTACTCCACAGCGTGGCTGGCAAGAAAGGGTTTAAAAGAAGAAAAACTAATGACATGGCCTCCTTGTTCACCTGATCTGAACCCCATGAGAACCTGTGGTCCATCATCAAATGTGAGATTTACAAGGAGGGAAAACAGTACACCTCTCTGAACAGTGTCTGGGAGGCTGTGGTTGCTGCTGCACGCAATGTTGATGGTGAACAGATCAAAACACTGACAGAATCCATGGATGGCAGGCTTTTGAGTTCCTTGCAAAGAAAGGTGGCTATATTGGTCGCTGATTTGTTTTTGTTTTGTTTTTGAATGTCAGAAATGTATATTGTGAATGTGGAGATGTTATATTGGTTTCACTGGTAAAAATAATAATTGAAATGGGTATATATTTGTTTTTTGTTAAGTTGCCTAATAATTATGCACAGTAATAGTCACCTGCACACACAGATATGCCCTAAAATAGCTAAAACTAAACACAAACTAAAAACTACTTCCGAAAACATTCAGCTTTGATATTAATGTGTTTTTGGGTTCATTGAGAACATGGTGTTGTTCAATAATAAAATTATTCCTCAAAAATACAACTTGCCTAATAATTCTGCACTCCCTGTATGAGAGTAAGAAAGAAAAGTATATCTTTGTGTCCACCTTTCTCTGTTAATGCCCTACCTGGCCCCCTGGCAAAAGCTTTGCTAGATCCGCCCCTGCACAGTTACCAGCTGTCAGCTAAATAAAAAAAGGAGCTTGGTGTTTATTTCTCTCAGAAACAGTTCATAACTTCCCTTCAACTCATTCATGTCACCTAAAAAAAAGGTAAACCTGTTTCTCCATCACCAGTTCAGCTCTGATGATTCAGTAATGTCATCTCCTGGTTTCGACCAGCCGCTTCTACAGCTGTGGCTCCAGCAAACATCAGCTGATACTAGAAATTAAAATCAAATGAATTCTAACAACAGCTGATCAAGCTTAAACGTGCTGCTGTTGTTTAGCGCGATAAACAAACAAGAGAGAAAAGCCGATCATTGATCAGTTTCATGACTGAAGTTTGAACAGGCGAGAGAATGACAGGGAGGCTGTCATAAAGTTCAACATCAGTAACTTAGCGCGCACACAGCTGTATAGAAACTCCATCGTGCTAGCTACCATCAGTACGAATTATTATAACTGATTGTAAAAAGTCAGCACAACGAAAATAAACTACACCTAAACTCGGTTTATATCTGACCAAATAGAGTGCAGGTCATAACTTCTTACCTGAAATTCAGTTCACCTCACGCTCCGACCGGCAGCCGCCTGCTTCTCCTGCCTTCGGTTCCCTGATCCACGATCTACCACCGTCGATCGGCGGTCGCCTCGCCGCCTCGTTCCCCGCATGTTCTTTCTGACACACACCGGTGGATAGCTGCCCTCGGTTGTAGCTCCGCGTCAGCGACTACCAAACAACTCAGTTATTTTTCCACATCGACCAGCATCTGGACAATCCACCGCCTTTCACTGTTTGTACCGTTACTAAAAAAAAACCCTCATCGGCTCATAAAAACGAAAATAAGTCCAGCTATGACCCTGAGTCAAAAGACAGCCAGCTCGGGTTAGCTAGCTACCTGTCTAGCTCTTTGCAGGCACGAAAACATCAGAGCTAATAGGATGTCTTGGTAACACGAGCAGATATTTGAAGTTTACATCTGGCCAATCCACCACCTTTCACTGTTTATACCATTACTAAAATGAATAAATAAATAATCATCGGTCCATATAAACGAAAATAAGTCCAGCTAAAACACATACTGTCGGCGAGCGACCGGGTGCTGACACGAGTTTCACCCGCCTCAATATAAGCCAAGCCTGGGTGCTTTTTCACGAAGGGTCGCTAGCGGTGCTAGCTAACTATGCTAGCGGCGCTAGCTAGCTAGCCGGCTATCAGCAACACATAAGAGAACTGCTGCTAAATAAACTACACCTAAACTCGGTTTATATCTGACCCAAATAGAGTGCAGGTCATAACTTACCTGAAATTCAGTTCACCTCACGCTCCTGCCTTCGCTTTCCCTGATCCACGATTGACCTCCGCGTTAGCAAACACCGGTCGATCGGCGTCCGCGGCATGTCCTTTCTGTCATACACCGGTGGATAGCTGCCCACTGTTGTAGCTCCGCGTTATAGCACCACCAAACAACTCAGTTATTTTTTTCCACATCCAGCTGTAACTCCGATTCTGTGCGAGCAT